>NC_071615.1:48730347-49330347 GCF_014839835.1 Dryobates pubescens
TCTGGGCAGCCTGCTCCAGGGCTCTGGGACCCTCACAGTGAAGAAGTTCCTCCTCATGTGGAGGTGGAACCTCCTGTGCTGTAGCTTACATCCATTGCCCCTTGTCTTTGTGTAGTGTAAGGGACCAAATGCCAGTGGGAAGAATGAAGTGTTTCAGAGGCTGTTTATAAATGAAGCCACCTCCCTGGGCAGCACATTCCAGTGGCCAATCACTCTTTCTGTGAAGAACTTTATCCTCACCTCAAGCCTAAACTTATAGAAAGGAATGGAATGGAATGGAATGGAATGGAATGGAATGGAATGGAATGGAATGGAATGGAATGAATAGGAATAGGAATAGGAATAGAATAGAATAGAATAGAATAGAAGAATAGAATAGAATTAACCAGGTTGGAAAATACCTTTGAGATCATTGAGTCCAACCTACCACCCAACACCATCTAATCAACTAAACCATGGCACCAAGTGCCTCAACCAGTCTCTTCTGAAACACTTCCAGGGATGGTGACTCCACCACCAGTCCAGTTTGGGACAGATCAATACAAGAGAGTTGTGGAGGTGCTGGAGTCAGTTCACAGGAGGGCAAGGAAGCTGGGAAGGGCCTAGAGAATAAATGTGATGAAGAGCAACTGAAGGAGCTGGGGCTGGTTAGTGTGAAACAGAGGAGGCTGAGGGGAGACCTCATGGCTCTCTACAACTACCTGAAGGGAGGTTGTGGAGAGGTCGCTGCTGGTCTCTTCTCACAGGTAATTAGTGACAGAACAAGAGGGAATGGCCTCAAGCTGCCACTGGGTAGGTTTAGACTGGACAGTAGGAAGAGTTTTTTCCCAGCAAGAGTGGTCAGGGCTTGGAATGTGCTGCCCAGGGAGGTGGTGGAGTCACCAAGCCTGGATGTGTTTCAAGGTGGTTTGGATGTGGTGCTTGGGGCTCTGAGGGGTGACCCTTGCAGAGCAGGGTTCAGGGTTGGCCTTGGTGTTCCCGAGGGTCTTCTCCAACCTGACTGTTTCTATGATTCCTGTAACTACAGCCCAGCTGATGCTTGGTGCCTTGCAAGCAGGGGCAGATGTTTCTGAGCCCTTTTCTCAATGGGGCAGTTTAGAAGCAATGTAATTGGGGTTTGTTTGGGGGTATTTGATTCAAGGCACACTCACAGAATTTAATGTTTCCCTGTATCTGGATCATTCCTATGCATGTGACATGTGTACTTTTATACATGTGTATATATAGAGAGAGAGTGAGAGTAGGCTTTGGCTGGCTGCTCTTCAGCTTCAGGGCACAAAACCCCAACAGTTTCATAATTCACTGCTAGCACTCACAGACCTTCACAGCCTCCTAAACCATAACTGCTTGCACAAAAGGTCTGGGATTGTACAGGTAGATGAAAAGACCACAGAATCACATAACACATAATCAACCAGGTTGGAAAAGACCTTCAAGATCATCAAGTCCAACTTATCACCCAACACCATCTCATCAACTAAACCATGGTACTAAGTACTTCACCCAGGTTTAAACACCTCCAGGGATGGTAACTCCACCACCTCCCTGGGCAGCACATCCCCATGGCCAATCTCTCTGGGAAGAATTTCTTCCTGAACTGCAGAACTGTTTTAGAATCAGAATCATAGAATTACTGAGGTTGGAGGGGACCTCAGGGATAGTCCAGTCCCAACCCCCCTGCTGTGGGCAGGGACACCTCACACTACAGCAGGTTGCTCACAGCCACATCCAGCCTGGCCTTAAAAACTCCCAGGGATGAGGCTTCTACCACCTCCCTGGGCAACCTGTGCCAGTCTCTCACCACCCTCATGGGGAAGAACTTCTTCCTAACATCCAATCTGAATCTACCCACTTCTTTTTTTTCCATTCCCCCCAGTCCTATCCTTACCTGACACCCTAGAATCCCTCACCCAGCCCTTTTCCCCCTCACATCTCAGAGCACCTGGGCTCTGTTGGAGTCTCCTCCCACCCCAGGTGTGGCCACTTGGCCCTCCCCACCCACTCCCCTATTTAATGCTGCCCAGGAAGGGCAGCAGCCCCAAGGTGAGCCCATCTGGGCTGGAGGATCCTCCTCTCATCTCTGGTGAGTGCCCCTGGCACACACTGGGTGTTGGTGGTGGTGACAACAAAGGCCGGGGGGCCTGGTGGCCCCCCGGCTGTTAGGAACAGGATTGACAACTGCTCCAGTATCACCCACGGGTGCTGGCTGGGGCTCCTTGCTGGGGCTGAGCTCCTCTGTGTGGTATCATGGCTGGTGCAGGTCTTGCCCCCAGCTCTGGGATGGCTGCAATGATGGTGATGGTAGAGCAGGAGCTGTTTAGCCATATGGTATTATGCTAATTACTCTGCTTTTGCCTGGAGGCCCCTTGAGTCAGCTCTCATCATTCAATAAATCACTGCTTTTTTTGCCTCATTTTCAGACCATTTCTTCCCCCTCACTGCTCCTTTTCAGAAAGAAGGAAGGAGAGGAGGGGGAAAAGCAATAAAACATATCTGGGAAACGCATTCCCTTATCAATCAGCTCTGAAGAGGAAGCCTTCAGGAAGAGGGGCAGGGTGAAAAGTGAGAATTGCTTCTTAGGAATCACAAGATAAGTTTCATAAAGAGCAGAGAGAAGACTGCATCTTCTCCATTGCAGTTATGTTTCATGGTGGTAAATGCAGAGGGGAAAAAAGAGTTCAAGGTGGCTTGGAAATCCAGTCCCATTTCTCTACAGAAAGAATGACTGGGAAAGGGACACTGTGCCAACCCTCCCCCATACAGACATACAGCATCAACCATGTTGGAAAAGACATTTGAAATCATCAGATCCAAGCTAGCTCCCAACACCATCTAATCAACTAAACCACAGCATTAAGTGCCTCCTCCAGCCTCTTTGTAAACACCTCCAGGGATGGGGACTCCACCACCTCCCTGGGCAGCACATCCCAATGGCCAATCTCTCTGTGAAGAACTGCTTCCTAACATCCAGCCTAAACCTCCCCTGACACAGCTTGAGTCTGTGTCCTCTTGTTCTGGTTGCCTGGGAGAAGAGACCAGCCCCTGCCTGGCTACAACCTCCCTTCAGGTAGTTGTAGACAGCAATAAGGTCCACCCTGAGCCTCCTCTTCTGCAGGCTCAGCAACCCCAGCTCCCTCAGCCTCTCCTCACAGGGCTGTGCTCCAGACCCCTCCCCAGCTTTGTTGCCCTTCTCTGGACACCTTCCAGCATCTCAACATCTCTCCTAAACTGGGGGGCCCAGAGCTGGACACAGGACTTGAGGTGTGTAGGTCTTGGTCAGGCCAAGAACAGTTCCAGGGAAAGTGGTGTTCTGGCTTGTTTCTCATTCCTCGAGCCAGGCTGGTTGGACAGCATGACTTATGAGGAAAGGCTGAGGGAGCTGGGATTGTTTACCCTGAAGGAGACCTCGCTTCCCTCTACAGCTACCTGAAAGGAGGTTGGAGTGAGGCCAATGGTGGCCTCCTTTCCCAAGGACAGAACAAGGGCAAATAGCCTCAAGCTGAGCCAGAGGAGGTTTAGATTGGATCTCAGGAAAACATTCTTTCCTGAAGGAGTGGTCAGGCATAGGAACAGGCTGCCCAGGGAGCTGTGGACTCCTCACCCCTGGAGCTGTTCGAAAGCAAGCAGATGTGACACTCTGGGACATGGTCTAGTGGTCATGGAGGTGTTGGACTTGGTGATCTTAGAGATCTTTTCCAACCTTAATAATTCAATGGTCAAGGCATCTATAACTGTTCTCTGTGCTATGTAAGATAGCTGACAGGGACCACTGCCTCCTAACAATGCCTCATAACAGTAAGTACTGAAGTTGGACACCAAAATGAAAGCCAACAGTCATGGCTCAGAGCTTACCTTCCACATGAGCACAAGTATCTCTCATTAAACATTATAGCAGAGGAATATAAAAATACTGCTTGATCTCTCATAAAAGCAGGAAGCAGCACAGCCAAAGCACCAAAGAGCTCTGTAAATCTTTCTACAGTGCATGGCATCCACCACTGAAGAATTAGTCAGCATATTCATCCACATTCTGAGGAAAGAAATAGGTCCCTAGTGGATCAAGTCTGAGCCTTTCTGGAGGTGCTTATCCTCTTGAGACCTCAGTAAACTCCATGTGACTGGAAATCACATCTGCTTCCAGTACAGAATCATAGAACCAGCCAGGTTGGAAGAGACCTCCAAGATCATCCAGTCTAACCTATCACCCAGCCCTATCCAATCAACTAGGCCATGGCACCAAGTGCCTCATCCAGGCTTTTCTTGAAGATCTCCAAGGACAGTGACTCCACCACCTCCCAGGGCAGCACATTCCAATGGCAAATCACTCTCTCTGTGAAGAACTTCTTCCTAATATCCAGCCTGAGCCTCCCCTGGCACAGCTTGAGACTGTGTCCTCTTGTTCTGGTGCTGGCTGCCTGGGAGAAGAGACCAACCCCCACCTGGCTACAACCTCCCTTCAGGTAGTTGTAGAGAGCAAGAAGGTCTCCCCTGAGCCTCCTCTTCTGCAGGCTAAGCAACCCCAGCTCCCTCAGTCTCTCCTCCCAGGGCTGTGCTCCAGACCCCTCCCCAGCCTTGTTGCCCTTCTCTGGACACCTTCCAGCAACTCAACATCTTTCCTAAGCTGAGGGGCCCAGACTCAAGTGTGGCCTGACCAGTAGCCATCTGTTATGCTCACATGAGGGTTATTAATATTTAATAGGTGGACTGATTAATAAAAATATTAATCACTTTATGAATTAAAAACAATTCCCCAGGTCCCTCAGCCTCTCCTCCCCAGGCAGTGCTGCAGCCCCTTCAGCATCCTTGCAGCCTTACCTCGGACTCCCTCCAGCAGATCCCTGTCCCTCCTGAACTGGGGAGCCCAGGACTGGATGCAATGTTCCAGGTGAGGCCTCACTAGGGCAGAGTAGAGGGGGAGGAGAACCTCCCTGGACCTTTTGGACACACTGCTCTGAATGCAGCCCAGGGTCCCATTGAGGGGTACTTTCAAGCCAGCACACAGGCACAGCCTTCAGTTCAGCATTTGGCTCCATGGAAGAGGACAGGCAGCCATGTGCAGCTCTGCCAGCGCTCCAAGCCAGCCAGATGTGAGCAGCCAGGAAGTGCTAGTGAGGCACGTGTGTTGGGTCGAGGCTGTCATGTGTACTCTTGGGTACTTTGCCATGTCCAGGCTTGGAAGATGTCCTTATCCATATCAAATTATGCATTAATTATGCATCACATGGTCCTCTGGCAATCAAGAAGTGATATCAGCATTTTCATGCAGCTCCAGGAACACCTCTGCATCACAAGCCTTGAAGGTCAGCATCTCTTCCTACAGCTCTGCTGGAAAGGTTGGGAAAAGGGAGAGATGAAATAAAGTCAGCAGAAGGTTTCTTAGACTTAATTTCCTTACTGTGAGTTATGGATTTACATTTAGAATGATTTAACCTAAAAGGATCACATGGGTAGCTCACCTGGGGCTCCCCATTTATTCTGACTACATAAAAAGGATCATGTAGTGAGGAATAGATGAGAGAAAAATGTGAGCAGCTTTCTGCTGTGACATATCACCTCTCCCAGCTCAGGACACTGGCTAATCACTATGTTGAATCACCAGTGAGAGAACCAATCCTCACAGTGCAGCTCAGAAGCCAATGTAGTTGTGGCCCCATCCCTGGAATCACAGAATGTTAGGGGCTGGAAGGGACCCAGGTGGGTCTTGAATACCCCCTTAGAGGGAGACTCCACAACCCCCCTGGGCAGCCTGTGCCAGTGTTCCATCAGCTTCACAGGGAAAACATTTTTCCTCCTGTTCCCATGGAACTTCCTCTGCCTCAGCTTCCCCCACTGCCCCTTGTGCTGGCATTGGGCATCCCCCAGCAGAGCCTGGCTCCAGCCTCTGGGCACTCACCCTGCACATCTTTATCAACATGAATGAGGTCACCCTCAGGCTGCTCCTCTCCAAGCTACAGAGCCCTCAGCTCCCTCAGACTCTCCTCATAAGGAAGATGTTCCACTCCCCTAATCATTTTTGTGGCTCTGTGCTGGACTCTTCCAAGCAGTTCCCTGAGGTCCTTCCTGAACTGAGGGGCCCAGAACTGGACACAATACTCCAGATGCAGCCTCAGCAGGGCAGAGTAGAGGGGGAGGAGAACCTCTCTCCACCGACTAACCACAGCCCTTCTAATCCACCCCAGGCTGCCACTGGCCTTCTTGGCCACCAGAGCACATTGCTGGCTCATGGTCACCCTCCCATCCACCAGGACCCCCAGGTCCTTTTCCCCTTCACTGCTCTCCAACAGCTCAGTCCCCAACCTATCCTGCTCCATGGGGTTGTTCTTTCCCAGGTGCAAGACTCTCCCCTTGCCCTTGTTGAAATATTCAAAGTGAAGGTCAACAGGGCCCTGGGCAGCCTGATCTAGTGGAGGATGTCCCTGCTGACTGCAGAGGGGGTTGGACTGGATGACCTTTGGAGGTCCCTTCCAACCCAGACCATTCCATGATCCTATGACACTGTAGCTTCAGTACAAGAAAGTTGGGGAAGGCACTTTTAGGGTGTCAGGGAATGATAGGACTGGGGAGAATGGAGCAAAACTAGAGGTGGGGAGATTGAGATTGGATGTTAGGAAGAAGTTGTTCCCCATGAGGGTGGTGAGAGCCTGGCACAGGCTGCCCAGGGAGGTGGTGGAAGCCTCATCCCTGGAGGTTTTCAAGGCCAGGCTGGATGTGGCTGTGAGCAACCTGCTGTAGTTGGATGTCTCTTGTAGCCCCCTTCAGATCCTGGAAGGCCACAAGAAGGTCTCCTGGGAGCCTTCTCTTCTTTTCTTTTGTCATGAAAACCTCCTCTCACTTCTGCTGTGAAACCAAGAGAGGTTCTCCTTGTGCCCTAGCACCACAAAAGCTGACATTAGTTTTGTCTCGATGAAGGCAATGTGAAAGCTGTGATTTCCCCTGCATCTTTAGGGAGCACTGACTCCAGGAAGGTACTTTGACAGGCTGGAACTTTTCCCTGGTTCTACCCTCAGAGAAAAGAGTAAAAGAGCAGAAGACAATAAAATAACTAAAATAAAAACCCAATACAATAAATACCAAGTGTGGTGCCTCAAGTGCAAGAGGGACATTTCAGGAGCATGTCCTAATTTCATGAAGCTTGACATTAACTTGTCTGAGCCCAAAGTTGTGCAGAAAGTTTGGACACAGGGCTGAATTCTGCCCCTGCTGCTCCATGCAACAGCACAGACTTGAATTTCATCCTCATGAATTTACACTGAAGAGCCATCAGACCTCTGGCTTGGTGATGTTGTGGTGAGGCCGAGGGCTGATGCTTTTCTGTCTCACTTTTGGAAACACAGACTTTGTCCCTGCTATGGCATTGCCCCTTCCACAGGCCACCTAGCAGCTACACAGCTAAACTCAGTGCTAATGGAAAGAGGCACAACCCCTTTGTCCTTCAGCTGGATGGAGAGGCTCACCCCAGCAGTGAACCTGCCCCAGCCTACTGCACTAAAGGTGTTATTTATTCCTGGAACAAGTCATCGTTGCTAGTGGCATAAACACGTATCATGATCCACCTGTCCATCACTTCCCAGCAGCCGCATCACCTCCCGGCTCCCCTTTGGATCAATTCCCCATCCTTAACCTCAAACTCCTTTTCCCCTTGGGGAGGGGGTGGGGCTCGAGAAGGGCCCCGTGGGCACCTCAGCCGCAGTGGTGATTTTGCGGCGTTGCTAAATTAAGCTCCCGATTAAAACCGGCGCGCTGCGAGCTCCCCCTCCTGTCGCCGAGCCGAGCCAGCCGAAGGGCTCCGGCTCGGCACCAGCGGTACCTGCAGGAGGAGGCGAGGTGCGGGAGCTAATTTCGAGCAAAGCCAACCCCGGAGAGGACCAGGGCACTGCCGAGTGGGGTCTGGCACTGAAGAACCGGCATGTTGGAAAGCAAACGGCTTTAGAGCCACAAAAATGATTAGGGGAGTGGTTAGTAGGTTGAGGGAGGCTCTCCTCCCCCTCTACTCTGCCCTGCTGAGGCTGCATCTGGAGTATTGTGTCCAGTTCCAGGCCCTCAGTTCAGGAAGGACCTCAGGGAACTGCTTGAAAGAGTCCAGCACAGAGCCACAAAGATGATTAGGGGAGTGGAACATCTTCCTTATGAGGAGAGCCTGAGGGAGCTGAGGGCTCTGGAGCTTGGAGAGGAGCAGCCTGAGGGTGACCTAATTCATGTTGATAAAGATGTGCAGGGTGAGTGCCCAGAGGCTGGAGCCAGGCTCTGCTGGGGGATGCCCAATGCCAGCACAAGGGGCAGTGGGGGAAGCTGAGGCAGAGGAAGTTCCATGGAAACAGGAGGAAAAATGTTTTCCCTGTGAAGCTGATGGAACACTGGCACAGGCTGCCCAGGGGGGCTGTGGAGTCTCCTTCTAAAGGGATATTCAAAATGTGCCTGGATGTGTTCCTGTGTGACCTGCTCTAGGTGCTCCTGCTCCAGCAGGGGGGTTGGACTGCATGAGCTTTCCAGGTCCTTTCCAGCCCCTAACATTCTGTGATTCTGTGGTTTATGTCATACACTAGAGCCTTCACAGGCTGCATGATGAAAGTGTCTTGCACAGTATCACATTAGCCTTTGCCAGGACATCACTTATTTTAAACAACTGCTTCTTTAAGAAGGAAATAAATGCTAAAATTACAGGAAATTCCCTTGTTTCTTTGCTGTCTCTGAATCTCCCTCTGTAATGGTTTGGCTCAAAGGGCTTGGGATCTAAGGAGAAAACAGACTTTTTCAGAGACTGTAAGCCTGCCCCCAGGGCAGAGAGGAAAAGTGAATACAGAGCAGTGTTGAGAGGGGGCACCATATGTATTCTGGTCAGCACAATTTTGCTCAGACTCTCCTCATCTATGTTTTATAGGTGTAGCCTGTGCTTGTACTGCAAGGAGATGGGCAGGACCTTGCAGAGTATACACCAGGCATGGGCCAGGGAAGAGTTAGATCCAGAAGCACATTTGCTGTGGGTGCTGCTGAAGCTCATCCTCACACACAGCATCTCCAGAGCATTTTAAGGAATGAGGTTTTCCAAGTGAAAGCTGTGCTGAGAAACCAGCAGCCAGCGTTGCCAGACAACAGGCAATCACTGCAGGTCTCCCCTTGGGTCTGGTGTGGTTTAGAGCCCAATAACACAGTGAAGCTGAGCAGAACAACCCAGGAGCTTCCTCTCAGAGGCAGGGTGCACTCCAGAGCAGCTGTGGATCAGCTGCTGGAGCTGTGCAGCTTTTACAAACCAGAGCAAAGACTCGTTTGGGGAGAGGGAGGGGAAGGGAGAGATTGGATTCAGGCCACTTGCATGTAAGCTGAGAGCTGTAGCTAAAATGGAACAAGAGCAGCATTTTCAGGGGTGAAAGTGAACCTGGGGTGCAGAACGACTTCTCCTGTGTCCTCTTATCACTAGAAGTGCCTTGAGGATGTTCTAAGCCATTGGGCTAGGGTGGGGAGGGGGCAGCGGTGTTGACATCAGGGAAAATGGCCCGGGGAGAAAGGCTCAGCCCTGGAGATGAAGTCATTCATTAATGGTGTGCACAGAGTACAGTGAGTCAGGAAGCTATTCATCTGAAATTGGAGGTGGGAGTAAAGAATTTAGTACATTACTTGTGAGCTTTCTCCAAAGGCCAAGCAGAAGTCAGAGAGCAATGTGTGCCTGCACAGTCTGCAGCCCAGCCAAGGAGGTCTGGCACAGCTTGGGTACCGCCAGGTAGTGTTAAAAATATCCTGCTTCTGCCCTCCTCCCTCCCATCTCTAAGCCCCAGCAAAGCTATTAACAGGGCCCTGCAGCAGTCAGACTGGGGGACAAAACCCAGGCTCCCAGGCTCCCAGGATGTCAGGGGTTGGAAGGGACCTCCGGCGCTCATCGCTTCCAAGGCTGTAGGCTGGAGCTGCAGTACAAAACTCCTGAGATCTGAAATGCAAATCTCTTTTTTCTTTTGAGGGTGCAGCAGGTTTTCTGCAAATCTTCACAGAGCAATTCAAAAGGATTTTTTTCTTCTCTGTTCTCCTGACTGTACCTGGTGGAAGAATCACAGGCTCACAGGATGTTAGGGATTGGAAGGGAGCTCTGAAGATCATTGAGTCCACCCCCTGCCGGAGCAGGACCATGGAATCCAGCACAGGTCCCACAGGAACACATCCAGATGGGGCTGGAAAGTCCAGAGAAGGAGACTCCACAGCCTCTCTGGGCAGCCTCTCCCAGTGCTCTGGGATCCTCACAGTGAAGTTCAACCTCCTGTGCTGGGGTTTCTATCCATTGCCCCTTGTCCTATCCCAGGGTGCAGCTGAGCAGAGCCTGTCCCCTGCCTCCTGACCCCCAGCCCTCAGAGATTTAGACACATTTATTAAATCCCCTCTCAGCTTCTCATCTCCAGACTGAACACCCTCAGAGCTCTCAGCCTCTCCTCACAGGACAGTGCTCCTGTCCCCTCATCATCCTGGTAGCCCTCCATTCCTCTGAGCAGAGACTGTGTATGTGTGTCTGAATGTAAAGTACTGTGGGCTGGAGCCATGGGATGAGAGCAGAAGTACACTGTCATGTGGGTAGAAAGGGGCAGAGCTTTACACCTGCTGTAAAGGCTCTAACCCTTCCCAGGGGACCAGGTGGCACACTTTAGAAGGGACATAACCTCCAATGGGCAGTTGTGGGTGGAGGTGGTTGGGAGTACCCCATACACCTTCTCCCCTCCTCTTCCTCCTCAGTATTTTCACACAAGTACATCCCTTACATGGGGCCAGGAGGGACTGAGAGGTGAAAATCTCACATCTTTGACCTGCTTCAAAAGGCTTCTATGCCACAAGGAGATTGAGAAGCATTCACAGTGAGAGCCAGAGCCTTCCTTTCAGTCAGTGCTACACAAGGTTAAGCTTGCTGGTTTCAGCTGGACACTCCTGTCGCTTATTATGGCTTCCAAAAATAAACTGGGGTTTTAATCTTAGAAATAAGTGACAGGGAAACCTTCCAGCTGCCAATGTGAGGTTTACCTCAGAAGGGAAGAAAGAACCTGGTTGTTCATAGGCAGCCTCAGAAATCAAAGCAGGCAGAATCTCCACTTCTCCCATCAGCACCTCTGCCAGAGCTGCCTTGGCACCAGGCTCTCCTCCTGGGCATGAGTGGGTGGAGTTCTATGTGCAGGCTGGAGGGAGTTCCTGAGCTCACAGGCTGCCAGATCTGGGGGTTGTTCGCTGCTGCTGTCACTGTCAGCTCCTGAGATTATAATGGGAACATCTTTAATAAGGGGGGGAGGCAAAAATTCCAGAAGAGGTCATTAGATTAAGCAGCAATTTGTAAGTCACAGATAAGAGAGAGGTATCAGGAAGATTTGCTAAGGTCAGAGGCCTTCATTATTAATGTTCCAGTAAGTGACCTGATGGATTGTCTCCAGTCTGTATCCCTTTATCTCTTCCACCTTCTACCCTAAAGACAGATGCTTAAGACAAATCTCTAGGTGGAGGGACAGACTCTCTCACAGATTATTTCTTACTACTTAGAAACTGGTTAATAATTTACTAATTCAATGTCAGTGTTTCATCCTCTACTCCAGTTAATCTTTTGAATATAAAGTAAATGCTGTTCTTTGTTCTTCTAATGAAGAAAGAAACTGATGAGGAGGCCTGGCCTGGATACCTTTCTAAAGATGATTTAGCTGCACAGGAGTTCATTTTTCCTTTTTTTCTCCTCTTTTATTTATTTCTGCTTCTTACAAACAATATCCACCCATAAACCTAAAAGCTGTACAAGCTGGTCATGAACCCAATTTCAAGTGTGTTATACAAGTCTTATTCTAATAAAATTCCATTTCTTGGCAGAGCATTACAAAGATTGTGCATGGGCATAAACTTTTGCTCTGTACATAAATATTTTATATAGATCCTTTATACATACTCACATTAAATAAGATGTAGGGACTTCTGTACAGCAGCTCAAACGGCTGTCTGCCGCTCCAGAAGGGTATTTTAAGCTTTAGCAGATGTAGAAGAGCATGGCTTGCTCCCAAGAAGTTGGATCTGCAGCTCTGTGGCTGCAATGCCTGTCAAAAAAGATAGCTTTTATTTCAGAATCACACAGAAACATTCAGGTTGGCAAAGACCCTCGGGAACAGCAAGGCCAACCCTGAACCCTACTCTACAAGGGTCACCCCTCAACCAGAGCCACAAGCACCACATCCAAACCACCTTCAAACACATCCAGGCTTGGTGACTCCACCACCTCCCTGGGCAGCACATTCCAATGCCTGACCACTCTTGCTGGGAAAAAATTCCTCCTACTGTCCAGTCTAAACCTACCCAGTGGCAGCTTGAGGCCATTCCCTCTTGTTCTGTCACTAATTACCTGTGAGGAGAGACCAGCACCAACCTCTCCACAACCTCCTTTCAGGTAGTTGTAGACAGCAATGAGGTCTCCCCTCAGCCTCCTCTAACCAGCCCCAGCTTCACACTAACCAGCCCCAGCTCCTTCAGTTGCTCTTCATCACATTTATTCTCCAGGCCCTTCACAGCTTCCTTGCCCTCCTCTGCCCTGGCTCCAGCACCTCCACATCTCTTGGACTGAGCTGCCCAAAACTGGACACAAAACTTGAGGTGTGGCCTCCCCAGAGCTGAGTCCCAGGGGACAATCCCCTCCCTGCTCCTGCTGGACACAGCATTGCTGATCCCAGCCAGGATGCCTTTGGCTTTCTTGGCTGCCTGGGCACACTGCTGGCTCCTGTTCAGCTGCTTGTCCATTAGCACCCCCAGGTCCCTTTCTGCCAGCAGCTTTCCAGCCACACTGTCCCCATCCTGTAGCATTGCTTGGGGTTGTTGTGACCCAAGTGCAGGACCTGGCACTTGGCCTGGCTGAAGCTCCTCCTGCTAATGTTGGCCATGGATCCAATCTACCCAAGTCCCTCTGCAGAGCCTCCCTACCCTGGTGCAGATCAACTCTGCTCCTAACTTGGTGTCATCTGTGAACTGACTGCTGACACACTCTGTGTCTTCATCCAGGTCATCAATAAAGATGTGAAACAGAAGTGGTCCCAACACTGAGCCCCGAGGAACACCACTGGTGCCTGGCTGCCAGCTGGATTTCAATCCACTGACCATCACTCTTTGGGCCCATCTGTCCATTTGTTTAATCACATCTGTCAGGAATTACACAAGTATGGTCAAGCCAGTCCCCTGACATCCCCTCCAGCCCTGTTTCCTGTAACCTTTTGTTTCTTATTTCTTCTTTGTTTTTGTTTGATCTGTTTGTTCCCCTCTCCCTGCCATTAGCACTCAGACAAATGTTTTCAGCCCTGCCTATAGCACAGTGCCCAGGTTGCATGGGAGCCTGGTACTGATGGCTGCTTGTGGTGGCTTGAAATTGCCCCCCCCAGCTAATTTGGAGAAAACTACCCCCAAAATAAATCTCCAGACCAGCTCAGTTTGGGGTGGAAGCAAATGAAGCTCTGTTTACCAGCAAACTACACTCTGGAAATATACAATGCAATGAATATGTACAAAATACACAGCAGATGTACAACAGAGAGATATTTACAATCTATAAACAACACAGGGACTCCTCAGACCCCCCTGGATGGAGCCAGGGGCACTGCTCACCTCCTCCCCCACTCCCTCCCTCCTTCCCATTACCTCACACAGTAGGCACAACAGAGACCCCCTGGCAAGGCCACAGAAGAGAGAGAGTGAGAAGTTGCAAGCAGAAGGGACAGAAGAAGGTCTAGCAGGTCTAGGAAGGTTCTTCTCCTCCTCTACTCTGCCCTGCTGAGACCACACCTGCAATACTGTGTCCACTTTTGTGCTTCCCAGCTCAAGAGGGACAGAGACCTGCTGGAGAGAGTCCAAGGGAGAACCACAAGGATGCTTAGGGGACTTGAGCATCTCCCCTGTGAACACAGACTGAGAGCCCTGGGGCTGTTTAGCCTGCAGAGGAGAAGGCTGAGAGGGGATCTGATCAATGTCTATCAATAGCTGAGGGGTGGGTGTCAAGTGGAGGGGGCCAAGCTCTTTTTGGTGGTGCACAGTAATAAGCCAAGGAACACCAGGGACAAGCTGGAACAGAGAAGGTTTCAGCTCAACATGAGGAGAAACTTCTTTACAGTGAGGGTGACAGAGGCCTGGAGCAGGCTGCCCAGGGAGGTTGTGGAGTCTCCTTCTCTGGACACATTCAAACCCCACCTGGCTGCATTCCTGTGCAGACTGCCCTGGGTGATGCTGCTCTGGCAGGGAGCTTGGACCCAATAATCTCTGGAGGCCCCTTCCAACCTCTGCTGTACAGTGAAGAAGAAGAGAGAGCAAGAACTGTTTCTGCCACTACTCTTTAGCCCATTAGCAAGCCAATGAATTCTGCAGCCCTTGGCATCATTTTCCCTTTGTATCCAATAGTAATATTTTCATTTTTACTTTCAGTCTTTGCAGTCAGGGACCAGGCTGAAGCTCCCCCTTCAAACCATAACACTGCTTGTCTGCCAGCACACAGGTGGGAGTTAGGAATCCAGTTCAGACTCCAGCCAACAGATTTTGTTGTTGTTGCAGTTCCTGCAGCAGGTTGTGCCCTCAGTGGCAGGAGTTTGGACATAAACACTTAGGGCACTAAGTGACACGTGGGATGCTTTGTGCCAAGTGTGATTTCACACCTTGGGAAGGCTTAGAAGAAACAAGACACCTGTCAACAAACCTCCAAGCCAGCAGCATTTCCCTGCTTTCACTTTCCACAGAATCTTTCTCCTTGAAGGAAAAGTTCTAGTGGCAGTGTGTGGCCAGAGCTGATAGGCTCACTTGGTGTACCTGCCACTGATACCAAAAGCAAACAGCCTTTCCCCCCACCCCTACAAGCTTGCTTTTAAGTCTGTCTCATCACAGAACAAGGGCAGCACGTGAAGCCAGTTAGTGGTGGGAGCAGAATCCTGCCCATGCAGTGAAGGGGAGCAAGGATGCTGCTCAGCATGGGCTCTGCTGTGAGAAATCCTTTCAGTCAGGACAGAACTCCTCAGAGCAGGCTGTTGGGATCCTTTTCCCCATGACTGAGAGCACTCAGATCTCTGTCTAGCTAGACTGCTTCTGAGGCATGTGTAAGCAATCATTGGCTGGAAGACTGCATCCAGGTCTGCTACAGGCCAGCAGGCAGGACCTTTGTGTCCTGTCAGGGACAGGCAATTCGCCATGCCTCTGGTTTTCTACTTTGCCCTCATGCACAAGATAGGGCAGGGCTTGCTGTAGTGATTATAGAGTCACAGTGTCACAGTACAGCAGAAGTTGGAAGGGACCTCCAGAGATCATTGGGTCCAAGCTCCCTGCCAGAGCAGCATCACCCAGGGCAGTCTGCACAGGAATGCAGCCAGGTGGGGTTTGAATGTGTCCAGAGAAGGAGACTCCACAACCTCTCTGGGCAGCCTGCTCCAGGCCTCTGTCACCCTCTTTGCCTGGTTTTCTGTACACTGTGCTGGCTAACCCCACAGCTGCAACAGAGCTGAGGACTCTGTGCACACAAACTCCACTGACCAGGCTCCCTCATTGTGCAGCACATCCCAGAGGCAGCATATCCCAGCTTATAAAAAAGCATCCAGGTGTGACACTTCTCTGATAAGCAGGAGGAAGGCTGCCAGCAGTGCATCACCTAGAAGATGAGGAAACACAGACTATTTCAACAGCTGAATGGAGATCAAGGCAGCTGAAGTACAGAAACCCACTGCATCTGGGCAGCACAACCACAACACATCACATGGCAGCAGTGGAGACATAAAGGCAACCAAAGAATTCTCCTGATGGCAGTCTCAGTGTGGCAGAAAGCAGCAGCTTCTCCACTAATGAGTGCCTTCCAAAAATCTGTTCCAATTTATTGCCTTGGTTTGAAACAGATTAAACCAGTGAAAACAACCTTCTTGACTACACCAGGCAGTGCACGCGGCCTGGGGAGGTGAAACAAAAGGTAAACTGGTGAGAAAGTGTCACGACAAATGGACCCAGTTTCATGGTCTGCAGATGATTGCACTGCATGTTCTGTCCTGTGTGACACTGGAGGCTTAGAATCACAGAATGTTAGGGACTGGGAGGGACTTCAAAAGCTCATCCAGTCCAACCCCCCTGCCAGAGCAGGAGCACCTACAGCAGATCACACAGGAACACATCCAGGCACATTTTGAGTATCTCCAGAGAGGGAGACTCCACAGCCCCCCTGGGCAGCCTGTGCCAGGGCTCTGTCACCCTCACAGGGAAAATATTCTTCCTCATGTTCCCATGGAACTTCCTCTGCCTCAGCTTCCACCACTGCCCCTTGTGCTGGCATTGGGCATCCCCCAGCAGAGCCTGGCTCCAGCCTCTTGGCACTCACCCTGCACATCTTTATCAGCATGAATGAGGTCAGCTCTCAGGCTCCTCTTCTCCAAGCTTAAGAGCATCCCACCCTGCAAAGACTGTAGTCTGTAGTTTCAATACAAAATTTCTGAGATCTGAAAAGCAAATCCAGCACAGGTCACACAGGAATGCGTCCAGATGGGGCTGGAAAGGCTCCAGAGAAGGACACACCACAGCCTCTCTGGGAAGCTTCTTCCAGGGCTCTGGGACCCTCACAGTGAAGAAGCTCCTCCTCATGTTGAGGTGGAACCTCCTGTGCTGGAGTTTCTCTCCATTGCCCCTTGTCCTATCCCAGGGTGCAGCTGAGCAGAGCCTGTCCCCTGCCTCCTGACCCCCAGCCCTCAGATATTGATAGACATTTATTAAATCCCCTCTCAGGCTTCTCTCCAGACTAAACAGCCCCAGGGCTCTCAGCCTCTCCTCCCCAGGCAGTGCTGCAGCCCCTTCAGCATCCTCACAGCCCTCCCTCAGACTCTCTCCAGCAGATCCCTGTCCCTCCTGAACTGGGGAGCCCAGAGCTGGATGCAATATTCCAAGTGAGGTCTCACCAGGGCAGAGTTGTTGAACCTCATGAGGTTCCTCTCTGCCCAGCTCTCAGTCTGTCCAAGTCTCTGAATGGCCTCACAGCCTTCAGGTGTCTCAGCCAAGCCTCCCAGTTTGCAATCATCAGCAAACTTGACTTAAGAGTTTTAGTTTCTTTTTTGAACTATACCCCAGGTTACAAATTATTTTCATGGTAAGAATCCAGTCCTGTGTCCATGCTTAAAGCAAATCAGAAGGACATGACTCCTATACAATGTTCAAGGTACCAGTAAAAGTGCACAGCTGTGTGGCACAGTGGGTGACGGTTGCACCTCACCCTGGAAGGAAGGCTTTCAACCGAGGCTGAAAGAACAAGGACACCGAACAACAGATGTTAAGATTCAGCAAGGCTAAGTGCAGAGTCCTGCACCTGGGATAGAGGAACAAACTGCAGCAGTACAGGCTGGGAGGGGATCTGCTGGAGAGCAGCCCTGTGGAGAAGGACAAGGGGCAATGGATAGAAACTCCAGCACAGGAGGGTCCACCTCAACATGAGGAGGAACTTCTTGACTGTGAGGGTCCCAGAGCACTGGAGCAGGCTGCCCAGAGAGGCTGTGGAGTCTCCTTCTCTGGAGCCTTTCCAGCCCCATCTGGATGTGTTCCTGTGGGACCTGTGCTGGATTCTCTGGTCCTGCTCTGGCAGCAGGGTTGGACTGGATGATCTCCAGAGGTCCTTTCCAACCCCTAACATCCTGTGATCTGTGATCCTGTGAACCAGCAATTAAACATCTACAGTTTTTAATGTGTCCTGCTCACGTTGTGGTCATGCCTAAAGCCCACTTATGCTCTAAGAAAGAGAAGTTCATGTCCAGGGCCTCCTGTATTTATCATGCCAACCAATGCAATGGGTAGCATCTCTCAACCTGCAGGCCACCATGGGCCAGGAAGGCTGCAGAACATGTGCCATGCTACTGGTCCACTGAAAGCAAGCTGCTTCCATGGCCATTTCCAGGGCTCTTCGAGAGCAGCCTTGGAGCAAATACAGTAGCATTCTCTAGACGAGTAACCACCACAGCACCTGGAAGAAAGAGCAAGAGGGAACTCATTTTCCATTTTGTATGCTTGGAGAAAATGGAAGAAAAAAAAGAGAAAAAGAAAAAACTTGGCTGCCTGGACACACTGGAGAAAACTCAGAGAATCTTCTGCAAGGACTGGGGAAATAAATAAGTAAATACATAAATAAAACCAGCCAGAAACAAAGAAAAGGCTGTGAGGAAGACAACGTGGTTAAAAAAAAGCAGCAGAGAATCATGTCCAGAGAAGTATGAAGAAAGACAGCACTGCAGGCCAGGGGAAGAAAAGAAAAAGCTAAAGAGGGAGGAAAGGTGCAAGGAGTTCTTTGAGAGAGGATGAAAGTAAGGTCCTGTTTCAGGTCTAACTCAGCAGAAACGTGAAGTGAAAAGATTGGCAGAGCAACTTTGCTACACCGTGGGTAGAGTTTCCCCAAGCAGGTCTGGGCAACAGCAGAGGGGATTGTATTGTGTGAAGCTAGGTCATTGCACTGCTGTGGCTCCTCAGGTGAACACTCCAGAAGGGAGCCTGCTCCCAGCAGAGACTTCTTTTGCTCTGGGAGGAGTTTCAGGTGAACTGCAGGCATCATTTTGACAGGGGCTCAGGATTTCCCAGGTAGGCATCTGTAAGTTTAGCTGTATCTGTACAATTGTTTTGGTGTGAAGCCTGCAATGTGTCTGGGACACCTGAGACACCTGACTGGCCTTCAGGACCGGGACATGACACTCTTTAAGCTTGGCAAGAAGCCACATCTCAAAGAGACCTCTTATGATTGTATGGGAACAGAGCAGAAAAGCACTTAACAAACAAAACCACAAACAACAACAAAAGTCTTTAACAGGTGTTCAGAAATGTTTAGGCTTCCTAAGCAATTCATGAAGATGCTACATGGAAGCAGTTTTGTGGTCATGAAGGTGAGAAGGAATGTGCATGGCATTTTAGTCCATGCTGTGAACACTTCTTCGATAACCAAAGGAGAGAGAGACATAATCCAACAGAGAGCCATGAGGATGATTTAGGGACTTGAGCACCTCCCCTGTGAAGAGAAAGTGAGAGCCTGGAGCACATTAGTCTGTAGAAGAGAAGACTGAGAGGGATCTGATCAATGTCTATCAATAGCTGAGGGGTGGGTGTCAAGTGGAGGGGGCCAAGCTCTTTTTGGTGGTGCACAGCAATAAGCCAAGGAACACCAGGGACAAGCTGGAACAGAGAAGGTTTCAGCTCAGCATGAGGAGAAACTTCTTTCCAGTGAGGGTGACAGAGGCCTGGAGCAGGCTGCCCAGAGAGGTTGTGGAGTCTCCTCTGGAGACTTTCCAATCCCACCTGGATGCCTTCCTGTGCAGACTGCCCTGGGTGATGCTGCTCTGGCAGGGGGGTTGGACCCATTGAGCTCTGGAGGTCCCTTCCAACCTCTAATGTTCTGTGGTGCTGTGATACTGTGAGCCTTTGGCATGATCTGAGATTTATCATGGCTTAGATCAAGAGATTAAAAAAAACCCAACAACAACCAAGAAAAGACAATGTGTTTTTTCCAGAAGTTTGAAACGAAGGGCTCTGTAATGCTGCAGGGTGTGGTGTAAACACATGCTTTGTTATAACTACAGACTTTACATGGACAATGGAGAAGCTTTATCCCTGTGTATCTATAGATGTGATTCAAATGTTCAGTAGAAGTAATGATTAACAATCAGATGCACATTCTGTTGCTTGCTTCCAAGTGATGGTCAGACAAAAAGAGAACTAAGGAGTGCCATACACTGGTTTCTCAAGATCAGGGATCTGTAAAGCCTGAGCGATTCTGCTGCTTCCTTTTGAAGGGCTCTAATAATGAGGAGGCCTAGGGAAAAATTGCAGTTGAAGACCATTGAAGTCTCAAACTGTAGTCAAGCTGCAGAGTGAAATTACTGAGCCCCGAACACCTCTCCTGATCCTTATCTGCTGAGAAGAACCTTTGTTAGATGAGGAGGCAGAGGTTGAAAGGCTCAGTTGAAATCCTCACTAAATACATTTTCTGAGAAGCAAGGAGATGTGGATTTTTTTCCCCACACTGATTTACAAATGCCCAGAATGGGAGCAGACAGCAACTCACTCACTTGGGGGCTTTTAGCAGAAAGAATGAGCTAGAATAAGGATATTACCAATTCAGCATACAGCAGGCAAAGCACATTTCCTTGTACTAACCCATCTCAGCCAGTAACACACTCTGGGACAATGAAAAAGATCTGAAAGGGCAGAGAGAAAGCAATTGTTGGTGTAAGCCACACTGATGCAGTGAGAAACCCTTTTGTCTTGGGTACTGGGAGAAATATTTTGTCCACTTATTGACAAGTTTTCAGATGGCCTGCTCCGAACAACTGACTAATATTGACATCTCACTGAAGATCTGTTGGAGAGCAGTGAAGGGGAAAAGGACCTGGGGGTCCGAGTGGATGGGAGGCTGATCATGAGCCAGCAATGTGCTCTGGTGGCCAAGAAGGCCAAGGGCATCCTGGGGTGGATCAGAAGGGCTGTGGTGAGTAGGTCAAGAGAGGTTCTCCTCCCCCTCTACTCTGCTTTGATGAGGCTGCATCTGGAATATTGTGTCCAGTTCTGGGCCCCTCAGTTCAGGAAGGACCTCAGGGAACTGCTTGGAAGAGTCCATCACAGAGCCACAAAAATGATTAGGGAAGTGGAACATCTTCCTTGTGAGGAGAGCCTGAGGGAGCTGAGGGCTCTGTAGCTTGGAGAGGAGCAGCCTGAGGGTGACCTCATTCATGTTGATAAAGATGTGCAGGGTGAGTGCCAAGAGGCTGGAGCCAGGGTCTGCTGGGGGATGCTCAATGCCAGCACAAGGGGCAGTGGGGGAAGCTGAGGCAGAGGAAGTTCCATGGGAACAGGAGGAAAAATGTTTTCCTTGTGAGGGTGACAGAGCCCTGGCACAGGCTGCCCAGGGGGGTTGTGGAGTCTCCCTCTCTGGAGATATTCAAACCCCACCTGGATGTGTTCCTGTGTGACCTGCTCTAGGTGCTCCAGGCTGTGGCAGGAGGGTTGGACTGGATGAGCTTTTGAAGTCCCTTCCAGCCCCTAATATTCTGTGATTCTGAGATCCTGTGATCTGCATCTCCAAAAACAGTGATTTTCCAGGATAAGTCTTTGGGTTCTATGGGCAACCTGTAACATTCTGGTGACCATATGAAAACCACTGTCCTCTTCATTGGAATTTACCAAAGAACCCTACAAAAGCAGAGGCATAAAATGTGAACATACACTATTCATAAGACACAGAATCATAGAATTGTCAGGGCTGGAAGGGACCTCAAGGATCAGCCAGCTCCAACACCTCACACTAGATCAGATTGCTCAGAGCCACATCCAGCCTGGCCTGAAAATCCTCCAGGGATGAGGCTTCCACCACCTTCCTGGGCAACCTGTGCCAGTGTCTCACCTCCCTCATGGGGAAGAACTTCTTCCTAACATCCAATCTGAAAATTTCTAGTTTTCTTCCATCCCCCCAGTCCTATCACTCCCTGACACCCTCAAAAGTCCCTCCCCAGCTTTCCTGTAGCCCCCTTCAGATACTAGGAGGCCACAATTAGGTCTCCTCAGAGCCTTCTCCTCTCCAGACTGAACAGCCCCAACTCCCTCAGTCTGTCTCCATAGCAGAGCAGCTCCAGCCCTCTGCTCATCCTCATGGTCCTTCTCTGGACACCTTCCAGCACCTCCAGATCCTTCCTGTAATAGGGGCTCCAGAACTGGACCCAGTGCTCCAGGAGGGGTCTCAGCAGAGTGGAGCAGAGGGGGAGAATCACCTCCCTGGCCCTGCTGGCTCCCTTGACACGCGCAGGGCTTCTCCTCTCTGTTGCAAGACAAGGGCACTCTGAGGTTAAGGTTACACCAAGAAAAAGAGCTCTTGGGATAGCTGAGCAGGCAAGACAATTGTGCAATCAAAACACAACACCAGGATGTGCAGTTTGTGTTGGCAAAACAGTCTTTTAGCTTGGCTTTTCCTGGGCTACACCTGGCGTATGCAGCACAGGAATGTCACAGCCCAACCATTTATTAGTGCAGTGAAAAGCTGCAGCTACAGATTTGGTCCAGCAGTGAGCATTAACCATTGGCCATTTGGTGGTGAGAATTAAAAACCAAACACAAGCTTAAACATCAAATTGGAGTTTCCTGAAAGTTAGCAGAAGAAGAGTGGCAAAAAGCACATTTGCTGCTGTTTGATCCCTTGCCTCCAGGAGTCCTTTTGTCTGGGTCCTGTTGGCCAAGACTTTTGACCTCTTGCCAACAGGAATGCAATTGCCCTGGGAGCTTTTCTAGAGCAGGATTGATTGGTGGCAGTCCCTCTATAGCTTAATGTAGAATAATCACTCCTTTTTCTGAGTGTCTTCAGGACCTGAGCCCTGCTGCTAAGGAGAAGTGGTATACCATAGAAATGGAGATGATGGTCAATAAAGCAGCACTTTCTGTAAACTGAAAAAGAGGCAGAAGCAGGAAAACCACCTGAACTATGGGACCATGCAGTGCCAGAAGAGAAAAAGTCAAGGAGTCTGGAATACAGCAATCCAAGGAGCCTGTGTGCTGCAAAGCCAGAAGAGAACACAGAGACCACTGAGAAGGCAGAGTTCTGCAGAAAAGCAGATCCATCAGGCACAAAAAGGAAGCAACAAAAAGGCCTAATGAGTGGCTAGAGGTGAAGAATGTAATGTGCACTTCTGTTTCCAATTTCAGTTTAAGTCCTGATTACCATCACTCTTTCTTCTCTTTACAGAAAGGAAAAGAAGGATCAGAAATAGGGAGTCACGGCTGGAGATCCAGACAGGGGAAGCATTGTGCTTCTCTCAGTCTTGAGAGGTCAGTCTTGATTGCTAACTCCTAGCTATAAATTGGGCAAACTGAGAAAGCAGTGAAGCACCACATCTTCAAGGGAAAGTAATTCCCTTGAATTACTTTCCTCAGTCTCATCATCAGAAACCCCTGGAAATATATCTCATGAAACTTCTTGGCCAAGAGAGCCAATGGGATCCTGGGGTGCATAAGGAACAGTGTGGCCAGCAGGGGTAGGGAGGTTCTTCTCCCACTCTGCTCTGCTGATACCACACCTGGAATACTCTGCCCTGGCAGGAGGGTTGGACTAGATGATGTCTCAAGGTCCCTTCCAGCCCCTAACATTTTGTGGTTCTGTGAATATTGTGTCCAGTTTTGGGCTCCCCAGTTCAAGAGAGACAGAGACCTGCTGGAGAGGGTTCAACAGAGCCACGAGGATGATTAGGGGACTTGAGCATCTCCTCTGTGAAGAGAGAATTGAGAGCCCTGGAGCTGTTGAGTCTGGAGAAGAGAAGGCTGAGAGGGAATCTGATCAATGTCTATCAATAGCTGAAGGGTGGGTGTCAAGTGGAGGGGGCCAAGCTCCTTTGGGTGGTGCACAGTAATAAGCCAAGGAACACCAGGGACAAGCTGGAACATAGAAGGTTTCAGCTCAACATGAGGAGAAACTTCTTACCAGTGAGGGTGACAGAGGCCTGGAGCAGGCTGCCCAGAGAGGTTGTGGAGTCTCCTGCTCTGGAGACTTTCCAACCCCACCTCAATACCTTCCTGTGCAGACTACCTTGGGTCATCCTGCACCAAAGGCAACTCGATTCTAGTCATCTAGCTTTGCAGCCTCCTCCAAACTCAGTTCAGAGGAAGAAGTGACTAGTCCCCTCCAGTTGCTGCACTCAGCTAGCACCATCAATTAAAAAAGCCTTGAGGCACAGGGAAAATTAATAATCTGAGTCAGTTCTCTGCAAGTGCTTTGCACAACTTGGCCAAAACAAAACCAAACACCAACTAAACAAAACCAACAAAACCCCAAACAAACCAACCAAAACAAACCCAAAGGAACAAGCAAACAAAAACCCAGAAACAAGGGAAAAGGAGAGAGCCAGAAGAAGCTGACACTTCAGAGTAAGAGAAATAGCAGCAGAGCAGTGAGGTTTTGTCAGAAGTCCCAAGATGGGAAGAAATTGGATTAAAGGAGACACTTCTCCTATTTGCTGGACAAAGGATCACATACTACACTCTTCCTGTTCTTTGGTGTCCATAAAGGGCCAAGAGAACACTCAAGAGTGAGATTAAGGCAAACTGGAAAAAACAAACAAACAAACAAGCACTTCTGGGCACAGCAGTCAGCTTCCTGGCTTCCTCTGTCTCCAGAGCTATGGGTATGGCATGGCAAGCCCAGAGGAACAGCCCTGTGCCTGGCCCTGGCCATGACCTAGCAGGTGAGTCATCCACTGGGAGTTGCCACTGTAACAGCTGCTCAAGAGATGGCATCAGCAGCTGCTTTTCAGGGAGGCTTCAAAGTAAATAACCGTGGCTACTGGGCATCATATCACTTTGAATGGGGTAACCAGAGAGCCAGTGAGACTTGGACAGACTGAGAGCTGGGCAGCGAGGAACCTCATGAGGCTCAGCAGGGATAAGTGCAGAGTCCTGCACCTGGGAAGGAAGAATAAACTGCAGCAGTACAGGCTGGGAGGGGATCTGCTGGAGAGCAGCCCTGTGGAGAAGGACCTGGGAGTGCTGGTGGACAACAAGTTCTGCATGGGACAGCAATGTGCCCTGGGGGCCAAGAAGGCCAATGGGGTCCTGGGCTGCATTCAGAGCAGTGTGTCCAGCAGATCCAGGGAGGTTCTCCTCCTGCTCTGCTCTGCCCTGGTGATGCACCACCTGGAATATTGAATCCAGTTCTGGCCTCCCAAGTTCAGGAGGGACAGGGATGTGCTGGAGAGAGTCCGAGGGAGGGCTATAAGGATAATGCACTGGCTGAGGAGAGGCTGAGAGCCCTGGGGCTGCTTAGTCTGGAGAGAAGGCTGAGAGGGGATTTAATAAATGTCTATCAATATCTGAGGGCTGGGGGTCAGGAGGCAGGGGACAGGCTCTGCTCAGTTGCACTCACTGAGAGGACAAGGGGCAATGGATAGAAACTCCAGCACAGGAGGTTCCACCTCAACATGAGGAGGAACTTCTCCACTGTGAGGGTCGCAGAGCACTGGAAGAAGCTGCCCAGAGAGGTTGTGGAGTCTCCTCTGGAGACTTTCCAGCCCCATCTGGATGTGTTCCTGTGGGACCTGCACTGGATTCTCTGGTCCTGCTCTGGCAGGGGAGTTGGACTGGATGATCTCTGGAGGTCCCTTCCAACCCTTAACATCCTGTGAGCCTGTGCTGCAGAAAAGGTTACTCTACAGATAACCAGCTGTTGTGGTTTGAGACTTCACTGGAGTTTAAGAGCTCAGATGGTAGCAAATAGAGAATTCCTCCCCCGGCCACCCCCTTTCCCAGATAAGGAAAGGGAGATCAAAAAAAGGGGCAGGGAAAAGGGATGGAGGCAGGGCTACAAAAAGAAAAGAAGCACTGTGGAGTGGTTTGGAAGTAGAAGTGTATTGTTTAACAAAGTGTATATTGCAGTAACAGGGAGAGTTTACAAGGGCAAGGGATAAGGGTAAATAGGAAATGACATAAACCCAAGCCAGGATGGCCTCATATTTCCCTGGGTGTATGTGGATTTCAGTCCTTCAGGGAAACGTGTGTGCAGCCCAGAGAGGGACAGCCAGGCCCAGCCACATGGTCAGTGCAGGAAAGCAGCACCAGCTGATGTCTTTTTATAGGCTTGCTGGACAGGAAGGGGGAGTGGAATAGACCACCTTTGACCCAGGGGCCCCCTCCTCCTGGGAGGGGGAAATCAAGTCCCTCTCTGTTTACCTGGATCAGGTTTCTTTTATCCTCCAGGAGGGGGAGGGGGATGCAAGGGGGGGAGGAGCAAGGCTCTTTCAGCCCTCCACCCAGGATGAGTGTAACCCAGCACAGCCCACCCCTCTATTCCACTTCCACTTTCCTGTCACAGTCCCTTTATCCAGTCATGAAATGTAGCATTAGAGTTCTTGATGCAAGTCCTTCTTTATTCTGGCTCTCTCTCTCTCTCTCAGGGCAGTCTCTCTCTGGTTCCTGCAGGCAGTGCTTGAGCTGGGCAGGAATGTGGAGAAGAGTCAGGAAACCATCTTTGTCTTTGAAGGGGAACCAGGAACAGTCTGTTGCTGTGGGGCATTGGGAACAGGTGCAGGTGAGATGATACAGGAGCCCTCTGGATTGGTGCTTGTGTGCTGTGTGTTCATGTTGAGTCCTGGATGCCAGACTGGTATTAAACTAGGAGGGAGAAAATGTAGAACAACTTACAACTATTATACACTGACTATACTACATGAATCTGCGTTGCCCCCTCTGAGTCCATCCCCTCTCAGCCAGAGTCACGCTCCGCTGTGGGATGCACTGAATGACCCCAGTTTCTAACATGACTAACATGGTAGGTGTGACCAGGACCCTCGGCAGAGACCACCCTCGGGCTGGTTTGCCCCCAGCAGCAGCAGGAAAAACCCACACCGACTTCCCCAGCAGGTTCTTCTCAGCAATCACAGGAACTCCATCTCCATCCCCTGGTGGCAGCAGGTCGGACTGGGCAGGACCAGCTGGGTTCACAGCTCCTCTGCTGGTCACTACCCAAGTGGCCTGAGCTGGGTGTCTCTCCCAGTTCCTGAAGGTTCCACCCCCCATGGCTTTTAGGGTGGTCTTTAGCAAGCCAGTGTAGCGTTCAACCTTCCCTGCAGCTGGTGCAGGGCATGGGATGTGGTAAATCCACTCAGTCCCATGGTCCTTTGTCCAGTCCCTTATGAGATGGTTCCTGAAGTGGGTTCCATTGTCTGATTCAATCCTCCTGGGGGTGCCGTGTCTCCACAGGACATGTCTCCATAGGCCCAGGATGGTGTCGCAGGCAGTGGCATGAGGCACTGGGTAGGTCTCCAGCCACCCTATACTTGCCTCCACCATGGTCAGTAGGTGCTGCTTGCCGCTGTGAGACCGAGGCAGGGTGATGGAGTCGATCTGCCAGGCCTCTCCATGCTTATATTTCAACCATCTCCCCCCATCCCACAGAGGCTTCATGCGCTTGGCCTGCTTGCTGGCAGCACAGATGTCACACTCATGGATGACCTGTGAGATGGCCTCCATGGAGGTGTCCATGGATCTGTCCCCAGCCCACCAGGATGTGGCATCTCTCCCTTGGTGGCCAGAAGTGTCCTGGGCCCAGCAGGCTAAGAACAGCTCGCCCTTGTGTTCCCAGGCCAAGTCTATTCAGGAGATTTCAGCAGCCAGATCTGCTTGGTGGTTGTGATGGAGGTTTGTTTGTGGTGAAAGTGAAGATTTTCTGTACTTAAAACAAAAATTACATTGTTCTCTCAGCAGTGAACTTTGTGAAGCCTGCTTGCTTTGCCTTGTGTCCTCACAACACTTGCATGTTACCTGCCACATAGCACCACACTGCCAGACCCACTCTCCACAGGTTGGTTTGGAGAATGCACACACAGTAACTGGCTGCTGTTAGGCACCTACTGGATTAATTCTGCCCCTCCACTTTTGTCAGTGAGAGGCTTGATGTGGGGGAATCACCCACTTTTATCTAAATGGCAGTTTTCATTACATTTGTTGTATGTTTTGGAATCTATTTGCAATGGGGGAGATTTCAAATCTCCACAGCTACTGCAGGGAAGGATGACCACAGCTTCCCAAGTGTCATTCCCATAGGTAATCTAGACAGGTTGGCTCTGCTTGCAAGCTGTACTTGGGGAACAGTTCACTGAGGCCTAATACATGGTGCCAAATAAAGACTGAAGAAGATAATGGTAGGGGCTAGAGGAAGGAACTATTGTAAGTGAAGATCAGGTTTGTGCTGGAGCAAGATATGGAGGTGCTGGAACATGTCCAGAGAAGGGCCATGAGGATGAGTGAGAGGGCTGGAGCTCCTCTCCTATGGAGACAGATTGAGAGAGCTTGGGCTGTTCAGTCTACAGAAGAGAAGGCTCTGAGACCTTGTTGTCACCTTCCAGTGTCTGAAGGGGGCTACAAGAAAGCTGGGGAGGGACTTTTTAGGGTGTCAGGGAGTGATAGGACTGGGGGGGTGGAGCAAAACTAGAAATGGGTAGATTCAGATTGGATGTTAGAAAGAAGTTGTTCCCCATGAGGGTGGTGAGACACAGGAACAGGTTGCCCAGGGAGGTGGTGGAAGCCTCATCCCTGGAGGTTTTGAAGGCCAGGCTGGATGTGGCTCTGGGCAACCTGACCTAGTGTGAGGTGTCCCTGCCCATGGCAGGGGGATTGGAACTGGATAATCCTTGAGGTCCCTTCCAACCCTAACAAGCCTATGATTCTAAGAACAGGGTTAGTTTTAAAAGCTCCAAAACCCCACCCATAGACCAGGAATTCCACTGCAGCAGAATTCTTTCGTCAGGGTGACTTTCACAGTGCCCCTGGTGTGCCAATGGAACATGCTGCACAGCTCAGCCACACAGGAGACTGGGCAGCAAGTTTGTGGGGAGTGTAGGTATTTTTGGGATCAGTCCAGAAGAAATGAGGTGCTTCTGAGGTATGTCCAGAAAATGGGGGAGGAGGGAGAAAGAGGGAGGGTGTGGAGAGAGAAGCAGGAGAGAAGGTCCAAGGAAAGAAAGGAGAGGGTGACAAAGACTGTTCCTGCACAGCTGTCCCCTCAAGGGGTGCCTCTGGCTCAAGGACAACTGGATTAAAATGGTGAAAAATCAGTGCCATGACCAGATCCTCATGGTGAGTCACAAAAGTGTGAAGCTGCTGACCCATGGAGGAGAGGCTTAGCATCTCCTGGCAGTTCTGCTTACAGCTGGCCCAAACACTCTTTTTCTTCAGGTCCCAACTGTCCCAAACTGTCCCCACATGCATTTATTACCCCACCCAATGTTCAAGGCTATTTTTTCCTCTCAAGGCTGCACCCTCGCTGTAGGCTAGAGTCATCCCAGAGAGGCTCACCTCTGGGACAAGCCTCACACCACTTGTCCCACCTGCGGGCAGGGTCCCACGGGAGCCCGAATGCAGCACCGAGGCAAGGCCGTTCACGGCGTGGGCTCGGCCAAGCTTCCCGCAGCTGGACCAGAGCCCTCTTTGCGCCCGTCGAACCCCTCAGGCTGCCCAAAAGCGGCCGGAGGGAGGCCTGCCACCCGCTGGGGCCGTCTTTGCCGTGCCCAGCGGAGGAAGGCAGAGCCGGGCCCGGGCCCTGAGGCGGCTCCCGCGAACAGACAGCGCAGGGCTAGCCGAGACGCGGGGTCTGCAGGAGGAGCCAGCCTCGGCTGCCGCCCCGGGGTGATGTCCAGCCCCGGGGTGATGTCCAGCCCCGGCGTGTTCCCCGGCGCGGGGTCGTGCCGCCCTTCCGTGCCGGCTTTCCTCATTGAACCCCCGGGAGTTCCAGGGCGTCGCAGCCTAACAGTGATCTGCCGAGGCAGCCGCCGGCTGTGCCAGTGCATCACCTCGAGGTCCTCCGGCGGGAGGAGAGGTGGACATGCAAATTCTATTCATCACCGTGATGCGCGGTGGTGACAGTCACTGTATTTTCGGCCACTGAAAATACCGAGTAATTCGATAGGCGATCCCTCGGTAGGCTGTGGAAACCGGCGGCACCGAGCCAAATCTGCCCCGGGTGAGGTCGGTAGGCATGCTGGCCAATACTGTCCCTTCAGCAGCGGGTCCGGGCAGAGCCGCCGCAGCCCCCTAGGCGGACCGCGGGACGGGAGGGCTGCTTCCCACGCCTGGGCTGGGGGAGGCTCGCTGCAGCCACAGTACTTTTCTCCGTTGGGTGGACAGGGAGAGATCGACAGCAAAGATTTCGGGGAGATGAGTCAAACGCCTCGCAAATGCAACACTAGCTGCTGAACGCCGCTGTGCCGATCCCGCAGGAGGGCTCCCCCTCGGGGGGGCTGGGGGGTGGGGGAGGCGGAAATAAATCCCCAACAACCAGTTTGGAAAATCGAAGGGGGGTGGTTGCGAGGGATGTCGTGCTGTCGGTGCCCAGCCCCGAGCTCAGGATTTCGTTTTCTCTCACAGCATGAGTTGATGACATCACGAAGTACCCCTTCTTTGTGTGTCAGTGATGTCACCAAGTGCAGCGTGGGGGACAATGGAATCCTGAACTCCAGGCGAGGGCGAGTGGGAAGCGGCTGCTCCTGCTTCTGGTTCAGGGCTAAGCCGAGGCAGGGAAGACACAGCTGCTGCTTTAGGGCTGAAACAGGTGAGAGACGTAAAAGCTGCCAGGGATTCCTTTTGGGTTACTAGAGGGAAGCAGTTTGGGCTGGGCTTTTTTTCTTATCCCCCCCCTGCTTCCCCCTTCCTCTCTCCTCCTTCCCCCCCTCCCCCCCTCTTTTTTTTTCTTTCCAGCTGAGACAGGTGAGAAGTTGCTGCTGCTACCGGAGGGACAAAGCAGGAGAGGCAAGGGAAAAGTTCTGGGGTCGAAACAATTGTAAGAATAGGAGGAAAGCAAGCAGCCCCCTCCGCGAAGCCTAATAATCTCCTCTCAGCGTTAAAAAAGCAGCTCCGGGAGCTTGCCCCCTCTTCCCAGCCACCTGCTTCCACCGCGTCCCTGTGGGGCTCTTGCACGGCAGCAGAAGCGGAGCCAGGGAAGGTGTTCAGCCCTCCCCCCTTGACACCCCTGCAGATTACTTTCCAGAGGGTCTTCATTAAAAACTCACATCCCCCCCTCCGCCGAGCGCCCCTTTCTTTCTTCCCTAGCACCGGCCGGAGCGTGTTGGGAGAGACACACACACGACACGGGGCACTGTGGCTGCCAGGACCCCCCTCCAGCCCCGCTGCGGGGGCCCCGCTGCCGCCCCCCCCGGCCCCGCCGCCCCGCAGTCCCCCAGCCCCGCTCGGCGGTGGGGGAGGCAGCCAGGGAAGCCATTGCCTGTTTAATAGTTGCTGTTGCAGCACTTCCGCTTCTCTCCCAGCGAGAGAGACACGAGTGGCCAGGCCCAGCCGCACCGAGGAGGAGCAGCCAGACACAAAGGGAGAGGTACGGGGACGGGGCACCCCCCGCCGTCCTCCCCGCTGGCCCCGGGGGCAGGGGCGAGGGGCAGGGCCCGCCGCGGCCCGGCGATGGGGCGGGAGGCGGCAGAGCCGCGGGGGCAGGGGGATCGCGCCCGGGGCTGTCAGGTAGCGCTGTCCCCCCCGGCCCCTCGCCGCCCGGCCCTGCGGGCCCGCGGCCAGGGGACCTCGGCCAGGCGCCCTGGTCCCCGTCTTTCTGCCGGCAGAGGGGCGGCAGGGGGGCCGGCCCGGCGGGGCCACGGGAGCTCCCCGAGGGCCCGTGGCCATCGGAGGGAGGCGGCTGTGTGCCGGCCCCTGGCCCGCGGCTGCTCCGCCGCCGCTTCTGGCCCCGGGCCGGCGGCTGCCCCCCTGGCGCCCACCCTAACTCTCACGGGGTGCCCTGCTTGCTCCCCTATCCTTCCCGACGGCTTCTTGCTGCTCTCGGCTGCAGACCCCCCGTGCTCGTCCTCCTTCCCTGTACTCCCGAGGTGCCCGCATGAAACCGGGCTGCTTCCCCCCGGCACCTCTCTGCCCCCCTCCCTGTCACCGGCCTCCCTAGGCCCTCTGCTCTCACCTCCTGTAGGCCCTGGCGCTTTGCTCCTCTCTCTCCTCGCACCCCCAGCACAGACCCTCTGTTCCTTCCCCCCTTTGCTGGCATGCCCCTCGGTGCAGTGGGCCTCGGTGGGTCCCCTAACTGCAATTCCACTCCCTGCTTAGCCGTTCCCCTCATTCCTCTCTCTCTGCTCTCAACACCCGATCCAGCAGGCAGGTCGCAGATCCTCCTTCGGGGGTCTCCCCAGTGATGCCCCACTTCCATCTTGGTGCAGGCGATGGTCGCCCCCCAGCCCCGTCCCCCCTTGCCTCCTCACGTGCCTCTCCGGAGCCCGAGGGACCGGAGCCGTTCCATTTTTATCTCCTACACCCCTGGGCTGGATAGTGGTGGGTGGTGATGGCTCCTCTTGTGTGTACAGTTTGGGGGAGTTTAGAAGAAATTGCTTTGAGCTCGTTCCAGTGTCCTCTTTCATTTCGCACTTGCTTTCTGAGGGGGAGCTTTAAAAGTCCATTTCCCCCTCCTCATCTGGGTTCCGAAGTGCAGGGGAGGCTGCTGCTCCTCCAGCTTTGGCTGTTGGGCCTAAAACGGAGAGGGAGACGTGAGGACCTTTTGAAAGGAGCGTGACCCAAACACAGAGTGAGATTGTCAGCAGCCTTTTTCTCTCTCTCTCTCTGTGTCTTCACTGTTTGTTCTCCACACCCCATGGTGTCTCCTTTCCAGGTTGGGGTGTGTGGTGGGGGGGTCGCTATGTCGGATGACGATTCGAGGGCCAGCACCAGCTCCTCCTCATCTTCATCCTCCAACCAACAGACAGAGAAAGAGGCAAGCACGCCTAAGAAGAAGGAAAGCAAAGTCAGCATGAGTAAAAACTCTAAGTTGCTGTCTACTAGTGCCAAGAGGTGAGTTGCAGTCCATTTTCTTACTGATTTGTTGCATTTTCTCTCCTTCCTCATTTTCTTTTGCTCCGTTCCCTCACTGCTCTCATTCCTCATCTCACTCTCATTCCTCATCTCTCCTGTGCTGAACCTTTCCACACAAAGCTGCCATTAGCTCACTTTTTTTGTTTCTTGGTGGAGTGAGTGTCTGCCCAATGTCACTGCTCTCTGGTCTCTCTCCCTGCTGCTTCCTCTGTCCCATCCCAAACATTTTGCTGTCTTGTCTTCCTCTGGGCTGTTGTTCTGTCCCTCGGTTACTTCTGCTGTGTTTTCCTTTTCCTTCCTGGCATCACTTGTAGGGATGGTGTAGGGTTAGTGTGTAGGACCTTAATTTCTTCTTTGTTACTGGAAGCTCTGTGGTCCTGAGGAAGGCATTGTATTTCAATGTCAGTTTCCCTCTCTGTAAGCTGGGACTGATCTAGAGTGGCTTTTTTTCCAGCTCTGCTTCTGGGATCGATTAATATTTGTGAAGAGTTTGGAGTTTGCCTGCACTTCCAGTGCAAGTGATGTGATACAGCCCCAGATCTTCTTCACCAAATGTGTGCCTGGTTTTCTGTCTGCTTGTCATGTTAAGTTCTCTGTGTATGGTTGGATGTTGACTAGAATAAATAACCCACAGCAGCTTCCCTTGTGGATGTCCTCCTCTAAAACAGTCTTTTCTCAGGGCTTGGGTTGGGGGGGAGTTTTTTTGAGACTAAAATACTCTTTATTCCAGGTTAGTGTCTACATGAGGGAGAGAGAGCTGCACAGGACAGTAATTCCAGAACAGCTGCATGTGGTTTTTGGGGTGGGTTTTTTTTGACACTCTTTGAGCAAAAAAACCCCAAACAACCCAAACCCCAACAGTTACCATTTCTTATTTATTCTGTGTTTCACCTCCATTCAGCACCATCCTGCTCCAGACAGCTGAGCTGACAAATGGAAGTTTTCCAGCAAACTTGCAGTCCTTCAGTAAGAATAGTAAGCAGCACAGAGAGGTTGCCTCTGTAGGTGTCACAGGAATGGCTGGGGTTTTGTGCAGATGCCCTGCTGTCTCAACTACCTTCTCTGTGACTCTAGAACTTAGGCAGCTTGGTTATTCCAGGTCTCCATTCAGCAGGTTTCCATGGCAAACTGATGTAGATAGTGGCAAGTGGGGTATATGTGTTGTAACTGTTTGAGAAAGAAGATTGTAAACTGCCTAATATGAAAAGGCTGTGGTGTGACAAGTGGAAGGGAGGCAAAGGATGCTGGCAGAGCTTAAAGGGGAAGGGAAGAAGGCTGAGTGCTGGGTGGGGAAGTGTGGAGGGGAAGACAGTAATGGGACTCCAGGGAAGGGGATGATAGCTGGGTGGGCATTTTGTGGCAAAGGCAGTGTAAGCCCAGAATAATCTGGGCAGGGAGGAGAGGGTGTTGTCTGGACATGGTGAAGCCAGCAAGCATCTGGAATCTGAAGGAGGGAAAGTGGGAATGTGTGGCTCTTGAGGCTGGAGAGAAGGGAAAACTGAAGGTCACAGGAGCGTGCAGGAGCTGTGGAAAGGGACTTTCACCTTCCCCTAAGCATCCTTGGGAACCGCACAGTTATTCACTTCCTTGGAGGTGGTGTTTTTCCTTAGGATGATGATGGGAAGCTGGGGGAAGCTGGTGGTAGACAATTTGGCAATGGCTATTTCTCTCAATCCAGCAAGACAGAATTCCTTTTCAGACAGTGGTTTCCTCTTAGCACTTGGTGCATCACATTTGCAGAGGGTTTCCCTCGTTCACGCTCTGGTTGGCAAAGCAAAGCAGACAGTCTTCTCCACTGTCCCTGTGTGGTTGGCATCTTCATGGGAGCATGTAACAGGGCACCTCTTTGGGGCTCAATGCCCAGTGCCTGCCTGCTTTGCTGCCCCCTTGTACTAGGACACCTGTCCTGCTTAGTGTGTTTGGAGTGGTGGGAGGCTGCCCTGAGCGTGCCTCTCTGATGGGTGGTGTTGCAAACTTGTAGCGGCTGGATGTGTAAGGCATATGTGTTAACTGCTATCCCACACGGTGACTCTCTGCCTTCTTGCTTTATTGCTGCAGGATTCAGAAGGAATTGGCTGACATCACCTTAGATCCACCTCCTAACTGCAGGTTGGTGTTGTTTCCTTACCTGAGGAGGGTGGGTGACGCGGGGCACGCTGAAATGGACCTGTGTGTTGTAACTGCCCTCAGAGGCTCTGGGCAGAGCTGAGGAATGGCTGTTTAGGTAGCCAACAATACTTTTGTGAATGCTTGGATGCCATTAAATAGTTTCCACGTGGGGGGACCTCTAGAGATTGTGTTTTGATATGAGTTTTCTGTTTGTGTTTAGGGGTTGGTGGTTTTTCTTTCTTTCAACAATTGCAGTTGGATTTGCAGTACTGCTTTGTGTGTATCTTTCTGAAACTGGCTCTTAAGGAAATGTGTGAAAACTTTTTCATCTTGGTTGTTTGTTTGTTTTTCTGTTTATAAATCTAATGCCTGACTGCACCAATCTTACCTAAATAAGAGTCCTGCCAAGGAAACAAAGAATAGTAAAATGCTACAAGCTTCTTAGCCCAGAATTCTGTCTAGACAGTAACTTCTAGTGGAAAAAGGGACACTAACTCATCACTCAGTGGGTGCTGATGAAATAAAAAGCAGGAGTTTTCTGTTGCTCTTCCTAGAGCAGTTTTTTCTTTAAGTATGCTTCAGAAACTTGTATAATTGTTTTGAAACATCCAGCAAGTTGATTTGTTGTGTCGTGGCCCAAACCTCTTTGCATTTGGAGAGGGGACAGTAGTAGTGTGGCATCTCTGGTTGTGCTTGCTCACTTGAGAGGAAGGCAGCTTTCAGCGTGGTCTGTTCACTGGAGTTGCCAAAGCACAGCTCTCTTTCTAGCCTCTTGCTGTGGCTGAGCTTTGAGGCCTTTTGATGATAGCAATAGCTGAAATCAGAGAAAATTCTGTTCATAACTGTTCCAGTTGGTTGTCTCAGTGTTGAGTTGCCACCCACAAATGCACTGGAACCTTTTTATTGACATTCGTTTTGCTGCTGTTAGTCTGCAGGAAGGCATTTTCACAAGACACAGCCTGATGGGCCAGAGCCACTTGTTTGATACTAGTCCCAAGGACCATGAATAATGAAAGGAGGGATGGGTGAGGTGTGTGAGTAGAGGTCACTAAGATTTTGAGCTGTTTGGATGGCAACCAATGAACTCTGAAACCTTTAGCTGTGACAATATTGGTTTAGTGACTACTTGAATCGTAGAATCCTTAAGGCTGGAAAAGATTTCTAAGGTTGTCAAGTCCAACCATCAGCCCAACATTAACATGACCACTAAAGCATGTCCCAAAGTGCTTCCAGCAGTTGGGCTGAAGGTGTCTGAACTGTCTGTGTCAGGATGAAGTCCACATGCTTTCCTCTCCTCCTCCCACCATAATCTGACGTTCATGGGAAAGAAACACAGAAGCCCAGCTCAGCAAGCTTTGTGGCTTGTTCTTTAGGTGACTGAGTCATCTGATCAAGGTGAGGGGACTGCAGTCTGAACTTCACAAATCTGTCCAAAAGTTGTGATAGTATACAAGTATGTAAGATTGCAGATTTCATCTGAACTGTTGTTTAAATGATTCCAGCACCCCAATTTGTCCTGGTTTCAATTGACATCATTCATCACTCACAGGCAGAGGTGAGCTAGCAGCCTGCCTGTCCAAATAGAATATGCTCTTGGTTCTTTTTAATTATTATTTGTAATGACATAGACTACTGGGGATAATGCACTTAAGGCCCATGTAGTAAATTTGGGTTGTTTCAACATTTCTAAATACTTGTAATGATAAAAATGAGCTCACAGTACAAGTGGTAAGGCTCAGTCTTTGCCCATAACACAGTTATGAGTATTCTGCATTGCTTCTGGCCTGCAAATGAGTGTCAGTGAAGGCTGGCAACTCATGAAATTGCTGTAATTGTTACTGTCTGGTAACATGCTGATAGGTAGGAAAACCTGAGTGGAGGGGTGGAGTGGTTTGTGTGTGTGTGTGACCAAGAACGTTCTGACGCCGCTGGTCTTGGTGTGAAGCCATCCCACGTCAGTAGACCTAGTGCTGAGAGCGAAGGAGAACAGCTCTGCTTCTGGCTAACGAGGTGCCAATTGCAGAGTCAAGCCCTGGGAGATTGCTTCGGGAGCAGCTGGCTATAAAAGGGTAGGTGCCGATTGCCACATCGGAGACAGGAGTTTCGGCCGTCCCTGTTAGCAGGAAAGTTCTCCTCGTGCAGCAGAAGAGCTGGAAATAGTGAATTTGTGAGTGTGAGGAGATGCAGCAAGTGAGAGCCCCTGGGTGCTACGTTGCTTAGGGGAAGCCTGCTGACAGCGTCGCTGCCTTCCCTTCTTTCTGGGGCTTTGGTTTCCTCTGTGTGAGCATTATTAGCATGCTGTGAGGGAGGTATTAAATACATGGCTCCAGATCATACTTTCCATTTCCTGCCTTTGTTTCTTTGCTTATCCTCACCTTTCATCTGACCTCCAGCCCCTCATCTCTCTGTAGCCTTTTTGCCTATGCAGACTCTTTCCAGGTGTCACTGGAGGGCAAGGCAGACCTCCCCTTTTAGCCAGCTCTCTCTTCTGCAAGACTAAGCTCAAAACTTACACATTCAGGAAGCTGGGTGCTACCTATTCTGCTGTCAGAATGCTGAAATCTCAGAAGCTGCATTTGAAAATGGCATCTGAACCAGTATCATGTTCTGCTGGCAGTACCATATACTGCTTTTCTTGTGGACATTTATTCTTACACCCCTCACCAACCAGCTTTGCATTGCCCCCCTGTTCTGTTGTGTGCTCAGTGTTTAGTAGCTCACTGTGCTTTCATTTTTTGGCCTCCTTGCTAAGTGCTGTTCTTCTTCCAGTGTTATTACAGTAATGGGAGTTCATGGTATTTAACACATCCCAGAGCATCTCTGCACACCTGAAGGAAAGCTTGGGTTTTGTTTTTTCAGTAAGAACTATTTCATTTTTCTTATAAAATGCCACATGTAAGATGCAGTTGCAAATAATGAAAGCCATTTGATATTTGGAACAAAATACCTTAAACCCAAATGAGCTTAATTGGTTTTGTAGCTTGCAATGACCCTGTTTTCTTGTGTGTAACCAACAGCTCATCTAGTTAAAAACATGACATAAATACCAATACCCCCTAAGCACACTCAGCACCCTGTGAGTGAGCAGCTGTGTAGGTTTTATACATATGTGGGTAATACAAAGGCAAGTTTACCCCAGAATTTCCTCTCCCCTCAGTTGTGTCCTTGCTTCTTGTCTTCCAGAGCTTGCCTGTATCCCTCAAATGCTTACCTGTGCTTATCTGTCACTGACTGCTTCATCACCTCTTGTAGTCCCTTTGCTCCTCCCTGGCTCCCTTCCCAGGCTGTGATTTTGATTTTACAGGAGCTAGAACAGTTGCTTGTGCAGAGTATGTGCATGGAAATACAGCCTTTCTTTGGCTTGTATTCTGAAACCAGATTCTTTTGGACCTGAAGATGTTTTCTAAAAATAGGTATATTTAATACATGTCACCAATTAATGGGCTCCTGGTGGAGGCAATGCTGTCCTCAGAAGTGTTGTAGGGTACTGTATGTGTGACATATGGCTACTTCCAAATGCTTCTTACTCCTCTTCGTTGTTTTCAGTAGGCTGCTGCTCAGAGGTTTTACATTTCTGCTGTCCCCAAGATGATTTGATTTCTGCTATTAGTACTGAGTTATGAAAGTTAAATGTGGGTTTCACATTTGAAAGGTGGTTAGTGGTTAATAGGAGTTGCATAACAACTGCTTGGATCTAGTGTTTTAAATCTTTTGAGAGAGTACCTGGTGATTTTATAGAATCATAGAATTCTTAGCCTTGCAAGGGACCTCAAGGATCATCCAGTTCTAAGCCCCTTACCCCCACAAGCAGGGACCCCTCACACTAGATCAGGTTGCTCAGAGCCACATCCAGCCGGGCCTTAAAAGCCTCCAGGGACAAGGCTTCCACCACCTCCCTGGGCAGCCTGTGCCAGTGTCTCACCACCCTCATGGGGAAGAACTTCTTCTTAACATCCACATCTACTTTATATTATGTGAGAAAGTTATGACTCTTGTTTTAGAAACTCAAAGAAGGTACTTGGAGACTTTGGTACTTCTGATGTTCTGTATCTGTTAGTGACAGAGGGGTATGTTGTGTCTCTGCTCTGGGTCACGGAAGCCTGCATTCGCAACTGTTCACAGGTGTCAAAACAAGGTTCCATCTTACTACACAGGCTAACACTTGCAAGTACTGTGCCAAAGCTTTCCTTCTGTCACTGTGATGAAGTTTGCAAAGCTTTGATAGAAGCTAATGAGAGCTTTAAATAGTGTTTATTCTCTTGGTGCCATTTGTTTGACCTCTGTATCCAAGCGTCTCCTGACAGTAAATCTGCTTATTTCTGAGAGATTATGAAATAAATGTTTTCCCCCAATTTGGGGATGGGGAATTGAAGCACACAAAAGCCAAGTGACTTGTCCAAGGTCATGCAGGAAGTCTGTGGCAAAGTGGAGAAATGAATGTAAACTGCCTTTGTTTCAGGCTAGCTTACAGCTGAGCTGTTCTGCGGGAACTGTGTGCATTGGTTGCATTATGAGCAGGGCTTTGAATTTGTGCTTTATTGGGTGTCTGGTATTGACTGTATGCAAGCCTGGTAATTCAATGTTATTTTTCCCATCTGTGTAGAGGGACTGAAATGGATGTTAAGTAGAATTAATGGTTTTTAATCTTTCTTACCCAAACTAAACCAAGTTTGTGGTATTGAAGTCCATATAGGCAAGAGCAGCTGTGACTGAAACTCAAACAATTTTCAGACCTTTACTGAAGGAGGAGGCATTTGCCTCCAAGGCCTTCGACTGCCACAGAGCAATATGCCATCACAAATTCATTTATTTAAATAATAATGAAATACAGTTGTGTTTCCTGGCTCCTGCAGCCCATTTTCTGTGTGAATTCACAGAAGGAGGAGCAGATCGCCCTGAGAGTCTCGTGAAAGTTAACTGTCAGCACTTAATAAACGTGTGCCTGAGCAGAGCGGGGGGGGAAGTGCTCTCTCAGAAAATGTGTGCAATATGAACAGTTTGCAAAACTTTGCCATGTGGAATTAAGATTTCTTGGCCAGATAGCATTCTGAAGAGAATGTGTGGCAGTTTTGAAGTCAATAGTCTCAGGTTGTAGTTAATATCTTTCATCTCCATGCCACGAGAGCCTGGCGTTGTTCTGATTACACTGGGGCTTGTGGGGCATGTGAGGTTTTGCAAGTGTATTGTCTCCATTCCTCCAACTCCATAATGCTTTAAGTGCTTTTGCTTTTAAATCCAGTATTCTATCTAAGGAGAGATTGTCACTGTTAAATGCAAGGAGAAATGGAATTGAGTTCAACAAGGACAAGAGTGGAGTCTTGCACCTGGGACAGAACAACCTCATGGAGCAGGATAGGTTGGGGACTGAGCTGTTGGAGAGCAGTGAAGAGGAAAAGGACCTGGGGGTCCTCGTGGATGGGAGGGTGACCATGAGCCAGCAATGTGCTCTGGTGGCCAAGAAGGCCAATGGCATCCTGGGGTGGATTAGAAGGGCTGTGGTTAGGAGGTGGAGAGAGGTTCTCTTCCCCCTCTACTCTGCCCTGCTGAGGCTGCATCTGGAGTATTGTGTCCAGTTCTGGGCCCCTCAGTTCAGGAAGGACCTCAGGGAACTGCTTGAAAGAGTCCAGCACAGAGCCACAAAAATGGTTAGGGGAGTGGAACATCTTCCTTATGAGGAGAGCCTGAGGGAGCTGAGGGCTCTGGAGCTTGGAGAGGAGGAGCCTGAGGGTGACCTCATTCATGTTGATAAAGATGTGCAGGGTGAGTGCCCAGAGGCTGGAGCCAGGCTCTGCTGGGGGATGCCCAATGACAGCACAAGGGGCAGTGGGGGAAGCTGAGGCATAGGAAGTTCCATGGGAACATGAGGAAGAAGTTTTTCTTTGTGAGGGTGACAGAACAGTGGCACAGGCTGCCCAGGGGGGTTGTGGAGTCTCCCTCTCTGGAGATATTCAAAATGTGCCTGGATGTGTTCCTGTGTGATCTGCTCTGGGTGCTCCTGCTCTGGCAGGAGGGTTGGACTGGATGAGCTTCCAAGGTCCCTTCCAGCCCCTAACATGCTGTGATTCTGTATCATTGATGATGTTTTTATTATTTTCATGCTTGGAAGAGTCCTTTTTGAACATAGCCATATTTTAGCATAAGCTTTCTGGTCTTACATTTTGTAATTAAATAGCTGAATTTCTGTATGACTTTTTTTGCTGTTTTTTAAGTAGGCACACTCAAATTCTTAGACCAAGAAGCACACAAATGCTGGGCTTTACCTCCTCTTAGGAAGAAGTTGTTCAGCTTCTTTAATGAGAGCTATCATCTTACAAAAGTAGTTTTATCACTTTTGTCACTTTCTTTCTTTTCTTTCCCCTCATGATTTCTCTGAAGTGGGATTGTTTTTCTGTGAGAAGTTTTCCACTGTAGAATAGGAAGGACTTCTGTAATGAGTGCTGGGTGTAGTTGCAAAATATCTTTTGTCATACAAACTACCAGTGGTTCAGCATTCCCTCCGTGCTTTGTTTGGCATGTGTGCACTTGCAGCCCACAAAGCCAAGCAGAGCCTGGGCTGCAGCAAGAGAAGTGTGGCCAGCAGGGCATGGGAGGGGATTCTCCCCCTCTGCTCCACTCTGGTGAGGCCACACCTGGAGCACTGCCTCCAGTTGTGGAACCCCTATTACCAGAAGGATCTGGAGGTGCTGGAATGTGTCCAGAGAAGGGCCATGAGGATGAGCAGAGGGCTGGAGCTGCTCTGCTGTGGAGACAGGGTGAGGGAGTTGGGGCTGTTCAGTCCGGAGAAGATGGCTTCAAGGAGACCTTCTTGTGGCTTTCCAGTATCTGAAGGGTGCTACAGGAAAGCTGGGGAGGAACTTTTTAGGGTGTCAGGGAGCGATAGGACTGGGGGGGATGGAGCAAAACTAGAAATGGGGAGATTCAGATTGAATGTTAGGAAGAAATTCTTCCTCATGAAAGTGGTGAGACACTGGCACAGGTTGCCCAGGGAGGTGGTGGAAGCCTCATCCCTGGAGGTTTCTAAGGCCAGGCTGGATGTGGCTGTGAGCAACCTGCTGTAGTGTGAGGTGCCCCTGGCCATGGCAGGGGGGTTGGAACTGGCTGATCCTTGAGGTCTCTTCCAACCCTGACAATTCTGTGATTCTATAGTTGTGTTTGGGGATTTCCATAAGGGCAGGTTCCTAGTGACCAAGAGCTTTGTGGTTGATGGAGAATGGGTTGGCTTTAACTGATAAGGTGCTGTCTGACAGGATGCTAATTTGGGACTTGCTGTCAAAGGGGTTTGTTCTGGAAGCAGAGACAGAGCTCACCTGCCTTGGTACAAATGATGTCAGTGGTTGAAGGTTATTGATGAGTTAGTGCCCAGTGAAGCTTCTCCAGCCTGTACTCTTCTGTAGCTGTCCATGACAGAGCAGGCAGCTCTCTAAGTGTTTGATGTTCTGTACAAACGACGATAGCATTTTATGGGACTGGGTTAAGAGGTGATCGTGCATCTGCACCCGCTCCTACACGACACATGAACTGAGGAGCTGGGATTGCTCCACCAAAGTGCTTTAAACTAAGTAAAATTCATGATGTCATTTAGTCAGCCCAGCAGAATCTTGCTGGGCTTTGTACTTAACTTTTCCACTGAGGCTCCAGAGTGAAGGGCTAAATACTGACATGGCCAAGCACTAAACCCATGCTACAACTGTCAAAGTAAAGGCCATACATCCTGGAATCCAGAGGGGGTTTCTTCTTCCTCTGATGTGCCGATTTTGGCACCATGCAGCTGGTCTTCCAAGGCACTTGAGGGCAGTGTAATGGTTACTACAGTGTGGTCACTACAGTTCTGTGCATGAGCAGCTGCCTGACATCACTGGCTGGATATATCAGAGCTCTGTCTGCTTGACTGCAGCACCTAAAATGCAGTGTTGTTTTCTGTATTAACATGGAGCCCCTGAGATGGGTCCCTGGACCCTGTGCTCACCAGTGATGTGGTCACACCTTGAGTACCGTGTCCAGCCCAAGAGCGACATTGAGGTGCTGGAGCAGGTCCAGAGAAGGGCAACAAAGCTGGTGAAGGGTCTGGAGAACAGGGCTGGTGAAGGGTAGCTGAGGGACCTGGGGGTGTTTAGTCTGGAGAAAAGGAGGCTGAGAGGGACCTTCTGGCTCTCTACAATGCCCTGAAAGGAGGTTGTAGCAAGGTGAATATTGGTCTCTTCTCCTAGTAAGAAGAGATAAGGTGAGAGGAAGTGGCCTCAAGTTGCACCAGGGGAGGTGTAGCTGGGATATTAGAAGAAACGTCTTCACTGAAAGGGTTCTCAAACACTGGAATCATCTCTCCCCAGGGAGGCAGTTGAATCGCCATTCCTGGAGGTGTTTAAGAGAGGCAGAGATGTGCTAAGGCATGTGCCTTAGCACCACACTTAGTAGATGGTGGTTGGTCTCAGTGATCTTAAAAGTCTTTCCCAACCAAAACTGTCAATTCTGTGATTCTACAGTTCTATGGGAGACAAAAGGAGAGTGGAGCATACATTTTGTAGCTCGGGGCAGATGGGGTGTTTGATTCCCCACATGCTTTCCATTTCACAGCTGAAAATACAGATCAGGTAAGATGAAACTGAGCTGTTTTGGGAACTGGGTCCAGGCCAAGGTTTGGCAGCTCATTTGTTTAAGAGAAAATAAAAAGTAATTGAATTAAGGAGGCTGCATGATGAATGATGCAGAGCCCTGTTGGATTGGTTGCTTCTGTATTTCTGTGAATTGGTGCAGAATTTGGAGCTTGATTCCTCCAAGGGCTTCAACTTTTAGAGTCAAAAGTTGAGTGGAAACCACATCAGGATCTTAACTACATGTATTTCACACTTTATTTATATCAGTGTAGATGATTGTTTAAGAGGTTAGAGAATCATTTCTCATCTTCTCTCTGCAGCTGCCTGGACTGGCTAGAAACAGAGATTCTTGAACTGGTACTGAGTATTGTAAAAACAGTAGCAGCAAATGCTGTTGGCTAGAGGGGAGGTGCCTCCTGGGGCAAGTGGACTCCTAACATTTGATGCTGTTTCTGCTCTGGGTATGCAAACAATAGCTTTTTCTCCACTGAAGCTAATTTCAGTGTCTATTAAGGAGAATTTGGGTGAGGGGGTCTGTCTTTCTCTCTTGCTTTCACTTTCTTTTCTTTCTCTCTTCTCCCCCTTTTCCTATCTCTTCCTTCCTTTCTTCTTCTTTTTCTTTCTATACCTAGGACCCTCCAGAGAGTCTAACAGGTGAGTGAAAAGGCCCACAAACATGACAAATTAACTCTGAACTCAAAGGTGTCTTTTCATGATAAATGAACTGATGAAAAGATCTTTCTAGTATGGACTCCAAATGCTGTCAGAATGTCTTGAAACAACAGCAGGGATATGGAGCACTAGCTGTTGTTATACAAGGAGGCCTGTCAGGGTAACTGTCTCAAAGGTTTTATATGCAGCTTGAGTATCTTGACTGCAATTTTAAAGGGCTAATGCAGGTGACTGGTATAGATCTGTCCTGAGTTTGACATTTTCAGGTGGACAATTTCTAGGAAGCTGCAGTGTGTTTTGTATCCTGAACGAGCACAGACTGCCTGAGAAATGGCCTATACCTGGTGGAGGGAGTGCAATGTCTTTCATTAAAGCAGATCAAACTGTTGCACCTGATTTTGAAAGACTGTGAAAATATTCATGTTGTAACATAGTTGTAAAGCAATTATGTCAATGCTGTAGTATACTACAAAAGTAATGTTTAATAACTTCCTGTGTTACAGAAAGACTTTCCAAAAGTAAGTTTAATGACTTTCTGTAGAATAGCATTCTTCCATCCCCTGACTCCCCTTAGGAGGTTAATCAGATGTCAGCTCTTGGTAAGACTGAGAGGAAGAAAGAGTTGCTGGTGAGGAGCATAAAAAGCTAGAAGACCAAGGCAGAAGGGTGTTCCATTCCTATGGACAGCAAGGTTGTACAGAGTGCTAATGGTACACACACTAAGTGCTCCAAATTGGAATGTCTCAGCACACGTAGGAGCTCTGCAATTTAACCACTGTTTCCCTAACAAGTAGTTACAATCCTCCTAGTTACTGAGATGGAAGGTGAAGTAGGAGCACAAAGCCAGCAAAGAAAGAGATGAGCTATTGGACACCTTTATTATTTCTCTGCCACTATCCAGGAAAGGAAAAAACCCCACCAGTAGCATATCTCCAAACACATTATCCTATTACAATGTAGTAGTAGCCCAGAGTAACAGCTGTGATAACCTTGATGTGCATAAACCCGGAAAAGCAGCACATCCATACTCAAGATATTACAATAGCTGCTGAATAAAACAACTCACTTATTTAGCTCAAGCAGATAAGAACACGCACACAAAATCCCAAGCAAACCATAAGCAGCATTTAGGTTTTCTTTGGAAGGCAGGATGAGAGAGACAACTGCAAGCCCAGGGACTAAAGGGACTTGATCATTAAAGGCCATTTAAGCATAGCTGGAAATTGACACACTGCTTTGAAACATGGACAGAAGTTAGAGAAGTCCCTTGCCCTGGAAAATTTTAGCCCAAATCCAGCAAGACAAACACATGAAGGTTAACCCTTCACAAAAGCAAGGAAAGGTGGCTGAGTGGCAGGAAATGAAGGCTTGCTTTAAAAGTCAAAGCCTAGCAAAGCAGAGAGGCAAGAACAGGTCCATAAAGGGAAGAAGGTGAACATCTTACATAGCTAAAAGCAATGTCCAGTGGAATGAGGAAAGAGAAGGTTCAGAAGTGAGTGGACTGGAATGAGGGACAACAGGGTAGGGGATGGAAGTCATTTTGTGGGTACTCCATGCAGAATGTAAAAGACCATTTGGGATCATGTAGCTCAGTACACTACTCCTGGCAGCAGTACCAGCAGATACTCCTCCAAACAGGTGACTGTGGCCAATATCTGCAATCCATTCCCACAGCATCCACAGCCCCTGGGTTAGGAGTGCTAAAGGGTCAATCCTTGCCTTTTCTCTGTGTCTGTTTACAGACCTGTCACCTATGAATTCGTTCAGCCTATCTTTGAGTGTGCTGATACTCCCCACCTTCACAACCTTCCTGAAATCCACTGCCTACTGGGTAGAGGACTTAAGCAATCATTTTAGAACAGATGAACAATTTCAGTGAGGAGCTCAGTTTCTAGTATTGTGGAATTTCCTGAAGAGCAGCTCTCAGCATGCTTGTCTCCCAGTCGCTACCCAAACAAGGTGTGCTCCTTTGGGAGATGGAGGTTCACAGTGCCTTTAACAAATCAAATTTGCAGTGTCCTCTCTTTAGTCTCCTTGACTTGGACTGATTTGGTTTCAAGTGATTTTTGAACTTCTCTTTTTATATTTAGATAGAGGGTTATAGAAATAACCCTCTTTGCTTGATTGTTTCTCTCCCCCTTCTGCTCCCTCCCTTTGCTTCTTCCTCTGTCTTTCTTTCCTCGTGCCCCTGCCTTGCTATCACTCCCCTACTTTTCTTCTCCCACTCCTCACATTTTGCTCATGCACTGCTAGAAGAAGAATCCATGGCTCAAGAGCTGCATGTAGCTCATGCAGCAGTTCAAGGCCTGCAGAGACACAACTGACCACCTGCTACATGTATTCCTCACTGTATAGCATGTTGTGCCTTCTTGATTTACAGAGCATTGTGAACAGTGTAAGACTGTGTAAGTTTGATGACTTCATTGCTATATTCACATTTTGCCTCCAAGGTGGGGGTGTAATACAAGCAGTACAGCATTATTCACTCATGCCCAAGAAGAGGTTGGCTCATGGACAGTCCTCCCCATTCATTCCAGAGGAAGATGCCCAGAGGAAGGTGCCTGGAGTGTTCTTCCTTCTTACAGAAAGCAGAAGGAAACTAAATTCCTGGAGCAGAAAAGGCTCCATCTCTACCTTTGCTGCAACTGCTTCAGCAACCAGTGCAAAACTGCCTCAGCCACCCTGCTGGGCCCCCTCTCCTGCCCCTTACAGTCACCATTAGCACTTCGTACAACCTTGCTGTCCACAGGAATGTAACACCCTTCTGCCTTGAATGGTCTTCTAGCTTTTTATGTTCCTCACCAGCAACTCCTCCTTCCTCTCAGTCTTACCCATACCTGATACCTGATTAACCTCATGAGGGGAGTGAGGGGGTGGGAAAATGTTGTTGTACAGAAAGTTATTAACGTTTCACTAGAGGTTTCAATCCTAGTGTGCAACTAAAAGAGAAGCAGCAAGGCAGCTGAAGGCCTGATACTGGTTACAATCAAACCTCCTAGGTCACCCTTGTCATTACTGTACTTCCTAGACTGCAAAGGTGCTGTTACATTTGAGGGTTTATAGTGTATCAGATATGTGCATTGTTTTTTCCACAGAAAAGGCAAATTTTCTATCCCACAGACAGTGCAAGCTGTACTTTGTACGTTGCTTTACAAAGATCTTTGCTTTGCTTTGCATAGTAGAGTCATTTACAACGAGATGTAAAGTCCAGACAGGTAGGTTAGCGCTGAGTGTTGGGGTGCATGTCTCACTGCAGCACTGAGTAGCACACAAATAGCCATTCAGGACACATTTCACTAGTACTGGACTTTTTTGAGGAAAGACTGAAAAGTAGGGATTGGATAGTGGAGCCTTTGTATGATAACACTTTGCAGCAGGGGTGCAGTGAGCTGGCTGGGTTCAGCTATATGCTGCAGCAGCAGAGTAAAGGGATAAGGGTAAGTGGGGATGTGTTGTGGTCTTTCTTATGGCTGGCTTGACCAGCTGGGCAGCATTTGTTAGTGATTCAGAGCTTGGTTTAAAGAGAAATAAGAAAGGAGTGCTGATTGGGGTCTGGATTAGGGAAGGAGACTTGTCTTACCTAGTGAAGTCTGTTCTTTTTGCAGTGATCTTCACTGGTTAAGGATGAATTAGTAAAAGGGTGGAGCTAGAGTTTGTGGTTGAACTGCAGCACCCCAGGAAAGAATGTGGGGTTGGATGTGACCCTTAAAAGCAGAGAACAACAGGGAAAAAAGGCATTTTTCCAGATCACTTTTTGGTAGACCTGCTGGTGTCTTGCACAGATTTGGCTGTCTCTGTACTTCTTTCCTTGGAGCTCCCTGCACTACAGTCCAGGGTGTCCCGAGGGTGTGGTGCAGGTCCTGCGAAGGAGAGCTGGTGTGCCTGTGAGCTGGGGTCTCTCTGTGCAGCATCCCAGGCTTTCAAGGAACAGTGCTAGTGTCTTCTGCCTTACTGCCCTGTGGAGCTGAGCAGGTACTGGCCCCTTCCCTTTCGTGACAGAGTAAGCTGCTACTACTGTCAAAGTCTGTGCCCCTCACTGCAGGGAACTTAAGAGGCAAGGTTGTCCTGTTGACAAAAGGCAAATGTTTATGAGGAATTAAAAACATTATTGCTTTATTGTTTTACTTGCAAATGCAGCAGCAGTGATCAGCTAAGCTACTTAGTGCATAGCTAGGGTTTGGGGGTTTTAATTGCCCAAGTGTTTGGACCACAAATCATAGGAGCTTGATGAAAGTGATTTTGAAGTATTTAAATGGCAGTTGGGATAATCCTGAGCACCATGTAATACAAGAATCAGTGTGTCATCATTGTTTTATGTAGTGCTGTTTGGTCATTGGAAAGCATGTTTTATTATATTTGATTTGCTGGGGGGGCTGCTCAGTGGATAAGGAATTGGCTGGATGGTTGCATCCAGGGGGTGGTGCTCAATGGCTTGAAGTCTAGCTGGAGAGCAGTGACAGTGGTGTCCTTCAGGGGTCTGTACTGGGACCTGTGCTGCTCAATATTTGTATCAGTGCTATAGACAGTAGGATCAAGTTCACCATCAGCAGTGTGCAGATGACCCCAAGCTGAGTGGTGCTGTCCATACACCAGAGGGACAGGATGGCATCCAGAGGGACCTGGACAGGCTGCAGAGGTGGTGCCCAGGTGAACCTCATGAGGTTCAACAAGAGCAAGTGCAGGTTCTGCACCTGGGACAGAACCATCCTCACTGTCAGTACAGACTGGGGGAGGAGGGGATAGAATGCAGCCCTGAGGAAAAGGACTTGGGGGTGCTGATGGATGAGAAGCTGGACATGAGCAGGCAGGGTGAGCTTACAGCCCAGAAGGCAAATCATATCCTGGGTTGCATCAAAAGATGCATTGCCAGCAGATCCAGAGAGGTGATTCTGCCACTTTGCTCTGCTCTGGGGAGACCTCACCTGGAGTACTGTGTACAGCTCTGGAGCCCTCAATATAGGAGGGACAGGGACCTGATGGAGAGGGTCCAGAGGAGGGCCATGAGAATGATCAGGGGTTTGTAGCAGCTCTGCTATGAGGACAGGCTGCGGGAGCTGGGGGTGTTCAGCATGGAGAAGCGGAGGCTCTGGGGAGACCTGATAGCAGCCTGCCAGTACCTGAAGGGGGCTACAGGAAGGCTGCAGAGAGACTGTTTGCAAAGGCCTGCAGTGACAGGACGAGGGGCAATGGCTTCAAACTAGAGCAGAGCAGATTGAGATTGGATGTTAGGAACAAGTTCTTTCCTACGAGGGTGGTGGAACACTGGAACAGGTTGACCAGGGAGGTAATTGAGGATCCACCTGAATTTGGCTTTGCAGTTCTAAGGACATTTGACATGTAGCAGGTGAGCCTCTATGAGTATTTACATGTCAGACTGCTGTGTGACAGGCAAATGAAAGATTCTTTGGTCAGTATTTATACTGATCTTTGTCATGTGCACAGTGAATGACACATCTGGAAAGTCATCTGGTTGCTGTTTTAGCAAATAGTCTCTTTTCAGAGGGAGATTGGATATTAAAATAGAAGTGGAACTGTGATGTTTGCTTAGATTTGCTTTGCTGGTAGAGATTGTGTCATGTCCTAATGACACACTAGGCCAAGTGCTAAACTTCAGTCCTCGCAGGAGATGGTGAATGAGCTGTGTCCAGAAATCAGTAGTCTCGCTTTGTCCCTGTCCATGTGCCTAAAGGTCACTAAAGAGTCATGGTGTTTAATGTACAATGTATATGATTTCTGCATTCTTTCTTAAGAAGTTCCAGAACTATGTGAGCACCCTGCTGGTTTATGATAGCCAGGGATTTTCTTTCTTAGCTGCCTATACACAAAGAGGGTAAGCATTTATCTTTTCTCTCCCTGTTTTATTTGTCAGTTATGCTGAGACAGCTGGGTAGAGGAGTGTGTCTTGCTTTTGGCCTCTGAAGGAATTCTTTGGTGTGATATGTTGAGTTTTGTATAGGGTTATTCTCTAATGGGGATTATATAATATGATTAAGAAGTTATCCTCTCTCCCAAAAGGTCACATACATGATCTGTGGTCAGTAGAGAAACTCACACTTTGGACCTTTCTGTCCCTTGAGACTCATTAGTTGTTGAACATAGTGGTGCTTCTAAAATGGCTCAGTTCTTCCACAAAGATCACTTGTGTTTAGTCTGTGCCTGCCATTTGATGCTGTCTCTAGACTCTGCCAAAAGTCCATGGTCTATCACATTTTTATTGTTATGTAAAGCAGCTGTAAACCAGTGTAGCTGTCTCAGTGTATTTGAAGTCTTTGCTATTGGCTACTTCATTTCTTCCCCTTCTGTCTCTTTTGCACTTGCAGTTTTACCACCACAGGGAGCTAATGAAAAGCAAACATATAGGCTCTTTAATAGCAATAATAGTAAGGGTGCCATGTACAGATTCATGTTGCTTCCTCATTCGTATTTGTTGCACCTAAGCACAGAACATTATGGGTTGGAAGGGACCTCAAAAGTTTGGGGTAGATGATCTCTGAGGTCCCTTCAAACCTAAGCCATTCTAGGATTCTTTCCCAAGCTGATCACAGAATGTGATACCAACAGTAAGATCATCTAGTCCAACTCCCCTGCCAGAGCAGGATCATCTAGAGCAGGTCAGAGAGGAATGTGCCAAGGTGGGTTTTAAATGTCTCCAGAGGAGGAGACTCCACTGAGCAGAGCCTGGCTCCATCCTCTTGGCACTCACCCTGCACATCTTTATCAACATGAATGAGGTCACCTCTCAGGCTCCTCCTCTCCAAGCTACAGAGCCCTCAGCTCCCTCAGGTTCCATTCCATTCATCATTTTGTGGACTCTTTCAAGCAGTTCCCTGTGGTCCTTTCTGAACTGAGGGGCCCAGAACTGGACACAATACTCCAGATGCAGCCTCAGCAGGGCAGAGTAGGGGGGGAGGAGAACTTCTCTGGACTTACTAACCACAGCCCTTCTAATCCACCCCAGAATGGCATTGGCCTTCTTGGCCACCAGAGCACATTGCTGGCTCATGGTCAACCTCCCATCCACCAGGACCCCCAGGTCCTTTTCCCCTTCACTGCTCTCCAACAGCTCAGTCCCCAACCTATCCTGCTCCATGGGGTTGCTCTTTCCTAGGTACAAGACTGTCCCCTTGCCCTTGTTGTATTTAATTCTATTTCTCCCTGCCCAGCTCTGTACCCTGGCTAAGTCTCACTGAGTAGCCTTCCTGTGTCAGCCACTCCTCCCAGTTTGGTGTCCTCAGCAAAGTTCTTGACAGTGCTCTCTGTGCCCTCATCCAGATCATTGATGAATATATTGAATAGAACTGGTCTCAGTACTGACCCCTGAGGGACTCCACTAGACACAGGCCTCCAGGTAGACTCTGATTGATCACAACTCTCTGATTTCTTTCCTTGAACCAGTTCACATCTACCTCTCTGTTTGACCATCCAAACCACACTGCCTCAGTTCAGCTGCAAGGATGTTGTAGGAGATGGTGTCAAATGCTTTACTAAAATCAAGATAATACACATCTACTGCTCTACCATCCTCTATTCACCTGGTTGTGTCCTCATCGAAGGCTATCAGGTTGGTCAAACATGACCTTCCCCTGGTAAAGCCATGTTGACTGTTCCTAATGACCCTCTTGTCCTTGAGATGGCCCCAAGGATAAGTTGTTGCATTACCTTCCCAGAGATGGAGGTGAGGCTGACTGGTCCTAGAGAGTCCTCCTCCTTCCCCTTTTTGAAGACGAGTGACATTGGCTTTCCTGCAGTCCTCAGGCACATCTCCTGTTTCCCACACCTTACCGAAGACGATGGAGCGTGGCCTAGCGATGACCTCCACCAGCTCCCTCGGCACCCACAGGTGCTCAGGACCCATGGATTTATGGATGTCCAGGCTGCTTAACTGCTCCCTAACCCAGTCCTCATCAACCAAGAGAAACTCCTCCTTTATCCTGACTTCCTGTGGGGCCTCAGGGGCCTGGGGCTCCTGAGGACAGTCTCCAGCACTATAGACGGAGACAAAGGTGGCCCTCAGAAACTCCTCTCTCTGTCACCAAGGCACCCACCCCTTTCAGCAGTGAGCCTGTGTTGCCTCTAGTGTTGGTTTTTCCTGCAGTGGATTTGAAGAAGCCCTTTCTGTTGTCCTTGACTTCCCTTGCAAGGTGGAATTCCAAAGAGGCTTTGGCTTTCCGAGCTGCCTTACCTTTGTTAGTTCTTGGGAGCACTTCCATCTTCGTCATTGTTTGACTGTCCCTCAGGTCCAGAGCTCCCTAACTGGGATGTTCGGGAGGCCACGGGGGAGTCTTCTGCTTTACCCTGCAGGGCCCTGTTTTCACTCTCTGTGAGCTCCAACTGATGGTCGAGTCTGCTCTGGGGAAAGCAGGGTGTGACTGCACCGCTCCCTGCCTCACGCTCCCTGCCTCACGCTCCCTGATGCTTCTCAGCCTGCTCACCTGCTCTTGCCTGCTTGGTAACACAACTCCGAGCTCCTCTACCTGGGTACCTCTGCCGCGGGTGAGCTCTGTGCTGCCCTCCTGCACGGCTGTCACGGCTGAGCACACACTGCAGCTGATGCTTGCCTTCCCTCGAGCTCAGTCTGGGTGTCGGGAGCAGCATGTGAGGACACCATCGCCGCTGCAGCGGGGCCGCTCTCCTCGCGGGGAGTCCTCCCTTACCCGCGCAAAGCGCCTCCTCTGCACGCCCCGCCGGCCAGCGCTGGGGGGCGCTGGCGCTCCCGGGGGGCGCTTAAAGAGCCCGCGGGGCTGCGTCACCGCCCGCGCGGCGCCCGCCTCTCGCGAGAGCTGCGGGGCTGCTGCCCCGGCCGGGCGCGGCGCTGCTGCTGCCCGGCGCTGCTGCCCGGCGCGCTGCTGCCCGGCGCTGCTGCTGCCCGGCGCTGCTGCTGCTGCCCGGCGCTGCTGCTGCTGCCCGGCGCTGCTGCTGCTGCCCGGCGCTGCTGCTGCCCGGCGCTGCTGCTGCTGCCCGGCGCTGCTGCTGCCCGGCGCTGCTGCTGCTGCCCGGCGCTGCTGCTGCCCGGCGCTGCTGCTGCTGCCCGGCGCTGCTGCTGCCCGGCGCTGCTGCTGCCCGGCGCGCTGCTGCCCGGCGCTGCTGCCCGGCGCGGAAGGGACGAGACGGCTTAGAGCAGCTTACAAACCCCTGTGTGCCCCTGCCGAACCGCCGCAGTCGGCTCTGGAGGCTGATCTCGGGTGGTTTCGCAGCGTAAGGAAAGCTAGGGTGTGCCATGCTGAAGCGCTGCTGTCTGGGAGGTTTAGGGTTCGGTGGTTTTGGTTGTGTGGGGTTTGGTTTTGTTACACAATTCTGGTTTTAGGAAGCTTCAACAACTGTGGAGCCAGTGAGCATATAGAGACTGTTTGCATAGGCCTGTAGGGACAGGACCAGGGACAATGGCTTCAAACTAGAGCAGAGCAGATTGAGCTCTTTACCATGAGGGTGGTGGAGCACTGGAACAGGCTGCCCAGGGAGGTGGTTGAGGCTCCTTCCCTGGAGACACTCAAGGTGAGGCTGAGGAGGCCCTGGGCAGCCTGATCTAGCTGGGGATGTCCCTGCTGACTGCAGGGAGGTCAGACTGGATGAGCTTTGGAGGTCTCTTCTGGCCTGGACCATTCTGTGATTCTGTGAAATAAGAACATTACAAGGATAAAAGCATGTGCAGTAAGGCATCAATCTAGATGAGGACAGGTCTGTTGGACTGGTTTGGTGTTTGTAACATCTGCATGCCTGTAGGGCATGTAAGATGACGTAGTCGCCTGTGCATCCTTACCCTCATAGGATCATCAAAGGTGATTTTATGTATTAAAGTTTCTCTTTACATGTAATACTGAAGAAGACAAAGGCTGAAATTGTCCTATATTCTTGATTCTTTCTGGTTTGGGGGATTTTTTTGTATGTGGTGGAACTGCAGGGCTCAGAAGTAAAACACTGAAATGCATGTGTTTAAGAGCTTGGGTTTTAGCAAACTAGTTGTTTGCAGCAAGAGTGCTTGCTGAGATCACAGGCACAGGATCACAGACACATTCAGGTTGGAAAAGACTCTCAGGATCACCAAGTCCAACCCAGAACCCTACTCTACAAAGTTTACTCCTAAACCATAACCCCAGGCACCACATCAAAATGACCTTTAAACACATCCAGGGTTGGTGACTCAACCACCTCCCTGGGCAGCACATTTCAGTGCCTGACCACTCTTTCCATGAAAAAAATCTTCCTACTGTCCAGTCTAAACCTACCCTGTTGCAGCTTGAGGCTGTTCCCTCTCATTCTGTCACTAATTACCTGTGAGAAGAAACCAGCACCAGCCTCTGCACAATGATGAGTCTCTTGATCATTCTTTGCTCCAATGGGAAAACTGTGTGAAAACAGTACCAGAGCCACTGGGCAATCTCTCTCATGACTTTCCACACACACTGGTCACAGCTGCTAAAACGTTTTTAATAAACAGGCTTTCCCTTACTTCAAGTTGATTTTCTACTTGGAGCTTGCAGTGCTTGGATCCTGCTTTCCACTCTATTCAGAAAGAAGAGGTTGAGCTTGATGATCTCTGGAGGTCCCTTCCAACCCCTAATATTCTGTGATACCTGAATTCAGTGAGCCAGAGCTGCCTTCTCTCTGTAGCCTGTGCTTGGGAGGCATATCTGCTTGTTGGGCATCTCTTCTACTTGGATTGAAAGAATGGAAAGAAGCAATACAAATTAAACTCTGCCCAGGAGAGGACTGTGTACTTGGATTTTGCCAGCAGTTACAAGGAAATCCTTCACAGTAAGGGACACTCTAAATGGTGCCTCTTGATGTGTGCTTTGCAGTCGGTGAGTTGTTAAAGAAGAATGAGAATATAACACAGCTGCCAGACTTCAGCTGTGAAATAAACTAAGTAGATCACAGTGGGTTTGATGTTTGTTTTTTCCCACCAGTTGATTTTGCAGGTTATGAGGTAATTAATGATAATTTACAAACTCTGAATCTTCTAGATGTTATCTCTACAACAGCTCCAAGGGGATGGTGTTGCGTCAGATGTGCTGTTGGTTGGTGGTATGTTTGGAGCACTCCTGTTTGTGCAAACACCCCTTTTGCACTCCTCAGGGTCCAGCCTTATTTCTGAGAAAGCAAAGGGTTATTTTTGTCCATTGCTTTTCCACATGCACAAAAATAGCTGTGTGGAAAAATACATTGTGAGATCAGCTAACTCTCCTTTTCTTTAGTGCTTCGCTTGACTTGCAGAAGTTGACAGAGTATAAGTTTTCCAAAACTCTGAACATTGTATCCCCCAGAAGCAGCAGACATGGAAAAATCTCTTTAAGTGGAGACAAAGCCAACTCCCACCGGCAGCATTCACTTGCCATAGTTAATCCCAGTGGTGTTTGTGGAGGGTTGAAATTACCCACCACGAATTTGGAGAACTACAATTTATAAACAACACAGGAACTCCTCAGACCCACCCTGGATAGATCCAGAGGCACTGTTCACCTCCTCCCCCCCTCCCTCCCTCCTTCCCCTTACCTCACACAATAGTCACAACAGAAACCCTGGCAAGGCTCCAAAAGAGACAGACAGAGCACAGTTGCAAGCAGAAGGGACAGAAGAAGGGGAAAAACAAACAGAACTGTTTCTGCCACTACTGTATATCCCACTAGCCAGCCAATGAATTCTATAGACCTTAGCATTATTTTTCTTCTACATCCAACAGTAACTTATTTTACTTTCAGTCTTTGCAGTCAGTAGCTAGGCTAAAGTTCCCCCTTCAAACTGTAACAGTATTAAAGGTAAAGCCAAACTGCTTCTCATGAGAGAGAGCAGAAGATGTTAGCTGGGATCAGCGCTGCGAGGTGTTCTATTCTTGTTAGCATTTTGTAGGACAAGTGATCAGTCTAGAGCTGCCATTATGGGAACCTACATAAAAGTGGCTGTATTCTGAACAAATACACAAGCAAAGGGCTTGCAGTGGGCTCAGCCAGTAATGTGTCCTTGTAGCCAAGAGAGCCAATGGGATCCTGAGGTGCATCAACAAAAGTGTGGCCAGCAGGGCTAGGGTGGTTCTTCCCCTCTGCTCTGATGAGACCACACCTGCAACACTCTGTCCAGTTCTGGGCTGCCCAGTTCAAGAGAGACACAGACCTGCTGGAGAGAGTCCAAGGGAGAGCCATGAGGATGCTTAGGGGACTTGAGCATCTCCCCTGTGAAGAGAGACTGAGAGTCCTGGGGCTGTTTAGTCTGGAGAAGAGAAGGCTGAAAGGGGATCTGGTCAATGTCTATCAATAGCTGAGGGGTGGGTGTCAAGTGGAGGGGGCCAAACTTCTTTGGGTGGTGCACAGTAATAAGCCAAGGAACACCAGGGACAAGCTGGAACATAGAAGGTTTCACCTCAATATGAGGAGAAACTTCTTTACAGTGAGGATGGCAGAGCCCTGGAGCAGGCTGCCCAGAGAGGTTGTGGAGTCTCCTTCTCTGGAGACTTTCCAACCCCACCTGGATGCCTGCCTGTGCAGACTGCCCTGGGAGGGGGATTGGACCTAATGATCTCTGGGGGTCCCTTCCAACCTCTAGTGTACTGTGACACTGTGATTCTCTTTCAGCAGTCCTGCATGGGCTTTCTGCACTTGCTCAGTATTTTGAAGGTAGCAGCAAGCAGTTGATTTTAATTGCCAGTGAACTGAGCAGGTAGAGCTATGGAGGTGTGCAGGTTTTGTGTACTCAGAATCAGATTTGCTGTGTGAATTGGTGTGTGCTGGAGCAGAGCTAGATTTAACTGTACATTTGTCACCCAGGTTTGTTAAAAGATGTATGAAACTTTTAGAAAACCCATTCTGAATGTCATCACACTCCATTAGGACACCTCATTTGGTATTGCACTCACCTGGGTTGCCTTTTTCCATCTAATCCCCCTGTCAGCAAGTAAGAACTAACTGTGCTCTCGTGCCCTGGGCTAATCACAGAAGTCTGGTGGCTTTCCTCAAGTCTTTACAGAGTTGTGACTTGGAAAAAGGAAGCTAACTGTGTCAGAACAGTGTGTTTTATAAACTGTCTCACTGTTGGGAAGACAAAACAAAAACAAGCCCCCAACTTCTCCAAACGAGTTGTATTGGCAGCATGGGCCTCTCTGCTCCAGTTTTCAGCTCCTCAAAGCTGGTCACACAGAGTTGATGTCTTTTCACCTGTAACTGATGTGTATGAATGGTGTAAAGATGAGGGTCTCCTGGTACTGCAGAATGAAGCACTGCAGTGTAAGCATATTTTTGCTGCAGTACAGTGTTGTTTCCATTAAACATCAGAACAAATGAAGAGGCTGCAGTCCTCATTGAAGTAGCATCCTACAAAAGAACTGTGACCTTGGGCTTCTCAGATCTGTTAGTTTTGTATTTGCCTTCTGACTTTTGATCTTGTGATTTTTCTGATTTCCAAGCCTGGGAGAGTCTGTACTGGGACCTGTGCTCTTTAATATTTGTATCAGTGCTATAGACAGTAGGATCAAGTTCACCATCAGCAGTGTGCAGATGACCCCAAGCTGAGTGGTGCTGTCCATACACCAGAGGGACAGGATGGCATCCAGAGGGACCTGGACAGGCTGCAGAGGTGGTGCCCAGGTGAACCTCATGAGGTTCAACAAGAGCAAGTGCAGGTTCTGAACCTGGGCTGGAACAATCCTCACTGTCAGTACAGACTGGGGGAGGAGGGGATAGAAAAGGACTTGGGGGTGCTGATGGATGAGAAGCTGGACATGAGCAGGCAGGGTGAGCTTGCAGCACAGAAGGCAAATCACAGCCTGGGCTGCATCCAAAGCAGCATTGCCAGCAGATCCAGAGAGGTGATTCTGCCACTTTGCTCTGCTGAGACCTCACCTGGAGTACTGTGTACAGGTCTGGAGCCCTCAATATAGGAGGGACAGGGACCTGATGGAGAGGGTCCAGAGGAGGGCCATGAAAATGATCAGGGGGGTGGAGCAGCTCTGCTATGAGGACAGGCTGAGGGAGCTGGGGGTGCTCAGCATGGAGAAGCTCTAGGGAGACCTGATAGCAGCCTGCCAGTACCTGAAGGGGGTTACAGGAAGGGTGGAGAGAGACTGTTTGCAAAGGCCTGCAGGGACAGGACGAGGGGCAATGGCTTCATACTAGAGCAGAGCAGATTTAGATTGGATGTTAGGAACAAGTTCTTTCCTGTGAGGGTGGTGGAGCATGAACAGGCTGGCCAGGGAGGTAGTTGAAGCTCCTTCCCTAGAGATATTCAAGGTGAGGCTGGAGGAGGCCCTGGGCAGGCTGATCCAGTTGGGGATGTCCCTGCTGAGTGCAGGGAGGTCAGACTGGATGAGCTTTGGAGGTGCCTTCTGGCCTGGACTGTTCTCTGATTCTATGATTGACATACCACTGTTGAAGAGGGGACTGGTTTTTAATGCTTCTACTATTTTTCTCATGTTCTCTCTTAAGCCTCTTGCTCAGAGCTCATAAGTTTGAGCTTTGCATGTTCATTTTTCTCTGATTCTTCTAGTAGGCAGACAAGTTTACTGTCTGGGAGAGCACAGTGAGGATGAAATACTTCAGTCATTTATTTCCCTGTTAGCTTCATGCTGCACTGAATACCTTGTGTAAAAGAAAATTAGAAATGTCTTTTTCTCACTACAGAAGAACAAAGAGATACAGTCTATTGAAGTCAATGGTGAACAATATGGGAGTCATAAAGGATACTCTGTGTCTTTCAGACATATAATTTGTCTGTGGATCTTATTGTCACAGGAAATTATTGGAGAACATAGCAGAACCTGAAACAGAGGTGGCCATGCATGTGGCTGCCACGAACGTCTGAACTCAGTCACATTAATGGTGCTGATTTTAGAGCAATACTAAACCCATGCTCTTAGGCTTAAGCAAGTTTCTCTTGACCTGTATCACAGGAGTATGTTCTTGTTGTTCTTGTTCCCTGGAATTAAGCTTCTCTGTAGGCTAAAATTCTCCACATCCCATTCCATATCAGCTCATGCCAGGAATGAGCTTTATGCGTCATATCTGAGAAGATTGCATAGGAATGCCTACAGGAATGACCTACAAAGTGAGCAAGAGAGTCCAAAGACTTGTGAATGATTAGTGCCTACACAGAGCAAGAGCCACAACGTTGATTGAACTTGAGTGTGCTGTGAGGAGTGAAATCACTGTGTTTCTGTAAAGGAGGTGAGGATGGAAGCAGGCTCTTTACTGTGTCCTGGCTTTTTAATAAGTGGCACCTCAAGTTATGGAATTGATTCCACAGAGTGGAAAAAAAACTATCAGCAGTGAAGTACTAAATATGTTAAAAGGTTTGACTATTGTAGTTGACATTTATGCCCACAAATCTTAGCAGGGCTTTGAACCACACAGTTCTTACACTTGGGTGCCAGAGAGGAGAAATAATCTTTTGGATGTGACACAGCTTTTGCTAACAAAACCCAAACCACTCCAAACCAACCAAAAGCAACAACATAACAAAACAAACCCACACACACCAAAAAGCAACCAACAAACCCCAGAGGAAAAACAAACCAAACCAACCAAACAAAACCCAAACCCACCCTTCTCCCTCCAAAAAAACCCAACCCCAAACCAAGCAAACAGCCCTGAAACCTTAAACAGCAGAATGAAACAAACCCAACAAATCCATGTCTTTAGTATCAGAAAGAAAGGCAAATAGAGAAGTTGAGCAAAGGCATTACAAACACTAATTAGAAATCCCTGGGCCAAAATGAGCCAAAATATTTCTGGGCTTCACATTCTCTTACTGGGAGTTGAGGCAATTTGAACAGATCATGTTGCTTTAAAGGAGAGAACCTCTAAGTGTCTCCTGTAGAGGAGCTCAGCTCTCAGCAGAGCTGTGTGCACTCCTTTATATGGTTCTACTAATTGTAATTATTTAAAGACTGCAAGCATATCAGTGATGGAAACAAAGCTTGTTGCTTGTTTCTAGGATGTTCAGCAGCAGCACTGATTGGCAACAAGCTTTTAAGAGTCCATTCTTCTGTAAGAACACAGTATGCTGCCTTTGTACAGGGTGCTTCAGAGGGCTGCAGGCAGATGGAGAGAGTCAGGGCTGTTCAGTCTGGAGAAAAGAAGGCTCTGAAGAGACCTTATTGTGGCCTTCCAGTACCTGAAGAGGCCTACAAGAAAGCTGGGGAGGGACCTTTTAGGGTGTCAGGGAGTGATAGGACTGGGGCATAACTAGAAATGGGGAGATTCAGATTAGATGTTAGGAAGAAGTTCTTCCCCGTGAGGGTGATGAGACACTGGCACAGGTTGCCCAGGGAGGTGGTGGAAGCCTCATGCCTGAAGGTTTCTAAGGCCAGGCTGGAGGTGGCTGTGAGCAACCTGCTGTAGTGTGAGGTGTCCCTGCCCATGGCAGAGGGGTTGGAACTGGCTGATCCCTGGGGTCCCTTCCAACCTTGACAATGCTATGATTCTAAGTAGTCTGTATATAAACTGCAAAACCTCATCATTCTCTGTGATTCTATGCAAAAGCAACAAGGTGTTCAAGAGGGGATTGGATGTGGCACTTGGTGCCATGGTCTAGTCATGAGGTCTGTGGTGACAGGTTGGACTCGATGATCCTCGAGGTCTCTTCCAACCTTAGTTATACTGTGAGACTGTAACAAGGATGCTTTCAAAAACCATTCTTTGCTGACAGTAAGAGTGAGAATGAGGAATGCCACAATTACTGACAGGGCCAAGTGTGCTGAAGCAAACCTCTGCTCAGAGTGCCTTGCTGAAATCTGGCTTTTGCAGTCACTGCTTGTTTTTCCCAGGCTCCCAGCAGCAACTTCTGTCTTGCATTGCCTCTGAACTTGTTCTGTTGAATTTGATGGAAATTTTGTCATTGAGTTCATCTCCCCCACACTGATGCAGAATTGCTGGCTGCTGGAAAGATACATGTATTTACTAACAGGACTGGTCTTTAACAATGCACAGTCTGCTGAAAACTTCTTGCTTTGAAGGGGAAAAGCCTATTCTTTACTGACTGGTGCTGAGCAAAGGCATACCTGTGATGTTAAGGACAGTGGATTTTTCTGGCATGTGAATGAGAACAAGGCTTGCCCATCAACCTCTGTGGAGTGCTGTCCACTCTATTTCAAAGAGTATTGGAGAAATAGGTGGAATTGGGAGAGGAGAGATGGAAATGAATAAAAAAAAGGAGCTGGAGGAATTCTCATTTGAAGTCACAGGGCTTGGTTCCTTTAGAAAATGAAGTGAATGTTTGTTTTTCTTTCCTTATTTGTAGCAAATAGTCTGGATCCTTATTTCCCTCTGTCCTCTAATAGGAGAACAAAGGCATATGGAATGAGATTAAAAACCAGATAAATGTCAGTGATTTGGGTTTTGCAGAAATCAGGCACAGGAGTTCTGTGCTGCACTACATTGCTGAAGCCAGGAATTTGGCAAGCTTCAAAAGGACTCAGACTTCTGTGGTTGGCAAAACCAGACAGAATCACTGCATTTTATCATGCTGGTTCCAGAAGGGAAATGTAGAGTTTGAAGCTCAGTCAGTTGCTGCTGAGGATGCTGCAAAGTGAGAGGAAAACAAAAGATCTGGCAGGATGCCTCCAAAGCCCATCTCTGTCCCTTTTGACACTGGAAACCAGGGAGAGACAGGGTGCTAGGACAGGTGGACTTCAGAGCAGCTGCAGCCTGGTGATTGCCTTTGTTTCTTTTGACAAGCGAGTAGACTGTGGCTCCCCCAGCTCCGGGTGCTGTTGTGGCGGTAGGAGCCCTGGTAGCGAGGTGCCTTGGGTGGTGAATGTAGGGGCATGAACCCTGCCACTGCTGCAAGCAGAAATGCAGGGAATCTCAGAAACCTCTCTTCTTTATTACAGCCTTGTAGAATTCCCAGCATTGCAGAGTTTCAGAATGCCCTTAACAGAAGTCCCAGAAGCCCTTAACAGACGAAGCAGCTAACTAACAGAAGTAGATGTCCCTAGAGAAGCCCTAACCCCCCAGCCTCCAGTATTGCTCTGAGTAGCTGCTGAAATTCTCTTTCTTATCAATCACTAAACCAATAACACTCAACCACAGCTATAAGCTAAAATCTTTTCCCACTAAGAGGTGCCAGTGTGTCAAGGAGGTGGCTTCTGCAGCATGTTCCAATCCAAGGGTGCCAGCATGTCAGGATGTTGTTCTTGGCACACATAGAATGTGTGATTGTTTTGCTCTTCACAGCATGCAGTTGGTCAGCTAGAAAGCATTTTCAACCCCATGCACTCTGAATGCACCCAGTAGGACACTGGCTGCAACAATAGAGGAAAGAAGTTCTGTGACCAAATTCTCATTTGACCAGGGATCAAAATCATTACCAAATACTACTTCTGTTCTACTAATGGGTGGACTGATCTTTATTTTAACACTTTTATAAGGGAGAACTGTATTTCTTAAAAAGATCTTTATAAGTCATAGAATCACAGAACTGTCAGGGCTGGAAGGGACCTCAAGGCTCAGCCAGTTCCAACCCCCCTGCCATGGCCAGGGACACCTCACACTACAGCAGCTTGCTCACAGCCACATCCAGCCTGGCCTGAAAAACCTCCAGGCATGAGGCTTCTATCACCTCCCTGGGCAACCTGTGCCAGTACCATGCTATAGAAAGGTTTGTGGGTTATGAAACACATACATGCTTCTGTAGATGTGCAACAAAAGCATCTTTAAGGGTAATTTCCCAAGGCATTTCCCATAATGTTTGTGTCAAATCAGTATCACTCTCGAGGATTGAGCCTTTAAGCTGAAAACAAGTGTGCACATACCTCAGTGTCTTGCTTCAGTAGTTCACCTAAAGGTTGACTTTGCCTAATCAAATTTCAGGTCTGTAGTATCATGAAGCCATGGCTTGAAAGTTACGTGTGTGACATGTACTTTTACATGTATTTATAAAGAGTGGATTGAAGACATGTTTTAGTGTTGGTTACTCTGCTCCTAGCACTGGGATTATTTTTGTGTCTAATCTGTTTCACTCTACTGTGACAGGCACAAGCACAGCAGATGGGGAGCTATTTTGGAATCATAGGATGGTAGAATTGTTTTGGTTGGATGAAACCTTTAAGATCATCAAGTGCAAATATCAACCTAACACACCACCATGGTCATTAAAGCATTTTCCCAAGAGCTATGTCACTGAAGCTTCTCATTGAGCAGCCCTGCCATGGGTCGAGTTGAACCTGCAGCTGTTATTCACACCATGCTGCAGTCACAGAATCGTTAGGGTTTGAAGGGACCGACCCCCTGCCCTGGGCAGGGACACCTCACACTAGATCAGTGGCTGAGAGCCACTTCACAAGGGTGGCTTCATGCCAGCTTCAAAAATGAAAGTGCTGACTGGAGCAAAGTATGATGGGGCTTGGAGTTCAGATTGTAATATGAGAGGCTTCCTGTTCCAGTTGCTGCTTGTGGGTCCCTGTTTTGGGGATGCTGGCTCTTTTCCACAGGGATGGCAGTGAGAGGAGTGTGAGTCAGGTAGCTGCTGGGTTTGGCTTTCTGTTTTATACTGGTTTTTTCCTTCCCTGCATTTCACATTCTGCATTTCACTGTGTTTTGTTCCTGCCAGCAGGCTAAGCCGTGGTAATTATGCATTGTGATTATGACATCTTATGCAATATTAAACTCTTGCCTTATCTCTTTATCTCACCCCCAAGTTGTGTGCGCTACTTTTCCCTCCCTTCTGTGTTGGGAGAGCAGGCTAAAGGTTACACAGGGATGCATTAACCCTTGTGTTAAACCAGGAGAGCCCCAAACAAGCTTCAGAACAAACCCCAAACTGCAAATCCTTTCGGTAGCAGGTGTCTGAAAAACACAGAATGAGCATTGCTGGGCATGGGTCGCTGGGTGCTGCAGTGTGGTCATCCTAGGCTATGCCCTTGAGATGTTTCGCAGACCTTGAGCAGGAAAGTAGTAAAATGTAAATAAATCACTACTGGGTGTGAAAAGGGAAATGACAATTCCATTGGAGAGATACCTACCACAGGAGTGGCTCTACCAAAACAGTTCCCTCTTCTCATCTCCTCTTCTCACTTCGTCGCTCTGGAGAGAATCTAACCTGCTTCCGCTTGGCCTCGGCTGTGCTGTTCTGGTTAAGTCTAACGGCAACTTGCTCTGCTCCTTCCTCCCTTTCTGTCCAGGGGGATCTGGGTAGGCAGGGAAAGAGAAGCTGGTAGCTTCCCCTGGTCTTTTGACCAGGAAGGTTCTTGTGCTGTTTGTGAATTGTAAATGCCTGTGCATACTGTACAGCCTGGCTATTTTGTACATACCCTTTGCATTCCATCGTAGAGTGTAGTTTTCCCTGTAAATCCAGCTCCCATTTGCTTCCAACTGGGCAGGTCTGGCAAACTTAATGTTGGGGGGTGGATTTTCAACCCACCACATACAATTTAGCCTCAGATACCAGGTAAAGGTAGAGAAACATTTAACAACATCTGTGAGAAAAGCCATGTCCAAGCATGGATGTTTGGATTAAAAGCCCTGTTGAATGTTGCCCTCTTTCCTCTTTTCTTGTGTTCAGTTATTTGCCTTAATTGGGGGGGGGGGGAATAATAGTTGTCTCATTGTAACTTTCATTTCAGTTGATTAAACCCCTAATATTAAAAAACTACATCTTACAAGGCTGTTTTAATGATGGGAGTGTCAGCTGCCTCTGGGATGTGTCTGGTTTCATTGATATATTAAGAAGGCTGTTTGTGTGTATTCCAGGAGTTTCATGTACTGACCTTTCTCAGCTGAGAGCTTGACACAGAAACTGACGTGAAAAAACCAGCTTTTTATTAGTTATCATTCTGAAAGTTCAGGTGTGATTGCCTAGGCTGGCCTAGGAATTCTTGAGCATGGTGTGGATATAGTTACACTGTAAATTTATTGCTGTTTGAAAACATATTATTGTACTAAAAGGAACATTTTAAATGGCTTGGAGTGAGAGAGTCAAAGTGAATAAAGCTGTGGCGACTGCAATCAAATATTTGTTCTTACAGTGCTTTTCCCAAGCCTCATGCCCCAAATCCCTGTGATTTGTAGCTAAGGATATATTTCTTTCTCTTCTTGTGTAGTGTATGTGAAATTACATCAGGCATGGAGCAAAAGAATGGAGCAAAACTAGAAATGGGTAGATTCAGATTGGATGTTGGGAAGAAGTTCTTCCCCAAGAGGATGGTGAGACACTGGCACAGGTTGCCCAGGGAGGTGGTGGAAGCCTCATCCCTGGAGGTTTTTCAGGCCAGGCTGGATGTGGCTGTGAGCAACCTGCTGTAGTGTGAGGTGTCCCTGCCCATGGCAGGGGGGTTAAAACTGGGTGATCCTTGAGGACCCTTCCAGCCCTGACAACTCTGTGATTCCATGGCATCAAGGCTGTCAGTTCCTACAGGTATTTTGCTCTACTGCTTGTTGCTGTTATGCTGGTTTCATGTTTGGGCTTAATTAGGAGTAATGTGTTCAGCTTTCCTTTGAAAAATGCTGTAAAATTAGGTGCAAATTCTACCTTTGTCCCTGTGCCAGTTTGACAGGTTTGTAGGCATGCCTCTTTCTTTCCATTGCCCTCTGTGGAAATGGCTACAGTATAAAACAGTGATGCACAACTCAGATCCTGTGACAGGACAAGGAGCAATGGATAGAAACTCCAGCACAGGAGGTTGAACTTCTTCACTGTGAGGGTCACAGGGCACTGGAAGAGGCTGCCCAGAGAGGTTGTGGAGTCTCCTTCTCTGGACACTTGCCAGACCCATCTGGATGCACTCATGTGCAACCTGCACTAGATTCCATGATCCTGCTCTGTCAGGGGGCTTGGACTTGATGATCTTTGGAGATCCCTTCCAGCCCCTAACATCCTGTGATATCCAGGTTCATCCAAATGCAATGATCCTGATTTAGCAAATGGCAAGAAAGGAATGCAGGGAGTTTGCTGTAAGGAGAGAAGGGGAATTTATCCACATTTCATTAGCAGCATAGTGTTACTGGTGTCAGCATTGGTGTGCTGGCAGGAAGCAATATAGTGCTGTGAAGCCAAGACGACGGGATGAGCTGGTTCTCTAGTGCAATGATGTTGACTCTGTGTATCCCTGATCTCTAATGGGAAAGAGACTCTGCTGGTGCCAATTGGCCAGTGGATTTGTTTTAATCCACAGCATGTTTTTAGGGAGAGCTAACTGGTGGGGAGATGGTGGAACAGGCAGATGAATTTTGGAGCGTGTGGTACAGGAGCAATTTTTGGTCTTCCTTAGGTTATGTTCTCTTCAGAACTTGAAGTTTCATGTAAACCAACAGTCTTAAAATACTGCAGCATCTGTTCCCAGTGCAGATGTCCTGTGGTTCACAATTCCTGCAGTTCAGTGCAAAAGAGAGGGAAGGGGGTCTCTAGTCTGGCAGTGTCTTTCCCTCCTCCCCCCACCAGGGGAAAGCTCAGGGAGACAGCTGGGGGAAGCCACAAGAACCATGTCCCTGTTAGTCTGAGGAAGTTCAAGAGGCTTGTCTGCTTTCAACTTTCAGCATAGCAGTGGCACCCTGCCAAGTGTTACACATCATCTTTCACTTTCTTAGGCCAGTTTTTCTGATCTAGTCTGTAGCTGCTGTTGCTCTTTGGATCTAAGTTGCTTAGCAGATACATTTCTGGACCTACACAAGTAGGACAGAGACGATACAGTCCAAGACCGAGTCCACTGTGTTACCTTGGTGCTGGATAGGCAGGCTGCCTGTTACGGAGTGTAGCTTTAAGTTTTAACTGTATGGCAAATATAATAACCTCTTATTAATAGGAAAAAATGCCCCAAAGTTGTTCAAAGGGTTCACTGTGTGGTTAGAATATATATTTGCAAGGGGAATGTGCAGGATTCGGGCAGCTGGAACAAGGTTAACAGCTCATGCAAACCGGGAGGAATACCAGAAAGAGAGCAAAATGGCTCTCGACCATAAGCCAAAGAGGCAATGAATCAGTTCCTCACAGCTGGTTCCACCCAAGCAGGGAGTGCTGCTGCTGTGTGTAGCTGTTGAGGCTTCGGGGTGCTCTCACGCAGCAGCCACGGCAGGCTGCCGGCAGGAAGGCCACGCGGTCTGCGATGCCTGGTCTGGCTCCAGCGGGCGGCAGGCTGTTAACGACGCTTCTGGCAACGGGTGCTTGCTTTGTCCTGGGGAAACTGAGGCACAGCAAAAGCCTGGGTGCAAGGGGAGGCAGGCTTGGCTCTGACTCCTAAGCTCCTGGCTTCTCTCATAGCTTGCAGTGTGTAGGCTCACAGCTTTATCCCAGGCTCTGGACCGGGCACTCGAGGTGATGTAACTTGAGGCAACTTCAAGCCAGAGAGGTCCAAGCAGGTGCAAGCAGGGCAAGGCTTAAGCAAGGCAAAGGCAACTAGAAATCAGCCTGTGTATATGTCTTGCCCCAGATTCAGTTGGGCCAACAGGGCAGCTGAAGCCAGCACATAGTTACCCAATGAGAAGGGCTTCTGCCAGGCTGTGGCCATGAAAGGCAGAGCCATAGGCCTGGTCAGGCAGGAGCAGTGGGCAGTCCACGTGCCCTTGCCCCAGGAGCAGAGCTGTTCCCCAGACACACATAGTCCTGTCCCCTTTGTTCCTTTTCCCACGTTACCCTGACTTTCTGCAGGAAGGAGTGGGGAGAGGGGGACCATGGCTAGACACAGCAGGGTCAGTCTGGGTTTGTGCTGGGGCCAGCTGGCCTTGCCACTTACAGAACAGGTAGGAGCTTTTTCTTCTTTCTTTCTTTTCCTAAACAGGACAAGTGATTTTGAAGAGGTGGAAGACCATGGGAGTTTTACACTTGGTGTATGACAGGGCCCCTAAATATTTATGACATGCTGGACTGTTTTTTTTCTCTTTCCCCATTTAATGAGATCTTTCATATTCCTACACTGATACAATCAGGACAAGAGGTAGGCATGGAAGACAGAAACACAGCTATAGTTCCCAGCTTGATTCTGGAATGGCAAGTTACTTGTGGTGGATTTCTTTTTTCTCTAATGGTTCAAGTGTGGTATCTGGGGAAGAGTCCTCTGATCATATAATGCAGCACAGTTAGGGCTACTTATGGGGTGGAAGGAGGCATTATTGAGCTCTGTTGTTGCCTTCTTTTCCATGTGAGAAGAACCTTCAGTGTCTCAATAACTGCCTGGAGGAAGTAGAGGTTTTGTTTTCTTTTGAAGACCACTTTCCATATTTCTGAACATTCATGTATGACTGCTTGAAAGAGTCCAGAGCAGAGCCACAAAAACAATGGAGGGAGTGGAACATCTTCCTTATGAGGAGAGCCTGAGGAAGCTGAGGGCTTGGAGAGGAGGAGCCTGAGGGTGACCTCATTCACGTTGATAAAGATGTGCAGGGTGAGTACCAAGAGGCTGGAGCCAGGCTCTGCTGGGGGATGCCCAATGCCAGCACAAGGGGCAGTGGGGGAAGCTGAGGCAGAGGACGTTCCATGGAAACAGAAGGAAGAATATTTTCCCTGTGAGGATGACAGAACAGTGGAACAGGCTGCCCAGGGGGGCTGTGGAGTCTCCCTCTCTGGAGGTATTCAAGACCCAGCTGAATGTGTTCCTGTGTGCTCTGCTGTAGGTGCTCCTGCTCTGGCAGGAGGGTTGGACTGGATGAGCTTTCCAGGTCCCTTCCAGCCCCTGACATTCTGAGATTCTGTGATTAATAATATTTTTTCTCTTTTATAGTCTTTTAATACAGGACTGTCTAATGTGATGCTGGGCAACCACTCCCAGAGTATGTTTGCTGTACCAAAGATTGAACGTTACAGAAACAGAGGGGTTTACACCTTGCACCTCTGTGCTGACTTCCAAACCCCTGCTGGAACAGAAAGAGGCCCCAGGCAAACAGTGCATTTGTGGAAGTGCCTGGCTTTGCTTCCCACTTGTAAATTACACATCTGTGCCATAAATTCTGCATTTGGAAATGAGGTCTGATGATGTGAAGGCATTTCTGCCCGCCTGTTGTCAGCTAATAGTCCGCTCCACGAACGGCAGGAAGGAAGCTGATGTAAAAATAACACCAGGTTAAGCTGGCAGAGGACAGTGTCTGCCACCGCAACTTCTTGTCCTCTTAAACACGCTGTTGGCTTTTGTTAGGTGAGTCAGGATCTCTTCTGCTCTTCCCCATTTTGTTCTCTTGTTTCTCGTGCAGGGCATTATTTAATGGGAGGCATAAGGTCCGGTAGAAGCCAGCACACTGAAATGTGTTTGGGTTTTGATTGTGGCATCAGGCTGTGACTGTGAGGAGAACAGGAAACCAGATGTGCACACAAGAAAAATCATTTCATTGACTAATTAGTTTGGCATTTTCTGTGTTTGGGTACCCTGCCCTGGAAGCCACAGACCTGCAGAAACAGCCTCTCTGCACTCACGCTGGAAATACTCCTCCAGGGAGCAAACTTCCCCTGGTTTCACCTAGGAAGGGCTAGGGAGAAGCTGCTGCAAAGGGAGATGGAAGCCCTTGAGAGCTGAGCAGCCTGGATTTATTTTCAGGTTTGGAACCAGTGCTAAATAGATTAATGTCTCACAAAGCTTTTTTATGAGGACTTGATCCTAAATTGAAGTGATTATTGTTAAACTAAATAGAGCTGCAGCACACTCCTGAGAATATTTTAGGTCTCCTTCTGACCTCCCTGTTAACTGATACTTTGTTTTAAATCTTTGAGCCTGGTTTAAAAATCAAGACTCTCCAGTGAGATAATTCAAGAGACTTAGCCTTTTCACCAGCCAGTTTAGCAGAAACTTCACAACAGTATTTTGCAGAGCCTGAAATATTTCAGGGGAGGGTCCTCAATGTGCCAGTACTCCTGGGCATGTATCTATCTGTTGTAACTGAGCAGAGTGAAATCTTGGCAATGACAAGGCTCTTGGTTGTTGTGTCATCTTACTGCCAAGTAGACACGCTGGAGGGAAGGGATCCATCCAGAGGGACCTGGACAGGCTGCAGAGCTGGGCCCATGGCAACCTCAGGAGGTTCAACAAGACCAAGTGCAAGGTCCTGCAGCTGGGACAGGGCAATCCCAAGCACAAATATCGTCTGGGCAGGGACTGGCTTGAGAGCAGCCCTGAAGAAAAGAACTTGGGGTGCTGGTGGATGAGAAGCTCAACATGAGCCAGCAGGGAGCACTTGCAGCCCAGAGACCCAGCCAGAGCCTGGGCTGCATCAAGAGAAATGTGGCCAGCAGGGCATGGGAGGTGATTCTCCCCCTCTGCTCCACTCTGCTGAGACCACACCTGGAGCACTGCATCCAGTTCTGGAGCTTCTGTTACAGGAAGGATCTGGAGGTGCTGGAAGGTGTCCAGAGAAGGGCCACAAGGATGAGCAGAGGGCTGGAGCTGCTCTGCTATGAGGACAGACTGAGAGATTTGGGGCTGTTCCGTCTGGAGATGAGAAGGCTCTGAGGAGACCTAATTGCAGTGTGAGGTGTCCCTGGCCATGGCAGCAGGGTTTGGAACTGGATGCTCCTCGGGGTCCCTTCCAACCCTAACAATTTTATGATTCTAAGTAGTCTTTATGTAATACAAACTGCAAAACCTCATCAGGTTTTGGGTGTTTTTCTTTTTTCTTCCTACAAAGAAATCCTCCTGCAACAGTTTCTCTTGAAGTCTCATAAATCCCTGCCCAACACCTTATCAGCTCCATTATCAGAGCTATTTAGTTATTTAGTTCCTTTTTTGAAACTCCTAAGAATGTAATTCTCTGCACCATTTATCCTCCAGTCTGAGCTCTCTGCAATTGATGTGCAATTGTTCAAGCCTGCCCTCCCCAGTTTTGCATTAGTCTGATGCTTAAGGGAAAAGCTTTCCCAGGTGCTAAACAGACGTTTTGTGTGTGCTCTTCTCTGTTAGATGTGTGATAGGATTTGTAAGCTACTTACCCTGGTGCAATAATATTGTGACTGCCATTTTAAATTTAAGACAGAAAATGCAGCACCTCCAATGAGTAACAAGAAAAACAATATTTACTGCTGCCTGCTTGGAAACTCTGCCCCTGCATATGCGTTAGAAGGAGGATTAAGTTCTGTTTGCACTAGTCTATTCTGTGGCCTGCTGTAGCAATAGAATGTTCCATCTTTTCTCACCTCTCCTTTCCTTCCTTTGCCCCCCTCTTATGTTTTAATGAAAGCCAGCTGCAACTTTTTCCCTTGCTGTCATTTCCCTGTGTCTCTCATTGAGCTCAGGCATTTCACCTATGTCCAATCCACCATGTTTAGCTTAACACAGAGGAGCAGCCTGGCTGTGTTATAATGACAGCAGGGAAAAACCATCACTGATTCACATAGTCACATCAGAATTTATGATGTTACCTTTAACTGATGCCCAGGAGGGGGGTTGTGTTCCAGGTTTTTCCCCTTCCCTCATTGTCTTTTTCTTCTTTTCCTTCCCTTTAATTTCCATTCTTTGACAAAAATTTGGAAGCAAAAGAAATTATGTGCAGGCTACTTGGCAAAAAGTGTCAGTTAAATGATGGCTCAGGGTCCCCTTTGAACTGCTTCTCTCATCTGGTTTGGTCTCTTTCCATTAACTGTATAGTATTTTAATGCCTATTGAGAAACCTATGTAAGTTGTGTGTACCAGCATTGGATTGTGATGTAGCATGCTTGGTATAGTGGGGTCCTGCCTGTGAATGGGGTGTCTTGGTGCTAGAGTAATAATGATAGTAACAGTGATGATGATGATGATGATGATGATGATAAGAATAATGATAATCATAATTTATTTGGGTAGCTAAAGCATGAGCAGAAGGTGACAATGTAGTTCTAAAATGAGAGCTATGAATTAATACAGTGTTTTTGAAGTGACACAGTAGCCCAGGAATTAGCTACTTCCTTTGTTTGGTTGGTTTTAACTCTCTTCTTCAGTGTTCCCATTTTTAACACTGCTTGCTTAAGGATCATAGAATTGTCAGGGTTGGAAGGGACCTCAAGGATCATTCAGTTCCAACACCCCTGACGTGGGCAGGGACACCTCACACCACATCAGGTTGCTCACAGCCACATCCAGAGCCTTAAGAACCTCCAGGGATGAGGCTTCCACCACCTCCCTGGGCAACCTGTGCCAGTCTCTCACCACCCTCATGGGGAAGAACTTCTTCCTAACATCCAATCTCAAATCTCCCCATTTCTAGTTTTGCTCCATCCCCCCCCAGTCCTATCACTCCCTGACACTAAAAAGTCCCTCCCCAGCTTTCCTGTAGCCCCCTTCAGATGCTGGAAGATATGCCTCTTTGGTATTGCAGGGTATGAACCTAGTGTCCATAGCATTGACTAAGTTGTAATTAATTCATCATTACCATGACCTGCTGTTGTGTGCTTTCCATACCTGAAAGAAGAGGAACTGAACTCTTTGCCAGGCTCTATTTTCAGACAGCACTAGGTAGTTTCCAGCTGTACTAGCAAGTTGACACAAACAGTGGGCTCTTTCTGAGTCATTCTCCTGGAAAGTACCAGCAGTGTGTTCCTAGGGATTTTCATGCATTAGGTCTGGGTGGTGAACATCAGACAGTCCTGCCTTCCCTCCAAGGCACAGACATACTCTGAGTGTTTTCCCCAGGGATGCCCTGCAGAGGAGAGAGCTGAGTTTGTGCACTGGAAATAGCAGTGTGTTCCCCTGTTGGGTGTGCCTGAGGTGGAGGTTGTGTCTGTCTGCTTTACCAGGAGAAAGCCACAGGCTGGCTTTTCTTGCAGCCTGTCCATCATTCAGCCTTTTCAATACATGAGAAGTGGGGGGGTCTTCTCCATGAAACCTCAGTCTCTGAGACACTCATATATTTACAGTTGCTCAGCACCCCTAAGGGCACCTGAGCATGCAGCTAATTTACCTGTTTGGGTTTCAAGCTGAGAAAGTGCATGGTGCCAGCAGAGGCAGGCAGGGCAAGATGAGGTTTCTCCAAAGCAGCACCAGGCTGGCTTGGTTGGTGCAGAGCTTTAAGCTTGGACACACCTGTGCTGAGATTTCTCTCTGCCTTGCATTTCTGAGGAGGATTCAAACTGCTGTTTCTAGACTTGGAAAGTTAAACAGTCCTGGATCAAAAACTAATTGGCACTAGGCACTTTCCTAAGGGTGTTACTGTCATAGTACCTGGCCAGAGGATAGGCCAGCAGCAAGTTGGGAACTACCAGCAACAGTAGTTACAGTGAGTGCAGTACTTCTTAAGTCAGAGAGTTGTGGTCAATGGGATGGAGTCTAGTTGGAGGCCTGTGTCTAGCATAGTCCCTCAGGGGTCAGTCCTGGGCCCAGTTCTATTCAATATATTCATCAATGACCTGGATGAGGGCACAGAGAGCACTGGCAGCAAGTTTGCTGAGGACACCAAACTGGAGGGGTGGCTGACACAGGAGGGTTGTGCTGCCATTCAGGGAGACTTAGCCTGAGAGTTGGGCTGGGATTAATGGAATTAAATTCACCAAGGGCAAGGGGAGATTCTTGCACCTGGGAAAGAACAACCCCATGGAGCAGGATAGGTTGGGGACTGAGCTGTTGGAGAGCAGTGAAGGAGAAAAGGACCTGGGGGTCCTGGTGGATGTGAGGTTGACCATGAGCCAGCAATGTGCTCTGGTGGCCAAGAAAGCCAATGGTATCCTGGGGTGGATTAGAAGGGCTGTGGTTAATAAGTCCAGAGGGGTTCTCCTCCCCCTCTACTCTGCCCTGTTGGGGCCACATCTGGAGTATTGTGTCCAGTTCTGGGCCCCTCAGTTCAGGAAGGACCTCAGGGAACTGCTTGAAAGAGTCCAGCACAGAGTCACAGAGATGATTAAGAGAGTGGAACATTTTCCTTATGAGGAGAGCCTGAGGGAGCTGAGGACTTGGAGAGGAGCAGCCTGAGGGTGACCTCATTCATGTTGATAAAGATGTGCAGGGTGAGTGCCCAGAGGCTGGAGCCAGGCTCTGTTGGGGGATGCCCAATGCCAGCACAAGGGGCAGTGGGGGAATCTGAGGCAGAGGAAGTTCCATGGGAACAGGAGGAAGAATATTTTCCCTGTGAGAGTGACACAGCCCTGGCACAGGCTGCCCAGGGGGGCTGTGGAGTCTCTTTCTCTGGAGATATTCAAAACCCACCTGGATGTGTTCCTGTGTGATCTGCTGTAGGTGCTCCTGCTCTGGCAGGGGGGTTGGACTGGATGAGCTTTCCAGGTCCCTTCCAGCCCCTGACATTCTGTGATTCTGTGATCTTCACTGAGCCTGTCACTGTTTTTCCAGGGAAGAGAGGTCTCATCTCCGCTGCTGTGTGACACATGCTGCTTGGCACAATAATGATGCATTGGGATTGTTTCAGTTTTCTTTCCAATGTCACCTTCCTCTCTGCATTGCTGATCTTTGTCTCATTCCTATGGAAGTGAAGAGATTCTGAGCTGCTGAGTTCGATACAGAAAGTTGTTGCTCTCATACTCTTGACTTGCAGCAGAAACCATTTCTCTTTAATTGGTTTAAATTGTCTTCTCTCATGCTGGACAGCTTCAAAATGCTGCATGAGTAGATTTGGACACTCAATTTGAGCAGTGGTGACACATCATCAAGGTGGCAGCTGTGCCTTTGAGCTCTGTAGTTGTGCATCAGTGAATTTCTTTTTGAAACAGATAATTGGGGGGATTTAAAACAAAGAATGTAATCTTTAACCTTTGACAGCTTTTATGTCTCCACCAAAAGTTAATGCCACTGCACTCTTGCTGTGGTCCAGTATTGTCACTTTCCTATTAAGCATTAGGTCTTCTTAAGCTGCTTGATGCTACCTAATCCTAATTTGAATCTGAGCACTATAGCACTCTGCAGCTGACTTGCCTTTTCCTCTTTCAGACTTTCCTTGATAAGAAATCAATGTTAATGTGTAAAATCTGAACATCTACAGCTCTTCCACTCTGTTAATTGAATTATGAAAAGCTTAAAAGGAAAGCTTAATACATCACTGGTAGAGCCCGCTGATGCTGCACAGAGATGCTGCCCTTCCAGTGCAAGGGTCTAGCAGCAGATTACTTGCATGCAGGACAGCTCTAACTGGAAGCCTAACAGGATGCTAGAGATTTCTAGCACTGTTAGGGCTTTGTCCTCTTTTTTCCCCCTTTTGTTTGTTGTTGTTCAAGTCTGTGGGATTTTTATTGACAGTCCTATGGGCTGAAGATGGAAATCAGATGCAGAATGTTGAAGCATTCCTTGCTGGTCCAGAGCAGGCTGATCGCACATCACGGTCCCTGGGTGCTGAAGCGCTCCCAGCTGGCAGTGCTCCTGATCTAAGTTCTGGCAGTCAGTCGGTGCTAACCAAGCCCGTGCCTGCTCCCTTCAGTACCTCCAGCTTCCCGGGAGGCGGAGCGCAGGGCGAGCTGCAGTCCCGACAGTCTGCAGGTTGCTAACACATTCACAGAGAGGTCATTCCTTGGCGTGGTGGCTGAGGTGCCCCCGGGAGTCCTTTTCAGTAGGTTTGCACAGTTAGCTTGGTGTCTTTCAAGAGGTGGAGCTCCTGTCAAGATACAGAGCTCTTGGAGCCTAGTGCACAAGTTTTATCTGGGGAGTGCTGAGTGCCCAAGTACACAGACCTGCACAGCACAGGAAAAGTCATGAAGGTGGAGTGGGATCCCAGCAGTGTTCAGGGTGGAATAGCTTTTGCTTTAGTACCAAGCTTGAGCTGTGTGGGCTTTTGTTCTGAGGAGAGAAATCCTTCCCTGGTGGCTGGTGCATCACTTTGCATAGAACCTGTAACCCTTTACTGTGCTCTTAAATGCATTCCTTGACCTGGAAGCATGCTTTTAGTTGTAGCTTTACTGTTGTTGAACTATTTAGTAGCAACATATCGTGAACCTTTACTTTCACCTGAAAATAGAGTATTAGGGTTGTTAACAGAATTAACTCCCTTTCTCTCCCCTGATTGCCCTGCTGTCCAGGACAGGTTACCGGTGCTTGAGAGAGCAGGAGCAGAAGCCTGTCTCTGGTCCGTGCTGGTACATTGAGAATTTGTTCTATTAGTTGTATTTCTGTTTGTAACACAGTTACCAGTACCTGGCAGTTACTGTGGTGCCCTATGCACTAATCAATGCATATTGTGGTGTGTATCTTGAACTTACTGGCTTCTCTTCCCTCTCATGCAAAACTCCTCTACAGCTGTTGTAATATAGAATCATAGAATTGTTTTGCTTGGAAAAGACCTCTAAGACCTTTTGTGTCCTCCTGTCTTACTAGCCATGTTAAAAGAAAGGAAAAAGAAGGGCAAGACTTATTTTCATTGTATTGGGGATCTTAAAATCTGGCCCTTAGAGAACAAGAGAAGACACTTCCAAAGTCATAGCACATCCAGGATGGAAAAAGCTGTGTCAGCACTTCCCAGTATGCAAAGGGAGTTTTCAGCTCAAGTATCTTTCAGATAAAATACTACCATAGCAGCACAGGGAGAAAGAGGTAGCAACAGAGTCCTAAATCATTAATGGCTTTGTAGGTTGAGCTGTACTTACAAATGCTCAGTGACATATGGCACACTATAGAACACAAGTGTCTGAGGGAGGATCACAGTGAAAGTGATTTTCAACAAGCAGGCATTGGTGTTCTGAACACCTTTAATGTGAGCTGCTGGCAGCTTAGGGAGAATCTAGAATTAGACAAAGCTGATTTGAGAGAGTGCTGGTTTAATTGGCACAGTGATTGCAATTCTCCTTACAAAGGCAGTTCCACAGTACAGTGTCAATGGGATGAGTTCAGTGGGGCCTTCTTGGAGAAATCACTGTAAGTCAGGGCAATCCAGACACTGATACAGGCTGGGCACTGATACTGGCTTGAGAGCAGCCCTGAAGAAAAAAGACTTGGGGTGCTGGTGGATGAGCAGCTCAATAGGAGCCAGCAGTGTGCATTTGCAGCCCAGAGAGCCAACCAGAGCCTGGGCTGCAGCAAGGGAAGCAGAGCCAGCAGGGCCAGGGAGGGCCAGCTCCCCCTCTGCTCCACTCTGCTGAGACCACACCTGGAGCACTATGTCCAGTTGTGGAGCCTCTGTTACAGGAAGGATCTGGAGGTGCTGGAAGGTGTCCAGAGAAGGGCCATGAGGATGAGCAGAGGGCTGGAGCTGCTCTGCTATAGAGACAGACTGAGAGAGTTGGGGCTGTTTAGTCTGGAGAGGATGAACGCTCTGAGGAGACCTAATTGTGGCCTTCCAGTATCTGAAGGGGGCTACAAGAAAGCTGGGGAGGGACTTTTTAGGGTGTCAGGGAGTGATAGAACTGGGGGGAATGGACTAGATCCAGATTGGATGTTAGGAAGAAGTTCTTCCCCATTAGGGTGGTGAGACACTGGCACAGGTTGCCCAGGGAGGTGGTGGAAGCCTCATCCCTGGAGGTGTTTGCAGCCAGGCTGGATGTGGCTGTGAGCAACCTGCTGTAGTGTGAGGTGTCCCTGCCCATGGCAGGGGGGTTGGAACTGGCTGATCCTTGAGGTCCCTTCCAACCCTGACAATTCTGTGATTCTATGAAAAGCATACAAACTTGTGACCTTTAAGAGTATAATCATGTATTGGGTTTCTTTCAGTGTACAACCAGCCTTGGGTTAGCAGGAATACAGGAACACTGAAATTGGGAAGAGCACAGAAGATTCACCAAATCAACACAAGTCCTTAGTTTTTGTTTAGTATGATCTTCGATGGGGTGCAGTCTCACTAGGGCTGAACTGAAAGAGCTCTTTCTGAAACACAGTGGGAAATTGTTCTTTGAAACTTAGCTTTTCTGTTGTGTTGAGATTGTGCAGCATGTTTAATAGTAGTTCTGGGCACTGCTGCTCTTAAAATGTCCCAAGGGAGAGGGTGAAATACCTGACCTCACCTCTAGTTTTTCAGCTTTGCTCAGCAGTCTGACACACCGGCAAGTCCAGGTAAGAGATTGTGAAAGCCTTTGGTCTGTTTTTAATCCCTCTTTTCAGGTGGCATCTGAAGTATAACACTGGAAACTTTCTTCCTTGTCATGCTTGAAGAGTGTGAGAGTGTGTTGTTTTTTCTTGACTTGTGGCAGTCTTCCTAACCAGTTGGGATTTGTTGTTGTCTCTTAGCGCTGGCCCCAAAGGCGACAACATCTACGAATGGAGATCGACCATTCTAGGACCTCCGGGTTCTGTCTATGAGGGAGGTGTTTTCTTCCTTGACATCACATTTACACCAGAGTACCCTTTCAAGCCTCCAAAGGTAAGAGATCTCTAGCTGACCACCTTAAGTCATGAACACTCCAAACAGTGGAGTAGTAAGCAGTGTCTGTGGAGTGCAGCCCATTTCAAAGCCACTCTCTTCAAGACCCAGCTTAAGCTCATTTCAGACATTGCATTGTTAATTAGCTGATGTTAACAGCTTTTATAAGTCCTCTTGATTGCTATTTTAGAGGTTTTCTTTTTCTTCCCTTCTTCAGTTTGTAAGAAGTCCTGAGCAGTTAGTGCATGCATTGGGACAGGACTGACTTGGGGAGAAGAGAAAGGATACAAGTACTTGTTTCTCAAAGCACTCAGTTACCACAAGCATAAGTTAGGTCTGGTTTGGCCGTGGTGTTCCAATGCTACAAGGCAAATCAGTACAAGTGAGTGTTACCTTGTGGTTCACATCCAGAGGAAGAGTGCTGGGTTCCAGGGAGAGATGATTACACACACACCTCATGTTTGCCCTCTAGCATGCATGTGCATGTTTAGCTTTCCTCTTTACAGCCATTGCCCTGGTGAGATAAACACCGATGTCAGCTCCACCTCCAGGCTTTGGGCTAGTCTGCAGTAGAAAGAACTTTGCCATAGTTTGGTCTGTCAGTGGAGACGATGCTAATTGGTCATACCAGACAAATTAGCACAAACTTCCCAAATTAAGAGAACTGCTTGACTGTCCTTGCTAGCATAACAGGACCTTAAATTCTACCCGAATCACAAGCAGTGTGGCGTGCCTTGGGACAGCTCTAGTGATTTCCAGCTGACAGGTGTCCATCCCTCTTCAGAGGTTCTTCTGACAGCACAGATAGTTCTCTGGTGTTAGTTTAATTCAGTCCAGAATGGTTTTTCATTATTTTAGTTCAGTTAGTTTGCACTGGGTAACTCCCTTGTTCAACCAACTGTATGGCAATTAGGAGTGCAGTAAGCATTGAAAGAGGGAGTTTGCACCTCCCCGGGCGTGCTTCGCTGCATGTTTGCTTTCTGTGCTACACCAGAAGCATTCAGCATTGTAGGCTTCCCCAGCTTGCTGCCTTACAAGACCACGTTGGAACTCCTCAGTGCTATTGAGACAGCCCTATATGCCAAGTGCCCTGATGCATTGTTCCAGCTGAGCCCTGCTTTCTGCTCTGCACTTCTGACAGGGATCTCTTTGCCTTTATCTTTGGGCTTAAATCCTCACACAGATGGAAAGAACAGTGGGATTAAAAAGAAGAAAGAAAAGGCACCACTTAGTGAGGCCTCAAAAACTAGTTTAGTGGAGATTCACTTGTAGCAGAGTGGTATTAAATGGAGCCTTTCATCTAGCAGAGTCTGTGTTGGTTTACAAACCAACAGATGTGTATGGGAACAAAATGCATCTGCCTTCAGTTACATTGGGATGGGGTACAGGAGAAGGCAGCTCTAACAGAACATACTTGTGCTACCTGGATACTCCAGGTGTAAATGAGTAACCTCTGCTGTAGCAGCTTCTGTGTTAAGGCCTACACTAGTGTTAGTCAATAATTGTCATATTGCTCCTGCTTCATTTGCCCAACTGCTTGCCATGACTGATGAATGTTGTTTGTGGCTCATCCAGAAGTGGTAGGACTAATGTAATTACCATAGCCTTCCACCTGTGTTTGTCTTTTAGGGCAAGAAATAAAGCAGCAGCTAATGGAAACCAAATGCACTCTATCACTTTGATAAGCACCAGTAGAGCAATGGAGTGGTTGAGAGTCATTTCAAAAGCCAAGGCTTTTGAAGGAAAATGTTAAGCTCTCTAGAGTGAAAGGACTAGTTCCCCTTGAGTCTCCCTTGGTAAGCCTTGCAAGTCCAGAGAAAGAAAACTACTTCTTCTTTGAGTCCTCAGTAATTCTTATGAGGACAGTCCCTGCTGTGGGCAGCCCTGTGGCAAGCTGTCTATAGCAGAGCACATTTCACAACTTGAAAATGAAATATCTTTAAAGGATTTACATTCTCCAATAAATAAATGGAGGTGGAACTGGCCATCCTGATGGGCTCCCAAGGCCTCGGGAATATGTGTGAGAGAAGGTGCTGAGGCACAGCCACAAATGCTCCGTAGCTGATGGTCATCCTAGAGATGTGTGATGAAGGAGATACAGGTGCAGCCTTTGAGGACTGGGGCTAGCTCCAGGCAAGGGTCTGATTCAGAATGTTGGAGCAAACTTCTGAGAGGGGAAATTAAAGGTCTTAAAAATTGAGTTGGAAATATATTGCACAGTACAAGGAACTTCAGTGGGAGAAGTCTAATACAGGGATAGATATCCTCTCTCCTGTCCTAAATAACGTGTTTAGGACATGGAGTCATATATTGAGCAGTCCTTAACCTGTTCTCTGCTTTTGTTTTCTCATTTTGTGTGGTATCCTGGGTTTGCCTTTCTTCCAGGCAGTCAGGCAGTTGGCTGGGAAAGCCTGGATTCAGGCTGCTCCAATAAACAAGTGTCATTAGAATTCCGAGTTCAGTACTTAGTGCTCAGGATGATTGCTATTCATGTGTACTGCTGCAATGGACATTTCCCCAAGAGCTCCATTATGTTTGGGTTACATTTAGTTTATTAAGGTGGAAACAGTAACTGGTGTGTGCTTTGATAATTTGTGTTAATAACCTCTAGCCACTTCCTTCCTGCTCCTGCCATTCTGCTGCCTGTGTGAATTAACCTCCGATACCGCTTCAGGGTGAGGCTGAGAGTGGCTTCTTTTATGGCTTTTCAAAAGCTTGGCCTAACTCTGTGTAGTTACTGCATCAGGAAAATCTCAGCTGGGGCAGTTCCAAAGGACTGATCAGTTACTTTATGTTTTTCTGCTGTTATGATCTTGGGTTTGGTCTGAATCTGCTAGACTTGTGTGATTATATATATATGTATGTATGTATTTTATCTCTTTGAAGTATGCCATGAACATGCACTTCAGATATTTTAGTTTGCTTTTAGATGGGCCTCCAGATCTCCCTCCTCTCCCAGCTTCACTTGGGTTTCCTGCAGTGTGGCACTGTCAATGGCACACAGCTGGACTAGTGTTGTCTAACACCATCCCAGTTCTGATTTGATGCTTAAGTGAAAGCAAACTTAGATTGTTTTGCATAGTGCTTTGGCTAGGTAGAGCTCCTCTAACAGGACAGAAACTGCTTTTGGTGCCATGTATATGACCCTTAAGAATCACATAGTAAGGTTCCTTAAGAAGCCAGGCTGTTCTCCAAATGCATGGAGGGAGTCATCTTCTTTCTTGCCCCTTCTTCATTAATAGTAATTAAGACTCCTTTTTCTTAAAGGCAATCAGGCTTCATGCTGTGTTGCCAGTTATTAGTCTACTGGACTGAGAGATCACTTACCAAGTGTGCAGGTTTTGTGCTCAGAATCCACATTAACAACTTTCTGTCTTTATAAACTGGAACTGTTGACCTCTCTGTTAATTTGGCCTTTATTGTATCAACTTGGAAAAACTCCATGCTTCCCCTTCTGGAAGTGTTTCATCTGTTAAAATTATTACCTCACCTACATTTAGAAGCTTCTTGGAAGGAGACCAAAGCTGCAGGTCAAGCAGAGAAATACTGAGCAAGGAGTGGGGCTGGGCTGAGGGCCGCTCATGAGCCGAAGGCAGGGCCATTGCCAGCAGCTCCACAAACTTCTGTTTTGCCCTGAACAGTATGGGCTGGGGCAGGTGCCACAGAGTCAGAGCTGCCCTTTGCACAGGCTGATGTAGATGGATTTGCACATGACTGCAGGGTGGCGTTCCTGCTTTTCCTCTGAGGATTAGATCTGGGAGACAAAGGTCGTTTTGGTTTCTTCCCTGCTATGCATCTAAGGCTCCCTAGGTATAAGGCAGCAGAGGTTCCTGGCTTTGGAGTTGATGGCTTGCTGCAGGAGGTATAGCAGGTCCACTCTCTGGAAGAAATTTTGTTATTCCAGCCCATAGAACATGACAAAGTGTAAGGATCTGGGGCTTGGTTTGTTTCCTGTTTTAATCTAAAATCCAAGCAGTTTGCAAAGCAGAAAGTCTCCTGAAGCGTGCAGTGTGGGTGTCTCCTGTGTGACAAGTAGCTGCCTTTGAGGCTCCAAAAATAGCCTGTGCTATCAGGAGCGTGCTGGGGAGCACAGCATGGGGGCAGTGCATGCTGACGCTCCAGGCACTGGGGGGTTGTAGTTGTCACTCCACCTCAAGCCTACGAGCAGGGAGGGTCACAGGCAAAATTTCTGCCTCAGAAAGACTGTAGAAAAAACCCCTGATGTTTGAGTGGCAAGTTTTGTGTGGGCTGACCTCACCTCGAGAGAAAGCACTGTTGCATTCTTGTCATCTGGCATGCTTACCGCTCTGCAAATGCCCTGTGACCTACAAAACAAGACAGTAACGCTTGTGGGTAGCTGACAAATTCGGATGATTTTAGGGCATGAACCCACCAACCTTTTTTCATGCAGGTAATCCTAATCGATGCAAGGTAAAGCCTTGCTGCAGGTGACATTGTACTCTCCTGGAAAAGACTCGTTGGTGCTTTTGTTCCCCTTGGGGATAACTTCCGTGGCGAGCTGCCCAGCTCGTTCACACCTCCCCCACTTGAAAATGCCTCCCCTGATTGATGAGCTCCTAGGCGTGATGGGAGCCATGGTTCCAAATGCCTTGTGGCCTGTCTGAGGAATGTTGCAAGTCCTTGGGAGCCCAGTAGGAGAAACCCGCTAGTGTTAAAGCCCCGGGCCCCTTTTCCGCTCTGAGCGAAAGAAGACCAAAGGCAATAGAAGCAGTTAAAACCCCGACTGTAGAAGCCCCCTGCCTGGGTTTCCCAGTGACCATCAGCCGCTGGGAGGTTGGCTGTTGTTTGCAGGCTGTGGTGACTGTGCTGCCACTCGCGGGTCCCTGCTGGGGCCGCAGTGAGCCACCTCGGGCTCACCTCTGCCCGACGTTTGGGCTCCCTTCGGAAGGGGAGCCTGCGCCCATCGCCTGCCCAGCTGTACTCGCCGGACTGGCAGTGGTCCTGCTGGCCATGCGCTATTATTTCTTGTTCCCAACCTGACTCTCCTCGGTTTGCCGCTGCCCAGGAACGGCCGCGTGGCTTAGTGCAGGGCGGCTGCGCCCGGCCGAGGTGGGGCTGTCAGACCCCCCCCCGCCCCAGGGCAGCCAGGCGTAGCCCGGCGCGGCCGCAGCGGGCGGGTGTGCTCCCGCCAGCGGCCGCCAGGGGGCGGCGGCGGCGCGGCCCCGGAGAGGGAGCTGGCCTCGGGGCCCTGCTCTGCGCCCCGGCCTGCGGCCCTGGCGTGCGCTGCTGCGCGGGCCGCGGCGGCTCTCCTCCCTGCGCCTCCGCAGCCTGGCATTGTCCCTCCGTGCGGGAGGAGCCTCAGCACACCGGCCGCGGTCTGTGTCTTTCAGGTGACATTTCGGACAAGAATCTACCACTGTAATATTAACAGCCAAGGCGTCATCTGCCTGGACATTTTAAAAGACAACTGGAGTCCAGCATTAACCATTTCTAAAGTCCTCCTCTCCATCTGCTCCCTCCTCACAGACTGCAACCCAGGTAAGGCCCCCGTGCAGCCACACAGGCCGCTTGCCACCTTGCACCCTACCCAGCACCCAAATCACTTGGCTCTCGTTGCATCCTGTTGGCTTCAGCCAGCGTGGCTCTGGGCTCCGCTGCAGCTCTGGGCTCCGGCTCTGGGCTCCGCTGCAGCTCTGTGCTCCGGCTCTGGGCTCCGCTGCAGCTCTGTGCTCCGGCTCTGGGCTCCGCTGCAGCTCTGGGCTCCGGCTCTGGGCTCCGCTGCAGCTCTGGGCTCCGGCTCTGGGCTCCGCTGCAGCTCTGTGCTCCGGCTCTGGGCTCCGCTGCAGCTCTGTGCTCCGGCTCTGGGCTCCGCTGCAGCTCTGGGCTCCGGCTCTGGGCTCCGCTGCAGCTCTGGGCTCCGGCTCTGGGCTCCGCTGCAGCTCTGGGCTCCGGCTCTGGGCTCCGCTGCAGCTCTGGGCTCCGGCTCTGGGCTCCGCTGCAGCTCTGGGCTCCAGCTCTGGGCTCCGCTGCAGCTCTGGGCTCTGCTGCAGCTCTGGGCTCTGCTGCAGCTCTGGGCTCCAGCTCTGTGCTCCGGCTCTGGGCTCCGGCTCTGGGCTCCAGCGCAGCTGTGGGCTCCATCCAGCACGTTTCCACGTCTGGGTCAGCCAGAGAGGGGCTGGAGGTAATAAACCCTTACCTGCCTGCTGCTCACTGCTACTCAAGCTGGCCTGCGAGGAAAGCTGCAGTCCTGCTCCTGTACATGAAAAGTCCTTCCCTTTCCAAACCAGCTCTGGTGTTGGGGAAAGGTTAAACACTCCCCACTGGTCTGTAGGGCTGTAGTAATTCATTAACAGGGATAGAAGAGCCACAAACACAGTTCTGAAAACAAGGGGATTAGCCTTTCACTTCCCACCATCCAGTTAAATCCAGTGACCAGCTATGCTGTAAGTAGTCCTTGCTGCTTCCCTAACCCATCTGTCATCCACACCAGCTACGAGGCACATGTCTCGGTTTCCAAAGTGAGTTTTACAGGTTGCATTTCTTGGAGAGAAATTCCAGATTTCACAATGCATTATGCATAATAAAATGAAACCAAACCTGCTGCAAAAATAAAACCTCTCCTAGAGGTCTGGTCTTTCCTAGAAGGCAAGTTTGTATCAGGACACTCAGCGACATGTCCCAGGGGTAAAAAAAGAAACCTGACCTGCATTCATCAGTGAAAGTCCTCAGTAATGCAAATGTTGCCTTCCAAACTCCTGAACACTTTCATTGGCACTTTTCCTCTGCTAAGTAAGAGCTCGTGCATCACTGTAAATACACACAACTCACACAGAACATCAGTTCAGAAGGCTTTGTGGTGGCTTGGAATTACCCCCCAACTAAGCTGAGAGAATTACCCCCCAAAATAAAGTCTGCAGACAGCTCAGCTTGGGGTGGAAGCAAATGAAGCTCTCTTTACCAGCAAACTACACTCTAGAAACAGGAAATGCAGTGAATATGTACAAGATACACAACAGATGTACAACAGAGAGGTGTTCACCATTTAGAAACAGCACAGGAACTCCTCAGACCCCTCCTCAACAGATCCAGGAGGACCATTCACCTCCTCCCCCACTCCTTCCCTCCTTCCCCTTACCTCACACAGTAGTCACAACAGAGATCCCCTGGCAAGGCCTCAGGAGAGAGAGAGAGAGAGAAGTTGCAAGCAGAAGAGACAAGAAGAAAAGAGAGCAAGAGCTGTTTCTGCCTCTGCTCTCTATCCCCATCAGCAGTCCAGTGAATTCTGCAGACCTTGGCATTCTTTTCCTCTTGCATCCAGTGGTAATTTAGTTGCCTTTTCAGCCTGCATAGGCAGGGACTAGGCTGAAGCTCCCCCTTCAAACGGGAACAAGCTTGTTGCAGCGCACCGTGCCTGTGTATTAAGTTCACACTTGCAGCTGAAGTTTCCGCTGGGTACCCTGTCTGAAAAGGAGCGGTTTGTGTTTGTTTTGCAGCTGACCCCCTGGTTGGAAGCATTGCCACTCAGTACATGACTAACAGAGCAGAGCATGACAGAATGGCCAGACAGTGGACCAAGAGATACGCCACATAAACGCACTGGGGTTTGTCTCTTGTCGACCTCTTACGTTATTTGTCTGTGATGAAAAGAGCTGCTTATGATTTTGAAGGTGTGGGGGGAGGGAGGGTGTGCTGGTAAAGAGTTAGGGTATTTCTATAACAGATTTTATTCAGTCTTTTGTTTCCTCAGACTCTGTTGTTGTAACTTAAGGTATCTTGCTACAGTAGACAGCTAGGGTTGGGAGTAGCCTATTTTAAGACTGTAATTAGCTCAGCAACATTAGCTCACGTATAGAACCCAGAGGAATGTAAACTTCTTAGACTTCTTTGGTTTTTCACTTTGCTTGCAATATGTAAAAGATTAAAGCAGCTTCATTTTGTACAGGTGCAGATGTTGGCATTTATGTAAGAATCCCTTCAAGACTACACAGTTTGGGCTTTTTGTCTGGGGATAGAGTGGGGGGGTGGTATTTTATTGTCTGGTGGGTTCCTCTCTTCCCCCCCCCCCTTTTTCTTTTCCCTCCCCCTCTTTTTTTCCTTTTCTTTCTTTTTTCTTTCCTTTTTTGGGCTTTTTGTTTGTTTGGGGTTTTTGTTGTTGTAAAGGTGTCTGCATTGTTTTCCCCTGCGGAGGGCACACTGGTATTTAACAAAGACTGTCATCTCACGACCTGCGGTGGGGAGAGGTACAGATCCATGTGGCCTCCTGGATGAAATGAGAGGTGGTTAATGTATTGTTTTATAAGCCAATCTATCTATGTGCAAAGAATAAAGGGTTTTAATCAGGACTGATGGTAACCTGTAGTGAAATACCTTAAGCTGTTCAACTGTAAGGCGTGGAATAGGAGTTACTCAGTGGATTGGTTGTATGTTGTGGGCTACCTAAGTCTGCGTTTGTTACTGTGCTAATAAAGAGATGTTTAAAGAAAAGAGGAAGAGAAGATCACTGTTTAGAGTGCCTTGCTTTGTCCTTTTGCCAGAAGAGCATCTGCCAGTGTGCTGAGAGGGGTACAGAAAGGCTAAGGCCAAGGGAAACGTGCAGGTGAGTGTGCCGTCTGCTGGGGTTTGGGGGAGACGCTTCCAGACAAGCACACAGGGAACGGAGTGACAGCCTGAGACGTTTTCAGCTGCTGCCTGTGGCAGTGTGCTGCAGGCTGGCACAGTGCTGCAAAGTTTACCCTAGGTCCACATTTTAGCTGAAGTTTTTACAGCATTGGCTTTTTAGGGCTTGGCACGTGATTTGAAAGCACAACTGGAAGAGTGTGAAAGATCTGGAAGGGAACCAGACAGGAAGGAAAAGAAAGAAGAGAGTATCTTCATGGTTTGTGAGGTCTCTTCCCACCAGGAAGGGGTGAAGGAATCATGTCCCGGTAAGCTATCAACAGACACCTCAAGGGAGATGTAATCTGTGGATCCTTTCAAACTACCTGCAGAGATTATCTGCTACAGACACGGTGTTTACGCTGGGGAGTGGAGCAACAGGGCAGGCAGCTGCGGAGATGGCCTTTTGACCACTCCCTCCAGGGACAGGCTGGAAACGCAGCTTCAACTTCACACAGCAAGCACTTCACCTCGCAGCATTCTTCTGAGTGCTGTGTGGCCCTCTGGGCTCCCAGATTTGTTTTGGTACTGTGAAATCAATTCCATATGTGTTTCATTTACATACTTCTCTTCCTATCTATATATAGATACAATCTGACTTGATCCAATCGGATCTGTTCATTAAAGGCACCCTCTCTGTGCTGGGTGGTTGTGGGTAGCAGCGTGTCAGTCTCACCTGCTGGACTGCCTTCTTTTGGCACAACGTAGTGATTTGGCCTATGAGCTCTCTCAGCTGTGTGGCTCAGGCCAGGAAAGTTATTGGTACAGAGCAGCAGCACACCAGGAGTATCTCTGGGTTCCTCCTCTCCTTTACTGATCAAGGAGCTTAATCTCAGCAGAGTTTTTGTCTGCTGTGTGCCACCAGAAGATGGCAAATTAACTGCTGTAGCTGGCTGGGGGGAGGGAGGTGATTCAGGGTGACTGCTGTGCAGAGTTTGTTCAGCAGAGCAGAAGAGGAGCAGAGGAAGATGTTGCCATTACTTCTATTTTCTTTTATTTTTAATAGTAGCTCTTCTCCATTAACTTTGTGAAGAGAGTCTCTACCTTTGTAGTAGGCAGGTGATCCCTGGGACCTGGGACAGGTTTGGAGTCAGCAGAACAGTAAGAACAAAATACATGTTCTGCACTTCAGCTACACTGTACTCTACTTACTAACCCTATGTAAAATGGTACTGGAGTGAGTTTCATTTTCACTTGGTACCAGCCACTGTGCAGAGCAGGACAAGACATTCTCCATCACTAGGCACTACAACACTGTGCTGTTCAGGAAAGGTAATTGACTTGGGTGCTTTAAAAGCATCAGAATAAGCTTATGCAAGAGTGAGTGGTGCTTGGGTTTGGGAATGGCTAAAATGATCTAAATGTCTTGCTAATGAATTGAATTAATTTCAAGATAATTTACATAGCCTTTACACAACCTGCTCAGAAGAATGGCCCCAGGCATTCAGAAGAGCCCTTTTCCTCTTGCCTGCCTTGTAACACTGGCAAGTGCACCGTGTCCAGGGGACAGAGTGAGCACACAGAACAGAGTGGCTCTGGCAGCCCTCATCAGCCTTGGCAGTGGGGTCAGCACTGAGTTTGTAGGGTGCAGAACTGGACAGCATTCAATTGTTCAGCTCCATCTGCAGCCATTTCAACTTAGTTCTGACTTGTCAACCTGCACTGCCTTGGCTCAGGGGTCAGCGTCAGTGACGACATCTCGTTAGCAGAGGCCTTACCACTGACCCAAACCCAGTCCATCCTAGAAGAAGGGCACCCCAGAGGAGGAGTATAACCAATTCTTCAGTGAGAGGTTGCAGCAAGGAAGTGAACCACTGCTGCTCTGAAGTCACCTCCACTTGCCAAGCACACAGGCAGATGTGGAGCCTTCGGGATAGGGAGAAGCCTTGAGTACAGGTGTGCCTGGTAGGAAATGAGTGAGGAGGGAGTGCTCCTGCAGCGTGGCTGAGGACAGTGACTGTGACTAGCCAAGCTGGGGTCAGTCCTGCTGGAGTGCTTACTCAGCTGCAGTGTTGCAATGAAACCACTGTCTGTTCCTAGCAGGCCATTACAAGAGCTTGCTCATTCATAATTGCACTCTTACCTTGCTCCTTGGCCACAGCAAGCCGAACCCTGTTGAGCAAAGCATCTAAACAGTTTCGTCTGCCTTCATTACAAAGGCAGGAATGCCTGCTCCATTGCCAGTGAACTGCACTACTGCTCTGACATTAGTCATGCTGATGGCCTTTATTTGTCAGTATTCAGGAAGAGCAATGCCCCAAGCACACAGCTGAGGTGTCAGCATTAAGCACACTCACTCTTCAGCGTTTGTGATCGCAGTGCTGTGTTTTGCTGACTCACAGTGAAATGCTCGGTGTTCCTTCCAAACGTCCGTGGCAAAGGAGGGCACTGGGTGCAACTCAGCCCCTCTCCCCACTCTTCTCTTTAAACAGAATGAAAAGCAAGACTCAGGCGAGGCAAGACGCTGCTAGAGGCCGAAAGCTGGCCGCTCTCTCTGGGAGCAGTTACGTGTTTTGTCCCTCTGTATCCCATTTTGTTTAGTGTACTGACAGGCTGACCTAGGAGAGCAGATGCCCGCAGCACATGGAGTCTCAAAGCACAGGTAGCCACGTGCAGTTGTGCTCCTGCTGCTGGACGATGCTCAGCATAGTAAGACCATCTGCAGAGGTATTGCTGGGTGTTTGTCATGGGGATGTTCCCAGAAGGCAGCCCCTACACCCCCTAGCTCCCCTCTCACAAAGCAGCAGTTCTTGTCTGGCCTGTAGCTTCATCCTGAGGGTGGATGACTGCGGCTTGGCTGGATGGCTGCGCTGGGAGTATTGTGCAATGTACTAAGCAGGGCCCAGGCAGTGTCCTTCCTGCTCTGTGGAGTTTCTCAACAAAATGATCACCCATGTGAATGTGACTGACTTGTACTGGCCATGCTGATCAAAATCACATGGAGCTATCTCGTTCTTCAGGTCGCAGGTAATGAGCGCTCCGGGAGCCCTCCTGGCTCGTACAAATACATTCCTGAGCTGAAAGTACTGCTTGCCAGGCCTTGCTGACAAGCTTCATGTCCCAGTAGGATCTGTTCTAGAGTCTCCCACAAAACTTGCTGGGGCTTGTTGGTTGGCTGGGTTTGGTTTTTCCTTTACCTCCAGTCACTAGCAGAACTCAAGTGGCTACATCAGCTGGTACTTGTTCCTCCTGCCACAAACCCTACTCCTGCAAAACCACTCTGACCTCAGCCTCCTGCATCATCAACACGCCCTGTGGACCACTTTAAGGTCAAGGTAAAAGGAGTGTTGCCACTTGAGCCACAGCCTCTCTCCAAACCGAATGCTTTCTTCGTGACTAGAGGCTACAGATCTGCAGGGGGGCTGCTTAAGAAGCTTGTTGGCTTGTCCTTCAGCATCACAGTACAAAGTCCCTGCTAGAGAGCTGTCCACCTGTCCCTCATCTATGACCCTTGTAAAATAACTCTCTTCATGAAGTGCTTTTAAAGGCTTTTACCACCAGTGAGGTTTCCAAGGCAAGTCTGGGAGAAGGAAGGATACCTCTTAACCATAAGCTTGCTGATTTTATTGCTGAGTGAGATTATTGCTGTAAGTGCAACTGTAAGAAGCAAATGGCACAGGAAGGACCTAGGCTGTGGCCTGGCAGCAGCAGACAATGCCAAGGTAGCTCAGTTATCACAGTTATTCCCTTTGCTCTTCCTTCCAGGCAAGGGAAATGTTGATTTGTTCTGTGACTGGGAGAGTTTGCTGGCCAGGAAGGTGAAGGGTTCCAGCAGTGTTTTTCGATCCGTCACAGTCACTTCCCACAGTCTCACCTTCTCGGCCCTTGCCCATTGCTGGGCTGCTTCTGTTTCCACTTCTCTTTGGTCCAGGAGGTCAGTTTTGTTTCCCAGGACAATAACTGTTACCTGCAAACAGAACACAAGGGTGAGACTTGTACAAAGGGCAGACCCCCGCAGTAATTTTAAGCAGCAGGCAAGTCACAACGCTCTCCAGAGCTGGTTTGTGACTTAGCAGCGGCACAAGGCAAGCTCTGTGTCCTTTGGCAAGAGCAGGCTCTGGGATCTGAATTGACCTCACCCACCAGTGTCACTTGCTGTGCTCCTGATTGCTAAAAGGGAAGCCAAAGTTCAACAGGACCAGTCTCTGTTCACCTCCAATTGAGCTACTCCAGACAAGGGGTACAAGTGTGACACCTGAGCAGTGGATGCTGGAGAGGGAAGCAGTGCCTGGCAGCAGGGAAAGCCTAGACCCCCCAGTTTGGTCCTTCCCAGTCACAGCCTGCAATATACACAAAGCCAGTCCTGCCACAAGGCAGCTGTGTGAGCAGCCTGCTGGACCCCACTCCTGCAGCCCAGGGCCCTCAAAAAACAAAGAACTAAACCAGTGCCTGGGAAAAATTCCCTACTTGCCCACCCTTCCTTGCCCTGCAGGGAAGCTGGGGTTGCTCCTGATCTCCCTGATGGATGTGAGAGCCTGCAGCTCACACCAGCTACCGTAACCCTCCTGTGGCTGCACGCTTGGCTGCTGTCAGGCTCGGGGCCTGGCAGCCTCCACAACACTCTGCTGGCAGTACTGAAGTCCCATTTTGGAGAGTCTCTCCCTACCATTATCCAATTAATCCTTCCTGAAATTTGTTTTTGGTTCTTTTTCCTTTTTAATATCATAAAGCAGACATTTGGAAAGCTGTAGGCTGAAGACATTTAACAGGGAAAACTACTTGAGAATACAAAGCTGCTGCAGGAAAAGCCCTGATGCTAATGCCACATGCAAGCTCCATTTGTTGGGCTTTGCTGGAAGCCTGTCAGCTGAAAACACTCTCTGCTTTCTAAGGGAAAATGGAGCAGGCTGCACACAATTGAATTGATTCAGCATGGTTGTTAAACCACATGCAAAGCTGCTTTGCCAATGGACTGATGTCTGAGAGCCCCATTGTCAGTTACTCCAGTTTGTAAGCCACAGAGTACAGGGATACAAAACAAACAAAAGGTAATGCCCTTTGTTCTATTCTTCCCTGCACTTGACTTCCCCTGTACAACATGGAAGGAAGCCCTGGGAGCTGCACTGCAGTAGGCCATGTGTTTTGTTAGTCATAAGTGCCCTGCCTGATGGATTCACCTAACTGAATTTTAGCTGTAGTAGAGGAAGTAAGGAGGAAAAAAAGTCCTCTCAGTCTTCTCCAGACTAAGCAGCCCCAGGGCTCTCAGCCTCTCCTCACCAGGCAGTGCTCCAGTCCCTTCAGCATTCTTGTAGCCCTCCCTTGGACTCTCTCCAGCAGATCTCTGTCCCTCCTGAACTGGGGAGCCCAGAGCTGGATGCAATATTCCAGGTGAGGTCTCACCAGGGCAGAGTAGAGGGGGAGGAGAACCTCCCTGGATCTGCTGGACACACTGCTCTGAATGCAGCCCAGGGTCCCCTTGGCCCTCTTTAGCATGGCCTGCAGGGCATGTGAATGAGGCTTCCCCAGCCTGTTAGTCTGGAGAGGACTGAGAGGGGATTTAATAAATGTCTATCAATATCTGAGGGCTGGGGGTCAGGAGGCAGGGGACAGGCTCTGCTCAGCTGCACCCTGGGATAGGACAAGGGGCAATGGACAGAAACTCAGCACAGGAGGTTGCACCTCAACATGAGGAGGAACTTCTTCACTGTGAGGGTCCCAGAGCACTGGAAGAGGCTGCCCAGAGAGGTTGTGGAGTCTCCTTCTCTGGAGCCTTTCCAGCCCCATCTGGATGTGTTCCTGTGGGACCTGCTCTAGATTCTATGGTCCTGCTCTGGCAGGGGGTTGGACTTGATGATCTCTGGAGGTCCCTTCCAACCCCTAACATCCTGTGAGCCTGTGGGGAAGCTTCCTTTTGCTGGCTTGCCCAAGGCTGGGGGTAGGTTTGCTTTCCTTTGTATACAGAAACAAAAGCTGTGCTTTGCAACCTTAACTTCCTATCCCCGACGGAGCCCTGAGGCAGGCAGTTGAAGCACCCTGCATTCACCTCCTTCTTGTCTCTAAAGAGGTCAATCTCCTTCTTGAGCAGCTCAACCCTCTGGAAAGCTTGGAGGCTGGTGACGGCGTACACCAGCACGAAGGCGTCGGCCACGGAGAAGTAGTGCTTGGGCAGCTCCACCCCGTCCTGCAGCCCCCTGGTGTCGTACAGCCTCAGCTGCTCCTTCACGCCCCGCTCCGTCTCCACCGACGCCAAATACACATCCTCCATCGTGGCCCTCTCTTCTGAGCCTGGTGGGAAGCAAGCAGGAGAGTTCAGCTAGGGGAAGGACAGCACCAGCGTGAGAGCTGTTTGCAGAGCAGCCTTGTACCACACCGCAGCTGCCAGGGCACGTCTGCAGGGCGCCTTGCCCTGTACTCGACCTTTCCTGACACCCCCAGGAAGGGCTGTGCTCAAGATCACCACACCAGCTCCTCACAGTAGTGAGGCTGTGTGAATAGATCCTCTAATACACCAGCACAGGGTTGTAGCTGTGCAAGTCATCTGTACAAGGTGCACAGCCAGGGTGGGATAAGATAGATGGCTCTTCCCCCACGCTTCAGCCACCCAGTGCAGCAGCTCTGTGCCAACCACACTGCAAACCAGCCTGGCCAAACACTCTTTTGGAACAGCCAAGGAACAGCAGAGAGTCAAGCACTAACATTTTAAGCCTACTTCATACTGAGGTAGATCATATGGCAGAAGCAGGAGCTAAAGGAGTAAGTCCAGAAATAAACATGTATTGGTGCTACAATAACCAGCAAGGGAAGCCTAGCCAGGAAAGGAAGGGGAAGCTGGCATGCAGGCAGTGTTGCATGCTGTCATTACTGCAATGCATGGTGAGCTTTGTGTGGCCCCTGGATGGAGGAGTAGGAGGTTACAGGTCCCAGCAAACTACATCCAGGGTAGCTGGGGCACTTTCAGAGTTAAATACTCTATAAACCCTCTGCAATCCACATTTTGGCCTCCACTGCACAACACCAAGCTGTGTGGTGTGACTGACTGCCAAGCAGAGCCTGGGCTGCAGCAAGAGAAGTGTGGCCAGCAGGGCATGGGAGGGGATTCTCCCCCTCTGCTCCACTCTGGTGAGGCCACACCTGGAGCACTGCCTCCAGTTCTGGAGCCTCTGTTACAGGAAGGATCAGGAGGTGCTGGAAGGTGTCCAGAGAAGGGCCATGAGGATGAGCAGAGGGCTGGAGCTGCTCTGCTGTGGAGACAGACTGAGGGCATTGGGGTTGTTCAGTCCAGAGAAGAGAAGGCTCTGAGGAGACCTAATTGTGGCCTTCCAGTATCTGAAGGGGGCTACAAGAAAGCTGGGGAGGGATTTTTGAGGGTGTCAGGGAGTGATAGGACTGGGGGATGGAGCAAAACTAGAAATGGGTAGATTCAGATTGGATGTTAGGAAGTTCTTCCCCATGAGGGTGGTGAGAGCCTGGCACAGGTTGCCCAGGGAGGTGGTGGAAGCCTCATCCCTGGAGGATTTTAAGGCCAGGCTGGATGTGGCTGTGAGCAACCTGCTGTAGTGTGAGGTGTCCCTGGCCATGGCAGGGGGGGTGGAGCTGGCTGAGCCTTGGGGTCTCTTCCAGCCCTGACAATTCTGTGATTGTTTGTCACTGCAGGGCTGCAGCAGTGAGTCCTGCATTATTCTGACTGCCAGAGAAGGGGCTGCATTAGAAGCATTGTATAAGAAAGCAGAAGGGATTCTCTGGCCTCTGAAAATAAGGGCTTTGCCTTATTCAATGGCACTACTCAAAACACCTCACACTGACAAACAAGCTGAAGCAGGCCACCCACACTGATGGTTTTCCATGAGGTGTGCAGCATTCCTGGGCAGCAAAGTGGCACAAGCTCTGCTTTCTGCCGCTCCCTGTGCAGCCTGCACAGATCAAGCTCTTCCTAGGTTTTCAACAAATTAATTCCTCATGCCTCCAGATGCAGTCTTCAGGAGCAAAACTCAGAGCAGAAGAGCAAAACAGAGGTTAATAGCAACGAGGAAGAGTGCAAGCATTCCGTGTGGCTGGAGGAGGTGCTACAAGGGCACCTTTAGAGACCGCAGTACCGACCGCAGCCCTTTCTGGGGCACTGTGTTCTTTCCTGCTCTGCCTCCTTGCAGTAAACACAACTTGGCAAGAAGGAATGAACCACAGCTACCTAAGTATTCCTTTGAGGAAGAAGTGAATAATGTTGCACAGGATTTTAACATCTAAATGCTGCACTGTAATTCAACAAGTGGATGCTTAGGGGACTTGAGCTCCTCCCCTGTGAAGGGAGACTGAGAGCCCTGGGGCTGTTGAGTCTGGAGAAGAGAAGGCTGAGAGGGGATCTGGTCAATGTCTATCAATAGCTGAGGGGTGGGTGTCAAGTGGAGGGGGCCAAGCTCTTTTGGGTGGTGCACAGTAATAAGCCAAGGAACAGCAGGGACAAGCTGGAACAGAGAAGGTTTCAGCTCAATATGAGGAGAAACTTCTTTACAGTGAGGGTGGCAGAGGCCTGGAGCAGGCTGCCCAGAGAGGTTGTGGAGTCTCCTTCTCTGGACACATTCAAACCCCACCTGGCTGCATTCCTGTGCAGACTGCCCTGGGTGATGCTGCTCTGGCAGGGGGGTTGGACCTGATGATCTCTGGAGGTCCCTTCCAACCTCTAATGCTCTGTGGCACTGTGCACTGTAACAGTGATGAGTCTTTAATACATCTACATTCTCCTGTGACAGTCTCTTCCAAACACCATTAAAAGTAGCAGTGAAAATTATGTCTTTTAACATCCTACTTGAAAACAGAGGAAAATTAAGACCTGGGATTCGAGTCACCAGGACTTGAACCAACACATTTGGATGTGAAATATGGGGGGCCACTTTGGAGAGAGCTGGGATTTACATACCAGATTCCAGAGGTGATGTTTCACCTCTGTACACTGCAGGAGGGAGCATATGCAAGGAGATTCCTAAGCAAACACAGATCATTCTTGGACATACTTGTGTGGCCCTGTGACTCCAGGCCCTGCTTCTATAGCTCAGACCACATCCAGACCACACAGAATCATAGAATGCTCCAGGCCAGAAGGCACCTCCAAAGCTCATCCAGTCTGACCTCCCTGCAGTCAGCAGGGACAGCCCCAGCTAGATCAGGCTGCCCAGGGCCTCCTCCAGCCTCACCTTGAATATCTCCAGGGAAGGAGCTTCAAACACCTCCCTGGGCAACCTGTTCCAGTGTTCAACCACTGGCAGGCTGCTATTAGGTCTCCTCAGAACCTCCTCTTCCCCAGGCTAAGCAACCCCAGCTCCCTCAGCCTGTCCTCACAGCAGAGCTGCTCCAACCCCCTGATCATTTTTGTGGCTCTCCTCTGGACCCTCTCCATCAGGTCCATCTTGCCTGGAGAAGAGGAGGCTTCAGGGAGACCTGAGAGCAGCCTGCCAGTACCTGAACAGGACCTACAGGAAGGCTGGAGAGAGACTGTTCACAAAGGCCTGCAGGGACAGGACAAGGGGCAATGGCTTCAAACTAGAGCAGAGCAGATTTAGATTGGATGTTAGGAAGAAGTTCTTCACTATGAGGGTGGTGGAACACTGGAACAGGTTGCCCAGGGAGGTGGTGGAGGCTCCTTCCCTGGAGATATTCAAGGTGAGGCTGGATGAGGCCCTGGGCAGCCTGATCCAGTTGGGGCTGTCCCTGCTGAGTGCAGGGAGGTTGGACTGGGTGAGCTTTGGAGGTGCCTTCTGGCCCTGACCATTCTATGAGTCTCTGATTCTATATGTGCAAGCCCTGCTCAGCCTGACCTATGGCAGGAGAGTCCTTTCATGACTCAAAGCTACATCTGCACCCATTTCAGACATTTCCTTGCAGGGTTTGTCTGATTCCTTCCAGGCAGAGAGGCTGCCACGCAACACGTGTTACTTTGTGTGTCTCTGACAGCATCTCTCCTTTTTTGCCCTCTCCTTTCTCATCCTCAGGCCCGAGGCAATCAGCCTTTGGCAGCCCAGCATAAAGCCCAGTACCACACATTGTAGCTCAGGTGCTGCAGGGACACAGATATTCCTTTCTGGAGCATTTTCCCCTCTCACCAGTAGTTTTTCCTCTTTGACCTCAAGCAATCTTAGTGTCTTTGCAAGAGTGCTGGCTGCTGACTGTATAAGCAACAGCAGCCCTTAGGGACCTGACAAGCCAGAGAGAGCTGATGGGGCACATTTTGCTAGGAAATGAACCACAGTGCCACTGGGTTTGCAGTGCCATCACAGAGCACAGTCAGGCCCATGGCTCAAAGCCAAGGCCTTTATATAGCATGTGAAAGCTCCAAGGACACTAATCATTGCCCTGAGAGCAGCTGTGCCACCACTCCTGTTTACCAGAAAGTCAGCAGGACACACAGGAGCACTGACTGACACCCACAGCTGATGTACAGCCAGGAGGGGACACCTGCCCGGGCCTGGGGCTGGGACATCTCCGAGCAGGGCACCAGGCCTTGTGCTCTGAGCCTACAACCAAATTAGAGCACACCCCCTGGCCCTGGAAGGAGGCTGTGGTTGCCATCAGGAAAGGAGCAGCACTAGTGCTGGCTTGGCAGTCCTCCTCACGGCGCCCCGGAGGCTGGGCCGGCCGCAGAGCTGCTTCTGACGTCAGGCAGGAAGCTCAGCTTTGGAAGCAGCTTGTGCCCTGCTGCCACAGCCAGGGGTCTGCCTTGCTGCTTGGCTTTCAGCAAACACACTGGTCCCTGCTGTCCCCTGAACGAGAGCAGCCAGGAGGTACATGTCAGCTTTCTGTAGCTGACACACTTCAGCAGAGGATGGAGATGCAGTAGTCGTGAGCATGGAGGGGCCAGCCCAGCAACAGGGCTGTGCAGTTTAGAAGAGCTCATCTAAAGAGGGAGCAAAGCCTTGTCAGTTCTCAAATGCTGCCCTTGCCCAGTGAGGCACTTGCAGTGGTATCCTGCCTCTGCAGTTCTCAAGGGTTAATCATAAAATCATAGAATCAATAAGGTTGGAAGAGACCTCAAAGACCATCGAGTCCAACCTGTCACCCCAGACCTCACGACTAGACCATGGCACCAAGTGCCACATCCCATCCCCTCTTGAACACCTCCAGGGATGGTGACTCCACCACCTCCCTGGGCAGCACATTCCAATGAATAACAACTCTTTCTGGGAAGAACTTTCTCCTCACCTCCAGCCTAAACCTCCCCTGGTGCAGCTTGAGACTGTGTCCTCTTGTTCTGGTGCTGGGTGCCTGGCAGAAGAGACCAACCCCCAGCTGGCTACAGCCTCCCTTCAGGTAGTTGTGGAGAGCAATGAGGTCTCCCCTGAGCCTCCTCTTCTGCAGGCTAAGCAACCCCAGCTCCCTCAGCCTCTCCTCACAGGGCTGTGCTCAAGGCCTCTCACCAGCCTTGCTGCCCTTCTCTGGACACATTCAAGTCTCTCAATGTCCTTCCTAAGCTGAGGGGCCCAGAACTGGACACAGGACTCAAGGTGTGGCCTAACCAATGCAGAGTACAGGGGCACAATGACCTCCCTGCTCCTGCTGGCCACACTGTTCCTGATGCAGGCCAGGATGCCATTGGCCTTCTTGGCCCCCTGGGCACACTGGTGGCTCATGTTCAGACAGCTGTCAATCAGCACTCCCAGGTCCCTCTCTGTTTGGCAGCTCTCAGCCACTCTGACCCCAGCCTGTAGCTCTGCCTGGGGTTGCAGCACCTGGCACTTGGACTTGTTAAATGCCATCCCATTGGACTCTGCCCATCTGTCCAGTCGGTCGAGGTCCCTCTGCAGAGCCTTTCCACTCTCTAACTGATCAACATCTGCTCCCAGCTTGGTGTCATCTGCAAATTTACTGCTGAAGGACTCAATGCCCTCATCCAGATCATCAGTGAAGATATTGAACAGGATGGGGCCCAGCACTGATCCCTGGGGGACCACACCAGTGACTGGCTGCCAGCCGGATGTGGCACCGTTCAATACAGGCTGGAAAAGTAGCTAAAGATCTGGAAGCCATTTTCAGCAGCCCATGCTGCAAGCACCTTCCTGTCCATGGGCTGGGGAAGAGGCAGGGAGGGTGGTGAGCACTCAGCAGGGCTGCCAGAAACACCAGCATACCAGTGCAACCCCCAAAAGGTGCCTGATGGCACACACAGGTGACAGTAAAAGCACTGGACCGTGGTCACTCATTCCTTGGGGCTGCAGTGGCTCCATATGGAGCTCTCTTGACTGCTATTTGCCCTCTTTCTCCCAGTGCCTTGGGAATAAGGTTTGACCATAATCAGAGAAAAGGAGACTACCTTCTTCCTTTTCCCCTCTTCTCTTGCACCACCCCTCTCAAATGACCTGCTCCCTCCCTGACTGCTAATTCTAGGGGGCAAAAAACCAACCAAACCAAACCAAACCCAACCAAACCAAACCAAACCAAACCAAACCCAACCCAACCAACCAGCAAGGAAAGAAAGACCAGAGCTGCAGGAAAGGAAAGCTGATCTGTTTAAAAGAGGGTGGGGAAAGTTTGTGTTGCACAATGGCTGAGCTGCAGCAGAGCTCAGGAGTGACAGAGGGACACCCAGAGACAACCCTCGGGCATGAGGCCTCCCTTGGGTTATGTCAGGCAGTCCCCACACTGTTGTATAACGTGGCACAGGGCTGGCTCTATAAATAGCTGCTCTGAGCAGCAACACCCAAACATCCTTCCTGCCTGGGTCGCCAGGAGAGGCTCACGGCAGGAAGCACTGCGAGGCAATACGACTTAGGTAACACTGCTTTGTTCATGCTGACGCTCACCCAGCCCGGGGCAGGGGAGAGGCAGGCCACAGCAAAAGCCAAAACCTTTAGCCTGCAGGTTCTGCAGCCTTCCTGCTGAAAGCTATGCAGGGCTGCAGGCACGGGGCTGCAGGCAGGCTGCTGGAAGCAGATGGTGCTGTGGCATTAGCAAAAATCATCCTTTCAGACAAGGATATCGCCATGCAGTTCTGGAGCAGCAGTGCCAGAACATTCCTCTCATCCACACACTTTAAAGGCACAGTGCCTGGAAGGCACTGTTCTGCATGTCACAGAATCACAGAATTGTCAGGTTTGGAAGGGACCTCAAGGGCCATCCAACCCCCCTGCCATGGCCAGGGACACCTCACACTACAGCAGGTTGCTCAGAGCCACCTCCAGCCTGGCTGTAAAAACCTCCAGGGATGAGGCTTCCACCACCTCCCTGGGCAACCTGTGCCAGGCTCTCACCACACTCATGGGGAAGAACTTCTTCCTAACATCTAATCTGAATCTCTCCACTTCTAGTTTTGCTCCATTCCCCCCAGCCCTATCACTCCCTGACACCCTAAAAAGTTCCTCCCCAGCTTTCTTGCAGCCCCCTTCAGACACTGAAAACCCACCATAAGGTCTCCTGGGAGCCGTTTCCTCTCCAGACTGAACAACCCCAACACTCTCAGTCTGTCTCCACAGCAGAGCAGCTCCAGCCCTCTGCTCATCCTCCTGGCCCTTCTCTGGACACCTTCCAGCACCTCCAGATCCTTCCTGTAACAGAGGCTCCAGCACTGGACACAGTGCTCCAGGTGTGGCCTCACCAGAGTGGAGCAGAGGGGGAGAATCCCCTCCCTGGCCCTGCTGGCCACACTTCTCTTGCTGCAGCCCAGGCTCTGCTTGGCTCTGGGCTGCAAGTGCTCACTGCTGGCTCATGTTGAGCTTCTCATCCCCCAGCACCCCAGGTCCTTTTTCTTCAGGGCTGCTTTCATGCCAGACCCTGCCCAGCCTACACTGGGACTTGGGATTGCCCTGACCCAGATGCAGGACCTTGCTCTTGTTTATTCAGTAACTTACCCTAACAATTTCTCAGCCCAAGGAAAAGATGCAAACTGAGTTGCCATCTGTCACAGCCCTTGGTGCCAGCCCTCATTTCTAGGTGAGGCAGGAATAATTTGCCAGCCCCTGGTCATTGCTCTTTCTCTCAAAGCCAAGCCATGTGGAAATGGAGGGAAACAAGACAACTTTTCCTTCATCCCCTTCCCCTTGTGCACAGCAGGTTTTAGACCTCCTCATGCTCCTCTCTCAAGCCACTTTTCCCTTGTAGAGACCCAAGAAGCTTGGCCCTCAAGTTCAGCACAGAAAGTAGGACCAAAAGCTAAGCTGCCTTTCTTTCCAGCACTTTGATTAAGTATTAGCTAAAACCAAGCAAAACAAAGCTTTAACAAGATGGAATAAAAGACTAAACAGCCTCTCTGCTTATTGTGTGGCATCTGTTTCTTTTTCAGGCACCCACAGCACCTTTCAGGGAGCAAGAGATGTCTATGTGAACAGGGAGCAAGCACATCAGCTGCTTTCTGTGCTTGTGGGGTTTTTCCAACCATTCCTGTGTGCCATAACTGGGAACAGAATGGAAAGGGTTCTTCTGCAAGCCTCTTAAGAACCAGCAAGGGACTATGAATTTCAGCATCTGTCCAGAGACACAGCAAAACCACATCAGTTTCTTCTTTCACCTCAGCACACTTCACAGTCCTCCATTACTGTTTTGGGGTGTTTTTTAGGGAGGGAGCCCACACAGAACAAGATGCTGGAAAAGGAAACAATCTACAGACAAACACAGCACCCCCCAAAAGTAAAAACATCTCACCAACAGTATGCTTTCCATAGAGAAGCTGCTCCAGAATTGCAGTCTTTCCCACTGAGGCCATTCCACAAACCACCACCTTGTATCCCTTTCCCATCTGTCCCGAGAGGGCAGAGTCAGCAGGTGAAGCCTGTGCAGACACAGGAGTCTGTTAGCCGGGCAGGAGCTCAGCACCAGACACACAAAGCCCCAGGAGGGAAGGAGAGAGGCTGAGGTGGCTTGGAGGCACAGCTCCCTCCCAGCCGCTCCGGTATTTTTAGGACTCGAGTTTCTTCCCACGCTGTTTTCTGAGGCCTGTGAGGCTGCTGCCGTTGGTGCTGCTGTGTGCCTGCAGCCCTGGCACCGGCCCCGCTAGCATCAGGGAGGCTGCGAGCGCCGGCCGCAAGGGGCTGCGTGTTGCTGTGTGCATACAGTGCGCCACTTGTGCTACCGGGATGCATGGCTTGGCTGCAGGCCTGGCAGTAACTGACAGCCTCAGGACAGCTTCTGGAAACACGACAAAATGCCAGGGCCTTCCCCTTTGTGCCATGCAAAGAGAGTTCCTAGCTTTTACAGGCTAGGAGCTGAAGAATAGGAGCATTAAAGGACAAAGCACAGGAAAGCAAATCACAGAATCACAGAACTGTCAGGCTTGGAAGGGACCTCAAGGATCATCCACTTCCACCCCCCTGCCATGGGCAGGGACACCTCACACTGCAGCAGGCTGCTCACAGCCACATCCAGCATGGCTGCAAACACCTCCAGGGATGAGGCTTCCACCACCTCCCTGGGCAACCTGTGCCAGGCTCTCACCACCCTCATGGGGAAGAACTTCTTCCTAACATCCAATCTGAATCTACCCACTTCTAGTTTTGCTCCATTCTTTTGCTCCATGCCTGCTGTAATTTTACATACATTACACAAGAAGAGAAATAAGTACATCACTAGAAATGTTGGTTTGGGGTTTTTTTGTCTGCTCTGAAGCAGTTTGGATGGGGAGGCACTGGTTTTAGCAGGAGGCCTCCAGAAGCCAGGGGCAGTTGCCCGTGGCAGTGAGCTGTGGCAGGGCAGCAGGCCCTCACTCTCAGCCCAGCGCTGGGAGCAGCGTACCACAGGAGAGCCGCAGGGTACCTTTTTAGCACCAGGAGGGGCTGGCACTGCCCTGTTTCCGTTCCAGCTCAGCCGGGTAACGCTTCACAAGCCAGAGTCCTCTGCAAAGCACACACTGGAAAATGAAAGGGAAGCGGAGGGGAGGTTTGATTCCCGCTCTGGTTCCCCAGCAGCGCCCAGCACGCTGGTTAGACTGCTGGGTGGTTACACTGCTGGGAGCCGGCGCAGCGCCAGGCCAGTGCCCGCTCCTGCAGATCCGGGTCTGCAGGGGGAGGCAGGGAACTGCTCGGGCACCTGCGCCGTGCCGTGCCGTGCCGTGCCTCCCGCAGGTCGGCACGGCTCAACTCCAGGGCCCCGGGCCCTTCTGGCGAGGCCCCCTACGCCCGCAGCACCGCGACTGCCGGTTTCAGCGCCGGTTTTAGGGCATTTCTGGCCCTTAGGAGGAACTGTTTAACCGTACGGCTTCGCATCACTGGCAGGGGTTGCACGGGCTCTTTTCCAGGACGCCAGAGACTTCTTCAATGTCACATACACACCACCACCGCTCCCAACCCCCAGCTGCGCAGGGGCTCCTGCGCGGGGGGGCAGGGATCGGGGATCGACTGTCAGAGGCTGCCGCAGCTGCCAAATCCCCCACCCTAAGGCCCCCCCCCCCGGCCCCCGAGGCCGCCCCCCCTGCCCCCGTCCCGCCTCAGCGCGAGCGCGCACCTGGGCAGAGCTTCCCGCAGGGCCCCATTGAGCCGCGCCGGCCTGGCCGGGCTAGCCACGCCCCCGCCTCCCATTGGCCGGCGCGGGGACCGGGTCAGCACGGGGTGCGAGGGGCGGCCCGGCTGCCGCAGGACTACATTGCCCATGAGGCGCCGCGGCCGATACCGGAAGGACGGTGCCGCCGCAAGGGGTTGTGGGAAAAAGGCTCTTCCTTTCCGGTCCTGGGCGCCATCAGGTGAGGGCCCGTTTGTGCTCGGCTTTTCTCTCAATCCGGCTCCATCCTGGGCCCGAAGTGGCCACCTGCCTGCTCGGGTGCCGTGCCCGCCTGGCGGGGTGGGCTCCAGTTACTTCCGCGGCGCGCGTTCCTTGCGGCCCGCGGGAATCGGGGCCTGGCAGGCCGCTGGCCCTGGAGGCCGATGGAGGGCCCTGTCTGGGCGGGCGGGCTGGCTGCCCGGCGTGTGGGGCGGCGGGGAGGACGCCCCGTCAGATCCAGGGTTTCTTGGTGTGAGCGGAGGGCGACCACCGCAGCGCAGCGGGAGCAGATGGTTTACAGCTCGCACGTCTTGACAGGAGGCTGGGTTTGCAGTTGTTTTGCGGTGTTTTATGCCCTAACGCTGCCTTAAAGGGTGGTTTGGGGCAGCAAGAGCTTGGCCGTAGCTAGAAGGATTCGAAAAAGAAGGGATTGAAATTCACACGGAACTGGTGGGAATTGCATCTTTCAGGTGGTGATTTGTGTGGGAGTTGGATGGATTTCGCTTACACCGGCTAAAATTAATTGTGTGAAAGTTTCAGAGGGCTTCAGGGAGAATTAAAGCGTGTTAGGATGACCACACCACTCACGTGCTTGTTTCTAGATTCATATTTACAGCTTGTTTCAGCTGTCAACTGGCGATTTTGGTAATGTCTGAGATACACATCTGACATTTTCTCAGCTGAGGAATTCAACACTTAAGAACATATGGAAAGGAGAAAAATAGCTGAGAATGGCAACTGCTGTGTGCCCTGCGGGAGGTTGCTAAGGGTGAGCCACGTGAGCAGATGTGGCAGTGGTCTAAAGCTTGAGAGCATCCTGTGTGGCAGTGGCATTAGGTGTATGAGTTTATGTGATGTCTCTGTTGGAAGCTGTTCAGATTTGGAATGGGATTTGGTGGACTTCTTTCACTGACCTGTCAGTTCAGCAGGTAGACAAACATGGGTGCCTACAAGTACATCCAGGAGCTATGGAGGAAAAAGCAGTCGGATGTGATGCGATTCCTGCTTCGAGTCCGCTGCTGGCAGTACCGCCAGCTGTCTGCCTTGCACCGAGCTCCTCGGCCCACCAGACCAGACAAAGCTCGCAGGCTGGGATATAAAGCCAAGCAAGGTAATGAGGGGAAGAGGTGAAGTCCACATGCTGAGTTTTATGTTGGTTTCCTTCCTTAAATGACATTTGGATAACAAAATCTGAAATTCAGCTGTTCCCTATGCACCTAAAGTGTGCTGCACAATATGAACTTAATGTTAGAGAGGTGCTAAATTGGTAGCAGTGCCCACAGCCCAAAACCTTCCTTTGTGTAACGTTGAATTTTTGCCTTCTGCGTCCATTTTGGCAGATGGAGATAAAGTGGGCTTTGGCTCTTAACTCCTGTGCTGTGTTACTGCTGCAGAGCTGACCAGTGTCCTTGGTTTGGAAGGTGGCTCTTCTCTGCTCAGGTTGTCACGTGTGAATTCCACTGTGTTACAGCTGCACGTGCTGCAGTTAACAAGGCAGCATGGTTTTGGGCTGTCATTAGAGAGCAGTTGCTGGTCAGTGGGGAAAGTGGCCATCTCTCAGTAAATGGAGCAGATCCTTGAAACCATAGGCATTGGTTCAGTACGAAAATGAGAAGTTGAGCCTGCCTTTCTGTGTGTGAAGCTTGCCTGGGTTCCTCATGTTTGAGCTCCCAGGATAGCAGCAGGTGGTGTGGATGGCCCTTTGGGAGTGCTGCTGTTGGAGTTTGGGATTTCAGGCTTGGGGTGGTTGGTTGGGTTTTTGTGTTACAACAAAATACCCTTCTTGGGGTACTTGGACCTCCACAGGGGGGAGGTGCCATAAGCTCTGGTTTGGAACTAACAATCACAACAGGACAGTTCTTAAGTCGCCCTTTCTTTCAGGTTATGTCATCTACCGCGTCCGTGTGCGCCGTGGTGGTCGCAAGCGCCCGGTCCCGAAGGGCGCAACCTACGGCAAGCCCGTGCACCATGGTGTTAACCAGCTGAAGTTTGCCCGCAGCCTTCAGTCTGTGGCAGAGGTGACTATTTGGCTCGTTGCTCAGAAACATGCTGATAGGAAGGTCTCACACTGTAGCAGCTGAAAATAGGAGAGACTGAAACCCCAAAAGCTACCCAAAAGGTTGTTTTGCGGATGTGTTGGGTTGGATTGGATTCCTCTCCTGTCCCCCCAGGAACTTAGCTTTTTCAGGAATCTACCCCAGAGAGCAAATCTCCCCACGCCTAGAATTTGGAATTAAAACCAGGGTTGTATCTGCAGCAGACACTGAATATAACAGTATAAAAGGCAACGTGTCCTGAGTGTATTTACATCTATAGACACAGCGTAACAGCAGCACAGGTCTCCCCCCAGCCCCCTACCTTTGATTCAGCTCTTCGTCCCCTCCTGGGGACACAACTAGTATTCTAAGCTAGGGACTCTAGGGAGTAGCTCAACCCACTGCAGTTGGGTAAAATAATGAAATACTGATGGTGGGAAAGCACCAGAGTGTCTTGAGAAGCTGCATTGAGACAAATGGAAAAAGGTACTCAGATTTTCCAGCTGGAGTCTGGGGATGTACAGTATGTCACAGTACTTGTGAATAAAAATGGACATGCAGCTAGTATAAAGGATTAGACCTGAGAAATAGCAGTTCAAATGTGGTAAGGTGGCAGACTGAATTCACCACCAAATCCAGCTCTGTGGTGTGGCTTGTCAGCTTTGGGTAGCGGTCTCGTGAGTTCCTGTTCAAAGCCTGTAGCATCTGTTTGTGTGGCAGGAATGCTGCACAGCTCTGCTGTGTTACAGGGTCTGAAAGCAGCATGCCAGAGACCACCTGCTCTTTATGAAAGAGCTTTGCTACCTCACAAGCACAAAAACTGGTGGTTAACTTGGGTTTAGGTGAGATACTGTTACCTGCTGAAACACTCCAAATGGAAACTTCCATTCTGTTAATGCCTTCAACAAACAACAGAAACCTCTGGGCTCAAATGAATACTGCTCTGCACTCTGAAAAATGCCTGAGACTGGGAGAGCAAGGAGACTACTCATCCCATGAGGATGCTTTTAAAAGGCTTCAAGTTGAATCCGGTGTGAGGTGGTTCTTTCTCGGAAGGGTTTTAGGGGGAAAGACTTGTGTACATGAAATGCAGATGGAGATTTGGAGTTAAAAATGCAGTTCTGTGTTTTCAGAGCTCGTGCCATGCTCTTTAGCTGCCACTCCCAGATACCTGGTGGCTAATGGCATGCACTCTGGTGGTGACCACTCATGGAAGAGGTTATTTGCCCTCAGTTTTAGTTTGAAGATTTCTGAGTCTGGCATGCTCTTTCCTGGAAATCTTGAGTTCTTCAGAGGGGCACAGAAATAGAAAACCTTGCTTGTAGGTACCCTCCCTGCAGAGAAGCTGCTTAAGGGTGGTTGGTGTCTTAGTGTTCAACATATGCATTGTTCTCCCATGCTGGAGTAAAACAAGGACTTGAAAGAACTTAATTACATATGCAGAGAACAGTTGGAAGACTGTAGCCATAGGTTGGGATCATACAGAGATAGAAAATGGGAGGGCTGCACTGGTTGATACTTTCCATAGTGATGGTGAGGCCCTACCATTGAGCACTGGCAGTGCTTTGTAGACAGGAGAAGCAGATGGCATTGCATAATTGATATTGTCTGCTTCAGTTTGGTTTTCAAGCTAGGACTGCTGCTTTCCAACCACAAGTGAGGATAGGAGTAGCAAGTGCTAATATGCCAGCAGCAGACCAAAGGCTTGTTACATCAGCACTTCCTTTCCTCCTATGAGTATGGGCTGCTCCTCTCCTGTAGCTATGGCTGTGCAGGTTGCTCAGTCTTTCAGAACTTCCCATGAAAGGTTGTTCCATGGCCTCAAGTGCTGCCCTTGGTCTTCATCTTTAGATTAAAGCTGGTTTTAACACTGTGTATTTAGGGATTTGGTGCTTCTATGTACAAAGTAGTTCCTTTTATCAACCAAGTGCTTTCCTCCTCATGGTCTTTAAAACCAGTTTCATGCAGGAATCCAAGCAGTCGTGGGTTCTAAATAGCAGCACGCCTTGCAGGTATTCCTTTTTCTTGCCTCTTTGCAACTGGAAGGGGAATATTTCCTTTAGGAAGAGAGGGTCTCTCAGGGCAAATGGAAATTCCCCACACCTACACAATTTTGGTTGAGTTATTTTTAGAATCACAGAATCATCAGGGACCTCAAGGATCATCCAGTTCTAACCCTGCTGCCATGGGCAGGGACACCTCACACCACATCAGGTTGCTCACAGCCACATCCAGCCTGGCCTTCAAAACCTCTAGGGATGAGGCTACCACCACCTCCCTGGGCAACCTGTGCCAGTCTCTCACCACCCTCATGGGGAAGAACTTCTTCCTAACATCCAATCTCAATCTAGTTTTGCTCCATTCCCCCCAGTCCTGTCACTCCCTGACACCCTAAGAAGTCCCTCCCCAGCTTTCTTGTAGCCCACTTCAGACACTGGAAGTCCACAAGAAGGTCCCCTTGGAGCCTTCTCTCCAGACTGAACCACCCCAACTCTCTCAGTCTGTCTCCATAGCAGAGGAGCTTCAGCCCTCTGCTCATCCTCATGGCCCTTCTCTGGACATGTTCCAGCACCTCCAGATCCTTCTTGCTCCAGGTGTGGTCTCACCAGAGTGGAGCAGAGGGGGAGAATCCCCTCCCTGGCCCTGCTGGCCACACTTCTCTTGCTGCAGCCCAGGCTCTGGTTGGGTCCCTGGGCTGCAGGTGCTCACTGCTGGCTCCTGTTGAGCTGCTCATCCACCAGCACCCCAGGTCCTTTTTGCAGGGCTGCTCCAAGCCAGTCCCTGCCCAGCCTATAGCAGTGCTTGGGATTGCCCTGGCCTCGTGGTCTTTCTGTCCTGCCCCCATGATTCTGCAGCCTCTTCCTTTGTTTCTGTCCCCGCCAGGAGCGTGCCGGCCGTCACTGCGGGGCTCTGAGGGTCCTGAACTCCTACTGGGTGGGTGAGGATTCCACGTACAAGTTCTTCGAAGTGATCCTGATCGACCCCTTCCATAAGACCATCCGGCGCAACCCCGACACCCAGTGGATCACCAAGCCCGTGCACAAGCACAGGGAGATGCGGGGGCTGACGTCGGCCGGGCGCAAGAGCCGCGGCCTGGGCAAGGGCCACAAGTTCCACCACACCATCGGGGGCTCGCGCCGCGCCGCCTGGAGGAGGCGCAACACCCTGCAGCTGCACCGCTACCGCTGAGCCCGCTCGCGCTCGCCGTCTAATAAAGCCGATGTGGGTTGCTGAATTTCACAAGTGCTTCTGCTGCTTCTTGCCTTGCCTGGGGAGGGAGGGAGGGTAGCATCCTCTTCGGTTCAGCTGTGGCCCTGGTTTGAAAGGCTTTTCCCAATGTCATTTGATAGTAGAATAGAATAGAATAGAATAGACCAGGTTGGAAGAGACCTTCAAGATCATCGCGTCCAACCCATCAACCAATCCAACACCGCCCAAGCAACTAACCCACGGCACCAAGCACCCCATCGAGTCTCCTGAACACCTCCAATGATGGAGACTCCACCACCTCCCCAGGCAGCCCATTCCAATGGGCAATCTCTCTCTCTGTATAGAACTTCTTCCTCACATCCAACCTAAACCTCCCCCTCACGAAGCTTGTAGGCCCTGAGCGCAGAGCTCTGTCTGTGATGGGTTTCGCCGCTGTCTTTTCAGTCTTGCCAAGTGCAGTGTGGATTGAAAGCCTAATGGCTGCTACAGGTTCTTTTTTCTGTTGGTCTCAGTATACTTCCTTACTGTGTAGGTTGGTCTCTGTTTCCTGTGCTTAGAGTGGAGGCCAGTTTTGACTTTGTGCAGTGAGATGTAACTGAAAGTGCCAGTTCATTTTTTATAGGTGATTAAATACTAGCCACAACTCTCTTCCTCAAGTTCTGGTGTTTTGTCTTCAGTGTGGAACGAGCTCCTGAGTCCATGTTACCTACAAACATCCTGGAGAGCTACCAGGATGCTGAAGGGACTGGAGCACTGCCCAGTGAGGAGAGGCTGAGAGCCCTGGGGCTGTTTAGTCAGGAGACGAGAAGACTGAGAGGGGGTTTAATAAATGTTTATAAATAGCTGAGGGCTGGGGGTCAGGAGGGAGGGGACAGGCTCTGCTCAGCTGCACCCTGGGATAGGACAAGGGGCAATGGATAGAAACTCCAGTACAGGAGGTTTCACCTCAGCATGAGGAGGAACTTCTTCACTGAGGGTCACAGAACACTGGAAGAGGCTGCCCAGACAGATTGTGGAGTCTCCTCTGGAGACTTTCCAGCCCCATCTGGATGTGTTCCTGTGTGACCTGCACTAGATTCTATGGACCTGCTGTGGCAGCGGGGTTGGACTGGATGATCTTTGGAGGTGCCTTCCAACCCCCAACATCCTGTGAGCCTGTGATGACTGGCTAAAGCACAGAATGGAAAGGTGAAGCCTGCTCTGGTCACTGACCTGCTCTGTCCATTTCACAAAGAGGTGGGTTTAGGTGGAATAATAAATAGCTAATCTAGAGCAGTTACTGCTTCATTTGTGCAAGAATCTAGACTGCATTTTGCAGTGGGAACAGTGTCTTCCAGCTGCTTTTTGATACCAGAACAGAGATGCTTGCTGATGCACTCTGCATGGTTAGGTGGGAGAAAGCATTTGAATGGCAGGGTTTGTAATCCTAGATTAATGTGGTTTAGGCTATATTTTGTGAAATTGCAGTGTGAGTTTTCAGCATGAAGCCACCTTGCCTATAAACCCTGCAAACGACTGCTCTTGCTGGTAAGGTAGTTGTGCAGTTGTCCTGGCTTCTACAGATGGCATGCCAACCACATTCACTGGGTGGTGGTAGGAAAAGGGATGGGAAGGCCCAAGAAGTAGCTCTGGTTTTGTGGAGTTTTAACTTGGGGTATGGAATGATTTGGGATGGGGGGAGGGGGAGTGCCACAATCAGAGTGTGAAGATTTGCTCTTCAGCTGAGAAACTGACTGACTTTGTTCTTTGATACAACTTCTTGAAGCAGAGTAGTCTACAGAAGAGACTGGCAGTGTGCTTTCCAAGCTGGAAAGAGCAGCTGCTTTCGTGACACTCAAGAAAACATGAAAAAGGAATCCTCTGTTCAGCTGTGCTGTCTGTTCCTCTGCAGAAGGGAGGTGTTCCTTCGTTTAACCTTTCCTGAGAAGCAACAGTATTCCTGGAGGATATTCCTGTGGTGATGGCACAAGACATGAGGTGGAAATACCCAGCTGCAAATTAGGTGAACTGAGATTTCACCTGAGCATGAAGGGAGATTCCTGTAGAGATCTTTCTCTTTTGTAGGTTTAAGGGCTTCAGGTGGTGCCAGTATGGCCCATGTGTCCAACTTAAAATGATGCTGCTGTACCAAGTTCTGTTGAGCTGTTTGGGCAGCTGGACATTGGCAAAGGAAGGTGACAGGGCAGCCAGCATTAATACTGTGTCCTTTGCTAGGGTTCAAAGCTAGCTGGTGGGGTGTCCAGTGAGACTTGCCTGAGGTTTTCTCTTATGGTTCTGTACTCTTGAACTCTGAAGTAGGATGGGGAAACTGTCCCTTCCAAAGGTTATTGAAAGCTACTGATTAAAGCTTGGCCCAGAGAGCATGGTACTTCCCAGACAAGAGGAGTCTGAAGCAGATGGGGCGGCCTTCAAGGGGAGCCATGGGGACCCATAGCTCATCCCAAGTCTTTGGGAAGTCAGACTGCCTTTGCATTTTCTCATACTGCTCTGTTAAAGTGTCCTGATTGGGAAGGAGGGGAGGTTGCACTGCAGCATTTGTGTAAAGAGGAAAGGCAAATAATCTTTTTTCTTCCCTTGTTAAAAACTCTTAGAACAGAGGGAAAACTCTTTTGTTCGGGGTTGTTAGCTTGGGAAACCAGGTTTAGAGATTATGTGAGCTCTGCCTTTCCTACTTGTTTTTTGACCTTGTTGTGGAAGCCTGTGTTCCTTTAGAGTTCAGTGAAAATCAGTCCTCTCAGAGAGTATTTCTAGTGGGGTTACTTGAGTTCAACCCTCCTTAAATACCCAGGGCTCTGCCTGCAACATGGATAGGAAGCTGTAGCTGAAGGAGGGCAGGGGGAGGGAGGAGGATGCATCAGGAGTTTCACTGGTGAAATTTGTTAAGGCACAGAGGAATCCAGTAGTCTGTTTCCAAGCCATGTACTTGGCTCTACTTTAGGTCTGATTGTTTGGCGGTTTTTTTCAGCCTGAATAGGCATATTTTAGATGTAATTAAGGGAGCTGTCTGGTTTCTGGGCAAGACAAAACAGCACCACAGTTAAACTGCAGAGGGACAGGTCTGACCAGTACCAGCCAACTTCAGCCTGTACTGGGTGCTGTTGACAGTGGTTGACTGTAACCTTTTACTAGGCTGAATTCTGCTTTTCTGGAAGGTGCCTACATTAACTAATCACTTAGTCTTGGATAGGAGGAGAGGGCCTGGCAAGTGACTTAGCCTCTGTCCTTCCTGTATGTGAAACCAGATTGTGTGATTTAGCATGTTCTGGTGGACAACAAGTTCTGCATGGGACAGCAATGTGCCCTGGGGGCCAATGGGATCCTGGGCTGCATTCAGAGCAGTGTGTCCAGCAGATCCAGGGAGGTTCTCCTCCCCCTCTACTCTGCCCTGGTGAGACCTCACCTGGAATATTGCATCCAGTTCTGGGCTCCCCAGTTCAGGAGGGACAGGGATCTGCTGGAGAGAGTCCGAGGGAGGGCTACCAGGATGCTGAAGGGGCTGCAGCACTGCCTGGGGAGGAGAGGAGAAGACAGAGAGGGGATTTAATCAATGTCTCTGAATCTCTGAGGGCTGGGGGTCAAGAGGCTCCCAGAGCACTGCAGCAGGCTGCCCAGAGAGGTTGTGGAGTCTCCTTTGGAGACTTTCAAGCCTGGTCTGGATGTGTTCCTGTGGGACCTGTGCTGGATTCTATGGTCCTGCTCTGGCAGGAGGGTTGGACTCAATCTCTGGAGTCCCTTCCAACCCCAAGCATCCTGTGATCCTTTAAGTAAGCAAGTAGTAAATTCCCTTCCATGTAGCTGATGGAAGTGCACATGAGTTGCCACCACTAACTGCTGAGAAACACAAATTCACTAACCAGCAGCAAGAGTAATTGTTTCCTGACACTGTCTCCAAAGGCACCGAGTCTCTGCAAGGCAGCCATGTGCTGTGAGGGACTCTGCCATGCTGCCTTGCTTGCAGCAGGTCACTGAATGCCACTGGTGATTTTGTAGGGGTCTTACAAGGAAGTACTTAGTGATGGAGAGAGTAATAAGCTGACTTACCTCTGTCTTTGTGATGCAGCAGTTGTTCACTGGTCTCACCCTAGTCCCTAGAAGAGGGACTGCATGTGGACAGTCCTGTTGAGCTGATGAGTTAAAGAGCTTGTCTCTAAAAATAGGCTGATTCTTACTCTTGCCTATTCATTCTCCAAGATGGAGAGGGAAAACAAACAAAACACCACATCTTTTTTGCCCTTTTACAGTTCTTTTGTTTTACAACACACAGATCTAGTTCTGAGAGTATCAAGCCAAAGTGCTTGGGGTGATGGAAGCAGTGCTTCAGCCAGCAAAAAGAAGAGAAAAGAGGCCATGTGGGTTTCAGCTGGGTGCTTTTTTCTAGGGCTTTAAGCAAGCAACAACATTTTGATGCAGTCCTTTTCAAGTAATTGAAATGTAGGGCTGTGTAAAAGGATGGAGAGTCTCTGGGTTGTTCTCTTCATCTGTCAAGATTCTGAATCATCCTCAATTTACAGCCTAATCGCTGTGTCTAATTATTGAAGTCTAGCTGCCTAAAGATAGGAAGGGCCTGAGCTACACTACTTACACCACCTTTAATTCAGTGGCTGTCCTGCTCTTAATTCATATGCCAGAAGACACCACTGGCAAAGCCAGGAATGGACCCCACTTCTTGGCCCTGTGTGGCTGCCTGGAATCTGAGAGCATGCATTTCTTCAGTGTCAGATGATGTTCAATGATATCATTTAATTAAAGGCTCTTACATAATGAAGATGGCATTTGATCTCATTAAATACTGTCAACTCTCCATCATTCAGGGAAATGGAGAGCTGGGGTACCCTGGAGCTCAGGGAGCTCTGTGGGAGCAGATGAGTGATTCAATGAATCATTGCTTTAAGATCAGTGCTGGCTGAGCTCACTCTCAGATGGAAGGCAGTCGCCTCCTAAGCCGGGTCAGGTCTCTGTTTGCTTCCCGGTAGCAGGCTTTAGAAAAGCCTTTCCTAGTTAGTATGTTGGACCCTAGCTGGCTGCTGGCTGGTTCCTCAGCCTGTATCCTACTGCAGAGGGGCTCTGGAGGAATGCCTCTGGACCTGAGCCCGCTGTCCTTGTGCAGGCTGAGAAGTTCCCTTGGAAACACAAGAATCAAGAGGCACATTGTAGGAAGCAGAAAAGGAGCAGCAAAGGGAACGGGCCCAGTCAGCTGCCTTCCGGTGGCACCCTGCTGCTGCCCCGCGAGAGGAGCACACTGCAGAGGAGGCTACAGCTAGCCAGGCTCCAGCAGCGTTCATCAGCCAAGTCTGTGTGGTGCAGTCTCCACGGCATGAGGCTGGCTGGCCCCAAGCCTTCCCAGCACAGAGCTGGCTCCACGTGCCTGGGCCTCAAGACCACGTGCCTGGAGCCCAGAGGGACCCAGCAGCAGCTACGCTCTGCCAAGCCCTGAGCAGAAGGACGGTTCCTGCTTGGTGCTGTGAACAGAAGGCCGTGAGGGGCACCGTGTCCAGTGCTTGACCCGCCAGACTTCATCAGCAGGCTGTGGCACTCGCCGGAGTGGCAGACAGAAACCCAGGGCCTCCGACACTGCATCGTGTTCCCGTGTGTAATGGCCATGAGTCGCCCTCCGCAGGGAGCTCCTGCTCCGAGTGGAGGAAGTGGCTCATTACTCCGGACTTCACTCATTTGTTCGTGCAGCTTGCTTCCAGCATTGTTTTTCTGTGACTAACGAGCACTTAACTCGAGCCCTTTCCTTGTATGTCCTCCCAGCTCACCCACTGTTACAATCCACCTGCCTCTCTCACGGGTTTCCTGATTAGTCAGGTAAGTTTAGGTAGCAAGTTATGCAACCTGTGTAAATAAGGTGTCTTCAGCTCGGTGTTTTCAGCTCATTCAGAGCTGTGTATAAAAAACGCTGATTTAAAAGTCACTGTGTTGTTTGTAACTACCTGGAAAGCAGTTTTGTCGATGCATGGTTAAAGAAAGTCATAGAAAAGGTGAAGTGCTTCCCACAGGTGTTCAGGGAGGAGATCTGCTTATGAGCTCTTTTCTGTGGGAAAGGACACAACGTTCAGAAAGGTCAAAGACAGTCAAAGACAGTCAAAGACATCTTCACCAATGACATTGAGGAGAGGTCAGGCAGAATCTGCTCAGCAAGTTTGCTGATGATACCAAACTGGGAGGCTGGGCTGAGACAGCTGAAGGCTGAGAGACTTCAGTGAGAGTTGGGCAGAGAGGAACCTAATGAGGCTCAGCAAGGCTAAGTGCAGAGTCCTGAATAAACTGCAGCAGTACAGGCTGGGAGGGGATCTGCTGGAGAGCAAGGACCTGGGAGTGCTGGGGGACAAGTTCTGTATGGGACAGCAATGTGCCCTGGGGGCCAAGAAGACCAATGGGATCCTGGGCTGCATTCAGAGCAGTGTGTCCAGCAGATCCAGGGAGGTTCTCCTCCCCCTCTACTCTGCCCTGGTGAGACCTCTCCTGGACTATTGCAACCAGTTCTGGGCTCCCCAGTTCAGGAGGGACAGGGATCTGCTGGAGAGAGTTAAACAGAGAGCCCTCTGTTCAACCAGGATGCTGAAGGGACTGCAGCACTGCCTGGTGAGGAGAGGCTGAGAGCCCTGGGGCTCTGGAGAGAAGGCTGAGAGGGGATTTAATAAATGTCTATCGATATCTGAGGGCTGGGGGTCAGGAGGGAGGGGACAGGCTCTGCTCAGCTGCACCCTGGGATAGGACAAGGGGCAATGGATAGAAACTCCAGCACAGGAGGTTCCACCTCCACATGAGGAGGAATTTCTCCACTGTGAGGGTCCCAGAGCCCTGGAGCAGGCTGCCCAGAGAGGTTGTGGAGTCTCCTGCCCTGGATCCTTGCCAGCCCCATCTGGATGTGTTCCTGTGTGACCTGTGCTGGATTCTCTGGTCCTGCTCTGGCAGGGGGGTTGGACTGGATGATCTCTGGAGGTCCCTTCCAACCCCTAACAGCCTGTGATAGAAACCAGTTAATATGTATAGATTTATGAAAAGAGGTAGAAATAAAGGGAAATTAATTTCTTTGAATAGATTTCCATTACTTATACAAACCAGATTATTTCCCTGGTCCCACTGAGTCCGGGGAAGCTGGCTTCCACATGGTTCTACTCCTGATAGCTGCCTGGTTGGCCATTCATACCATGCAGAGGCTCAAACCCATGTGAGATGATAGTAGGCCACTACATTTTTCACTTTAACACCAATTCTGTTCTGGGAAGCTGATTGCTGCCCTTTGTCTGATACTCAGCTCAGGAGATACTTGCTGCTTGAGCTTTGGCTCTTGCTTTACCCAAACAACTTCAAATAGCTGGCAACACAAAATGATGACTGTAATGGGTTCCACTGGAAACCCAAGCCAAATCCTCTGCTTTAGGATTGATGCTGCCAAGAAGGGGAACAATAACAAAAAGGAGAAAACAAGCCCCTGTCACCTGCAGCACTCTGCTGGTTCCTGAGGCTGCACTGAAGTCAACACTGCAGTTACTGTTTTATTACCTTAATAAAACCCACCAGAATCATAAAACTGAGGCAAACATGCCATACACAAGAGGCATTTTCTGCAGTGATGCTCCTGTCCATCTAGAGCCACAGATTCCCAGAGGCCTCTCCAGTAAAGGATCTTCTGGTAGGGGCCAGGATGGTGACATTCAGAAGCTTTAAGCTTTCTCTTTTTCTTTAAAGAAAAATGCTTTTGCAATCAGGGAGTTGGGATTAGCCTGAAGGATGTTTTAGCCAAAGTGTGGCTGTGTGGAGATGAACTCAGTAACTGAAACTTCTGTCCAGAACACTGAAGCAGATCTAGCTGACTGGCCTAAAATGACAGTGAGTGCATTGCAGTTTGGCTCTGTGCTCTCTTCAGTAAGAACTTTGTACTTCATTGTATGCTAAGGAGCAAGATGGAGAACTGGGGAGGTGATTACCTTCCCCATCTTTTGCCCATGAGTGGTCACCCTGGACCAGCTTCTTTTGGCACCTACCAGTCAATCCAACCTGACCCACCTTGTTTCTCCTGGGTTTGTTATAGCTCTCTGCCCTTGTGGCCAAGAGACCCAATGGAATCCTGAGGTGCACCAAGAAAAGTGTGCCCAGCAGGGCTAGGGAGGTTCTTCTCCACCTCTACTCTGCCCTGCTGAGACCAAATACTGTGTCCAGTTTTGAGCTCCCCAGTTCAAGAGAGACAGAGACCTGCTGGAGAGAGTCCAAGAGAGAGCCATGAGGATGCTTAGGGGATTTGAGCATCTCCCCTAGCAAGAGAGACTGAGAGCCCTGGGGCTGATGAGTCTGGAGAAGAGAAGGCTGAGAGAGGATCTGATCAGTGTCTATCAATAGCTGAGGGGTGGGTGTCAAGTGGAGGGGGCCAAACTCCTTTGGGTGGTGCACAGTAATAAGCCAAGGAACACCAGGGACAAGCTGGAACAGAGAAGGTTTCAGCTCAGCATGAGGAGAAACTTCTTTACAGTGAGGGTGACAGAGGCCTGGAGCAGGCTGCCCAGAGAGGTTGTGGAGTCTCCTCCTCTGGAGACTTTCCAACCCCACCTGGCTGCATTCCTGTGCAGACTGCCCTGGGTGACCCTGCTCTGGCGGGGGGGGTGGACCTGATGGTCTCTGGAGGTCCCTTCCAACCTCTAATGTAGTGTGGTAGTGTGATACTGTGTGACAGGCTGCTGCTTGCTGCTGTTGTTGTTCAGTAAGAGTGAGATTGCCCAAGTCATTTGGATTCATAAAAAAACATGAGCTGCTCAGCTTGATGTGTCAGCCCTGTGGCCAGAAAAGCTGACTCCAGCTTGGCATCAGGCATGGTGGCAAAGAGAAGTGGGAGAGCAGTACACATGAGCTGGACACGTCTGGGCTGGCAGACTTGTGATTTAAAGACAGACCTAGTGTAGTGTGTCCTGCTGAGATCCATCACCCAGGGGCCAGGTTAAGACTTGGTGTTGTCTGAGAGGGGGATGAAAAATCAATGCATGAGCTAAGGCAGGCCCCTGGCTGTGGAGATGGGAGCAGGGATGTTTGGTGTTGGGCAGCACCTGGCCTCCCACCAGCAGAGTGGCCGTGGGAGGCTGCTCCATGGGCACTGTGTCTGCTCTGGACAGGGACCAGCAATGGGTGTTTGGAGAAGGCTCTGGTGAGCATGGAGCATGTCCAGCCCCACATGGAGCAGCTCCAGGCCTCTGAAGAGTAGGGCAGGGATTTCCTCGCATGGTGGTTGCCCTCAGACAGTCCTGTAGCAGAACTTCTGTTCCCACAGCCACCCAAGAGACAAAGAGATATATTTTTATCTCTCTCTCTATGTAAACATATCTATCTATATATATACACACACACCCCTAGAAGTGCCTATCACTACATTTATAAGCATTCTTTGGAACCACTCTGTGCTGCCAAAGCTGTGCCACCGAGCTGAGGCATGCAGCACTAGCAAGGAACTCCCAGAGGGGCTCTGGCTCGGCAGGAGCACAGGTGGAGGCTGTGCATGGGATGGCATCTGAAGGCTGATGAAGAGGAGATTATTGCCTTGACTCAGAGGTGCCTCTTGTAATTTGAAATGGGAAGTGGAAATTAACCTGTTTTGATGGTCTGCTCCTGGAAGCTCACTGAACCAGAGACTTTCCAGATGACTCAGAGCAGGATGGTTGCTTGCTGAGAACTGCTGTATCAAGGGTTTGGCAGGATTATATAACAAGCAGTCATCCTTCGCTGCTGATAACGTGCCTTCTCTGCCTGGCTGATGCTTGCAATTGACCAGTTGTGAGGAGCTGTGACAGAGCAAAATGGCTAGAGCCTGGAGGCAGTTTCAGGCTGCAGCTGAGCTCCTGCCTGGAGCAGACCTGTTACTTGCTTCTAGGCATGGTGCTACGGCTGTTTGGGAAGAGGAGATAAAATTCCCCTGCCAGCCTCAGCACCACCCACCCTGAAGCGGCCCCACTTAGAGCTGTGTTTTGCACGGTGTCTCGCTCTGGGTAGCAAAAGCACCAGAAATACTTGTGGAGAATGTATCCCTCTTTTGTGGGTAAAAAGGCTTTGCACGATTCCAGTTCATGACAAAGGAAATGGAATGCTCCTTTTAGCTGTTGTCTGATAGCACCTTTTGAAAGGATTGTGGCAGGGAGTTCAGAAGTTCTCCCCCTCTGCTCTGCCCTGGTGAGGCCACACCTGGGATATGGCATCCAGTTCTGGGCTCCCCAGTTCGAGAGGGACAGGGGTCTGCTGGAGAGAGTCCAACAGAGGGCTACAAAGATGCTGAAGGGACTGGAGCACTGCCTGGGGAGGAGAGGCTGAGAGCCCTGGGGCTGTTCTGTCTGGAGAGGAGAAGAATGAGAGGGGATCTGATCAGTGTCTATCAATAGCTGAGGGCTGGGGGTCAAGAGGGAGGGGACTCTGGAGCAGGCTGCCCAGAGGGGTTGTGGAGTCTCCTTCTCTGGACTTTCCAGCCCCATCTGGATGTGTTCCTGTGTGACCTGTGCTGGATTCCATGGTCCTGCTCTGGCAGGGGGGTTTGGACTCAGTGATCTCTGGAGGTCCCTTCCAACCCCTAACATCCTGTGAGCCTGTGAATATTTTCAGTCCTTGGAGCTGTGTTTGAGCCCCTCGCTGGGAGCTGCCTGTGTTGGCTGATACTCACAGAACAACAGGCAAAGTGTCCATGGTGCCACTGTTATCATTGCAAAGGGCAGTGAGGGCTGGAAGGAATGACAAAAATTGCTTTGTTCCTTCTTGTTGGTAACTGTTTAGAGGAGGAAGTTGTCACTCGTGCTCCGTGGGGCAGAGTTTTGCCAGCCGTGCAGCGGGTGGCTGAAGCCGGCTGAGTGCAGGTCTGCCTTCCCTCGCAGGCTGAGCACATCCAGCGCTGCTTCCATCTCTTCAGATGCAAACATCGCTGTGTCAGGAGTGATCTGGGCACATCACTGAGGCATATCAAAGGGAGGCCCAAGATTCAGGACAGATGGAGAGGTCATTACTTTCACCACTTGTACAAACGGCCCAGGAGAACCTCATGAGGTTCAACAAGAGCAAGTGCAGGGTCCTGCAGTGGGGCCAGAACCATCCTCACTAGCAATACATACTGGGGGAGGAGGTGATAGAAAGGAGCCCTGAGATGTTCAAGGTGAGGCTGATGAGGCCCTGGGCAGCCTGATCTAGTTGGGGATGTCCCTGCTGACCTCGGGGAGCTTGGACTGGATGAGCTTTGGAGGTCCCTTCCAGCCCAGCCCATTCTGTGGTTCTGTGATTATCTGGGCTGTAAACAGCCCAAGAGCACGAGAGATGAGCAGGCTTTCGTTAGAGGTGCCATTGGCCTCTGTGCATTGGCCCTGAGAGGGCTGTCTCTTTACACCAGGCACAACAAAGAGAACTATATTCAAATCAGTAAAATGTATTTGGGAAATAAATCAAAGCATGTTGTGGCCTCAGGAATTATTACCTGTGGCTACCCAAAGGGAAGATGGTAATTTAAGGGCCACCACACCTTCAGAGTTTGAGCAACTCTATGGAACAGTGAGGGTTTTTTCCCCAGTTGTTGTTTCACTCTGGCTAACCTGGAGGTCAAACTATCATTTAAGGCTTAATGCTCTGAGGTGCTAAGTTCTGTCAGGAGATGACACATGGAGCACTGTGTCAGTCCTGGATCAGGCTCAGCTGGTCACATTATTGTTTTGAAATGAAGGCTTCTCTGTTCTGCCCAGAGCCTGAAGAGTTAAGGCTATTAACTGGCTTCAGAATAAAATGCATTAGGAATAAATATGCTTTAGGATAAACCTATTAAATGGATAAAAATGCCATTACCAGTGGTAAAATATGATTGTGTGACCTTTTAAATAAATAAGCCTGCTATGCACCAAATTATGCCAGATAATAAGCTTTATACATGATAAAGTCATGTAGTAGGGCTCAGTCTTCAGCCAGTCAATGAAATACTGCTAGCCATAAAGGGCTCCTGAAATGTTACACCACAGAAAATTGCTCCCAGCCAAAACAACTTAACTGTGAAAACAAATGTGATTTCTCTCATCAAAATCTATGTAAGGCATGGTAGCAAGAGCAAAAACTTACCAGAAACGAACCTGAGACGTTCAAACTCTTCTGCAGAAGCACACACTTCTTAAAATGCTTCAAATAACTGTGTTGAAAGCAAGAGAGGAACACAAGTGTAAGATCCAAATTGTCTCTAGGGTCCTAGAAAAATGCCTGTAGCCTATCTCTGGATACAGCCATTGCTGTGCATCCAAACTAATCTGCACTCAGGACTTTGGGCACTTAGAATCATAGAATGCTCCAGGCCTGAAGGGACCTCCAAAGCTTATCCAGTCCAACCTCCCCACAGTCAGCAGGGACATCCCCACCTACATCAGGCTGCCCAGGGCCTCCTCAAGCCTCACTTTGAATATCTCTAGGGCAGGAGCCTCAACCACCTCCCTGGGCAACCTGTTCCAGTGTCCCACCATCCTCATAGGAAAGAACTTCCTCCTAACATTCAGTTTAAATCTGCTCTTCTCTACTTTGAGCCACTGCAAACAGTCTCTCTCCAGCCTTCCTGCAGCCCCCTTCAGGTACTGGCAGGCTGCTCCCCAGCTCCCTCAGCCTGTCCTCGTAGCAGAACTGCTCCAACCCCCTGATCATTTTTGTGGCCCTCCTCTGGACCCTCTCCATCAGGTCCATGTCCTTCCTATATTGAGGGCTCCAGAGCTGTGCACAGTACTCCAGGTGAGGTCTCCCCAGAGCAGAGCAAAGTGGCAGAATCACCTCTCTGGATCTGCTGGCAATGCTGCTTTGGATGCAGCCCAGGCTGTGATTTGCCTTCATGTGCTGCAAGCTCACCCTGCCTGCTCATGTCCAGCTTCTCACCCATCAGCACCTCCAAGTGCTTTTCCTTAGGACTGCTTCCTATCTCCTCCTCCCCCAGTCTGCATTGATAGTGAGGACTGTTCCAGCCCAGAGGCAGGTGACATTTGCCTCTGTTCATAACTGAGCTGTTTTCTTTTAGATGCTCCTTATCAAATATTCCTTTGAGATGCTCCTTGTAAAATATGCCAGTAGCCACCATAAGGTTGTGCTGCTCCAGAGGAGAGAAGCAAGGGCTATACACAAAATCTTGCAGGTGACATTGAAGATATTTTTCTCCCCCTCCATATGAGTGGCAGAGGTTTCCCAAGATGAGGAGAAGGTATCATTTGCATCTCTGCTCTGTCCACAGCTGAGCTTTGTGTTTGTGACACACTACGTCCCTCCAAGGATTAACAGTTTACAAAGAGAAAAAGCAAACTGGATTTATGTCTTGGTGGCCCAGAGAGCTCAGGAGGACAATGGTGGAACTGAGCCACATGACTTCTGAAGCAATGGCTTGACCTGGTGACAGCAACACTGCCACACTGGGGACATCCTGACCAGCATCAGGCCAGTGTCACACAATACCAACATGATTGGTGTCAGCCTGAAGCTTAGCTAACTTCCCAGTGAGCAACAGTGCTTTGAAATAAGATGCTCTGCAGGATGCTGTGATAGGAGAGAAAACAAAATCTTAGGACAATGCTCATTACAAAAGACACCAGAGAGAGAAATGTTGTTGGCCCTGGAGAAGATTGGGTGGTGGAGAGAAGGGGCAACTGTCAGAGTGAAAGGCAGCACTGGCCTACTGTCTCTGGTGATGTCTTCCCTGAGGCAGTACAATGTGTTGGTAGAAATCACCTGCAGTGAAGTCATGTGAGCCTTGGTGTTTCAGTGAAGGACAAGAGTACCTCTTTGTGCATCCTTCACACAATCCCTGCTTCTTCTCTGTCAAAAAACATGGCTGGACCAATAAGGTAATAAATATTAGAATAGAATAGAATAGAATAGAATAGAATAGAATAGAATAGAATAGAATAGAATAGAATTAACCAGGTTGGAAGAGACCTTTGAGATTATCCAGTCCAACCTATCACCCAACACCATCTAATCAACTAAACCATGGCACCAAGCACCCCATCCAGTCTCTTCCTAAACACCTCCAGTGATGGTGACTCCACCACCTCCCTGGGCAGCACATTCCAATGGCCAATCACTCTTTCTGTGAAGAACTTCTTCCTAACCTCCAGCCTAAACCTCCCCTGGTGCAGCTTGAGACTGTGTCCTCTTGTTCTGGTGCTGGTTGCCTGGGAGAAGAGACCAACCCCCACCTGGCTACAACCTCCCTTGCAGGGAGTTGTAGAGAGCAAGAAGGTCTCCCCTGAGTCTCTTCTTCTCCAGGCTAAGCAACCCCAGCTCCCTCAGTCTTTCCTCACAGGGCTGTGTTCCAAACCCTCACCAACTTTGTTGCTCTTCTCTGGACTCGTTCCAGCAAGTCACCTCCTTCCTAAGCTGAGGGGCCCAGAACTGGACACAGTACTCGAGGTGCAGCCTAACCAGGGCAGTGTACAGGGGCAGAATGACCTCCCTGCTCCTGCTGGCCACACTGTTCCTGATGCAGGCCAGGATGCCATTGGCCCTCTTAGCTGCCTGGGCACACTGCAGGCTCATGTTCATTCTACCGTCAACCAGCACCCCCAGGTCCCTCTCTGCCTGGCTGCTCTCAGCCACTCTGACCCCAGGCTGTAGCTCTGCATGGGGTTGCTGTGGCCAATGTGCAGAACCCGGCACTTGGATGTGTTCAATCTCCTGCCCTTGGACTCTGCCCATCTGCCCAGCCTGTCGAGGTCCCTCTGCAGAGCCTCTCTACCCTCCAGCAGATCAACTCCTGCCCCCAGCTTGGTGTCATCTGCAAATTTACTGATGATGGACTCGATGCCCTCGTCCAGATCATCAATAAAGATGTTAAAGAGCTCAGGGCCCAGCACTGATCCCTGGGGCACACCACTGGTGACTGGCTGCCAGCTGGCTGTGGCACCATTCACCACCACTCTCTGGGCTCAGCCTCCAGCCAGTTCCTAACCCATCACAGTGTGCTCCCATCCAAGCCAGGGGCTGACAGCTTGGCCAGGAGTTTGCTGTGGGGGACAGTGTCAAAGGCCTTGATGAGGTCCAGGTAGACTACATCCACAGCCTGCCCCACATCCACCAGGCAGTCACTTGGTGATTGAAGGAGATCAGGTTGGTCAGGCAGGACCTGCCTTTCCTAAATCCATGCTGGCTGGGCCTGAGCCCTTGGCCATCCTGTAAGATTCTAATCTTTGATTCATTAGCTGATGACAGATGACATGCCAGCAAACTAAGTAACTTTTAGCACACAAAGGAAAAGGTGGGCAGTAATGTTACTGCCCTGTAATACAGAATCACAGAATCATTCTGGTTGGAAAAGACCCTCAGGATCACCAAGTCCAACCCAGAACCCTACTCTGCAAGGGTCACCCCTAAACCATATCCCCAAGCACCACATCCAAACCACCTATACACACATCCAGGGCTGGTGACCCCACCACCTCCCTGGGCAGCACATCCCCATGCCTGACCACTCTTGCCATGAAAAAGTATTTCCTACTCCAGTCTAAACCTACCCAGTGGCAGCCTGAGGCCATTCCCTCTTGTCCTGTCACTAATCACATGATAGAAGAGACCAGCAGCAGCCTCTCCACAACCTCCTTTCAGGTAGCTGTAGACAGCCAGGAGGTCTCCCCTCAGCCTCCTCTGTTTCACACTAACCAGCCCCAGCTCCTTCAGTTGCTCTGCATCAGATTTATTCTCCAGGCCCTTCACAGCTTCCTTGCCCTCCTCTGCCCTGGCTCCAGCACCTCCACATCTCTCTTGGATTGAGCTGCCCAAAACTAGACACAATACTCAAGGTGTGTCCTCCCCAGAGCTGAGTGCCAGGGGACAATCCCCTCCCTGCTCCTGCTGGACACAGCATTGCTGATCCCAGCCAGGATGCCTTTGGCTTTCTTGGCTGCCTGGGCACACTGCTGGCTCCTATTCAGTTGCTTGTCCATTACAATATTAGATACAGGTTTAATTAATGTGAAATGAATCCTTTGTGTTTCTAGACTAAATGTCCAAGTCCTCACTTTCCATTGCACCTGCAGGGGCAGCTGAGGCTGGGTGTAGTGTGCCACTGTTGTGTGAGTTTTTCCCCAGCCTCTGACTGTCTGTTCATGTGACTGAGAAGCACCATGGCAGTAACACTATCAGGTGAGAGGGAAAAGCAGAAGCACGTGCTTCAGGCCATGGACTGGCTGCTGAGGAGCTGAATCAAGAAGAAAGTTACCCTATGGGCAAGTTATTATATAACTGTCTGTCATGAGCTTTTATATCTTCCTCTGAGGCTTTGATACTTGGCACTGAGAGACAGGATGTGAGAGCAGAGGAATGGCTGGTGAGCCAGTTCCTCTGTTTTGCTTGTACTTGGCTCCATGACTACCTGCTCCTGGTACCTGTGCTGGTTACCTGTGTGTCATGTAGGCCTGCACTTAATGGGGAAGCTTTAAATGATTCTATATTTAGCTTTTGCTTCCCCTTGGAGCTTTCTGCACTTTTTCAGCCTGTGAAGGGATGCAATGACAAGCTAAAGACCTCTGCCACCTCCCTATCAGGACTTCCCTTCAACAGAGGGGGGGAAAAAAACACCACAATCTGAAGAGCTGTATATATATATATATATATGAGAAATAGAAATTGAGAAGAAGTAGGGCAAGGGGTCAGACAACACTGTGAAGGGCTTGACCCAAGCTGACTCTAATCAATAGAAAAATTTCCACTGGCTTCCAAAGGCTGAGATTAGTTACATGAGTTATTGCTGCTTATATCATTTAGTGTAGGAGAGAAGTCATGGTCATAGCTACCCTTATAATGACTTCTAAAGGGCAGCATCTAAGCAAGGAACTGTTCACTTTAAAGGAGCTCAAAATGCTGTTAGCTGCCTCACCTAGGAGAAGTGTACGTGTATGAACTAGTCTGCAGCTGTAGAGCCCAAATTATTCAGGACAGACATTACTAAGAGTTTCAGAAGGATCTTGCCAAACAGACCAACTGGGTAGTGACAAACTAGTGACAAAGTGTTGCAGATGAGGGGGAAAGAACTTTCATTATATGTAAACTATTGTAAGCTGTGAATGACCATGGAAGCAAAATGAGACTCAGTGTAGATCTGTGCAAATATCAGCTTGTTCTGATCAGCATCAGTCAGAAAGACAAAAGGTTAGGAGTCTTTTTCCTGAGGTAATAAGAGACAGAAAATGTCATGAGCTGTTGGGGCATGAAAAGATGCTGCTTCTTGGCACTCTTCATGTAAACAATTTTCTTTTTCTCTTTGCAGAGTGTACATTTGGGGATCAGATTAATATCATTGTACATTTGGCAGGCACTGGAGAAATCCAGCTCGCCCCACAGCAGATAAATGCCTGCTGATGAAAATCCCTGCATTCCTGGCTGATGTGTGCATGTTTACTGGGATTAGGAGGGCCTCTCCAAAGGCACAGCAAGCTACAGGTATTCTCTTCTGACCTGAGCAACCACCAGCATTTCAGGCCTGATGAAAAAGAGTCATCAGCCTCCACATACCTCTGGTGAGGTGGCTAAAGTGCATCCTGTCCCACCATCCAGCTATCAACTGTAGTCAACAGTTAAGTCAGCATTAGTTGATGCAACACAATTGGGCCATCTCCCATCCAGAGGCAGGAGAGAGCCTGTAGCATAGGTGGGGGTCACTCTGGCCTCTGGAACATGCAGTTCTAGCTGCTCCACATGTGTGAGGTGGGAGGAAAGAGGAAGAAACATTTGTGTTCTTTCCCAGGGGTGGGAAGGGAGCTGTGGAAGCTTTCTGTCCCACTGTCTGTGCTTTTTCCTCCTCTTCTGCCCTTTCAACATGTCAATGACTCGCTTCAATCTCTTCCCAGAACCACAGCTCTTCTGCAGGGAGCAGCACCTTCGGTAAAGAGAGCCTGAAGGATGCAGAGGGCTGACTACACACATGGACACCCAGGTGTTTTTCAGGTGGTTATCCTCGTGCTCATCCACCCGTGCTCTGGGATGGCAAGGTGTCATGCCACTGGGAATGGCAGCAGTGCTCTGTCTGTCAGAATGCCTGCATTTCTTTATCTTCATGGAGGGGTTAGCAACACAGAGGGAATCATATCTCAAGGGGATCAAGGAGTACCCACGGAGCATTGCATCTTGAAGGGAGTGTTAATTTCAGCTCAGCAAGTAACACTGGAAGCTTTAGCAGCCAAGCTAGGATGAAAGAAAAGCCCCTCAAGATGAAGCCCAGGCACCACAACTTGGTTAGTACCCAGAGCCACAGTTTATTATGCCAGATTTTGTTTGTGTGGATTTGGAAAGAGGCTCCAAGAAAAAAAGTTGGCTTCCATATTGCAATTTATGGCAGTGTTGTCTTCCCCCAGGTTACAGAGCAGAATGAAACCCCTGATGCTCTCTGAGACAGTTTTCTTCTCCAAACACCAAAGCATCTCTCATGGACTATTGTGGCAGTTCATACCAGCAGACCTATAGCATAGGAGTAGACATGGCCATTTCTGAGACCTTCTCCAATAGGAACTCCAGAATGGGAGTTACCTTGATTGCAGCATCCCATGGTTACCCACAACCAGCTGCTGGTGGGCCCATTACTTGCTTTTGCCATACTTTGTCCCTAAGAGAAGTGCTTGGTTCTTGCTACCTAAGTGTGTGTGGAGCCATCTCAGGGAAGGAACCAGAAAGGATGCAGTATGACAGCGTAGGGAACAGTCCAAAGTCATTAAGGAAGGACTTGATCTGAAATTTGAGAGAGAAGCAATATAAAGCCATTCCTGAAGACAGGTAGGGGGTGGCTCCAGGGCTACAAAGTGAGTGCCAGAGGCAAGAGCAGGCTGAAGCTGCTATAAGGCTCCCAGAGTGTCTCAAAAGCAGATGGTAGAAGATATTACAGGCTGGAATGCCCCTGGAAGGGACAAAGTGCTGTCCTGCTGGTAAATAGGAGAGACTGAGACTGAAAGCAGTAGTGTAATGGCCTCTCCCTATGATAAGGCTGCAGACATCACCTTTCCCATTTGTCCTGCCAGGCAGGAGCAGCAGCATTTGTCCTTGCCCACAAAGGAAGTGGAGGAGCAATCCTTCCCTTTGTTTGCCACTCTCAGGAATGGAGTCTACGGACCCGAAGAACCTGGAGCCTCCCTTGAGCACCACAGAACTGCCTGCAGGCCAGGGGCACCTTTGGTTTAAGTGCCAGTGCCTGCGTAATCATCTCCGAGTGCTTCCACCACCACTTCCGAACCAACATCTCCCACCTTACCCAACAGCAAGAGCTGGAGTTCTGCAGCGCTCTTTAGCAGCCTCAGTGAACATCTAGGGGTGGTAGCCCACTGGTTAGTAAATACCACACCAGCACTGGCTTTGGTAAAACCCCCAAATACCAAAAGATTCCAGAGGCACAGAATGCACGGACAGAGAGTACCTGCTCTGCTCTTGTTCCTGACTTTCAGCTTGGTTTCCTGAGAATCTGATTTAGGTGCCGTCTCCTCCTTCGAGTTTGTTGGCCACTTTCAGCTGTTGAGAGGTTTGATGGGGCGAATTAGGCTAATCTCTAACACATCAGATTTGTGCTTGGCCCAGGAAGACCAGCAGCCAGGTGAAGAAGCAAGACAGAGGCCCGGCTAGGTGCCCTGGGTATGGAAAGGGAGGGTGCCATGTCATGCCTAGCTCTGTGAGAGCGCTGGAGGGCAACACAGCAGGATTTAGAAGACAGCTTGGATTAACTTTGAGAATAGGGAACATAAGGAGGACAAGAATCTTATGCTGCAGGAAATCAGGGATGGGTGATGGAGGGCTGAAGGTAGCTGTGGTGCTGCCTGTGGACGAAGAAGATGGATGCTTCCCAGAGGCTTGGCAACAGCCAGAAAACCAGGAAAAGTCATCTGTTTACCTTAGTCGAGAAGTGAGGAAGCTTGCCCAAGCTGACCTGTTTACCTCGTTCGAGAAGAGAGGAAACTCTCCCAAATTAGGAAGCAGTAAACTACATTTAGCCGCTTTCAACCTCTGCTTAACCTCATTTAACCCCACCGGCTCCCTCTAAGTCTGGAGGTCAAAATAAACACACTGTGGAGGGACGCATCTCCTTTTGCCTCCCGGCAGCTGGGGAAGGTCAGAGCTTTATTTTGGACTCTGCGTTCACCTAATCGAGAGACCCTTTCTCCCCCTCGCTGGAGGATTTATTTTGTGTTCCCTTCTGGGAGCGAGAGATAGAGGAGGGTGCGGACCCCTCGGCTGGGACATCCGCGGGTGTAGCAGGTCCTTTCCATTGCGGGGAAGAAGGGCCAGGGAGGAGGCTGTGCCCGGAGCCTTAACCGCATGTAATGAGGCAGAGTGGCGTGCGTGCGGCAGCCGAGGGCTCTCCCGGACCGGCCTTCTACCCTGCCCTGAGGAAGCCAACGGCTGACAGGGGTCGGAGCGCTCCCGCTCGGAACTGTCACACGTTCCGGTCGGGAGGGGGGAGCTCGTTAACTGTGGCATTTCCTGCCTGTTCTCGACGGCGGAGCAGCCCTCCGGCGGATGCTGACACCGCCGCCCGTCACCGCGCTCCGCGGGCACAGACTTGCGCTGCAGCCGCGGTGGGAGAGCGCCGCGCCGATTGCAGCAGCGGCGGGAGCCGCCCGGTGGAAGCGGCTACAGGGGGGGTCCCCCGCGGTGGAGGTCTCGGTGCTCAGCCGTTGCGAGCGCCGCAGTGCCCGGGCGGGCCCCGCCGCCGCGACACCCCCCCCGCCGCCGCCGCAGTGCCCCCGCCGCCCGCACGCGCCCGCCGCACGTGAGCGCTGCCGCCCGCAGCCCGGGCGGCGCGGAAAGTGTGTCACTGGGTGAGGGGGGCGGTCGGGGGCGGTCGGGGGCGGGGCAGGCCGGCGGGGCGGGCCGGGGCGGGGCGGGGCGGGTGGCCGGCGGTGCCGCACTCTGCTTTTGTTGTAAAGGGGAGGGCGCCGCGGTGGGGACTTAGCCGCTGCTCTGACAGGCGACAGCGCGGTCGCCTTCCTCTCTTCCGCCCGCTGGTTACATGTAGTGCTGCGGCGGAGACCAGAGCTGGGGAGACAGCGACCGAGCGGAGCCGTGCCCAACCGTGCCGGGCCCGGTGGAGCCTAGCGTGGCCCCGCCACCGACCCTGCGGCAGGAGACCGCCATGGAAGTCAGCGCGGGTAAGCGGCCGGGCGGCCGCCACGGGCCGGGTCGGGGTTGTTGGGGGTGTAGGTGGGGAGTGGGGGCTTTGCAAGGCCGCCGCAGCGAGCCGGGCTGGTGCGGGGGTTACAGGCAGGGGCTGTCCTGAGCGGCGCGGAGCAGGGGAGCGCGGCGGGCGGCGGCGCTGCCGGGCCCCGGCTCCGCTAGCGGCCGTGACGGCGGCGCGCTGCCTCACATGGACCCGCCGGGCAAGCCATGTGCGCGCTGTGTTTACGTTCCGCGCGGCGTGCCCGCTCATTGGCCGTGTGGGGCCGTGACGCGCGCATTGCATAATAGTGCCGGGGCGGCGGCGCGGGGCGGCTGGCGGCGCGGACACGTGAGGCGGGCGGGCGGCCGCTGTTTTGGTGACCTACATTCGGGGCGGCGGCGGAGGGGCGCGCCGGGGACACGTGGGGCCGCGCCGCTGCGGCGCCGGCGGCCCCGCCCCCGCGGCGCAAGGGCCCGCCCCCCGGGAGGTCGCCGCTCTGGCGGGGGTTAGCGGGAGGCCGTCGTCGCTATATGGGGCGGGCGAGGGGGGCCGGCGGAGGACGCGCGGTGCCGCGGAGCGAGGCCGGCGGAGGACGCGCGGGGGCGAGGGGACCGCACGCGCACGGCCGTGTGCGGCGGCGGCGCTGCTGCCCGCGCGCCCCGCACGTGGACCGGCCCGGTGCGCGGGGGCGGTGTTGTGTAATCGGGAGGGGATGGTCGGGGGCAGGGCAGGGCCTTTGCAGCACCGGCTCCGCCTGATGGCGGGGAGCCCGGCTGCTCCGGTCCCGCCGCGTGGTAAGGAGCGGAGGGGCTCGGCAGGGCAGGGCAGCCGCTCTGTCGCTCGCGGCTTTTCCTCTTTGTCAAGGAGGGTGACGAATGGTGCCGGGAGTGCCGGCCGGGGCACCCCCTGCTGCAACTGCCTTCTCGGGTCCGGGTGGGACGGTCAATAACGTAATCAGGCGGCCGCGGCTTCCCCGCCTCTGCGTCGTTACAACTTCCCAAATATACGTGTAAATGAAATGCTTGCTCCTTGCGTTGTGTATCCCTGCCGGGGGGCACCCCAAGGGCCGGGGCTCCTCGAAGCTTTCTGCCTGACGTGCAGCCATGCGGCTCGGCGTTCCCAAAGCGACCTGGCTTACCATCCTCCGCCGGGTTTGTGGACCGAGGCCCCTCCTTTCTTAAGACCGAGCAGCGGTGCCCCTCTCTGCCGGGCGCCGGGGTGCCTGTGACTGCATGCACAGTGATCGCCACCTCTCTGCTCTTGTGCTGTGTGTGAGATGCCATTTCACACTGCTTATCAAACAAAAATAGGGTTCGTAGGGAAATGTAACTTCTAAAGCCACAAAAATACTAGGGATGTGACCGTGGCACAGGCGAGATTGCCAGGCTCTCTTGAGGTACGGGAGCAGCCCAACTACCTGGGGCTCCTCAGGCTTTTAAAAGGCAGGGAGTGAAACCCTCTAGGCAGAGTGTTTCTATGCTCCCTTATGACATTGGTGTTACCCTTGAGGGAAAAGAGCATCACTTTTTATGGGGCAGGGTTTAAAGATAACTGGGCAAGGTGGCAGTGTGGAGAAACGTGGAGTTCCTTTCAGGGAGCGTGTTTTTGTGCCCTGCTCTGCCCACTGCAGATAAGGATGGCGCCTGCCGAGAAACTTGGTGCCTCCCTTGGCCCAGGAGGACTGTGAGCTTTGACCTGGCACCTGGCCGAGGCACGTGCGGCGCCAGGGGAGAGCAGGACCCGTGTCAGAGAGGAGGTGGTTTTGCTCTAGCACGGGTGTTGGGCTGGCTTTTCCCTCATGCCATTGCTGGACCCGTGTTCCCCTTGCAATCCTCCTTGCTCCAAGATCCTGATCCTCAGCGCATGCTGTGCTACGTGGGGGATTTACCAGGAAATCCGTGCGGGAACAACCCCTGCGGTGGGGGGGCCTAGAGGCGCTGGTGCCCAGGAACGTGAGCAGCAGTTGGTGTGTGGCGCACGTGTGGTGCGTGGACGCTTGGCCTGACCTCTGCTCTCTGGCAGTTCTGCTGGGGACTGCTCTGCTGGACCTTCTTGGAGAGTGCCAGTGGTGGTTTCTGTGATGGAAGTGGGGCAGTAAAGGTGCTGCAGGCATGCTGGGAGAGCCGTTATGGCTGGTCAAAGCAATGAAAATGTGTAAGTCAGAATTTCTGGCTGTTTCCAGGGCTGTATAACCCTGCTGCCTGCTAGGCGTAACAGCCTCTGTCTGTGAGGAGGTGATGGCTGAGGTAAGGGGCTACAGCCCTGACCTGCCATGCCAACTCAGTTGATCAAAGGCTCTACTGACACTCACGCTTTTTGCTCCAGTGGAAGCCATGGCCAGGGCGGTTTTGAAGTGTTGAGTTCTTGCTGGTGTGTGGGGTTCCTTGCTGCACTGTCCTGAATCCTCTGTGAAGAGACTTTACAGAGCTGTGCAGGCATAAACCCGAAGATGCTGAGGGGAGTTTACTTACACATTTGTGTGGCTTACGCTGTTGACATTTTTGTGTGAAACACCAAATGTTTTTAAGTTGGGTTTTGAAATGCTAAGCGTTGCAGACAAACTCAAATGCGGTGAAAACACAGTTTATCTTGCTTACAAGCAAGAAAAGGAGCCTGTGAAAAGCCAGAGCTGCTCCCAGGTCTGCTGGAGGACAAAAAGCTGTTTCATCTGAGGGACTCTCAAGAGTATCAGATTGCCAGACACGGCAGGACAGAGACTGTTGTTGCAAACAGCAGACTGGCAGTCAGAGTTTTTAGCTGCTGCTAGAAACATTACGAAGACTTGCAGTTGGACAAATGGCATTCAGCAGACTAACCAAGCTGTAGTGCTGTTTCTTTCCTTTGCCACCTTCCCTCGTGCACGGTGAGCACCTCTCAGCCCTTCCTTTCTGTGCCTTTGGCACGCAGCCCGCATGAACTCTTTCTCTCTGCCCTATTTCTGTCCCTAACCTAGCTTGTTTGCATTCTGGCTCCACAGTGCTGCGAGATTCTGTCTTTGCTATGTGGTTCAAGACAAGCTCTGCTCAGAGGGTGTGCAGGGAGGCCCTCCTTAGGCTGCCCTGTACCCCCTCCGTGCTGCCCCATCCTGCCAACACCTTGGCTTGTGGCGCTGTCTTTTGATTCTGCCGTTTCATCTCAACTTGGATCCAAGGAGGCTGATAGGATGGGAGAAGGGTATGGGGCAGGTTGGGAGGTCAGCCGTTGAAAACAAATGAGGAGAAGCAAGCTTGAGGGAGGGAAGGAGGGAGGGAAAGCTGTGTGCCCAGGAACACGTGATGGCTGGGTCTGGTGGTGCTGGGTCATGGTGTGGCTCACATGGCAGTGGTGCATGTCTGCTTGTTATGTCACTACATGCTGCCTTTTTTTCTTGCCTTAGGGGGTGTGATAGCTTACATCAGCTCTTCCAGCTCGGCATCTAGCCCAGCCTCATGTCACAGTGAGAGCTCAGACAGCGGTTTTCAGTCGTCCTCTTCGCCTGTGCCATCCTCTCCGAACAGCTCCTCCTCGGAAAGCAGCTGCAGTGGCCGGAACAGCAAGGGCTGCGATGGGGCGACCAAGAGCGACGGTCTGGAGGAGACTATTAAAACAAACCAGTCAGGTGTTGCTGGTTTAACAAAAAGCCATAATGGAGTCACAAGTATGTTTGGTGCCAGTTCCTGAAGCCACCATTTTCTCCTTACACATTACAACCCCATATATTACAACCCGGTCCTCCATGTGGCTTGCTGTGAAGGCGTGTAGCAAAGCCTCCACTGTTCTCTTTTTGGCATTGTATGCACAGTAATACACAAGGTATTGCCATACAAATGCTCTCATGGGTGGGTGTCCCATTGCTGCTAACTTCAGAGTCCATAAATACAGGCCGGCATCACTTCAGATTTTCGCTAGTGAAAACTGCTATTAACAATGAAATCACTTGGTTTAAAAAGATACAATGAAGTGAAGGTAGCAGTAATCAGAAATTGCTTTCAGAAGTCTCTGTAGATCTGTCTTGAAAATGTAGTTTTCTTCATGTTCCCTCTCCTGCCCCTTCACCTTCTCTCAACTCAAAATTCTTTGGAGACATGAACAAATAACCAAACCATTATATTTACATAGCTGTAGCTGGGGCTTCTCCCTTTTACATTCCAAGCCTTAATTTGTGCATGTAAAAACCAAAGTACTACTCCTAAGACAAAACTAAAGATTGCCCTGTGAAATGCATTTAGTAATATGGTTCCAGCTATTTGCCTTGCACTTGGCTTGGTAATGAGGGAAGATCAGTTTTGGAAGGGTAGGAATCAAACTGAGCACCGCAGCAAATATTTCAACAAACTGCTGGAATTTAGGATTTAGTACAGGTTGGACTTGATGATCTCTGAGGTCTTTTCCAACCTTATTGATTCTATAGACTGAATTCTTCTGTTGTCAGACTTGTTTGATCATTTTGAACTGCTGGAGGGATAGAATAAGCATCTACAGATCCACCTTAAAATATTTGTGCTATGGTTTTTTTCAGTCTTCCTTCCCTGTGTTCTTGGGAAGAGCTGTGGTTTGGTTCCTTTTCAAAACCTTAAAAGAAAGAAAAAGGTTTTTGGTTCCTCCTTGCAAATGAAACCCAAATGTCAAATAACTTAATTTCTTTGGGGGTAGAATACAGTTATGTGGGAATGTTTCCAGCTGTCTGTGTTGCTCACTCTTAAGGTAACTTTGTGGTTACTAAAGTCACTGGTAACATTTCCATCAGCTTCAGTGAAACCAGCACTTTAGTATGTGAAATAAACTATGTAACTGACAAGCTGAAGTAGAATAGGAGGGGAAAATATGTAAAAACAAACAAACAGAAACCCCCAGGAGCAGAGTTTCAAGGCTGAGAGGTATTTTAAGTCTGGCTATGAGTAGTCTGTATGTGTGTAGATGTGGCTGAGTTACCAGTCTTGAAGTGTCCTGAATGTGTCATTTAATGTTCTGCTTCGGGGGCCATTGAGTGACAAATGAGGGCAGGAACCCTGCTGCCATGGAGCAGAAATGCAGAGAGCAGAGAATCTCAGAAGTCCTTTATTGCTGCATTGTAGAATCCCTTGCATTGCAGAGTCTCAGAGTGTCCTTAACAGCAGAAGTCCTGGAAGCCCTTAGCTGAAGCAGCTAACAGAAGTCCTGAGCATATCCCTAGCAGCATCCCTGCACCAGAGCCCTGTGCCAGAAGAAGCTAACTAACAGAAGCAGAAGTCCCTAGCAGCCCTAACCCCCGCCAAGCCATTCATAACCTAAGTCCCTAACCCCAGTAACTCTTGCTCAGAGTGGCTGTTTCTGTACTGTTATCAGTCCCTTAGCCAGTAAACCCCAACCACATCTCTAAGCTAAAATCTTTTCCCAGTGAGAGGTGCCAGCATGTCGAGGAGGTGGCTTCTCCAGCACGTTCCAACCCAAGGGTGCCAAGGTGAGGCTGTTGTTCCTGGCACACCTGGAATGTGATTGTTTTGCTCTAGGCAGCTAAGGAATTGGTCAGCTAAGGAATCCTGCACTCTGCACATGACCAGCAGCTGCCCTCAGAGCAGTGGCTGCAACAATTTAATATTCCTATTTTAATTTAACAGAGGTTTATTCTCTTGCTTGGAATATGCAAGCCTTTATATGGGCTTGCTTGTCCTGCTGGAAACACAGATTGAGCCTGAGCTTTGGTGGCCTAGTTAAGTAACTGGTCCTTTTAAAGGTGTAAATGCAGGCAGGCTTTTTTCCTACAGTGGGTAGCGTGCTGCTGTCAGTGAAAGTGCAGTGAATATGTGCTTCCTCCCTGCTCTGCTGAGTGCTTCATGGCTGGGTCATCTCCCCCCACCACTGCTGGCACTAGTATGTTCCAAACTGGTAGAGGTTTTGTGCATTCTTCTTGTCTGTTCCTGTGCTGGGTTTTTGTTTGTTTGTGGTTTGATTTGGTTTTGTGTGTGTTTTGTGTTGTTTTGGGCTTGGTTGGTTGGGGTTTTGTATGTTTAACTGACCTGTCACATTTTGCTTTGAGTCCAGGTTTTAAAAGCCGGAAACGTGTTCCTGCTGTTGTCATTTGTTTTCTATACCCTCGACTTTTCTGTTCTGATTCCAGAGTTTAATGGCATGGTTCTTCTTTGCAAAGTCTGTGGAGATGTTGCTTCAGGATTTCATTATGGTGTTCATGCTTGTGAGGGCTGCAAGGTGAGCTGTATTTCTACTGTTTCTGCTGGTTAAATGCTCAAGTTATCCCCAAAGGGGTTAGAGGAATGATAGTTCTGAAAAGGCACTGCTGTGCTTTTCTGCTAAATCTTGAGACATGTCAGTGTGTAAATGATAGGAAAAGGCAAACCACTTGACAATACACAGCATTTTCCAAGCTGCAGGACTTTCTGTTCTTGCTCCTTGTCCAGTTCCGCCTGACCGGGAGCAAGAACTGGAGGCAGCGATAGTAATGACCATGTCACGCAAGACACGTGAATGTTAATTGCATTAAGAGGTAGTGGGTGTGAGCTGTCACCTGGGCTGGGACACAGACACAACAGCTTTTGGCAAAGCAGTTCTTTACCTTGGAGAAAGCCAGGCCTGGGTGCTTAGCCGTTCACATGTCAGTAGATCTGTTTTCTGATGCTGTAACACTGCAAATTCTGCGTTCTGTGGAGTTTATCAGCTTAAGGGTTATGTGGAGGAACCACCTTTGAAGGTCATAGAGTGCAGCAGGATGCTTCTGTCGCCAGAATGTGGAGACTGAAGTCAAGAGATCTGATTTTGACTTCCATGTTTGCACTTGGTGTCATAGGAGGCTGAGGGCATATCATGCAAACCGTCAGTGCAGTTTCAGAAGGCTGGAGGTGTTTTACTGTTAGGCCCTGACTGTGCAGGGAGCATACACTGCAGCTAACTTTGTGTTCTAGGCAGACCACACACAAAGGGGAAGTAAATCTTGAGGAGCAGCAAGTTCTTTAAAATCACTTGGCTCTGATGGCACTGCAGCAGCTGATGTGGTTTGCTGTGCTCGGGCAGAGGTGGTTCTTGGCAGCAGGATATGGCCTGTGCCGTAGTAACAGTTATGGGGATTTTGTTTGCTTGTTCACAGGGTTTTTTCAGAAGAAGCATTCAGCAAAACATCCAATATAAAAAGTGCTTGAAGAACAACAACTGCTCTATAATGAGAATGAACAGGAACAGATGCCAGCAGTGTCGTTTCAAGAAATGCCTCTCTGTTGGGATGTCAAGAGATGGTACGTTCCTCTGCTGGGCGCTGAGAGGGAGCCTGCTGCCCGCCTCAAGACCAATTGCTCAGGCTCTTAGTGGCAGAGAATGCAGCCAGCTGTGTTGACAGGGACAGGTTTCCTGTCCAAGAGCATTTAGATCAGCTGGACCAGTTCTGTGAATCTCCTGAAGTGGTAACGTTGTGCTGGCCACAGAGCTCCCATCTCTGGAGGCTGATGCATTGTGATGCGCTGCAGTGGTCTGTTAGGGGCATGGCTGTAAGAGTCTCAGTTTTGCTGTAATAAGTGAATAGTTATAGCTGTGTCTTGCCTGGCACCCAACAAGACTTGAGCTCTCTTCCTCATTTTTGTTTTGTGTTGTTGCTGTTGCTTTTTCAAAGAAAGAGAGTTCTGTCCCAGCTTGCAGCATTAGGCCAGTCCCTGTAGAGCCTGAGGAGCTCTGTTCAGGTGCATTAGGCAAGCATGTGTCTGTCCCCCTTTTTTGTTTTTTCTCTTCCTCTTGGAGGGGGGAGGAGGGCAAGAAGGAAAGTGTAATGCTGACCTGTGTCTCAGCACAGCTGGATATCCTTCTCTTGCAGCTCCTGAAAAAGGCAGTGTTGAAATGGTGGTTCGTTAGTCTGCTGCAGCGCGCTGGCCTGAGCCAGAGCTGCTTCCTTCTGTTTCACTTTTTAATTTCCTCTGAGTGTTTATTTCACAAGAACTGAAGACTCTTGGGCTGTTCATCATTTAGTGGGTGGGGTGCTAAAGCTCACCTCAAATAGTTGTTGTGAGTCCTCGTTGTGCATAGGAGTTATTTCATCCCCTAGGCGGCTGTTTGCGCATGAGGTCGCACCTGTTTTAATGAGAGATATTTAGTGGCACTAATGATGGACTGCTGCAGGAGCAGAGTTTCATCACTCGAAACTGATTAGCAGCCCTTGGGAAGCTGTGGTTGGACAGGGCTGGAAAGGCAGTTGTAGATTCCTTAGGACAGGGCCACAAAGGCTGCAGCCACAATGATGCCCATCCCCTTGCCAGCAGGAAATGTCCATTTTAAAGGCAAAGTTATCAGGAAGATTTGCCAAGGTAAGCTTCATTCAGCATTGATTCTCTTTAATCATTTTGGCAAGTTTTGTATTGGTCCTCCAGGAGCTGTCTTGTAGGACTTGGATTCAGGTAGAATATGAAGTTTAAATGCAGCTAATTATCAGCTCCCAGAGCTGTACTGATTTAATTGATCCAGTCTTAAAGCCTGACACTTAATTAACTAGCATAACTGTTTATAGTCCTTGGCCAGGTCTGTAGCAAAAGGGGAAAAGGTTTTAGACTTGGCCCTGCCTTCTCTTTGTGTGGGAGCAGCAGCATGCAATTCATGCCTCTCCTGTGCCCAGGAGCTCCTTGACTTCAGTTGCAGTACCCCCGAGGCTGTACTAAAGTCTTCGTGTCAAAGGCAAGATTATTGCTTGGGTGTTTTGTGTGTGTGTACAGGCTGCTCCTCGACTGTGGTTTGATGTCTGTATCTGCTGCTAACGCTTTCAGGACTGACTGTTGGGCTTTTCTCTCCCCATGTTTTGTTTCCCCACCCGGACAGCTGTTCGGTTTGGCCGTATCCCCAAGCGTGAGAAGCAGAGGATGCTGATTGAGATGCAGAGTGCCATGAAGACCATGATGAACGGGCAGTTCAGCGGCCACTTGCCCAGCGAGGCCTTGTCAGAACATCAAGATCAAGCTCCTCAAGAAGACCTTTCCTCCAAGCCAAAACAAGAGCAGGAAGCCATCAAAAGCCCTTCTCCCCATCCTGGTGCTGACATGGCTAAGGAAGAAGTGATCGGCGTGGTCACTCGGGCCCACAAGGACACTTTCATGTACAACCAAGAGCAGTCCCAGACCACAGCAGAGCTGATGCAGGCCCAGAGTGGGGAGAGAATGTCCAAGAGCAGTGAGCAGTACATCTTGAGCAGCGAGCACTGTGTCAGTGGGCTGGGTGGCCCTCAGTACCCTGAAAGCGAGCAGCACCTTGGGGGACAGTACAAAGGGAGAAGCGCAATGCATTACCCAAGTGGGCACGCCGTGTGCTTCACAAATGGCCACTGCATGAACTTCACCAGTGCTTACACCCAGCCCCTGTGTGACAGGATCCCAGAGGATGGCTTTTCTCCAAGCAAGAGCACCGCTTACTCTTGCAGCACCGGAGGAAGAATGCATCTGGTACATTGATGTCGATTGTCTTGATTGGCTTGCGCGGAAGGTTTAGCAATGGGTGCGATCCAGAGTGCTCTGTAGACAGTGGAGCTGCACAGAACTGGCACAACTGTGGAGCTTGACACAGTGGCACAAGTTTGAGAGCACAAATTGTGATGAAGGAGAGTAATGGCTCAGATTGCATGGAAGGTCCCAGTCAAGTGATGGGGTTTCTGGGCCCAATTTTAAGCAAACTGGAAGTAGACTAATGTTAAGGGGCATGGAGTTTGTAACTGGCTTGACTTGAAAATGGAAGGGGGAACCTTGTATAGTAGGCTTCTCAGTGGGACTTGGTGATCCTGAGGGTCTTTTCCAACCTGAATGTTTCTGTGATTCTGCTAGGAGTTTATAAATTCCCTTGAGTAGATCCTCTGGGAGACTCCACTCCAAAATAATCTGCAGTCAGATGCACTGTGTTTTCCTTAAAGATAGTCCTTTCCAATTTCTGGGGTGAGATCTCAGGGCTAGGATTTTAAGCCAGTCTGTCTGCATGTCTTGCCAGTGTGTTCGAAAATCTCTGTTGCTGGGTGGCTGGGCGAGGCAGGGGGGTTAAGGAGTGGTGGTGGTTGTGGTGTTTTAGTAGGGAGAGGCTGTTTCTGTTCCAAGCAGTGTAAAATCAGGCTCTGTGGGACCCACAGGCTGTGCATCCTTCTCCTGTAGAACACCTTCAAATATGAAGAGAGGCAGAAGGAAGATGCACAGCTAAACCACTTGGGAGAAATTCAGGACCTTGGCTGTGGTGCTTACACAAGTGAGGCTCTGAACACCCTGCTGGGTATCTTGGATGACTCTGCTACTTTGCTAGAGCGTTTTTGGAAACGCTTCCTATTTTCTTGCCTATGGATTTTGAGTTGGCATTTTTGTTTGTGTGGTTGTTTGGTTTTTCCCCCTTAGCAAGGCCCTCCTGTGTGCCTTGTACCAGTTCTGTAAGACCCTTAAAATAGTTTGGCCTCCTCTTTATCACTGGAATTGCCTGGGATGAGAGAACACAGCATCCTTGTTCTCATCCTGCCCTCCTGTCAAGAAGTGTGAGCCCCTGACCTTTCTGAGTACTTGAGCTACTGCTGTTTGCCTTCTTCCTGGCTTTTAAGGATTCTTCACAGGTTGTCAAGGCCCCTGAGAGTCTCCATACAATGAAGGCTGTTTATTTTATTGCTGGATTTCCAGGTTTTGTTGTTTGTTTCTTTGTTGGTTGTTTTTTTCCTGTTGGTTTTGGTTTCTTTTCTTCTTTGGCTCCAGCACATGTGAACCATGCTATCTCTAGCAGGCTCCAACATTAGCTGCAGACTCCAGGCACTACCCCTTGCCAAATAATAATTTCCAACCTCTCTTCCTTACAGGGGAAGTCTGTGGAGTCAGTGCAGCAGCAGTCTTGGCACTGCTAAGAAGCAGAGGTTAAACCTGTCGGTGTGGGCAGGCAGGTAGCAGCGCTGCCCGAGGAGCCCCAGCCGGGCAGTTTGACCTGTGCAGAGCAGCTGCAGGGAGCTTTAACGCAGGAAACAAAACCAAATCCAACAGAGTGCTTCAGTCCCTTTCTCTCCTGGCTCCTGACATGGATGAGGGTTTTTCCAGAGAGCTCAGTGAGAGCAGGATCTGACCAAAATGAGTCAGTAACAGTAAGGGAATGTAATTAGGCTCTGAACCAATATGGAGAAAGATGTTCAGGGTTTGGGATTTTTTCTGCTCTATATCCTCCACAAGCCAAACAGATTCCTCTAAAGAGAGCTGGTGACTGAACAAGCTGAGAGCTGCTTTCCTAGGGAAGCCTGTCAGAGTTCAAGGAGCACCTGGATGATGTTCTTAGTCAGAAGGCTTAGTTTTAGGTAGTCCTTTAAGGAGCAGGTAATTGGACTTGATGATCCTTATGAATCCTTTCCACCTTGAGACAGTCTAGGGTTCTGTGACTCCTGGGCAGAAGTCTATCAAGAGACCTCATTCAGAATGCACAGGGAGGGGAATGTGGCAATTTCTCCTTGGGACTGAGTGCCTGGGAGTGAAGGTAAATGGTTGTAGGGTGAGATGTTGAGGCATTTTTTGTGCCCAGCTCAGAGCAGAGTGCTGAAGCAGATTGCTTATTCTCAGGCAGTACTGTTAACAATAAATACCTGTGTGAACTGTTAGGGTCTTGATGACAGAGCAGTGGTTAGTGGCTGCCCTACTTATGCTTGTATGCCTATACCTTCCCTTTTGCCAACATACTTCACAATTTTGAGCTTATGGGAAAGCTTCTCTACCCTACAACAGATTGTTTGGGTTTAGGTGTCATCCTCACACAACAAATGATGCTGAACCAAGAAGTCAAATGCAAGATTCCCTGCAAAAGTGACATGGCTCCGAGGAGTTACTAGCCCATGCTGCTCTTTGCTCTGCTGACATTATGTAGGGTTACATACACTGGTTAGCATACAGCACTTCAGGAACTCTCCTCCTTGATCATGACAGGTGAAATGAATATTAAAAGGTCTGAACTTCAGTAAAAGATGTAACTCTCAGGAAGCAGAGCTGAAGGTAGCTCAGTCTATCTGATTGGGTTTTACAGTGGGAATTGGTTGGCAGTCACAGTACCACAGTACATTAGAGGTTGGAAGGGACCTCCAGGGATCATTGGGTCCAAGACCCCTGCCAGAGCAGGGTCACCCAGGGTAGTCTGCACAGGAATGCAGCCAGGAGGGTTTGGAAAGTCTCCAGAGGAGGAGACTCCACAACCTCTCTGGGCAGCCTGCTCCAGGCCTCTGTCACCCTCACTGTAAGGAAGTTTCTCCTCATGTTGAGCTGAAACCTTCTGTGTTCCAGCTTGTCCCTGCTGTTCCTTGGCTTATTAGTGTGCACCACCCAAAGGAGCTTGGCCCTCTCCACTTGACACCCACCCCTCAGCTATTGATAGACATTGATCAGATCCCCTCTCAGCCTTCTCTTCTCCAGACTGAGGGGAGATGCTCAAGTCCCCTAATCATCCTCATGGCTCTCCCTTGGACTCTCTCCAGCAGGTCTCTGTCTCTCTGGAACTGGGGAGCCCAAAACTGGACACAGTATTGCAGATGTGGTCTCAGCAGGGCAGAGCAGAGGGGGAGAAGAACCTCCCTAGCCCTGCTGGCTACAGTTTTCTTGCTGCACCCCAGGATCCCATTGGCTCTCTTGGCCACAAGGACACATTGCTGTCCCATGCAGAACTTGCTGTCTGCCAGATCTCATTGTAATGGATTCACACTTCCCTACAAAAAAAACCCTTACCCTGTGTTTCTATGAAGGAAAGAGGATTTTGTCATTGTGACTGAGCAAAATCCAGTGACACAAGTCAATGCAAACCCATGGGAGAGGATGGCTGCTCTGGTAATGAGGGTGTAAACCTGTGACTTGGGAAACTGAGGCTCGGTTCCTTGTTCTGCTGCTGACGCCTTTGTCTGCTGGACTGAATCACTTCAGCTGCCTGCAAAACAACAAAGATGTAGGAGAATGAACGTAGTAGTAACTGAGATTACAATTGATTGGTTGCAAAACCATGGCTAATTGCAAGATTACAAGGATAATACAAGTTAGAGAAGTCCAGATGCCAGGTGTGAGTGACATCAGGGGAGCATGGTGTAACCTGGGTTCTCTCAAAGCTTTCACTGTAGACAGTGTTGGCATTTCCAAAGTCAGCAGATCTAGAAACAGGCTGTTGATGGGCTGCTGGGGGGGGTTATTGTTTGTTTTAAAGGGAGGGGAAGAAATCCAGTTGCTTTGGGAGTTGACTGAGGAATGCTGATACTTTTTTTTCCTCTCTCTGTATTGTGATTGCAAAATTTTGAAGAGCAAACCTACTCGCTTCAATTCTGTGCCAGTAAGTTGGAACTGCAGCCTTAAGAGTTGTTTTCTCTGTGTGTTTTGTAAACACCAGGTCTGCCCCATGAGTAAGACTCCCCACGTGGACCCAAACAAGTCTGGCCATGAAGTTTGGGAAGAGTTTTCCCTGAGTTTTACCCCTGCAGTGAAGGAAGTGGTGGAGTTTGCCAAGCGCATCCCAGGTTTCCGAGATCTCTCTCAACATGACCAGGTTAATCTTCTCAAGGCTGGGACCTTTGAGGTGAGACCACTGTGTGTGCTGTGCTGACATGGCAAGCTGTGTGTCAGTCTGACTCCCTTAAGAACAAAAGAAAAGAATAGATCTGGGTTACAGCAAGCAAAAGCAGCTTGTTTGTGGATGCTAGCTCTGAGCTTCCCTTAAGCTGATGTTGTCCATGGCTTCCGTTCTGTCATAACCTGCTGAGCTGTCCCTCTTCCCAGTAGTCCAAAAGGGCTCAGCCCTTTTACACTTCCCTCCTCCCTGGGCATTAATAAGTGAGTAATGAGTTCTTGGCTTTGTATAGCAGTGGTTACTTCGATAGCTATCTCTGCTTGGCTTGGAGAGAAGCAGACTGCATTTGGAAGGGTGGGTAGCTTGGAAAGCTCTCTCTTGACTTACCAGCTTTGTAGTGGAATGTGTTTATTGCTCTTTCTGTCCTTCCTTCTGACACTGTGCTCTGTGCCAAAGCCAGAGCATCGCTCCTGACCAGTCACCACTAGCTGTTGGTGGCCTCTTGGGGTTAGTGAAGCCTCCATCTCCAAAGCAGTAGCACTGGTAACTAATTGTACTGCTGCAGAGTACCAGCTGCAATCTAACTCTAGGCTGATCCCACCAGGGCCTTGTGGGTGCTTTCACCCACTTGCCATACACGTGAATGAGTGGTGTTCCATTGGGAAAGGAGCTCAAGGCTGCTTTATAATTGGTGACCTTTACACAAGGTTTAGTTGCCCTTGCAGGCTCTTGTGTCTGTTGGTGACCAGGCACATTTTACAAGTACTCAGATGTGAATTTTAAATGTTGAGGGCCCAGAGGAGCTGAACTCCAAGCTTTGCTTTTGTGGGAAGGGCAGGGTGGATATGTTTTGGCTCTTGCTTACATTAACTCTTTCAAAGAAGAATGCTGGATTCCACGTTTGCCTGAACTGAAGATGTTTCTCATGTAATGTGTTGGGTCTTTTGTCTGCATTTATGCAGCCCACTTCCAAAATGGGTAACTGCTGGGCTGGGAGGTACAGGTTGTATTGGAAATCTTGGTGCCTGGGCACCACCACTTTCTTTGCACTTTCTGTTTTGTTGTGTGTTATTTGTGCTGTTAGCCTTGAGCTTTCAACACTCACCTACACCTCCTCGAAGCTGTTTTTACTTCTTCAGCTACAGCCTCTTCATGCTGCTGTTTAGATGACACAAAAGTGTTGGTGCTTTACCCTGCAGTGGTATACTGTCCAGTGCCCTCAAGGAAAGTGGGAAAAATCAGGCTTGAACTGTTGCTGTAATGTAAAGCCAAACTTTCATGTTTAGCAAGTGGTTTGTCTTGGCCTTTCTTCACCTCAGGCATTTCTCAAGCCTCATTCATGTGCCTTTTGGCACTTACAAGCACTGCTGATGAGGTTTCCATATCCAGGGGGATTAATAATAACAATGTATGGCTCCATGCTTATCCCTGTTAACTTATTTGTAAGAAAGGTTAATGATTTGTTTTGAGTGAGCTGGTGCCTGTAGTGAAAGGCCTGGGTGACATCTTAGCAACATTAAAAAAACCAGCAACCAAACAACCCAAAAATAATGCTGCAGAGAGCAGGGGGGGAAAGACAGGATTGAAGCTGCCATTGCCATGGAGGCAAAAGCATCTTGAAAGCCTCATGCTGCATACAAGGTCATTTCTGTCTGCTGGGTGACTAAACTAGGACATCCAAACATCTGCATGTTAATAGAGGAACCTCAGTAAAAGTACTGCCTCTGAGGCTGTTGGGCTCCCTTGGGCAGCAGTGTATGGCAGTGCTGGCATTGTGCTGGCCAGCACCTCATCCTCGAGGAGTGCTTGTGCCTTTGAGGGTGAGGGGATGCACACTGACAGCGCTGGTGCAGAAGCTGCATAGCTGCAGGTATTCAGGTGCACTTAAGCTAAAAAGCCCTCTTGGAACTGGGAGCACTGGGGAGCTCAGTGTGTTGTGGTGGCATTTGCATGGCTTTGTATGGGAGCCACCTCACAAATGGGAGTGAGCATAAAATAAGGAACTCAGCTGGATTTGAACAGGTCCTCTCCCACCCCCACAAACCCCCACTCCAGATATGGCTGATGTTAGAGCCCCTTGTATCCATTGGAGTAGTGACTCACTTTCTCCATAGACTCACAGGCTTGGTGATGTGGCTGCAGGTGCTGGGGAAGCAAGCAAGCACTTGCCTGTGTGGAGGCTTTTATGTGCTTGAATTGCTGTGGTCAGCTGATAAGGTCGATCAGGTTTATCCTCAACATGCGCAATTAAGAGTCTGCCTGACACCCCACCTGGAGTACTGCATCCAGTTCTGCTGCCCCCAGCATAGGGGGGACATGGAGCTGCTGGAGTGGGTCCAGAGAAGGGCTACAAAGATGATCAGAGGGCTGGAGAACCTCCCCTGTGGGGACAGGCTGGCAGAGTTGGGACTATTCAGCTGGAGAAAGGAGAAGGGCTCTGGGCAGACCTTAGAGCAGCCTTCCAGTACCTGAAGGGCACCTATAAGAAAGCTGTGAAGGGACTTTTACAAGGGCTTGTAGTGATAGGACACAAGGGAATAGCTTTAAGCTTGAGGAGAGGTAGATATAGACTAGAGACTAGGAAGAAACTCTTTACAGTGAGGGTGGTGAGATACTGGAGCAGGTTGCCCAGGGAGGTGATGGATGCCCCCTCTCTGGAAGTGTTCAAGGTCAGGTTGGATGAAGCCTTGAGCAGCCTGGGGTAGTGGAAGGTGTCCCTGCCCAAGGCAGGATGTTTGGAACTGGGTGATCTTCAAGGTCCCTTCCAACCCAAACCATTCTTTGAATCTGTAAAGTTAAATGGTTTGAAATGAGTGAAGAGCAGATTTAGATTGGATGTTAGGAGCAAGTTCTTCACTATGAGGGTGGTGGAGCACTGGAGCAGGTTGCCCAGGGAGGTGTTTGAGGCTCCTTCCCTGGAGATACTCAAGGTGAGGCTGGATGAGGCTCTGGACAACCTGACCTAGTTGGGGATAGAATCATACAATCATTAAGGTTGGAAAAGACCTTTAAGACCACTGAGTCCAACCATAACCCAACTACCATGACCACTAAATCATATCCTGAAGCACCACACCTACAGATTCTTGTTCCAACACCCTGAAGCACCTCATGCCTGTAATAAGATGGAGAGAATTCACAGGAACTAACAGGATGTCCCTGCTGGCTGTGGGGAGGTCAGACTGGATGCCCTTTGGAGGTCCCTTCCAGCCTGAACCATTCTGTGATTCTATACCACAGTCTGAACAGTTCTTCCTTGCATTGGAATGGTTCTTTTTCTCCCAGTGAGAAGGCTGTTCTATGCAACCTAAACCTTGACAACATAAAGAGAGTTGTTGAGCATGAGCAGATGAAACTTTACAAGCCATTCCAGAGGGAAACAACTGACTGAGATGCCACAAGGGATATTTCAGCACTGTCAGCTGCTACAGCCCAGGTGGTAACACCAAAGGGATATTCCCAAGTGCAGCTACAGCCTAGGTGCTATTAGGGGCCCTGCTTCCTATGCCATTTGAAGGGGGTACATGTGACTCCTGTCTTCCAGAGCTCATTAATGTTGCTTTGGTATCTGCCCTGGGAGTGCCTGGTGGGCCAGATCATCAGATGGTGTAAATCAGCGTTGTTTCAGTGGCGCTCCTGCAGTTTGTGCTAGGCTGCAATCCTGTTCAGCACCATTGTTCTGCTCCTCCTAAGTGTGGCCAATAAAGCACTGCCTTCGGTGCTCTGTATGCCTTTGGCTGTTGGGTGGCTTGTAGAGGCTGTCCTTCTGGCATATTTATGAATGGCTTAGTTGTTCATTTTCCTCCCTCTCGTGTGCTGTAGCCTCTTCCCCTGCACCTACTTGCTGATTTTTTCACTTGTTCCCCAGAGAGGCTGTGGAGTCTCCTCCTCTGGAGCCTTTCCAGCCCCATCTGGATGCATTTCTGTGTGACCTGTGCTGGATTCTCTGGTCCTGCTCTGGCAGGGGGGTTGGACTGGATGATCTCTGGAGGTCCCTTCCAACCCTTAACATCCTGTGCTCTGAGTGCTGAGCCAGAGCTTGCACTGGTCTTTAACAGCTCGACAGCATGCCGTCAGTTTCTGTACGCACTGCTTGCACAGCCCTTAATGAGACAGTCTGAACGCTGCTGAAAGGCTGAATTTCATTTCCCTTTGGCTGGAAGCCCTCCTGTATTTATCTGCTCTTGCTGTTCCTTCCCTCTTTCCCCAGGTCTTAATGGTGCGGTTTGCGTCCCTGTTTGACGCCAAGGAGCGCACTGTCACCTTCCTGAGCGGGAGGAAGTACAGTGTGGATGACTTGCATTCCATGGGCGCCGGGGACCTGCTCAACTCCATGTTTGAGTTCAGCGAGAAGCTGAACGCCCTGCAGCTCAGCGATGAGGAAATGAGTCTGTTCACAGCGGTGGTCCTGGTGTCTGCTGGTAAGGAGAGAAAGTTAGCTTGACCCTCTGCCAAATGCAGTGTGGCTTTCCAGTACCAGATTGCTGCAGAGTGTCTGCACTGTATTTTCACTTCTAAGTGTCATTTAGTAGGTTTTAAGCTACTAGCAGTCTGGAATTTACTCTTGCATGCCTGCTCTCTCACACTGCCCGTTGGAGAAACGTGACAGTGGGCTGATGCTCTGCTGCTACTTTCTATGGAATGCAAAAAGTACATCCCAGAGCTGCCTGGCGGCCATGTAGATACTGTTCACAGGCTCACAGGATGTTAGGGGTTGGAAGGGACCTCCAGAGATCATTGAGTACAACTCCACTGCCAGAGCAGGACCAGAGAATCTAGTGCAGGTCCCACAGGAACACATCCAAAGGGTCTGGCAAGTCTCCAGAGAAGGAGACTCCGCAACCCCTCTGGGCAGCCTGTTCCAGTGCTCTGGGACCCTCACAGTGAAGAAGTTCCTCATCATTCTGAGGTGGAGCCTCCTGTGCTGGAGTTTCTATCCATTGCCCCTTGTCCTATCCCAGGGTGCAGCTGAGCAGAGCCTGTCCCCTGCCTCCTGACCCCCAGCCCCCAGATATTTATAAACATTTATTAAATCCCCTCTCAGTCTTCTCCTCTCCAGACTGAACAGCCCCAGGTCCCTCAGCCTCTCCTCATCAGGCAGTGCTCCAGTCCCTTCAGCATCCTTGCAGCCCTCCCTTGGACTCTCTGCAGTAGATCCCTGTCCCTCCTGAACTGGGGAGCCCAGAGCTGGATGCAAATTGTTTGACTCAGATCTAAGGTTCACAGGATAGCCTCAGTGAAATTCCACCTGACTTGCAGAGCTTAAGCCTTGGGCTGAGGTGGTATTTTTGCTGCAAGCTTTGTCACTGAGGTCTGTTGTGTGTATCTTACTGAAATCTTAATCCAAGGGTTTGATCTCTGCCTGTGTCAGCCAGCAAGCCCTGTTCATCTGCACTGTGACTTCTTAGGGCTAAAGGTCTGCCAATCCACTGACATCTTCACCAGACTTCTGTCTTAGTTCAGTCCTTGGACATGCAGGATGCTCTGGCCCAGATTCAAAGAAAGATTAAGCACCTACTTCTGTAGTATTATCCAAAGCCTCCAATTAGGCACATGAACTCTGCACATCCAAGATGCAGAATCCCTGCTTGCTGGGTGAGGAGCTCTGGAGGTAGCCAGCAGGTGTGCAAGCAGTGCACACTTAACCAGCCAGCACTGAGGGGCCACTCGCTTCTTGAGCAAGTGCACCGCTGCCGCATCAGTGGTTTAGAGTCCTTAATGGGGAGGAGCACCCCAGGCCTGGTGCTGTAGGTACAGGAAGCCCCTGTAAACAAGGTAGGATGGTTCAGGCTAACAGCTTTGTGCATGGCCTAACTGAAAAGGAATGGCACAGCACAGGGCAGCTGTAGCCTCTCCAGTTTGTAAGTGGTGGTAATGAGCAGAGGGTGGCATGGAGCTGCCAAGTTTCAAAAGCTGGAATGAATGGCAGTACAAAGGAAACAGGGCACTGTAGTCTGCTGGTAAAAATATTCAGGGAGCAGAGAGGAAACTGGGGGTTAGTCACTTTTTTTTTCTCTTTCCAAAACCAAATTGATGAAAACTGGAGGCAAATTTTAAGATCAGGACTGAGAACCAATTCTGTCCCTGGGCAGTGTCACAGCTGGGCTGCAGCCACTCTTCTTACTTGCTTAGCTGCTGGGCCATAGAATATCACAGTCTCTGCACCACCTGTAAGTGGTTGTGTGCTCTGTGAAGTGTGCATCTAGCACAGAGCTAGACTCCTCCAGCCTTCTAAGCTCTGCTTCATGTTGTTGCTAGCTGCCAGCAGGACTTAGCTTAGGACTGGTATGTAAGATGCACAGCACATAACGCCAGAGCTGTGCAACAGGACAAGAGGAGGAGGTGTCTGGTTTTCAGCCTTCTGCAGCTACTGAGGATTTTTCAGCTCATAGCTTTGGACCTTACTGCTGCCTGTCTTAGCCACCTTGGGATCTGATCTGCAGCCTGATCACAGCCTTCCTGGACTTCTTCAGAAAGCAGTTCTAGGACTTTGTAAGGTACAATATCATTAGCATTTGGGCACACAGTTTCATTTGTACCATGTTGCAGGCATACTACTAATAGGAACCTTGATGATCACTGCAAGTCCAACAGTTTTCACATCAATATCATTTTGTAGCTTGCATATGAACCCAACTGCTGCAGTTGTTCCTTGTACAAGTAAGTGAGCAGGAGTCCCACCTCAGCAGGGACCTAAGAACAGGAGTGTCCCCAGTAGAGCTCCTGGGGAGTATGCTTGCAGTCCAAGAGCTTGCCAGGAGGAGAGGACACCTCTTGGTTTAACAGATTTTGAAAGACAGATCATCTGCACACTGCTCTTCAAGGAGGAGTGTGACCCCAAGAGTCATTTCCCATAATGTGGAGATGAAGCTCAATTAAAGGAGGAAGAGTTGAGGAACAGCATCAGAGGGGATGGCATAGAGATGCAGACAAAGGCAAAAGGTGCCCTAACTGGGAGAACAGAAGGTGGAAGAAGGTGGCCCTTCAGACTGGTACTCAAGGGAAGATTGAAAGGAAGATAGCAATCAAGAGTCATCTCTGTTCCAGAAGCAGACAGGAGTATATGACTGTTCAATCCTGTCTGGAGAGCAGCCCTGAAGAAAAGGCCTTGGGGGTGCTGATGGATGAGAAGCTCAACATGAGCCAGCAGTGAGCACTTGCAGCCCAGAGAGCCAAGCAGAGCCTGGGCTGCAGCAAGAGAAGCATAGCCAGCAGGGCCAGGGAGGGGATTCTCCCCCTCTGCTCCACTCTGCTGAGACCCCCCTAGAGCCCTGCATCCAGTTCTGGAGCCTCTGTTACAAGAAGGATCTGGAGATGCTGGAAGGTGTCCAGAGAAGGGCCATGAGGAAGATCAGAGGGCTGAAGCTGCTCTGCTATGGAGACAGACTGAGAGAGTTGGGGCTGTTCACTCTGGAGAGGAAACAGCTCCAAGGAGACCTTATTGTGGCCTTCCAGTATCTGAAGGGGGGCTACAAGAATGCTGGGGGGAATGGAGCAACACTGGAAGTGGGTAGATTCAGACTGGATGTTAGGAAGAAGTTCTCCCCCATGAGGGTGGTGAGAGCCTGGCACAGGTTGCCCAGGGAGGTGGTGGAAGCCTCATCCCTGGAGGTTTTGAAGGCCATTCTGGATGTGGCTGTGAGCAACCTGCTGTGGTGTGAGGTTTCCATGGCTGTGGAAGGGGGTTGGAACTGGCTGATCCTTGAGGTCCCTTCCAACCCTGACAATTCTGTGGTTCTGTGAATCAGAGCTCAGAATGTGAAATGCCCTGCTGCACTGGTGAAAAATCCTGTGCAAAGGTTTCTGCTGGTTTAGTGTTCTCTTTTTTTTAAAGCCAGTGGAGACAAATGCTCATAAATCTCTCAAGGGAGAGTACTTGCCAGAAGCATCTCTACATAACTCCATGAATATCCACTTTTAGAACAGATACTTAGAACGTGCAGAAAGACTTGGGCTAATCAAGAGGGGAGTCTCCAGTACTTCAGCTGAGGCAGCCAGGAAGGACAACTGTGTTCTGCCTTCAGAGGCAAGGCACTGTGCAGAGCTCTTGAGAAACCTTATCTGATGTATTCTGTGCAAGTGTCATCATCCCTGCAAAGGTAAAGGCTTTGCAAAGAAAGGGGCTAGTGGAATAGATAGTTTAACAAAGAAAGAGGGGCTGTTTAGTCTTGAGAATAAAAGACTGAGAGGGGATCTGATCAATGTCTATCAATAGCTGAGGGGTGGGTGTCAAGTGGAGGGGGCCAAGCTCTTTTCAGTGGTGCACAGTAATAAGCCAAGGAACAGCAGGTACAAGCTGGAACATAGAAGGTTTCAGCTCAACATGAGGGGAAACTTCCTTACAGTGAGGGTGACAGAGGCCTGGAGCAGGCTGCCCAGAGAGGTTGTGGAGTCTCCTTCTCTGGACACATTCAGAACCCACCTGGCTGCATTCCTGTGCAGACTGCCCTGGGTGATGCTGCTCTGGCAGGGGGGTTGGACCTGATGGTCTCTGGAGGTCCCTTCCAACCTCTGCTGTTCTGTGATACTGTGATCTTTTCCCTCGTGCTCTCTTAGAGAGCAGCTATGAAAACTAATGGACAGTCTTCATGGAAGAGTGAGATATGTGCCAATAAATACCAGATTGTATTTATTCATCAAGGTTCCTCATTATCAGAGCAGAAGGTTCTGGAGCAGTCCTTCTAAAGGAACAAAACACATCAACTGCTTCAACATGGATTCTTAAGTGGATTGTTGAACAATTTTTCCCATAGCAGTAGGGAACTGCACTGAATAGTGTAGGAGGACTTCCTAGACTGTGTTCACCTGAGAAGTCTCATTGGATTAACAGCATAAGGTAGGGTTTCCTGCTCACACTGTATCACCTAACTCGGTGCTACTGCAGCAAGCTGCTATCACTCTGTGTCCCAGTTCCATGTGCTCACAAAGCACATTGCTGTTCCTGTCCATCACTCACAGACGTATCTCAGAATCACAGCATGTTAGGGGCTGGAAGGGACCTTGAAAACTCATCCAGTCCAACCCTCCTGCCAGAGCAGGAGCACCTAGAGCAGATCACACAGGAACACTTCCAGGCAGGTCTTGAATATCTCCAGAGAGGGAGACTCTGTAGCCCCTCTGGGCAGCCTGTTCCAGGGTTCTGTCACCCTCATGGGGCAAAAATCCTTCCTCATGTTCACATGGAACCCTGCTGTGCTCATGTAGTGCAGTGAGGCTGCAGCCAGAAATAAACAGCTTCTGCATGTGATTATTGGGTGAGATGTTTTGCTTAAAAATTCATCCTTTTAAGCTTCTTAGGTTCAGCCTAAAGACAGCAGGCATGTTCTTAAATACAGCTCTGTTACAAGGCATGGTGTGGGCATGGGTTGAGATGAAGGCTGAATACTTTTGACAGTGAAATTCTTCCTCTGTTGGGAATTTTGGGGTGTAGCATCTTTCACTTGGTCAGTGGACACAGGCAGCAGTAGTGCCCAGGCACTTCAAGGCTCCTACTCATTTTGTCCCTGGGAGCCCTATCGTGCAGCTGAGTGTGGGATTTCCTCCTGTGGTGGGTTGAAGTTGCCCACCAGCTAACTTGGAGAAAAACTACCCCCAAAAATAGAAGTGCCAGACCAGCTCACTTTGGGATGGAAGCAAATGAAGCTCTATTTACAAGCAAACTACACTCTAGCAACATGAAATGCAATGACTATGTACACAAAAATACAGCAGATGTACAATATGGAGATATTTGCCATGTATAAACAACACAGAAACGCTTCAGACCCCCCTGGATGGAGCCAGGGGGACTGTTCACATCCTCCCCCACTCCCTCCCTCGCTCCTTCCCATTACCTCACACAGTAGTCAAAACAGATCCCCTGGCAAGGCCACAGGAGAGAGAAGCTGCAAGCAGAAGGGACAGAAGATGAGAAGAGCAAGAGCTGTTTCTGCCGCTAGCAGGCCAGTGAATTCTGTGGGCGTTCACATTGTTTTGCATCGCCTTTGCCGTCAGGGACTAGGCTGAAGTTCCCTCTTCCCTCCCTTAGCACCTCCTCAAACATCAGCCTCTAGTTTAAGTTCAGGATTCTGTGTCCAGCCTTGAGGAGTGTCCCAAGCGTTTGCTTCCCCACACCCTGTGTCTCTCCCCCTGCATTGACAGTTAGGGTTCAGCAAAACAGCTTCAAGAGGACCTTTCCTGGAGACAGGTGGTTACAGAACAGGTGATTGAACACTCTCACTTCCACATCAGCTTAATACTTCAGGAAGTCGATGCTAAGTAATGTTTGAAGGACTTCTGGTGTGTGGGTTTGAGAACTTTGGCCTGGTATTCAGTTCCCTCGTGCGTGTTGCTTCAGCGAGCGCCGCCCGTGGTGGCTTTGCTGCAGGCTGCCTCTGTTCGCCTTGCGCGTTCGGTCGCCGTTGGGTTGGCTTTTTTGTCAGCCCCTCTCATGCTTTTTTCTTTCCCTGTCCTCCCCCCACGTTTTAGACCGCTCTGGAATAGAGAATGTCAACTCCGTGGAGGCCCTGCAGGAAACGCTGATCCGTGCATTAAGGACCTTAATCATGAAAAACCACCCCAACGAAGCCTCCATCTTCACAAAGCTGCTGCTGAAGCTGCCTGACCTGCGTTCCTTAAACAACATGCACTCGGAAGAACTCTTGGCCTTTAAAGTTCACCCTTAGACCTTGAGCCCCCCTTGGTACCTGGACTCGCCTGGTGTTGAACTGTTTCGTGCTCAAGTTCGTATTTATACACTTGTACCACTTGTTGGAAGGAGAGGGTGCCCAGGCTGTCCCATGGCCATGCAATAATGCTTCAGCAGGGTGCTTGCAGCTCGAGGCAGCGCAGCCTTCAGAGTCCTCCAAGATGCCCAGATCCAGCTGCGCTGCGCTCCCACAGGAGAGCCTGCAGTGAGCCCGAGCTAAATATGGACTGTGCTGCCATTTAGGATAAAGAACCACCGCTGCCCTCTCATGAACTGAATGCAAAATAGCTGTGTATGTGCATGGAATGGGGTGGGAGCAATCCTGCACCAGTAGGAAAATGGAAGAGTTGTTTTAATTGGTCTTTCTCTTATCTACTAGCTGTGTGTCTGTGTCTCTTGGTAACTCACTCATGGTCTCACTGTCGTCATTACATTCAACCCAACAGAACGGTTTCAGCCTGCAGCAGCTCTTCACCGAGTTTGTGTTCATGCCCACGTGTACATAATATAAATAGTGAAGTAATGAGTGTTCATGGCTATACAAAGTACAGAGTTGTGTGTATATATGTGTATGTATATAAATAGTTCTATACAGAAAGTATACATAGAATTTCTTCACAATATTTTAAACTGTGAAGGAATTTAAACTTCAAAGAGAAGGCGGTCTATGGAAAGAACCAAACAGATGCACTTTGCATACTGCTGAACTAATTACCTGAGCATTTCTAATTTTTAGAAGACATCAACTTTGCATTAATATGCTGTGTGTGTTAATTTAAGGAAAAGAAAAAAAACCACCAAAAAACCACAACAGGGGCAGAGCCAGATTCATCTGCTGGGAGGGATTCTTGGAGAATCTCAAGTGGAGATGGTTGCGGTGTTGCCGAGAGAGGTTGTCCATTGCCACTGCGGTTCTAAGGCCCTGACAAAGAAGCACCAGGTGCTCTTAAAAAAAGTTTCTTTCTGGCTGTGCTGCAAGTTATCAGATGGATGGCAGCATCTATCAGGAAAGAAACAAGCAAACAACAATATGGGGAAGCCCCCTGTACCCATGGTTCGCTGGGGTGTACGTGTGTTCTGTGACTCTCTGTTTATTTCTCGTAATGCACCATTTGCTGCTTCGTTGCTAAATGAGAACTGAAAACAGCAGTGTGAGGTTCCCCATGTCTCTTCGCAGTCTGGGCTTCGTGGTTGCCATGCCTGTGCTTCTGGAGCTCTCCCTCAGTGCGTATGCATGTGCCTCTGTGTGTGTGTGTGCAGAGAAGGTGCACTGGATGGGCTGGACTTCTTGTTTCCCTTCTTCTTAAAAAGAACACTACAAAAACCAAACAACCAAACAGGACTTCTTTTTTGTTGTTGTTGTTTATGCCAGTAGCAAATTACAGAGCAGATCCTTAAGATTCTGCTGCTTTTCCATTTATGAAAGTGGCTCTCTTGGGTTTTCTCCATTTGCATCAGGACCTGACACTAGAAAGGGGAGAGGAAAGACAGGGGGAAAAAAGCAGTTGTCTTAATTAGTTGTGTTTATCTTTGGCTGATGTGGGAAGAAGATTTTCCATTACCCTTGTGTTTAGGTAACTTACCCTAGAGGTAGCCCTCTTGGTCTCTAGTGCTTGGTAACACTACTTTGTGGAGGGGAAGACCTCTCCCTTCGTTACTGCGTTGAGATGTATGCTAAGTAGGGGAGGCCGGGAGCCAGAAAGCTGCTAGCCTGCGGAGTTCCTCCTCGCTGTGCTGCAGTGGCTCTCTCACAGCAGCTAGTCTGCTCTGTGGGAGCCCTGGAAAAGAAGCAGACTTCTGCCTGTCCCTAAGCATCAGGTTTGCTACCTTGCCACAGCTTTGATCACATCTGGGCTGGGGCTTTCCCCTCAGAAAATGGCAGCCAGGGGGCCAGGAGCAGAGGAGCAGGAGGGACAGGTGCTTGAGAGAGAGATGGGGAAGATTCTGCGTAGCCTTGGCTATGGAACAGAAGATCTCACACTTTCCCCTCCTCCACAGCTGCTGCAGGCAGAGCTGTCCTGCTTTGAACTACTGTACCACTTGATACTGGCCCCTTAATGCATCCAGATCTGCTATCCAAACGTGCTAGAGGGGCATATTGTCCTAATTTACCGTAGCAGTCTGCATCCTACCAGTATTATTTGTTTGAGGGCTTCACTGAGTCATGTGTTGAACCATTCAGGCTTCAGAAAAAGACAGAGTCACATGTTGTGTTGCTATTTAGGAGCTGACATTGACTTTGTAGACCCCATTTCAAGCAGTGGAAAGAAGTACAGTTAACTGTTGGTTGTTTGGGGAGGGAAGGAGGCTTCTTGCAGAGATGGCCACCCTACAGTGTTCTGTTTTGTTGTGTTGGGGTTTTTTCTTCTTTCCTTTTCTTTTTTTTCCCCCCTTAAAGCTGTATTGTTAAGCCTTTAGGAATGTATAACCAGGACTGAGTAACTACTGCTTACTCAATTTTTAGTTAGATGGACCATGTATGCCTTTAGATAGATACTCTCACCTGTGCAACTTCATTTTTGAAACCATCTTCCTGGACATAAGGGGAAAAACCAAACCAACAACAAATAAACAACAACTCTGTAACAGTTACAAAAAGAAGCCCCAAACAGATTGACTGAGCAGCAGCAAAAGATAGCTGATAAAAGTACTACTCAGGAGTACCTTAGCTGGAAGACAATGGAAACTCATCGTGTTAGCTGTGTATTGTGAGCTCTTCTTTCCCTGTGTCACTGGTTATACACTTGTTAAACGCTGAGATGATAGACTTCATGCATTTGAGGCATTTGAGTACTGTAGATTGGGTCATTGCTGAGAGATTACTGTACTGTATGACTTCAATGGAGTTTTTATTCTTGATTTTATTCTTGATTTTGGGGGGTTTGTTTTTGTTTTGTTATGTTTTGTTCTCGTTTTAAAAGATTAAATATGGGCATTATATCAGCAACCTGAACTGCAGTCCTGTGTTCTGTGTGGTTGTCTGTGTGAAATCAGGAGGGGAGGGCAGCTGCACGCTGAGCTGAACACAGCAGAAGTGATGGACGAGAACATCAGCTGCTGTGAGGCCACAGGGGCTGCAGTGGTGCACAGATGCAGGCTATGAGCCTGCAGCTCTCTCTGCCTGTGATACTGAGCCATCAGTCCTACCACACAGGCTCACAGGATGTTAGGGGTTGGAAAGGACCTCCAGAGATCATTGAGTCCAAACCCCCCTGCCAGAGCAGGACCATAGCATCCAGCACAGGTCACACAGGAACACATCCAGATGGGTCTGGAAAGTCTCCAGAGAAGGAGACTCCACAACCTCTCTGGGCAGCCTCTTCCAGTGCTCTGGGACCCTCACAGTCAAGAAGTTCCTCCTCATGTTGAGGTGCAACCTCCTGTGCTGTAGCTTATATCCATTGCCCCTTGTCCTATCACAGGGTGATAGGAGAATCACCCCCCTCAACCTGCTGTCCACATTTCTCTTGCTGCAGCCCAGGCTCTGGTTGGCTTTCTGGGCTGCAAGTGCTCACTGCTGGCTCATGTGGAGCTTCTCATCCACCAGCACCCACAAAGCCTTTTCTTCAGGGCTGTTCTCCAGTGAGTCCCTGCCCAGACTATGTCAGTGCTTGGGACTGCCCCGACCCAGATGCAGGACTTTGCACTTGGTCTTGTTGACCCTCATGAGGTTGGCTTGGCCCCAGCTCTGCAGCCTGTCCAGGTCCCTCTGGATGGATCCCTTCCCTCCAGTGTGTCTGCTGCACCACACAGCTTGGTGTCATCAGCAAACTTGCTGAGGGTGCACTCAGTGCCACTGTCCATGGCACCCACACAGATGTTAAACAAGCCTGGTGCCAGGACTGATCCCTGAGGGACTCCGCTTGTCCCTGGCCTCCACTGGGACATGGACCATTGGCAGCCACCCTTGGGGTGCAGCCATCAAGCCAGTTCTTTATCCACTGAATGCTCCATCCATCAAACCCATCCTGCACCAGCCTGGAGACCAGGATGTGGTGCAAGATGGTGTCAAAGGCTTTGCTCAGGTCCAGGTAAATGACATCAGTTGCTTGGCCTTCATCTATTAATGTTGTAACCTTGTCACAGAAGGCCACCAGGTTTGTCAGGCAGGATTAGCTCTTGGTAAAGCTGTGCTGATTGTGCCCAATCACCTCTTCATTATTCTTTCTGCCTCAGCAGTGCTTCCAGGAGGCTCCATGATCTCTCTAGGCACAGAGGTGACACTGCCTGGCCTGTAGTTCCCTGGGTCATCCCTCTTTCCTTTCCTGAAGCTGGGAATTATGTTTCCCCTTTTCCAGCCACTGGGGACCCCCCCAGACTGCCAGGACTTTTGGAATATGATGGAGAGCAGTTTAGCAACCTCCTCCCCATCTCCCTCAGCACCTGGGGGTGTATCCCATCGGGTCCCGTGGACTTGAAACACTTTCAGGTTCTTCAGATGGTCATGAACCTGATCCTCACTCACCATGGGCAGTTCCTTCTTCCAGTCCCTGCCATCATCTTCCATTATTCTGGAGTGTGGCTGGAGCCCTTGCCAGTGAAGACTGAGGTGAAGAAGTCATTGAGAACCTCAGCCTTCTCCATGTCACTTGTCACCAGCTCAGCTGTTTTCCTTCTGAGGGGGCCCACACCTTCCCCAGGCTTCTTTTTACCATTAATATACCTATGGAAATGTTTACTGCTCCCCTTGATCTCCCTGGCTAGATTTAATTCTAACTGAGCTTTAGCTTTTCTAAGCAGCTCTCTTGCTGCTCAGGCAGCTCCCTTACATGCCCCCATTCCAGCTGTCCTCTTCCACTCCTGTAGAGTTTCTTATTGTGTGCCAGTGTGTCCAGGAGCTCCTTGCTCATCCAGGCAGGTCTCCTGGCATTCTTTCCTGCTTTCCTCTTTGTGGGTATACTTTGCTCCTGGGCATGGAGAAGGTGATCCTTGAACACTGAGCAGCTGTCCTGGGCCCCTCTTCCCTCTAGGGCTTTGTCCCATGAAACTTTGGCCAGCAGACCCCTGAAGTGATCAAAGCCTGCAGTTAATGGACTTCTTTGGGTAGCAACTTTCACAACAGATAGTAATTTCAAACTTCATTTTAGTTACTTTAAACCCTCATGACTTTCAGGCCTACAATTTCATAACTTAACAAAAGGACACAGTTTGATTTTCAGTGAAGGCTACGTTAAAGCTGTGTTGGAGAAAGGTAGATGGAAAATGGCTTATGAAGGGCAGGGGAAGCCTTGATTGTTTTTTCCAACTTGGTTCTTCTTGTTTGAAAGTGACTGTGGAGGCAAGAGAAGCAGCTTCTCCAGGAAATGTGTCTACTGATGACAAAAACCCCAAACAGCAAAATTCAACTAACTGCAGAGATGACTGCCAGCACTAGAAAAAATAACAGCAGAAAAATGCTTTCTGTCCTTCTCTGGTGGCATGTTTGCATATGGCTTCCCTTGCTGCCACCAAGCCTCAGGCACCCTGAGCAGAACCATGAGCCACAGGCATTTCAGGGTCTGGGAGGCCCTTGGGCAGCTCTCTTTGCAGCTCTCACTAGGATGCTCTAGAGGGGCCCTAAGTGAATTTCTCCTGTTCAGCTGCAAGAGCCTTACCACAGCGAATCAGGAGAACAAGAGGGATACTTCCCAGTCAAAACACATTCCATTTCCCCCCACTCGCCCTCCCAGTTTGACAAGATGCTCTGGGGAGGGGAACATGAAGTGTTTGTGCCTGTTCATGGGAAACTTGCTGGGCCTGACGTTGGTAGCACCAGCTCAAGTGTGAACATGCCTGCAGCAGCCTCTGCCCCATCCCTCTCCTTGCTCCATGAGGAAATGAATGTCGCAAGGGAAACAAAGGTGTGAGAGTCACTGTGTGAAAGTGGAACTGCTGAGGGTGTGGGCAGCCAGCTCCCTCCTGCTGGGGCTTGTGACCCATGAGTTGGGGGGGGAGGGAATCTTTGCTCACAACTGAGCCACAGAGCACTGTGCTCACAAGGACAGTTTGTACAAGGAAATGCTTGGCACTTCCTAGAGCACAGCCAGCAGCTGTCAGAGCCTTCAGCAGGGAACATACACTCCTTTGTCGGGTTTTGTTTTCAGGTTAAATTTTGGAGTCAGGAGGGAAGAACATCCAGGTGCAGGGAAAGCCTGGAGACAGCCTTCTGACAGCATGGAAGAAGCAGTGTGGGAGGCTGTGCTTTCTGGGCAGGAAAGTTGGTCAAGGACATTGGCACATCGCCAGCAAGAGAATGGAGTTGAGCAGGAGTGCATGGAGGCTGCCAGGCTTGCTCATTCCTGGGTATCAGGAGCAAACAGGCCCCTCCAGGCCAGCAGCACTTCCCTCCCTGCAGACTTGCTGCAAATGTACACCCTAGCACTTCTGGTTGAAGGCAGGGCTTGCAATGATAATTCTGGTACCTATCTCTTCTAGGTACAGAAACACACCACTTGTGCCTGGCCTCAATCTCCCAGGCAAGATGCATGGCTGAACACAACAGTTTCCCTTCTGCATTGCTGTCCCAGAGAGCCTTTGTCACTGGCTGGAAGCAGACCCTCAGGGGGTTACTTGTAAGTCTCATGCTTAAAACTGGGGAGAGTATCTTCCTGAGGGGCCCTTCTGTCTGCCTGCCTCCCCACATCTCAGCTTCAGAAGGCAAAGTATTTCACACAACAGTATCAAGTACTGCTTACAAGGTGGCACAAAGGCAGAGGCAAACAAGATGTCTGAAAAGCCCACCTGGTCCAGAAGTCACAGCTCGAAGTGAAGCCTGCTGCAATCACTGCTGTGCAACAGCTCTGTGTGTGATGCTCTGTAGACCTTATGCAGGCAGTCCAGGATTAGCTGCAGGGCTGTCTTGGTTCTCATTTATGCAGCTACTCAAAGCTGTGGGGATGGGTTATAAAATGAAACTGACACTAATGCCCCCTTTGATGCCACTTTGGCAGGTTCAGTCACCAACACACAGCTACCTCTGACATTAGGCTGCAGACTGAGTACCCACATAGTCCCAGAACATGGGAGGATCTCAAGAAGAATCTTGGGTAATCCTTGGTCCCCTTCCCTCTGCTCCTTTGGCCCAAATGCAGATGCAGAAGCCCCAGGAAGCGACCCAGATGTGTGCACAGATGTGACATCCCAGCAGCTGATTTCTCTTCTGCACTACACTTAGGGACAGAGAAAAGGAAAGGATAAATGGCCACCTCCCATGTGCCTGTGTCCCTGGTGGCAGATGACACGAATTGCTTGACAGCCCTGCATTTCCACCGTGTCTGAACCAGTACCTCTTACCATGGTTGGTCTTGCAGAGATTGAGCCATGCTGCATGCAGGGCTTTTTTCTTTTCACCTTTTTATCTTGCCCAGTAGCAACCTCTTTGGCCTCCTCTTGTGCTGCTTAACAGTGTGTGGCTTGACATCCCTACCTCCTACTGTGCACTGTGCTTTTGCCCTTTACATGCCCACACACAGCTTTCCCCTTGTTGCTGGTTTGGCACGGGACCAAGGTGACCATCCCCCCACCCCACCCTCTGATATCTGCAGGGTAGCATCTGTCCTGTTAGTCACTTTGAAAGAGCATGAGCAAAACTTCTGAGTTAATGCATCAGAAAATAAATGCTGGTTCTTACATGTCACAGGGGACATCTGGTCATAAGTATTTGCAGTCATTTGCTGTGTGCCTCACAGAGGAGCTGTGCTAAAATAACAGTGTACCATGAAACCCAGTTCTTTCACTCAGTGGCTGCTTTCCTTTTGTTTATCTGCAAACAGCAAATCACAGAATCACAGGCTGTCAGGGGCTGGAAGGGACCTGGAAAGCTCATCCAGGCCATCCCCTGCCAGAGCAGGAGCACCTAGAGCAGATCACACAGGAACACATCCAGGTGGGTCTTGAATATCTCCAGAGAGGGAGACTCCACAACTCCCCTGGGCAGCCTGCTCCAGGGCTGTGTCACCTTCACAGGGGAAAAATTCTTCTTCCTGTTTCCATGGACCTTCCTATGCCTCAGCTTCCACCACTGCCCCTTGTGCTGGCATTGGGCATCACTGCACATTAGCAAGGCACCTTCCTGCACTGGAATTTAAACAAGTAGCTGCCAGGGTGGTGTTTATCTTCTCTGGAGGGTGTCAAAAAATACAAGAGAGAGCAAGACCCCAGTGGCTGAACTCATTAAAACACCAGGAGTTTACTGCAGAAGTCTAAAAGGAGTGCTTTGAAGGAAAAGAAGTGAATCAGGTTTAATAAGGACACCATTCAGAAAGGGTTGCGTAATGTTTTAACCTCGCCTTAAACCTCACCTACCACAGCAACAAATGAACCCTGTGGGCCCGCACTTCCCTCACCTGGGTCATGAACAGTGTGCTCCATTCACATTTTCTCTTGCTAAATGCACGGCCACAGCCTCCCCTGTGCTGAGAACAGTTTGAAGGTACAGACATGGCTCTGTGTCTGTGTTGTAGCATTGAATGGCCAAATGCCTCCCATGCACGTGCTTCAGCAAGCACCACACATGCATGGCTGCTGGAAGGAACCCACACAGCAAACCTGCTTCAGGGCTCATTCAGCTTCTTGGTACAGAAATAAATCCCTTTGTGAGAACTTTGCTTCAGAAAGCACTGACAAAGTATTACTCAGCCCCCCAGAAAACAGCGTAAGAGAGTAGCACACTCCTCTGTCCCCCTGCCTCTCCACTCAGCAGCTGTCCATCCTGGGTTTCCCCAGCACCTCCAGGGGCAGATGCTGCTGGCCTGGGCTCCAGTGCCTGGCGATGCCATGCTGCTTCTGCACAAATTCAACACCTCACTTAAAACTCATCTTCATCAACCCCTTTAAACTGAGATACTGCCTGAGGCTTGTGAGATGCTCTACTCAAGCCACCCTCAGAGGCTGCAAGAGGTCATTCCCTCCACAAATGGCCAGCTCACAGCAGTCTTTGACCACACAGCAAGATTTGTCAGCACCTACCAAAGCCCAAAGCCTTGCCTAAATACAAACTAGCTTCTCAAAGTGCAATCACCTTTGCAAAGAGGGAAAAAATGCTTTCCCACAGGAGGTCCCCTCCCCATGCACAACATGAGTGGGCAGGAGGAGAGCACACTTACCCACCACTCCACTGGGACTGCTGCCCAGCATAGCCCCTTCCCGTGAGCTTTTACTTGGTGGGGGTCAAGAGTGTGCAAGTACCTCAGAGACAAGGCAGTCCCTCGACCTGAAAATGTAGTACAGCCCCCTTCATTTTCTTACACAGTTTGCAGCAGCACCCCCGGTGCTCTGCCCTAGTGAGACCTCACCTGGAGTGCTACATCAGGTTCTGGGCTCCCCAGTTCAGGAGGGACAGGGATCTGCTGGACAGAGTCCAACAGAGGGCTATGAGGATGCTGAAGGGACTGGAGCACTGCCTGATGAGGAGAGGCTGAGAGCCCTGGGGCTGTTTACTCTGGAGAGGAGAAACTGAGAGGGGGTTTAATAAATGTTTCTAAATCTCTGAGGGCTGGGGGTCAGGAGGCAGGGGACAGGCTCTGCTCAGCTGCACCCTGGGATAGGACAAGGGGCAATGGATAGAAACTCCAGCACAGGAGGTTGCACCTCAACATGAGGAGGAACTTCTTCACTGTGAGGGTCCCAGAGCACTGGAAGAGGCTGCCCAGAGAGGCTGTGGAGCCTCCTTCCCTGGAGACTTTCAAGCCCCATCTGGATGTGTTCCTGTGTGACTTGTGCTGGATTCTCTGGTCCTGCTCTGGCAGGGGATTGGACTTGATGATCTCCGGAGGGCCTTCCAATCCCTAACATCCTGTGAAGTGCTGCAATTCTCACGCAAGTACCTGGCCGTTAACCTGGCCAGACTGCGCTGCGGAGTCCTGCCCCCAGGAGGATCCATGTTATTCCCCACGGTATCTGGCAGGGGGCGCTCTGGCACCAGGATTGCCGCAGCTGCTCCGCGCACGGCTGCTCTCTGCCGCTGCTCTCTGCCGCTGCTCTCTGCCGCTGCTCTCTGCCGCTGCTCTCTCCTCAGCCCCAAGGGGAAGCTGTTAGGAAAAATAAACAGTTGATATCCAGCTTTGAGACAGAGGCATTAGAAGAGCAGTATAAACTGCAGCTCTGGGGACAAAGATAATGTAGCAGTGAATTTATTGAAATGTCAGAGCAGATGGGAAGGATGTAACTAAATAATCAAAAGGGAAAAAGAAAAGAAAGTAACCGAGATGATAAAACATTAAAATGCCAAAGACGGCACAACAAAGAGTAGTAACCCTGGGCTGAAAGCAAGGAGAATGTACAGCACAGGGAGACACGGAGAGCAGTGGTACAGCACAGCTCAAAATGAAAACAATAAAACAAAAATATCATTAAGAGCAATTCAAGTCACCCAGATGCATTCATGGGCCAGCTTGGATGCCAAATTCAACCCATAACTGCTTCCAGCTGCATTTCTTACAGAGCCTCTGCACCGGAGCCAAAAGCCCCTGAGCTTACAGCACAGGCCCTAGATGAGGGCAAGGCACCAGCAGGGAATTAAAGAATGGGAAGCGCTGTGAATCACTGCAGAGCACACTCAGGACTACAGCATAGGCTGCTAAACCCCTCCTGGTTCTGAGTGCTTGGGGAGGCTGATGCTGCAGCTTTGGCCACTGTGATTAGAGCTCTGTTCACAGCCTCTGCCTTTGGCCACGGCTCCCTACGTCTGCACTACACCTCTACACCTCCCCTCTCAGCTGCAGTTTCTTCCAGGAAGAGAAAGGGGTGTGTGTGTGTGTGTGTGTGTGTGTCCTGAGACTTAAAAGCAATCAGCCCTTTACAGAATAGGTTCAACACTAAGCTCTGTGTCGCCTCTTAATCTGGAACATGAAATAATAACAAAAGTAACAATTCCAGATAGTAAACCAATAAAAATACAAACAATGACAATGATAATAACAATGATATTGTTTATACTACTACTAATACCACTACTACTACCTCTACTAGCAGTAATAATAATAGCAGATACTTTAACCTCTGTGTGTGTGTGTGACTGGTGTTTTTCATAGCTGTATATCAGGATCCACTGTTTTCTGAGCCCCTTTCTTGTGAGCCCAGAAAAGGAGGGCTCACAACTTAACTTCTTCATGTGTAAATGCAGAGCTTCCCCCTGCCCAGCCACTGTGTGGCTGCACACCAACAAGCACACGTGCATGCTCGCTCACACACAAGCATGGTTTCAGCACCTGGGACTTGCTGGAGACCATCAGCTGCAGGCATGCAGACATGAGGCTACAGCACCAGCAACTCCTAAGTTTCCCAGGGGATCGTGTTTGTCTTGTGAAATGGAACAGTCCTTGTAGAATCAAATAACTTTTCTATGACTACTGGGAGACAGGGCACAAGGCTCAGCAAAGGAGTGAGAACAGAGAGGCGACGTGGGGCAAGCTGGAGACCTTTCTTTCCTCTCCATCCCCTGTTTTAACAAAAAGCAAATCTAGCCTGTGATGCTGTAAATCACAGTCATGAGGTCTGTGGTGACAGGTTGGACTTGATGATCTCTGAGGTCTCTTCCAACCTTGGTGATACTGTGATACTGTGGAATGGCCTGTGCTTGTTAATGATGTGTTTGTTAGTGACAGCTCATTTGGTTGGCACAGAAAGCTCCATGTGTGACTGATCAGAGCTGTGGAGCCAGTCCCCTGCATTTTTTTATTGCTCCAGTGAACTGCAGCTCTTGCCAGGCCGCAGCTCCAGTGGTGCTGCTGGAGTGGTCTGTGGTTGGGCTTTAGCTGAGAATTCAGCAGTACTTTTCCTGTTCCCAAGTCCCTGATACGCAGTCCCACATCCAGTCCCACATCCACGTTTGACAGATGAGGAAAGAAGATGTCTTCTACAGCTTATTTTGTTCCTGCTTTACCCACTTGCCGGTCAAAGAACAGAGAGCTTTGGCTGGATCTTCTAGCACCTCTGGTCATCTATCCTCTTACTTCCTGAGCAGTTCTGCCTCCAACACAGTCTCCTCCTCCTCTCCAGCCTGCCAAAAAACTCCTAGTAGATTCCTGGCAGGTATGCAGGCAGCTTCAGACCACCCCACATGCACATCCTGCTGCATCCTGCCTATCTGGCAGCTTTCTTTAGTTCATTATTGCCTGACTTGGGGCTGTTGGAGACTTCTCCACCCTACTGGCATTTGCCTGATTGCTGCTGAGCAGGTCCACTTCCCCTTCCTTAACAAACACATTCCCCAGCAGCCTCTTCTGCCCTACCACCACACACCACCACCAAGAGTGAGCACCAAAGCCAAACCTTGTCTTTGCATTGCAAGTCTGACATTTGGAAAGCCTGACAGCAACTGAGAGTATTTTATTTAAGACAGAGTGATTGAGGGGGGGATCAAGGGATGACATTATAAGACCAAGAAAAAAACACAGACCAAAACCCAAACTCTGTAATGCAGTAAACCCAACAGTTTCAGCTACAGCTTTTAAGCTGAGTCAACCATTTGAAGTATGTTGCCTTCTCTACCTACTAACTCAATACTACTGCACCGGAGATCTCGTAGGTTATCTCTTCACGTGGGAGGGCAAGAACCTGTTTTTCCCCACCTATGTAACTCATGCCAAGGCAGCAGCCCTGAGTAATGGCAGCCTTTTAAAGACAGTTTCTAAGTGGATCTTCAGGATCAATCAGGCATTTAAAATCCTCATGGTGCACTGATCTTTGGCTGTTGGGCAAACCCAGTTTCCTTTCTTCCTTGTTTATATGTAATTGTGATTCAGCTTTGACAGGAACAGTTCCTAGTAGACAAGGGAGTGTCCTCAAGATACCCTCTGACTTCAATGTTGCCCATTGGGACTAATGTGCAGTCAGAAATGGCATCCATGGAGACCTGATAGCAGCCTGCCAGTACCTGAAGGGGGCTACAGGAAGGCTGGAGAGAGACTGTTTGCAAAGGCCTGCAGGGACAGGACAAGGGGCAATGGCTTCAAACTAGAGCAGAGCAGGCTTAGATTGGATGTGAGGAAGAAGTTCTTTTCTATGAGGGTAGTGGAACACTGGAACAAGTTGCCCAGGGAGGTGGTTGAGGCTCCTTCCCTGGAGATATTCAAGGTGAGGCTTGAGGAGGCCCTGGGAAACCTGATCAAGCTGGGGATGTCCCTGATGAATGTGGGGAGGTTGGACTGGATGAGCTTCGGAGGTGCCTTCCAGCCCAGCCCATTCTATGACTCTATATGATTCTATGATACCTTGTGTCTCTCACAGCCTTGTTCCCTACATAACTACTGATAGGTTATGAATTCAATGGTATGCAGGGCAGCCTTGCTGAGAGCTCTCCTCATTGCACCCTTCACTTGGGAGCTGGGCATCTAGATGCTGTGCTGTTGTCTGTGACTGAAGAAGACTCATGGTCTCTTGGAGCCCAGCTGCTGGGGACAACAAGCAGCATGAGCCTTTCTCTGAGGTCTAGAAAGAGTGTTATTGAAATCCATCCTCATCAGCTTGCTGCAGATCAGTGTGAGACATCAACAAAGGTATGAGTTCTTCAGCTGAGGTGTGATGATTCACAGCACCAGACCCTAATTCTGTGCTTAACAGAGAGTTTACATCAATAGGAAGGATTCCCCCCACGCCTTCCATTATGCTAAAGCTATTGTGGACTACCTGAGACAGGTCAACATCCTTGGTGCTAGATGGCCAAGTCAAGGAGATGATGTTTGGCTATTCAGCAGTATGTGTATGTGGCAATGTAGCTGTGCAAGTCTAAGGATTTGTGCCTTGGACTTCCCATAAATAGAAAGAAAGGTCAAGTCAATGAAGTCTAGCAGTGATGATGCATCTTGTTCAGATACAATGATGTCAAGGGCAAGTTTCCCAAGCGCTCTTGATGATGACAAACAACTGCCAGCCCCTTTTTTTAGAATAGAACAGAATAAACCAGGTTGGAAGAGACCTTCAAGATCATCATGTCCAACCCATCATCCAACACCACCTAAACAACTAACCCATGGCACCAAGCACCCCATCAAGTCTCCTTCTAAACACCTCCAGTGATGGTGACTCCACCACCTCCCTGGGCAGCACATTCCAATGGGCAGTCAGTCTCTCTGTGTAGAATTTGTTCCTAACCTCCAGCCTAAACCTGCCCTGGCGCAGCCTGAGACTGTGTCCTCTTGTTCTGGTGCTGGTTGCCTGGGAGAAGAGACCAACACCCACCTGGCTACAACCTCTCTTCAGGTAGTTGCAGAGAGCAATGAGGTCTTCCCTGAGCCTCCTCTTCTCCAGGCTAAGCAACCCCAGCTCCCTCAGCCTCTCCTCCCAGGGCTGTGCTCCAAACCCCTCCCCAGCTTTGTTGCCCTTCTCTGGACACCTTCCAGCAACTCAACCTCCTTCCTAAACTGAGGGGCCCAGAACTGGACACAGGACTCGAGGTGCGGCCTAACCAGTGCAGTGTACAGGGGCAGAATGACCTCCCTGCTCCTGCTGGCCACACTGTTCCTGATGCAGGCCAGGATGCCATTGGCCCTCCTGGCTGCCTGGGCACACTGCAGGCTCATGTTCAGCCCACTGTGCACCAGCACCCCCAGGTCCCTCTCTGCCTGGCCGCTGTCTTTTGGCTGCTACTCCAACTGATTATGTGAATTGTGCTTCCATTGTGATAATAAGCACTTCAGAAAGATGGCAGATGTAAACACAAAGGTTAGCAGCAAAGTGAGATCAAACCAGAAGGTGCTGGCTGATGGAGACATAGCGAAGTTTCCCCACACCACCACTTTATTTTATTCCTTTCTTCAGCTGGCCCATGCCTAAGGACATCATAATTCCCTCAGAGATGAGTAGGCTTTACTGTCCAGGCAGATGACGTGAGTAGAGATTGCTGAATCACCCCCAGCCTTCTCACCTGTCTGAAACATGTGTATAAAACCCTCTGAGGGATGGGTAAAATTAAGGGAAAAAACCAGCCCTGACAATCTGGTTTTAAAGCTCTTTGAGGAGAAACTGTCTCTCTGAACTGTCTGAACCACACAATTATGCAGGAGTAATATTTAGATACAGTTCAAAAGCATCTAAATCCCTCTTCAGATTCCACTCGGATGCCAGCCGTGTCTCCAAACCGCTCTCTCTGTATGCATGTATGAGCCCATAGAGCACCTGCCCCTTAGCATGCTCCACAGCCAATGGTTTGAGCTTTTGGAGGTGCAGGTCATCCACCAAGCCTTCTTTTTCTAAACCTTCCTGGCAGTCCATGCAACACTGAGGTGTGGCACCCCTAAGACATGTAAGCCACTCTCATTGGCCCTATCAAGAAAGAATAGAGATAAACAAATTTCATGTGTAGCCTGAAGTCTTACAATAACTTCTTTTCCTCTTCTCATTCTCTTCCCCCTCCAGAAGCTCCTACCTTCATCTTGTCAGTCCAGCAGCACTAAATTAGGCACATTGACTCAGACTGTAATGATTGCTGCTGCAGAGCTTATCTCATATTTGATTATAAGAATATATCATGGGCTGCAAGAACTGTTGAGCATGTTGATAATTATTAGGTGTGATTTCATCTCCTCTTTAAGTGAAGCACTTCTGCAGTCTGGACATTCATCTACTTTCTCCCTTTTTCTCTCTCTCCCTCGTGGAAGCCTTCCTCATGGATGAGGACTGAGGCTGTCTTTTGCCTCGGTAATGGGAACCGGCCCTGTCCCTTGCCTTGAGGCCTCCTCACAGGCACACCTAAGAGTTCATTTCCTCTAGGAAATGAGAGAGTCAAAACTTACTGATAGGAGGGAAGGGTAAAACAACAGAGGTACACAAAAAGAGAGAGAAAGCAAGCATGCTTGTGGGTATCTTAATGAACTAGCATAAAAAAACCCAAAAGGCTTTCTGTTCCTATGAGTTTAGCTTTCCTTCTTCATTTATTCCTGATGCCTATGCCTCCCTCACCATGCTGGCACTTGGGGGCAGAATGAACTTTGCCATCCTTTGCAGGACATGAGTAGTGATCAGAGAACTGCTCTGTGCTGCCACACATTCTGATCCCCCTGGGACTGAACTCATAGGATTTTCACCTCCCTCTGTCTCTATGTGCTGTGTCTCACATCAAGCTCGAAGACACCACTCCCTCGAGGAAATGAGTACTTTCCTGAGCTAAAAGCAGTGACAACAGTTCATCCAAGGTCCTGACTGGCAGAATAATAAACTCATTCTGAGGCTGAACTGGAGACCTTATCCTCCCAGAACTGCCAGACATCAATTACTATAATGGGAAGTACATCCTGAACCAACAGGATCATGGTACATATGGCTGTACCGTAAGCATTTCTGCCTCAGCGTTTGTACATGCCCATGAGTGCAACAGCCCAAGAAGCCACAGGAATAATACCAGTGACATTTAGGTTATTCAACCTGTGAAACACCAAGTATAGCAGAGGCAGAAGAAAACTTCCCCTTCCACATGGGTTGTTCCTAGCAGTAAGACATTCCAGTAAGGCTGGGGAATACTGACAACAGCGAGTTAGAGGGGTTCCAGGCATTGCTGTCTGCTGCAGACAGGACAAGCTGGCCAAGAGCTGGGACCAGACCACTCTTTGCCTGGAAACCATCAGCGGTTTTTACATCATTGCTTCTGTCCTCTGTCAGAACAGCACACCTCCCTCGCAAAATACTTCTGTGTGCCAGAAAGAAAGGTCTTGCCCACCCTAAGATTCTTTTTACTCTGTTCAGTTAATGTTATCAGCACCTTAGAGACTCAGACTACAGCATGTGCTTCATGATTACGTTTGTTTCACAGTAAGAACCATGTGAAATCTACAAATGCTTGGTGTGTGCTGTCACTGATGGCCCTGTCAGAAAGCTTGGGAAAGCCTGCTAAAGTGAGCAGGATTTAATTCACCTTCCAGGGGAATCTGTTCAAACAAGCAAAGCTGACTCATGCAATTGTGGGGAGTTTTGCTAACAATGCTGTATCCAAAGGGACCACTCTGTGACAGGTATGAAAGAGACAAAGCCATTTCACACTGCTCCTCAGGGTGCAAATATCATAGAACCACAGAATTGTCAGGGTTGGAAGGGACCTCAAGGATCATTCAATTCCAACCCCCCTGCAGGGACACCACACACCACATCAGGTTGCTCAGAGCCACATCCACACTGGCCTTAAAAACCTCCAGGGATGAGGCTTCCACCACCTCCCTGGGTAACCTGTGCCAGGCTCTCACCACCCTCTTGGGGAAGAACTTCTTCCTAATATCCAATCTGAATCTACCCATTTCTAGTTTTGTTCTACCCCCCTTGGTCCTATCACTCCTTGACACCCTAAAAAGTCCCTCCCCAGCTTTCTTGTAACCTCCTTCAGATACTGGAAGGCCAGAATTAGGTCTCCTCAGAGCCTCCTCTTCCCCATGCTGAACACCCCCAGCTCCCTCAGCCTGTCCTTGTAGCAGAGCTGCTCCACCCCCCTGATCATTCTCATGGCCCTCCTCTGGACCCTCTCCATCAGGTCCATGTCCTTCCTATCTTGAGGGATCCAGAGCTGTACACAGTACTCCAGGTGAAGTCTCCCCAGAGCAGAGCAGCAGAATCACCTCTCTGGCTCTGCTGGCAATGCTGCTTTGGATGCAGCCCAGGCTGTGATTTGCCTTCTGTGCTGCCAGCTCACCCTGCCTGCTCCTGTCCAGCTTCTCATCCATCAGCCCTTTTTCCTCAGGACTGCTTTCTATCCCCTTCTTCCCCAGTTTGTATTGACAGTGAAAATTGTTCCAGCTCAGGTGCAGGACCTGCACTTGCTCTTGTTGAACCTTATGAGGTTCACCCTGACCACCTCTCCAGCCTGTCCAGGTCGCCATCCTGTCCCTCTGGTGTATCAACAGCACCACTCAGCTTGGGGTCATCTGATATATCTTGGAAGAGTGTTGAAGTGCTTCCTACAGGTCAACACTTTAGACTTTCAAGTCTACTTCTCCCCCAGGCAGAAAACTTCCTTGTTGAATCAGGTGTCTCTGAAAGGTCCAGGTTGCATGTACATATTTGAGCAATGATGCCCAGTGGACTTGTTGTTTGGGGACATACTGTACAACAGCCTCTTTCCTTCGCTTGAAAAGAGCATCTTCCACCTCTGACACTGCTTCATCAGAGGAAAATCTGATGCATGCCTTTAACAATTGGGAAAAAGATTACAAACCCCCAGACTCTGGGGTTCTGTTTCCATTGGTACTCTGTGAACAATTAGCCTGATAAGAAGTTCCTAGAAAGACTTGTATGGCTCAGTCTGTAGGAACCAAAGTGATCTTTAAGAAGCCCTCCAGAAAGCAGCTCCTAAGTTGAGACCTTCTCAAACTGGAGAACTTCTCTAAGCTCATGCAGTCTGGGAATTCTAGCTGCAGGCCATATCTATCGTTCCAAATAGGTTTTCTAAACCATTTACTTTGTAACAGCTGCTGATTACATAAATAGTAATTGCAGTGCTGAGCAGTGGTTGTCTCGACTGAACTGCTCAGCAGATAATGAAAATAGATTGCAGATATAACAAAGCCCCCAGGCTGCCCAGGGCTATTGTGGAGTCTCCCTCCCTGGAGATACTCAAACCCACCTGGATGTGTCCCTGTGAGACCTGCTCTAGGTGCCCCTGCTCTGGCAGGGGGGTTGGACTGGATGAGCTTCTGAGATCCCTTCCAGCCCCTAACATTCTGTGATTCTGAGAGGATTCTGTGATTGATCTTCAAGTTCTTCTGCTCTGCTAGACACCTCCATTCCAGAAGTTTATCCTTTACTGACTTTAATGCCTTGTTTTTTTATAATGATAATAAGTGAAAATTGCTCCACAATTACTTCAAAAGCAGTAATTATGTTTTAGAAACAATACCCAATTTCCACTTAGCTCTGTCTACCTTCGTCTGGAGTAATTCTCATTAAGGAAATGGTGTTGTCAGGCTGCTGGCAGACCTTTGAAATCAAATGATGTGGCTCATTTCTGTTACCATCCACCTCCATTTCACTTTGAAGTGTTTCATCATCTGCAGCAGCACACTGTGGAAGTCCTTCAAGGAGAAAAGATAGAAGGTAATGAGTAGCTGTTACAGTTTGAAGGGGGAACTTTAGCCTAGTTCCTGACTGCAAAGGCTGAAAGGAAAATAAATTCCGCTTCGATGCAAAAGGAAAAGAATGCTAAGGTCTGTAGAATTCAGTGGCTGGCTAATGGGGACACAGAGCAGAGGCAGAAACAGCTCCTGCTCTCTCTTCTTCTGTCACTTCTGCTTGCAACTTCTCTCTCTTTCTCTCCCATGGCCTTGCCAGGGGTTCTCTGTTGTGCCTACTGTGTGAGGTAAGGGGAAGGAGGGAGGGAGTGGGGGAGGAGGTGAGCAGTGCCCCTGGATCCATCCAGGGGGGTCTGAGGAGTTTCTGTCTTGTTTATAGATTGTAAATATCTCTCTGTGGTACAGCTGTTGCAGAGTTTGTACACAGTCATTGCATTTCATCTTTCTAGAGTGTAGTTTGCTTATAAATAGAGCTTCATTTGCTTCCATCCCAAACTCAGCTAAGTCTGGAGATTTTATTCTGGGGGGTAATTTCAACCCACCACAATACCAAAGAATTTCTGCTGCCTTGTGTCTCTTGCCTATTCCAACCAGAAAAACAGTCTTGTGCAGAACTTTCAAATGTAAGCAGAGGTTGATAGAAGGCACTTACCCAGAGCATGAGATCATGGGATCATAAAATGCTTTAGACTGGAAGGGACCTTAAAGATCATGCAGTGCAGCCCTCTGCCGCGGGCAGAGACGTATTTCTAACTAAAAAAGCCTTTCGTGGATTGAGGATGGAGAAGAGTCTTGCTGCATATCCCTTCCTGCATGCCTGCTCCTTGGCAGATTCTGTATGCTTTGTCCAGGATCCCTGGGGTTGTGTCCATCCCTTTCACAGGGCTTAGTTTGTATTTAACACAGACTGTTAATTTTTCTGTAACTTCTTCCTGATTTGCATGGGAAAGGCTGGGGATTCTCGCAGCCTCTGTCAAAGAAGTTGCTGTGGGAACATGTTTCATCATCCTGTGTGAAGATCCCTTTTTGAGATATGAGATGATATCATAAAGAGTCACAATTCCTTAAGCTTCAAGATGAAAAATTATGAGCAAATTAGCTAATTAAGGGTTTTGGTTTGGCTCATGTCACAGAAAGCCAAAAGAACAGTTCAGTTTCTTTTCACTGTCCTCCCTCTTGCCTTTCTGTTCCCTTGCTTACTCTTCCAGGCTCCAACAAGCATCTGCCAACATCCTTCCCAACAAACCTCAAAAGCCCCCAAGGTTCCACAAACTTTGGGGACAAAAGAACTCCGCTGGAAGTTAAGGAAGAATTGCTCAACACAGTATTGGTTTTATGACATTGATGAGGGGACAGAGTCTGCTCAGCAAGTTTGCTGCTGATACCAAACTGGGAGGCTTGGCTGAGACACCTGAAGGCTGTGAGGCCATTCAGTGAGACTTGGACAGACTGAGAGCTGGGCAGAGAGGAACCTCATGAGGCTCAGCAGGGATAAGTGCAGAGTCCTGCACCTGGGAAGGAAGAAGAAACTGCAGCAGTACAGGCTGGGAGGGGATCTGCTGGAGAGCAGCCCTGTGGAGAAGGACCTGGGAGTGCTGGTGGACAACAAGTTCTGCATGGGACAGCAATGTGCCCTGGGGGCCAAGAAGGTCAATGGGATCCTGGGGTGCATTCAGAGGAGTGTGTCCAGGGAGGTTCTCCTTCCCCTCTGCTCTGCCCTGCTGAGACCTCACCTGGAATATTGCATCCAGTTCTTCGTTCCCCAGTTCAGGAGGGACAGGGATCTGCTGGAGAGAGTCCAAGGGTGCTGAAGGGACTGGAGCACTGCCTGATGAGGAGAGGCTGAGACCCCTGGGGCTGTTTAGTTTGGAGAAGCCTGAGAGGGGATTTAATAGATGTTTATAAATATCTGAGGGCTGGGGGTCAAGAGGCAGGGGACAGGCTCTGCTCAGTTGTGCTTGTTTAGCCTCGTCTTGAGTATGTCCAGGCACGGGGCCCAAACCACCTCCCCGGGCAACCTGTTCCAGCGTTCCACTGCCCTCATAGTGAAGAAGTCATTCCTGACATCCAACCTAAATCTGCCCTTCTCCAGTCTGAAGCCATTGCCCCTCGTCCTGTCACTGCAGCCCTTTGCAAACAGTCTCTCTCCATCCTTCCTGTAAGCCCCTTCAGGTACTGGCTATTAGATCTCCCCAGAGGCTTCTCTGTTATGTGTACTGTGAAATGTAGTTATACTGCTTAGTGTTTGCTGTATTCCTCTCCTTGGCTGGAGCAGCACATAGATGTTTCCCACCTCTGGGTGGAAGGAGAGACTGCTTAGTGAATGGCAAGCAGGGCTGTGGTGGTGTCAGGTACCTTTGGAGTTACAGAGTACCACTTCAGTGCCCATGGCTGAAATTTTCCTGGCAAAAACTTGTTGGGTTGGTTCTTTCGATGATAGACTTTGGTGTATTCACAAGGGAGACAGCACAGCACAGCACCCACAAAGAAGGCTCATTTAATTTAGTATCAGGCAACATACATCTCATTAAGGTAACATGCAGATGCTGTGATTCATCATAGCCACATTAAACCTGTCACTGTCTTCTTGGTTTACTCCACAATGTTTTCAGTTGTTCAGCAGTTTGGTGTAAATAAGCAGGAAAAAAGGAATAGCGACCTACTTCACTGTCTCATGCACAGTTCGTTCCTCTCCTTCAACCTCTGGACTCCTGTCTTTCAGAGGGCCTCTTAAAAATGCTTATGCAGAATAGGTTTGAGAACATCCTACCTCATGGCTGTGTCAGCAAGTTTCTCTTCACACTGAGCCTTCCAAGGCATGTTCCTTCACACCCGTGTAAGAAAGAGGGCACACAGTGTGGGCATTTCTACACTCTCAAGTTCCCAACACATTTACAGAGGTCTGTGCCTCCTGCAGCATCTGGAAGACTGTCAAATTGGTGTCTGGCAAACAGCCTGCTTTCCTGCAACCCTTTTACCCCACCACATTTGTTCCATAGGTATTGCAGGGAAATAATCTGGGAGATACAGGCTGCTGGGGTTGGAAGCTCTCCAGGGAAGATTCAGCGTCACTGCCTTGTTGCACTACCTGGTGCCAGCTTTGTGCCCCTTAAGCTGCAAGTCCAGCCTAGCAACGGCAACAGTTGTCACTTAGTGGAGCCAGATTACTCTGCAAATGCCTCACTGGTGGCTGGGGAAAAGGAGGCAGGGTTTTTAAATAGCACACTGCAGAAAGAAAGTCAGGAACCAGCTGACTTAAATCTTTTGAGAAATCAAAACGTTTGCAATTTTGCTCTTAGTTGCTTTGAACTAGGAGGGAGCAGTTCCCAGCTTGTGCTGCGGTGAGCGTGCGCAGCGACGCCGTTGGTGCCTGATGCGCAGATGCACAAGCTGCAACTAAAAGCTGTCACTATCTGGGTTTGCACAAAGAGGTTCAGACTGTTGCCATCAAACCATGCAACTGTTGGACTGATTGTGTGTGCTAGACCCAAATCTGTCCTTTCCCCCATCTCTCTCTTAATGCAGGTAGAGAAAGGACTTAACATGTTTACATTAAAGCTCAGAACATCCTAACAGGGGGAAAAAACATGAGAGGGAGCTGAACTGCAAACACATTCTCTGTACTGTGCAACTCATTTCCCACACTATGTCTCTTTCTTTTCCTGTCCACATGTGTGGGATATGTTAATTAAAGAAGCAATATTATGAGGAGGTCCTCAGTGATCAGGAGTATGCTTGAAGTACACATTCCCTGGCAGTTTTGTATCACAGAATCACAGAAACATTCAGGTTGGAAAAGACCCTCAGGATCATCAAGCCCAACCCAGAACCCTACTCTACAAGGGTCAGCCCTAAATCAGAACCCCCAAACACCACATCCAAACCACCTTCAAACACATCCAGGCTTGGTGACTCCACCACCTCCCTGGGTAGCACATTCCAATGCCTGACCACTCTTGCCATGAAAACATGTTTCCTACTGTCCAGTCTAAACCTCCCCAGTGGCAGCTTTCGGCCATTCCCTCTTGTTCTATCACTAATGACCTGTGAGAACAGACCAGCAGCAGCACCTCCACAACCTCCTTTCAGGTAGTTGTAGAGAGCCAGGAGGTCTCCCCTCAGCCTCCTCTGTTTCACATTAACCATCCCCAGCTCCTTCGGTTGCTCTTCAGCAGATTTGTTCTGATTATATACTTGTTCTTTGCACTGAATTGCTGCAAAGCAGCAAGGTAAGGCCAGACAGCAGGCCTGAACTTGAGGACATGCTCTGACTGGCATATTAACAAGGTCTTACCAGCACTTGGAGCTCTCAGACCTCACACATCTGGAACAGGCTATCATTTACCTTCAGTCTATTTTTGTCTTCAAAGTGCATTGAAAAGAAGGAGAAGAGAAGGGTTTTCTTTCCCCATAAGTGCCCCCACAGCCCAGAAGAGGCTGGTTGGCTTAGCCTGCAGTCTGTCTGTGGGTGTATCTCACAAGTGAGAAGGAGAGAAGACAGCAGTTTGGGAGAGACTGCAGTTTGGTGTCTGTGCCAAGCTGGAAGGGCATGTCCTGCCAGGACACACTGGATCAGCTGGTGGTTGTGACTGGCACAGAGTCTGGTTGTAGCAGGTGCATACAGAAAGGTGAGACAGATCAGGAACTGCTTGTGCTACAACTTTGGAGATTCAAAGTTTCAGTACAAGAGTGTATTGAGGACACCCTTAATCTCTACCTAACACTTCTTAGCTAGCCGACTCAATTATTCCTGCACAACTCCCACTCTCTCAGGGAGGGCAGCACATGACCACAAACCTGAACTACAGGTGGTAAACAAGTCCATTTAGTGCTACAAGCAGCCACAGAACTTTTATGAAGAATGAGAAGCTACAGTACTATGCTGGTGAAGGAAAGCAGGAGGAGCTGCTGGACGCTCTTTCTGCGTCACCCCACGGAGCTGAACGCAGCAGGAGGCGGTGCGGGAGCTCCAGATTGTCTCTCGTGGGTGCAGTGATGGCGTGGGGTCAGTGGTGTCCAGCTGTGCAGAGCAGTGAGGTTCAGGTAGGCTCATCAAAGGGCAGGAAGCTCAGAAACAGCTGTGTGCCCCAGCATGCAGCCCAGCTTTGGAAGTCTTCTGAAAGCCAGGAAGGAACGGTGTGTGGCAGCTGCTCCTTCCCCTACGCCTCCCGCTGCTGCTGCTCGTGCTGGCTGGCTGGAATAAGTGGGCCAGGTGAAACCCTGTTCACCCAAAGGAGAGACAGAAGGGGTTTATCTTGGTCACTGCAAGGGCTGAGCTTTGCCTCTAAACTGCTCCTGGAAACTGGAGCCTTCACCCTGACCCAGACTTCTGCTAAGCAGCAGGATGGCTGCTGACCTGGGGCTGAGAAGACTTCACTCACAAATACCAGCCCTCAGATTAGCCCTGAGGTCTGTCCAGAGAGAAGGCAGCAAAAACTGGGGCTGTTTGAGGTCTGTTCCCATCTCTGGAGGCTCTGTCTGGTACATGGAACAAAGTAAACGGACATTTTCTGGCCTTTATTGCATAGCTTCATCATTCCATTGGGAACTTTTGGGTGTACCCTCAGGTGGGGAGAAGGGGAGTGTTGGGAGGCCTTTGGGTGGGCTGCAAGGGACTCTGTATGCTTTGGGGTTCTTTGCCACTATGCTTTGTAGCTGCTGTACAACACTTACTGCTTTTGCAATCCATTTGTGTGAGTGTCATCCCTTTGCCCCTCTCAGGGGCAACAGAGGAACTCTCTGGCCTCAAACCAGGACACCTCACTAGCAGTGTATGATTTTGCAGCACTTCACAGCTTGTTAGGGATGGGAAGGGACCTCCGGAGATCATCCAGTCCAACCCCCTGCCAGAGCAGGATCAGAGAATCCAGCACAGGTCAACACAGGAATGCATCCAGATGGGGCTGGAAAGGCTCCAGAGAAGGAGACTCCACAACCTCTCTGGGCAGCGTCTTCCAGTGCTCTGCGACCCTCACAGTGAAGAAGTTCCTCCTCATGTTGAGGTGCAACCTCCTGTGCTGGAGTTTCTCTCCATTGCCCCTTGTCCTATCCCAGGGTGCAGCTGAGCAGAGCCTGTCCCCTGCCTCCTGACCCCCAGCCCTCAGATATTGATAGACATTTATTAAATCCCCTCTCAGGCTTCTATTCTCCAGACTGAACAGCCCCAGGGCTCTCAGCCTCTCCTCATCAGGCAGTGCTGCAGTCCCTTCATCATGCTCATTGCCCTCTGCTGGACTCTCTCCAGCAGATCCCTGTCCCTCCTGAACTGGGGAGCCCAGAACTGGATGCAATATTCCAGGTGAGGTCTCACCAGAGCAGAGCAGAGGGGGAGGAGAACCTCCCTGGATCTGCTGGACACACTGCTCTGAATGCAGCCCAGGACCCCATTGGCCTTCTTGGCCCCCAGGGCACATTGCTGTCCCATGCAGAACTTGTTGTCCACCAGCACTCCCAGGTCCTTCTCCACAGGGCTGCTCTCCAGCAGATCCCCTCCCAGCCTGTACTGCTGCAGTTTATTCTTCCTTCCCAGGTGCAGGACTCTGCACTTATCCCTGCTGAGCCTCATGAGGTTCCTCTCTGCCCAGCTCTCAGTCTGTCCAAGTCTCACTGAATGGCCTCACAGCCTTCAGGTGTCTCAGCCAAACCTCCCAGTTAGGTTTTGTCAGTTCATGGAAGTGATTCTGAAACTTGACTTTTTAGTACAGCCTCTTGTCTCATCCTAGACACCTATCTTGCTTTGACATCTCCTGGTTAAAATCCTTATCACCACCTTCTTTCCAGGATAAGAGAAAAGAAATGGGGATGGTTAGCTTTGTTTTGAAGTGGACACACTGTCATTATCCCCAGTTCAGAGCAAACACTTGTGGGAAAAATCCTGTGTAGGTGCACTGAGCAGCCTAAGGGCAGGGCTGGTGGCAGATCAGATGGGCACAGCTCAAAATGGGACAAGGTATAATTACCCTGGGATGGTTACTTAATTTCATCATTGCTTTTATAAACAGATCTTCAAACACAAATCAAATCAAGAAGAATCCCACACCTTGCACCACAAGTGGTCTCTGTGTCCCTCTCCACCCTGAGTTCATGCCAGCAGCCATGCCCTGGTGCCAGTGTCAGAGCTCACTCTGAAAGGCTCCAGGCTCCCTGAGCTGAATGCCCACGGGCGCTTGAGGCACGTGGGCATTTCATCACAGATGCTGCCAGCCTTGCTGTGTTTGCTTGCCCTCAGTGCAGGGCAGCCTGAGACGTGAAGCTGTCCTTGGCCCCCAAAGAGAACAGTTAGTCCCAGAAGAGTTTTACCCGAAGGACAATCATCACCTACCCTTCAGCACAGGGCTTTGGGGATATAAACTGGCAAGGAATCAGTGCAGTTTTGGGGTTCAGCCCTGTGCTGGTGCAAAGTTGTCTAAACATGAGATCTTCAGGGAGCTCAAACCTCTCTCCTGGCCAGCACAGCTTCTCCTGCAGACTCTCATTTCTCCCTTGGGGCTCGGCAACAATATTCACGACTCGCAGGCTCTGGTGACAGGACACTGCTGGGGAGAACAGATATTGTGTGCCAGGCTTCTATAACAAACAGATGACCCTTTTAATGCTACAGTCTGCTGACAAAGAGCTTTGCACACAGGCTTCAGAGGCAGTCCAAGTAGAGGGTTGGGGCGATTCCAACATAGGCTGGGCAGGGACTGGCTTGAGAGCAGCCCTGAAGAAAAGGACTTGGGGTGCTGGTGGATGAGCAGCTCAACAGGAGCCAGCAGTGAGCACCTGCAGCCCAGAGAGCCAAGCAGAGCCTGGGCTGCAGCAAGAGAAGTGTGGCCAGCAGGGCCAGGGAGGGGATTCTCCCCCTCTGCTCCACTCTGTTGAGGCCACACCTGGAGCACTGCATCCAGTTCTCTGTTACAAAAAAGATCTGGAGGTGCTGAGGTCCTTCTCCACCTCAGATATCTAGGGAGAGGGTATTTGTATTTATCATCCTTAGACACTCTTGGAGCTGGTCACCTATACCCTCTTCCTGCTCCTCCAGCAACAGCAGCTTGGACACAGCCCTTCCTGCTGCAGATTGGGATTCTAACCTTCTTGTCTGGCTGGGAATTAGTCAGTCAGCCTCTTCCAGATCCCATCAGTGGGCAAAGCTGCATGGTACAGAGTCACACAGCAGACAGTAGCTGTCCACTCCATCCCTCTGCTCTCTCTGGTCAAGCAGCTTGAGGTTGGTGTTTCCTTCCCAAGGGCATACCCTGGATGGTTTCTGACCTGAAGCAGAGCCAGGGCCTTGATTAGCTTGAATTAGCACTGCACTGCAGAGGCCTGGAGTGGGCTAGTTGACAGCAATCCCAAATCTGCCAGTGGAAGGCTAAAGCTTCTGGGTGCTGTGGCAGCTTCACTGGCAGACCTCCCAGAGAGCCTCACTGACTGTTGCATGTCTTGCATCTCCAGCTCTTCAAGGTGCATGCAGAGGAAATCCTACACAGCACAGCCAAATGCAGGTCACGTCCTGCTCCCTGGGGCATGCTGGAGTATCTCAGGCTACATCTGTGCAGAGAAAAGAGCAAAGCCTCAAGGAGCCAGGGAGGTGTGCCTCAAGGAGCTTGCAATGCATTTGCTCCACCTAGGCTTAGAGCATTAAGCAGTGCTCAGGTCATGGGGAGGAAATGCCAACTCCACCAGACTTCAGCTGGGACTACCAGAGTAATCCAGAGTGGAATGAAGGACTTCACTATTTGCACTGCAGTGATGCCATGAGTCCCCCATGCCTCTGGGTCTGACCATGGGAAAATGTCTGACCAAGCACCTGGTGGTTGCATGAGTCACTTCCCGCTGTCTCAAATGCCACCACAGAGCAGTGCCTTGCATTTCCAGTACCAGTTTTTACATCTGAAAGGCAGCTTGGGCATCACAGGGACAAGCAAATGGCACTTGGCAGTTGTAGCAGGAACCTCTAGCACTCTGTCAGCTACTGCTTTGCCTGAAAGCAGGCTCCTGCAGCTTGGCCACAGCAGCTCTCACCATTGTGGGCAGCAGAGTCAGGGATGGGACAGAACTCAGCTTTTAAGACCTGGCCTGCACAACCCAAGTGCTGACTGCAGTCCTTCCCCCACACCTGCTATTCATCTCTAGTGCCTTCCTGCTGCACTCTAGTCTTGCAGCCCTGCTCTGACATCTTCTGGAAGACTATGCAAACATCCCCACTGCCATCAGCCAGCAGGCAGGCAAAGCTGCCCCACTTGTTTCTTAGGCAGGAGGAGCACAGCAGTGAAAGTGTGAGGCTGACATGAGATGCAGGACATCCAAGTCATGCATCCCAGCCATGAAGGCTCAAAGGCCTATTGCCCTCTCCAGCAGCACACTTTGGACCAGCTGTCTCAAGAACTGCTGCTGGGGATAGCTCTGTAGTACAGACTTAGGGGTTTCAGACCATTCCCCCTGCTCTGTAGCTTGGCTAGTTGGCATAATCCCTTTGTTGGGAAGGCCACAGGTGCTGGGGTGGAGAGATGCAGGGTCAGGCTATGCACTCACCCACACACCACAAGGTTTGCAGCCAGTGCTAAGGTTCAAACCTTGTGTTCTCCAGAGGGAGAGGGAGTTGTCTCAGGGCAAGACCCCTGCCTGCTGCAGGGAAGAGACCCTCCAGGGAACAGGGCAGCCAGCATGGGCTCGCACCAGGGACAGGACAACTGCTCGTGTCCAGCTGGATTCTCCAGCATGGAACAATCTCTCTTGCAAATGTGGAGTGTGAAGAAGGGCCCAAAAAGTTTAGCAGAAGGTTGTAGCTTCTGGTCTGCAGACACCAGTGATGGGAGCACAGGGCATTTCCATGAGAGGAGGTGAGAGGTGGCAAAGACTACCAAGTTAGTGGCTGCCCTGATAGACGCCCATGTGCGCAGTCTGAGGGGACCCAGAGGCTGAAGGAGGGGAGCTCTGAGGCAAAACCTTTACCTGTTGTTTGCAGAGGGTGAGGAAGGGAGATGCTGGCAGCTGATGCCTGTCAGACTCCTCTCTTTGAAGAGCACTGTTACTGCTGGCACCTCAAGAGTACCGAGTTAGATGTTCCCAGCCCCATGCTGATGCAGTCCTCTGGGATGTTCATGGTTTTGCATGGGCTCCTGCTCCTCACAGTGGAGACTGTGTCTTTGAGGTTTCATGTTGGTTGTGTTTTTCAGCCCTAGCCAAACCCTGCTGCAGCTTTACACACACACCAAGCTGTGCCCAAGCTTTCATCTCCATTTGAAACGTTGCATTAGGCAGGGAAGCTTTCTGCCACTGTAGTTATTCTAGCAAAGACCTTCTCCTTTTGGTTCCTCCTTCAGAGCAGGCAGGTATCAAAGACCTTGCAGCTATATATAAAAAACATATTCCTTCCCCCCCCAAAAAAACAAATCTGTTTTGTTTGGATTGTGCAAACTTGCTTTTATTTCTCGCAGCTAGGTAATTTCTGCTCAGAGAGGAACTGCTTCAAGCTCGCCCAGATCCACCCAGCCAGCCTCTTGCAGATTAGCATTCCAGGGGTGTTTGGGAGGTGACTCACTTTTTTGCTCTTGGCTTTGATTTGCTGCTGTCCTTTTCTACTTTTCCACACTGTGTTTTCCAAACACAACCCACTACAAATTGTCTTCTTTTTCCCACAGGAGGCCACAGTGTACTGACCTTGTACCACTTTTCCAAGTTGGTGATATTCCAAGGCGCCACAAGGTCAGGAGGACCTAGGATCCTTCCCCCCACTCTTTGGGCCCTCTGACTCAAGGATCCCACAAGCCTTTCAGTATTCCTTGCCCTCAGAAGTCTCAGAGCTCTCATCAGTGATCCAAAGGGGCTTCCTTGCTTTTTAAACTTCTTCCAGAAGCCTGCTCCTAGACCCTGGCAAAAGGCTTTTCTGGCACATCTTTGTGCCTACCAAGGCAGCTTGAATCAGCACATGCAAGGTCAGTGCCCGGACACAGAGAGACGAGAGAGAGCTGCTCTGTGACCCAAGCTGGAAAGGACACCTCTGTCTGGTGAGCTGCAAAGGAGTGGTGCAATGGGGAGTGGAGGTCTTTAGTTGTTTCAGAGGTCATGGGTGTATCTCAATAGGAACATGCTTCATTTGGAAACCACTGCTGCTGCTGGGAGGAGCACACAGCACACATGACCACAGGACACAGGCTTGGTTAACAGCAGACTCCTGAGGTCACACTGAGAAAACCCTCCAGATGGGGTTCAGTTTTCAAGGGGAGAAAACCCTCACCCCTTGCCACTAAAGGACAGACTGGACCTGTGTGGTCAGAACAGGTGCAGGATGCGTGAGGCAGCTCCCAACGGAGTGAGACCACCCTCCTGCGGGCTGTGCCAGTGCCCAGGGTGGGGAGCTGAGCGCCCGTGTCCTTCCCGGCACAGAGACACGCGTGGGCCGCAAGGGCGCTGCTCCGCTCCATCAGCCTCAAGCCACTGGCTCCACACAGACTTCACTGCTACAAAGAACACCTGAAAATGTCACAGCCATGCAATGGGACTGTGGGAGCAGATTATTTATTTGCCTTGGGTAAACGCATTGCTGCACAGCAAACAAACTCCCCTCTCTAGAGCTGGTCCTGGGCAAGCCCGGATCTGAGCACCCCACATCATTGCCGATTCAGTGCAAACCCACCACAGGCTTGGGCAAGGCCTCCTCACTCAGGTGCTGGAGTGCCTGACAGGGTTTCATGCCTGCCTTCATGCTCTTCAGGTGGAGATTCTGTCTTTGAAGGTAGGCCCCCATTACAAAAAAGCTCTGGAGGGGCTGGAAGGTGTCCAGAGAAGGGCCACAAGGGTGAGCAGAGGGCTGGAGCTGCTCTGCTATGGAGACAGACTGAGGGAGTTGGGGCTGTTCAGTCTGGAGAGGAGAAGGCTCCCAGGAGACCTAATTGTGGCCTTCCAGTATCTGAAGTATCAGGAAAGTTGGGGAGGGACTTTTTAGGGTGTTGGGTAGTGATAGGGTTAGGGGGAATAGATCCAAGCTACAGGAGGGGAGATAGAGATTAGACGTCAGGAAGAAGTTGTTCCCCATGAGGGTGGTGAGAGCCTGGCACAGGCTGCCCAGGGAGGTGGTGGAAGCCTCATGCCTGGAGGTTTTTCAGGCCAGGCTGGATGTGGCTGTGAGCAACATGATGTGGTGTGAGGTGTCCCTGCCCATGGCAGGGGGGTTAGAACTGGATGATCCTTGAGGTCCCTTCCAACCCTAACAATTAGATGATTCTGTGATTCCCACAGGCAACAGAAGAACAAACCCTTGAGGCACCAGCACAGTGCTTCCCAGGGACACCAATCCCAGCATGGGGAAGGTGATCCCAGGGAGAGGGAAGTCAGGGAACTCAGCAGCCATTTGAATGCTCCCAGTGCCTCATATGGAAAGGGACCAGGAGCAGGAGCTGGCAGTCAGTCAGCAAATGCTGGTGGAAATCACTGTGAAGCAGCAGCTGTAGAGAGGATTCCCATCTGGGACAAGCCAAGAAAGGATTTTTGATCAAGATGCTGGGTCTTGCTTTTCTTCCTGAGAGGAATGAAAGGACTGGAAAAGAAATCAAAACTGCAAAGAAGTATGAGAACAGAGATAAGATCTGAGTGAGGAAACCTTCTCCATCAGGTAGGAGACCAAGGTATGCAAAATGTGAAGAGATGAGAAAGCTCCTGCTCTCACCACACCACCTCCATCTCCACTGGGAATGGAGCAGGAGAGAAAGGGCGTTCCCTTAAACATGTAATTGAGATAGAAATCAAGAGTCAGTCCACAACAGTGCAGTCAGTTTGGCTGCTGTGAACAGTGGGGAAGTGAAACCCTTTGGTTGGGTGCCCAAGGGAGGGGAGGAGAGGAGCTAAGCTATGAGGTAGGTGATGAAAGGGATGGAGGAGGCTAGAAATGTGAACAGGTTAGAGCTGGCAGGAAGACTGCTCTGGGTCCTGCTTTTCCCATCCTGGTGGTGGCTGGGAAGGTCCTGACAGAACCGCTGGGAAGCCTGCACGGAGAGAAGGAGACACCAGAAGCACTTTTCAGTCATAAGCTTTTTCTTTGTTTTTTTTCCAGAATTCAAGCTTACACAGTTATCTATGCCCACTAGAGTCAGAATTACAGTTTTAATATCTGCATACAAAAGCTATGTAAAAATTATTTTCTTTCCCCAAATATACAAATCTTTCTCTTTAGATAAGTTTAAAACATTTGTGATCACAGAGCTTGTCTTTTGTTTTTTCATATATTTCAGGATGAAAAAATATCACCAGTCTGGCACAACTCTGAACACTGTTTGCAAAAAAAGAACAACCAAAACCCCAAACCAAAACCAAAAAATCATCCAAGGTACTTTGTTGTGTTTTATATCTCATGGTCTAACATTTGCCTTATCCTCAGGGCATGAAACTGGTATAAAAAATACACCAAATAAGCAAACCCCACAGACCTCACAAAGGAGCAAGGTCCTCCCCCAGCCTGCTTCATAAAAACAGATAAGCAACCCAGACCACACTTCTCTTCCAAAACAAGGATGAATGACTAATTTGATGTATTTATGAGCAAAGTAAAAACTGAAGAGTGACAGATGAAGGAAGGAAAGAGAGACAGAATTACAGTAAAGAAAGAGAGAAAGAAATTAAAGAGAGAAATTACAGCAAAATGACAGTGAAGAAAGAAATGACTGTGAAGAAATTAGAGAGAGAACTGACAGTGAAGAAAGAAATGACTGTGAAGAAATTGGAGAGAGAACTGACAGTGAAAAAGTTAGAGAGGAAGAACTGACAGTGAAGAAAGAAATGACAGTGAAGAAATTAGAGAGATAAAGAACTGACAGTGAAGAAAGAACTGACAGTGAAGAAATTAAAGAGAGAAAGAAATGACAGTGAAGAAATGAAAGAACTGAACGAAAGGAGAGCTTGTCAGCTAGTTCATGCCCTGATGCTGTCTTGCCCAACGTCAAATGTGTAGTTGAATAAAGTGTCTCTTAATGTTATTGTTTTTTACATTGTGCTCAGTAATTTACATCAATTTAACCTACACCTGGGTGCTGATGTAGATTGACATTTGATTGTCTTGTGCATAACGAAGGTCAGCTTTTTCTAGCAGGTCAGCTGTGCAAAGGGCAGTCACAAACAACTCATTCACCTGCACAATATATTGCTGTTTGAAGGCGACATCAGTCAATGTGGATACACACAGCGCGCACTCACTGCAGCTGCTAACATCTATACGACACAGGAAAACTTGGTGATAAGGCCAAACCTTTTTGTTTGTTTCTCCTTTTTTTGTTGTTTTTTTTTTCTTTTCCCCCAATTTTAAAGCAAAAATATACATAGTAAAAAAGGAACCCCCACCGTGCCCACACTGCTTCGATTCTTCAAGTGGAAAATAAAGTCTCTATCGCTCTAGAATAAAGTTCTCTCTATAAAATTTAAATATGGATCACTTGGTTGCTTTATCAAAAGGAAAAGTCTGGCAATCGGCCCCAGACGAGCACAAAAGTCTCCCTGAAGAGCTTCTGTCACCTCCTCCCTTAGGAAAAGGTAAATGTTGAACACTCTCCATCACTCTCAACAGCGAGAGGAGCGTGTTCCTTGGTTGTGGATTTAGATTCTGCCAGTGAAAAAGGTTTAGCCTTAGGGGTGCTGGCTACATGTCAAAACTGTAGGGCTGGTTCTTATAATTTATGATTCATGCAGCAAGAATTCCATATGACACACACAGGTTAGAGTTCCATAGCACAGAGATACATCACTAGCAATGACATGCTCCGCTTGTGATAGCAGCCCTGCCCTGGCAGGTTGAGGAGATAAAGGCTCTTTCCCCACAGAGTTATTCCTCTCTTCCTGATGCATGCCTTTGAAGAAGCCAAGCAGCCTGATTAAAGAGGACTTTGGACCTTGGAGGCCTGGCTCTAACACCTACACTTTGGCAGAATGTAAACAAAAATGATGATCCCACACTCTCTATGTCACTGTGAATATCACAATTTATCTGAGATTACACATGGAATGAGAGCCCAAATGCACCGAGTGCTAGTCAGGGCAAAACCATGAACGGCAACCACCAGGTTGGACAGAAAGGATCTTCTGTGTCAGACCCACAGGTAGGTCACAAAGCAAACAGGAGTCATGTGGCACCATCAGGAATGAGACTCTGGGCTGCACTGGGAAGTGTGCATTTGTTATTTCTCTCAGACAGTTACTACACAGGGAGCTGACTGCACTACTGGTGTCTGCTGCTCAGAAGGTAAATCCAGTGGCTCAACCCTCCAATGGCTTGAGACAATCCAGGTGTAAGAACAAGTCTTAGCAGGATTAATGTCAGCATCTGCTGGCAAGAGTCTGCGAGAGCATCCTCACCTGATCTAGTTTTGCTCTCATGCTCCCATGAATCAGGAGCTGTGCTGAGGGAGTCACACACAGTAAGACTGTTTGGAGATCAGAGGTCATTAGATGTCAGTACATCAAACCCGTCTGAGAGCTTGGTCTCATTGTTCAGCTAAGGAGTACCAGTAATAGCTCTCACTCTGATAATCAGTACCAGGCTGGGACTTCACCTCAGCAGCCAGCAGCGTGCTGGTGTATGTCCTGTCTGCTCAGTGCTGCCAGATCTCTCTAAGCTGCTCGCCTAACTTTAGGCACTTTGGCCCTCCTGCAGTCACTTAAGGGAGGAGGACTGATTCTCTGAACCCTGATTAAGCACAACTTCAACCTACATCAGAACCTTGGGAAGTCAGGCCATTGGCCTGGATGCCTCGATGCAGCTCATGTGCCTGAATTCAGACACCCTTTTATGCAGGCTGCTTGAAACCTTTGCAGCTTGCCACGCTAGACCTCGGAGGACAAGTTCCTGTACGAATTTTCACAACAGCCAGTGTGCAAAGTGCTCAGTTTCAGTACTGCCTCAAAATGCAGGCCTCTCTGGGTCATTTCAAGGTCTTCCATCTCCTGCTGCTTCCCCAGGTCAATCCAGCAACTCTCACATTTTTTCTAATCTCTCCCAAATTCCCTTAGTGCAGTCCTGGCAATCTCAAGCATTCAAACAGCCAGTTCTCAGGGCCCTAAGAGTTATGAGCTAGGTCGCTGCTGGGTAGCATCTTCCCACCTAAAGAATGAACATTGAGGCTATTGATTACAGCTCAAAGGATAGGAATTGCTGACCCAATGATAGATTGAACCTCTCAAGCATCAGCACAACTCCAGGAACTGAAGATCTGAAAACTACATGAAACATCATGGACCTTGTAGCAAGATCACTGTGAATAAAACTAGGAGAAGCGTAGTATTTTCCCTCCAGGGTCTCATCTGTGCAGCACAATCAAAGCCTTGTACCTTAACTCAAGCTTACGTTTAGCTAAGAGGTGAGATACTTGCACTGACTTCAGGATTCCATACTCAGATTCATGTCAGAACAAAGCTCCAAAAGACACACACATTTATTCCTCTTTCCTTTGCAAGTAGTTCTGGGTGTAGATGCAAGCAAGGCATCAGGTACCCAGCATTCTTCATGGGCTATGGATGCTGCTCATCTGAGATTCTACATGTGAGTTCATCACCTTGTCCTGTTTTAGACAGAAAGTTTCTAACTTTCCCAAGACACTACAAGTCATTTGGACAGAGACTGATGTCAGCACTTGTGCTTCGAGACGGAGCAAACACAGGCTCCCACAGATGTCCTTCAACTTCAGCAAACACTTCAAACCAAATTCCCAATGGTCTGTCTTCCTTGCTGCCTGCAAATCACCCCTGAATATCCCTTTGTGGTTGAATGTTCTCACAAAGGCGTGGGTAGAAACTCCCAAGTGATAACATCAGCGCTCCTAAATCATCACAGGTGCATATGGTATCACAGAACAAGACTTCATATCCCTGAAAACATAGCCAAGAGCACTCCAATGCTTATCAATTACGTAGGGAAAGAGGGGTGCAAAAAATGTAACCCCTGGCACACACATACTGTGTTCCACCTAAGAGATAGGATTTCCTGAGTATTGTGCTTTTGTAAGGGGACAAACACACAGCATACAGGTTTAGATATGGGCCATGAGCTTTGAAGGTCAACACATTCACCCCAACAATGCCCACTGACTTGCAGGCAAAGGCATCAATACATAGCAGAGAAAGAAACCAGTACCAATGCACAACACGAAGGAAGGTAGGGCGAGAGGACGTGCAAAAGATGTGAGCCAAGTCTCTGCTTCCCAGGAAGAACAGAAGAATGTTTGGATGTGTCACAGAGTCACACCAGTGCAGAGAATGGTTTCATACCAAGTTTATAAAGCCCAGGAGCGACATCCCTCTACCTACAATGCCCTCATCAGCGGCCTCTGCACACCCCAGGAGCGAGAGTGCTTGCAGACTCCGGCAGCAGGGCATCCTGCCGCTGCTCAGCTGGGCTCCTGCTCAGGCAGGCAGCGGGAGGAAATGCAAGGAGAGCCTAGCTAAATGAAACACAGACTGACAGCAAGCAGGGACAGCCCAGCTGATCAACAGGCATCAACACCTCTGCAGGAGAGGGTGAGAGAAGGACAGAAGACAAAAGTATAGAACTATATTGAAGACATCTGATGAAGATTTGTAATTATATATATATAAAATTATATATAGATGTGAATATAAACTTTATATATATATATGTATATAAACCCCCAAAATATGACTGCCAAGCAATACTACTTGTATGACTGGGATAAAGCTGTACAGTCATGAGTGTTGGTAATGACACAGCTGGTTTCTGTCCCATCTGAAGGTCACCCAGTATGTGTTGTTCTCCTTGTCCTCACTCTGTGAGCATTCACATCCCTGGATGCTATCCTGGCAGACAGCCTTCTCTCGGAGAGACACATTCTCCATGCACCTCAGAAAAAGCAGACATCTCCACTCTCAGCAAAAGCACCTCAGAGGGCCAAATTCCCCTCCTCACTCCACAGTGAAGTTACCTGGAGTTCAAAGGTAGTAAGAACCGAGGGATCTTACTCTTTTATACACATGGAAAAGAAAGGAGTCAGTCCCTTCTAACACTCTGCATTAAGTACTTGATTTATGGGGCACAGTTAAACTGCAGCTGCTGGAGCCGTCCTCAGAAAGTGATGGGATCATGATGGTGATGATGATGAAGATCCTAGACCATAATGGTGACAGTTACAATAGAAACAATCAGATGTCCCTGCCCATGGCAGGGGGGTTGGAACTAGATGATCCTTGAGGTCCCTTCCAACCCTGACAATTCTCTGATTCTATGAAGAATAGGAATTTCTTCTCATTAACTGGTGACTTGAGCCCTGCAAAATGAGGTAATGCCAAACAAGGCTTGCCAGGATCAAATTAACAATAGCTGTTTTCACTTGGAGGCAAATTTATTCTCTGCCACTTTCAATTTCTCTCCCATTATTTTTCAAGCAACAATGTGTGTGAGCTGGTGACCATGCAAGTGCTGGTGAATGACCCTGGGCTGTTTGTATTTTCACTGCTAAGCTGTCAAAGCATTCACACTGAAGAACTGAGTGACACACTGGCAACGACCACAAGTACCTGCAGCATTAGAGGGATGTTTTCATCCGTGTGTATAGAGCTGCCCCCAGCAACCCCAACGAACACCCAAACGAAACCCCAGCCCTGACTCGGGAAACAGCGAGCACGAAAGAAGAGCAGAGGTGAGAAGAGCTGGGCAATGGGATGAAACGACAGCCAGCAGTGCCACAGGGGGGTGGAGAACTGCTCCAAGTCTCTCTAATCTTCAAACACTTCCAGGAACAACGGAGGGAAGAGTTCTGTGGGGCACTCCACCTTCATGTGCAGGAAGCGGCTGGCGTGGCAGGCTCCGATCATTCGCAGGTCTGTCACTTTCATCAGCAGTTTTGGCCAAAAGTGTGCAACGTGGTGCTTTCTGTAATTAATGTAGTGTTCAAAGGCCAGCAGGAAACCCTCCTGGCACTTCTCTATCCTCTCGATGCAGACGAGGCCCGGGCGATCTGCGGACGAGAAGCAGCAGAGTTACTGGCGTTGTCTGCCTGATTATAAACCAGCAAAACCAGGGCAGCTCTGCGGCCAGGAGAGAAAGGAGGGAGACTGAGAACTTCTTTTACCCTGGACATCTCTCTTACCAGTGCTCTCCCTCTCAAAGCAAGGAGGCAATCCTCCCTTTCTTTAACCCTTGTCTGCTTTGCCTGTTCAGCAAAGCTGCTGAGGGTGCCACTGCCACGTCACCAGCGAAGATGTTGAACAAGACTGGTCCCAGTCTGCAGCTAGATAATCCTTGAGGTCCCTTACAACCCTGACAATTCTATGACTCTATTTAGAATAGAGTTGTTTGGGAAATGTTCCCTCAGAGTGACTAGAGCAACAGATCTCAGCTAAGGCTTGTATCTGTATCTTTCTGTAAAAACAACTAATGAAGAACCAAGCAAATGTCCTTGCCAGAGATGTAAATTACAGTTCTTTCCTACCTGTTTCCCTGCAGTCTGACCAATGCTTTGATTAAGCTTTGAACCCCAGGTGAGCTGCAAATGAAACTGCTATGGAGCACCAAGGAACAATGAAGACAAATCTGACTAATTGTCTTAGGTGGCACCCAGATGGGAGCTGGGAAAGATCCTTTCACAGGTCCTCTTCAAGAGATACTTCTGGGAAAGCAGGTCATAGAATCATAGGATTGTCAGGGTTGAAAGGGACCCCAAGGCTCAGCCAGTTCCAACCCCCCTGCCATGGCCAGGGACACCTCACACTACAGCAGGTTGCTCACAGCCACATCCAGCCTGGCCTTAAAAACCTCCAGGGATGAGGCTTCCACCACCTCCCTGGGCAACCTGTTGTAGTCTCTCACCACCTTCATGGGGAAGAACTTCTCCCTCACATCCAATCTGAATCTACCCATTTCTACTTTTTTTCCATCCCCCCCAGTCCTATCCCTCCCTGACACCCTCAAAAGTCCCTCCCCAGCTTTCTTGTATCCCCCTTCAGATACTGGAAGGCCACAGTAAGGTCTCCTTGGAGCCTTCTCTTCTCCAGACTGAACAGCCCCAACTCTCTCATCCTGTCTCCATAGGAAAGGTGCTCTGAACTGCCTTCTGAAACCCTTATTCACATCTCACTGTGTAGGGAACTAAAAAGCAATGGAAATGGGGAGGTCAAACGCTGTGTTGTGAGTAATGTGGAAACCTTTCTGTCTCAGATGCAGTGAATGCCTGTAATTCACTGCCTGTGGGTGTTATTCAGTGCTCAATCTTCAAAGTGGTGTTAAAACCAAGTCTTGCCAAATCTGCTGCTGCCCAAGAATGGCATTTCCTATGTGGGCCAGCACCACCAGTGGAAGCATATTTGGAAACATGCTCTGTTTAGGAAGGTTAGAAACTTTGGAAGTCACATGGAACGGTCTGTGCTGCTCCTGGCAGCCCACTGGTCTGCCACTGACAGACCAGCTGCACTGGTCACAGCGTAGGGAAGCAGCCCAGCTCTCAAAAGCAGGCAGTGGTGCTGTTAAGTAGAAAACCAAGAAGGCAGGGAAAACCTGAGACAGATGGAAACATGTATGAGTTGTACCCCCTGCCCAGTGCAGGGCAAGAGGCAACTTGATTGTGTGTACAACTGTTGCTAAATTATCAGTCTGTCCTTCAAAGTAAACTGGCTCTGAACCAGATGTGATTTATTTCTGATGACCACCTCTGCCTCCTCTCTAAGTACTGAACTGTGCATAGTGTGTTACCAAAGCCTCTTTCAGGGCTGCCTCTCTGAATAACCTGCGTTTTTGTCCCCTCAGTGGTCACCAAACTAATTCTAAACTGCACTGGGATTTTGAGAGAGGATTTCTCCCCCGTTCCTCTAGTCGGCACTACAAGGTCTAACATGCTCTGCTTCTTCCAAAAGAGGCTTCTGACAGGCTAAGCAGTTTCAAACCAGCTGGGGTCCCAGTGTATTTCTGTTCTCACCCGATGACATGAGCAGAACAGCCTGAAGAAGGGCAACCTCGGTGTCATCCAGGTTAAATGAAGACAGAGACATGCCCAGGTCAAAGATGGCGTCGGACACCACGCCGAGCCCCCCGTTCTTCAGCTGGCCCCTCGTCACCGCCATCTCCCCGTTCAGGGTCAGCGTCTCGCTCTCGGGATCGTAGCGAACTGCCGCTCGCAGGGACATTATCTCCATGCAGCAGCCCTTCAGGAGGATGATCTGGTCTTCACATGGCAGCTGCAAAAGTCACAACTGGTATAGACACACTAGAACCAGGCTGAGGACACAGGAGGACAGTGTGCTCTCTAGCACCTCTGTACAGAACCAGAGGTGCTTTAATGTCAGAGAAACCACCAGGACTGTTTTGAGACTGTCACTAAATGAACAGAAGAAGCCCTGTGTAAGAAAACCCAACTCATTTGTACTTGGCTTGAAAGGAGGCAAACATCTATCCATTACTGATTCATGTGAAGTTATTATATTTACCTGATTTGCAACTGAAACTTAAGAAAACCAGCCCTCCAACTGCAGGTTTGCAATGGCAACTGGGCACTTGCAAAGCAAGCTCCTTATTTGGTGTGACACAGTGCAGAGGGGGTGCCAGTTACCTAATGCAAGTGGAAAGCAGTTACCTGTTAAAGAAGAGTTTTAATCACAAAGCCAGGCACAGTCAGCTGAATTATTTTTCCAGCAATGCCAGCTTCAGGTGTGAAGTGTTTGATACACAGGAAAAATGACTCATCCTGTTCAAGGCAAATCACTTTCTCTGCAGGTCACACTGAGCTCAGCAGCAGCATGAGGAAGGCTGCATGAGCACAGTAGCACTGTTTAGCTGCTGAGACTGAAGCAGGGAAACAAACAGTAAGAGATTAAGGCAAAGCAAGACAGGTATCAGAATAGGCAACTGCAGAGAAAAATGTGGTGTGAAAGAAAGGGAGAAGGGAGAAGAAAAGAAATTAAGAAGAAGAAAAAAAAAGACAAAGGAGAAGGAAAACCAATGGAAAAGCAAAAGCCTGATAGCAGTAGGGAAGATATTTCATGATGCTTCAGCTGTTTTATTAAACCAATGAGAATTCCTCTTCCTACTTGAACCTTCTTAAAGCTTCTTCATGGTAGTGGTGACCTGGATGTGCTTCCCTTCACTTGCTTTCCTAGCTGCAAAGGACACACAGGATGCCTGCTCCACTGATGCCAAGCATCAGGTTCTGATCTGCCAGTAGCAGCAGTTACCACAAACAGCAGGCTGAAACATTCTGCCCCAAACTATGCAGGTTTCAGTGCTCACCACTTGAGGCTTGCTACCAGAGCACTTTCCAGGAGTGAGGTCAATGAATGTGACTGATTATCTGCCACACGTTGTCCTTTCCTCCTCTCTCTGCAGAGGGAAAAGGCAAAGGCAGGAACCTCAGGGGCTCACCTCAGCAGGACATACTGGCAACCAGCATGTGTAATGCAGCACCACGGAACTGAGCTGAGCTACCTTAGAAGGTGTTCACACAGCTTCACCCAGCATGGAATTACTGTTGCCTGTGACACTTAAACTCATATCAAGCTGATGAAATGCTCCTCAGTCTTCATCTTCTAAGCAGAAAGAAACACAAGAAGGAAATAGTACCAGAAATGCTGAAAAGGTTTTCTTAGGCTTTGATTGCCCTGGAATTAGATTCTTGCTTTGAGGTATGGGCCAATGCAGACTAAGCTGGGCACTCACTGTGCTTTCCTGGCTTGCACATGTGTCCAAAGAAGAGAGAAAGAAGAAAAAGCCATCTGTGAAGATGTAAGTGGCCATGTATGTTCCCTGCCATCACACTCCTTCACAGAGATTTAGCATGCTCTCAGCCTGAGTGTCTGTGGAAATGAAGAACTGAGACAGTGCTTAAGTGCAGAGTTGTACTTCACTCTGCCTCAGACATTGCTCCCTACAGGCGTCAGGTTTACACAGTGGCTCAGCTGTAAAGAAGGTCTGCCCTGAGCTGCATAGCCTACAGAGGCCATGCCCAAGATTGTCTTGATGATCCATGCCTCCTGCCTGTCTCTGACACAAGAGGGCTTAAAGCAGCCAGGAGGGGTAGATGTCAGATGGGCACTGCAGTCTGTGGCTGACTGGCAGAGTTTTCTAAATTAAAGACTAGTTTGGCATGCCACTGCAGCTTCCCACTGACAAACATCAAACCAGAGGAGACACATTCCCTCAGGAGCTGCAGGGGCTCCTTGATCCACAGCCATGTTCCTTGTATTTGAAAATCTTTATGCTTGGCCACGATTTCCTGCTTTCCTGCATGACAGAGCCAGCGCTGAGGCTAGCCAGGGAGAACCACTGACACTGTATCAGCTATAGAAATACCTCTTCTTCTTCTTGAGGAGGCCAGAGGAGATAAACAGCCCTCCGTGACTAACTGTAAAGAAAAGCTGCCAGCCAAAAAGAGAGAAAGCAAAATCCTGTGGCTGCCTTAAACTTCTGTCCTGACTGATGCTTTGTCTCCGCGTTTACAGAGCCTAAAGAACACCGATGTCATTCACCTGCCACCAGCAGAGCCAGGCGCTGCTCTGCAGTGTGGGTGGGCAGGCAGACATCCTTCCATAGCTAGATTCAGGGCATTTCCATGATTCCTATGCCTCTGGATTCTAAGGGACTCACAACACTTAAAATTACTAAAATGATTAAGATTATTAAGACTTGTTATGGTTTTATGCTGACACCTAGGAAAATCCCAGAGACTTTGATAAGAAAATAGCCAAGGCAAAGAAAGTTAGCCATTGGATGCAGAGTAACAAAATGGATATGTCTGTATCATTCCATCCACTGCAAGTCAGCTGCAAACACTTCTGTCTCTTTTCACTTCTTTCTCTTGGCATGGCTTGTTCCCTTAGCTCCTTCCTGACCTTCAGCTGGCTAGACTGTGTTTGTGAGAGGGGAACGAGAGGGAGAGGGGAGGTTGTGAGCAGTCCCCCCCGGACTGTCCAGAGGGGTGTGGGAACAATAGAAGGGGATCCTTGTATTTGTGGGGTGTTTCCTGAATTGCAAAGGTACAGCAATACATTTTGTGCATATTCATTGCATTTTATGTTTCTAAGTTTTGCGTGCTTCGTAAATACAGCTTCACTCTGCTTTTCAGACCAGCTGAGCTAGTCTGGTCATTTATTTTGGGGGTAATTCTCTGGAATGTGTTGGTGGGTAGTCTCAACCCACCACAAGACTGAAATAGAATTTCAAGTTGCTGTTCTGATAACATTTTAAAAGTTAGGACAAAAGTGTCATCAATCATCGCATCTGGTCCTTCAAGAAAAGGAGACCTTGGTGCAACAGAGACCGGCCTAGGGCCTCAACACTCCTAATGTGCAGTGTCCTCTATTTTAGTTTATTTGCTGTGTATTTTACATGTGAGCATCTACCTGGACTGACACTACTTTGCTTTTACAGACTTCTTTTTTGGCACAGCCTCCCTGTTCAGAAGAAGCATGCCTAGGGAACACAACGAGGCAAGTGCCATTCCTGCGTGGGGATGCTCTCCTGAACTTGAAGACTTGCTGCATATGCCCAGCTTCACAACACTGCTCTTGCCAAGGAGTCACAAAGGGCAGAGGGAACTATGTGCTGGAAGACCTGATTAATGTACCAAAGGTTTTGCTAGACAGTCTGAGTTTGCTCACTTCACAGAAACACAGAGTCACATTTGCTTAGTTCAAGACCACACCTAAAGACACATTTGAGTTTCTAGAGAACCATGATGACTTCTAGATGAACAAAACCATAACTGCAGTGACCAAAGACAAAGATGATTCTAGTCCTACCTATTTTGAGTAGCTTTAGTTTTTCTGATTTTAATATCCTCCATTGCAGGAGTATTTTGAACAGATTTTAACTAGAGGCATAGAAATGAGGAGTGCAAAGAAGTCCTCTTACCTCACAAAACATAGGCAGCTTTTTGGCAAAGTCCACCACTCTTGTAATCGCTGGTGTGATGATCTTTGTAAACTGGCTGAAGGCTTCTAAGTCAACTTTCCCACCTTCTGGGGCATTCACTATTGGTGCCTGCCCAATATCTTCTGGCTGAGGAAGTAAACAAAGATATTTAAAGGAGCAATGTATTTTAAACCAAGGATTTGATACTCTGAATAGTGCTGGTGGTGATGGAAGGCGTGCCGAAGTGACAAAGAGCGCCGTTCGCTTTACAAGCAGTGCCCATTACAGCCCAGTATGTGGACTCGTTTGTGAGGCACTTGTGAGAGGGGCTGCACAGAGGAGTGGGGGACTGGTGTGCTGCTGCCCATCCTTGTGCACATGCAAATTCACCCCTCTGCCTGTACCAGTATTTTGTGGGTGCAGCATATGCACTTTTGCTTGCAACTATAGACATGTTCTTGTTTCTTGCAGGTGTTAAGAACTCTTGAGCTCCTCTAAAACCTCAGGGAGCTGAGCTAACGTGTTTGCCGTGAGAAGAGGCTGAGAGCTTTGCAGAGCTAGGCTCTTTCACCTCCTCAAAATTCTCAAACCCTCCCCAGAACAGATTGCTTGGAATCACAGAGCTCTAGGCAACTGCCAGGGTTCCTTTCCAAAACTAGGCTAAACCAGCTGATGACTAAGAATGGGCTAACACAAACCTAGTCTGCATAAAGTGACTGGAGTCTGAACTGGCCTCTGTAAAATTTGGGGTTGAAACTGACCTTCTGCCTGACTTCAGCCCAAGACTTCTCCAAAACAGAAAAAAAGAGTCACATTTTGAGGATTTCAATAGGAACAGGCAATGGAATAGTTTCAAGCAGAATCTGCAAGGAATGGGCCTGTATTCCAGCTGCACTTCAACTTGTTGATCTGATCTCATGACAGCTCATCAATGTCACCATGTATTCTAAAACCAGGCATATGAAAGCCCTTCCCTTTACTGAGCATGGCTTTGTGGTTGTGACAGGCCTGCCAACCAGCAGGCAGAGGTTCCATTTTGTTCACAGTAGAGAGCCATAAAGGAGTAAACTTCAGAGAACAAGGCCTTAAATACCGAGAGACTTCAGGATATTGATCTAAGGGCACTCAAATGGGGGGGGTGATGAGAGTAACACCTTCTAAAAGATCCTTCCACAGCTCTGTCAGCAATCTGAATCCAAGCCTGACTGCTCTCAACAAAAAGCAGCACATGTGTGAATGCAGCAAGGCAGTGCAAAGCACCAATTGTAAAGGAGCAATGAATAGGACTGAGCTCAGTTATCTGATGGTTCCCTCTGAAAAAAGAAAAGAAATAAAATCAAATAATCCCACTTCTAGGCAGCCTCCCTTCCTGAATCTTGGGCAACTAAATGTCACTGTCTGTCTGCTCATGATAAACAACCTTCATCCCTTCCAAGCAAGAAGCCTACATGCTTAAATCCATGCTTAATATTGTTAGGGGGGGAAAAAAAGGGAAGAGCACAGCACTTTCTTGAGAAAAGCAAAAGGAGTCAGGACTACTAACTAGAGCTAGTGAAAGCCATTACCATCCAGCTCACCTCCATAGGAAAAGACCTCAAAGGACTTCCTGCTGTTTAGGAACCAGCCTCAGCTTCCTAAGGACAGACCCACAGCTCCCAAAGCATGTAGTCAGCTCTTGCTCTGCAGCAGCTTGTGGCAGGGGCTTCCATAGTCCTCCATCTGCTGCTGGCATGCCATCCTGGACTCTCCCTGCTGTGCTCACTGCAAGGTGTTACTGAGATTCCTACACCTGCCTGAGACCTCTGGGCTTCAGCATGTGAGCACTGCCAAGAAGCAGGAGGCTCTGCAGCAAGAACCGAGTGGAGAGCTAACTGTGGTAGTCACAGCTGGCTTCCCATCTGCCCATGACAGCTACCACCCCTGCTTCTGCCCCAGCCAGCCAGAACTGCCCCATCTCCCAAAACTCTTCTTGTTAAATCACATCATTCCCTGCCTCTGGGCATCCTTTGCTGGAGGCACCCCCTCTGCGAAGGCCATCTCCAGAGCCTGAAGTCCCTCACTGACCACACTGCACATGGTACAGCTTTCTGCTCATGTTTTCACTCTCAACTCAAACCTCAAGCTCCCCATGCTTTATTGCAAAGTAGGAGATACTGGCAGAGCAACACTGCTGCCTGAGTAACCAAACACACTGATGCAGCTGCTTCTTGGACTGCTAAAATCACCACCACAAACCTTGCTGGGAAGTGCTCTCTTGCCTCCTGCCAGTGACCACTGCCTGTGGTTTCACATCCAGGAACACATCCAGCCACGTTTTGAACATCTCCAGAGAGGGAGACTCCACATGCACCCTGGGCAGCCTGTGCCAGTGTTCTCACCCTCACAAGGAAAACATTTTTCCTCCTGTTCCCATGGAACTTCCTCTGCCTCAGCTTCCCCCACTGCCCCTTGTGCTGGCATTGGGCATCACCCAGCAGAGCCTGGCTCCAGCCTCTGGGCACTCACCCTGCACATCTTTATCAACATGAATGAGGTCACCCTCAGGCTCCTCCTCTCCAAGCTACAGAGCCCTCAGCTCCCTCAGGCTCTCCTCATAAGGAAGATGTTCCACTCCCTTAAGCATTTTTGTGGCTCTGTGCTGGACTCTTCCAAGCAGTTCCCTGAGGTCCTTCTTGACCCGAGGGGCCCAGAACTGGACACAATACTCCAGATGTGGCCTCAGCAGGGCAGAGTAGAGGGGGAAGAGAACCTCTCTCCACCTACTGACCACAGCCCCCATACCCCAGGATGCCATTGTCCTTCTTGGCCACCAGAGCACATTGCTGGTTCATGGTCAACCCCCCATCCACTAGGACCCCCAGGTCCTTTTCTGCTTCACTGCTCTCCAACAGCTCAGTCCCCAACCTATCCTGCTCCATGGGGTTGTTCTTTCCCAGGTGCAAGACTCTCCCTTTGCCCTTGTTGTATTCCATTCAATTTCTCCCTGCCCAGCTCTCAGCCTAAGTCTCCCTGGATGGCAGCACAACCCTCCTGTGTCAGCCACTCCTCCCAGTTTGGTGTCCTCAGCAAACTTGCTGCCAGTGCTCTCTGTGCCCTCATCCAGGTCATTGATGAATATATGGAATAGAACTGGGCCCAGTGCTGAGCCCTGAGGGACTCCACTAGATACAGGCCTCCAACTAGACTCTGTCCCAATGACTACAACTCTCTGACTTCTCTCCTTCAACCAGTTCCCATCCACCTCACTCTCTGATCATCCAGCCCACACTGCCTCAATCCAGCTGCAAGTTACAAGGTGAAAACTGAAGACATCTTGTAGTCTACACCCCCAGTGTGACTGTATCATCCTGCTTTCACTGGAACTCTTTTTTCCTTTGCCACATTTATTTTAATTAATGTGTTCACTTTAGAACAAGGAACCAAAGCTCATGAGTTATTAATAAAAAATCTCAGCTTGCACCTGAACCTGAAGCCTGTTTTAACACTCATGATATATGGTGTGGTAGTCTCCAATTGAGACAACTATCCATAGATAGGTATTTATAAAAGTATGCATTCCAGACTGCTGCTGCTAGGAGTGAAACAGCTACTCTGCACCTCTCTTATCACAGCCCATTAAAAGCATCCATCTGGGTAAGCCTTAACTTAGCAATCTGCTGTTTGTCTTTTGAAATACATGGCCTGAGCTCCAGGCAAGAGTAGGAAGCTGTTAACTACAATGATCCTCAGAAACGCCAACAGAGGCCTGACACAGCCTTTTGTCCTGGGGCTGCGATGTTGGGAAGGGGCTTCAGAACAGAGAAAGGAGCAGTGTAAAAGGCTACAGTCTTTACCAGAAATTTCCTCTTCTGTTTCCAGTGGCTTCCCTGTGCATTGGTGGCCACGTGTGCTTCAGTGACGATTTTGATCAGCTCCCACTCCTCGTCCGTCGGCTCCGGCTTGTGCCCAATGGTTTTCTGCAGCTCCTCCCGACGTCGCTTCTCTCGGTTTTCCTCTATCAGCTTTCTCTTTGCCAACCTCTTGCTGTCATCCAGCACCACTAGCAGGGGACAAAGCACACAAAAATGGCCACAAGCTCTTAAGGCTCTCTGAACGTTGGTCTTTGCTATGCCTATATGCTACGTCACAGAATCACAGGACGTTAGGGGTTAGTATCATAGTATCACAGTATCAGTCAGGGTTGGAAGGGACCACAAGGATCACCCAGTTCCAACCCCCCTGCCATGGGCAGGGACACCCCACACTAGATCAGGCTGGCCAGAGCCAGAGCTGGTTGGAAGGGACCTCCAGAGATCATCAGCTCACAGTTGACACAGATCTTATTCCCCCCTCCAAACTTTGTTTTCTCAGAAGCCTGGATTGCAAAGAATGACTGTTACAGTTACAGGCTGATGCCTAGGAAAATTCCATAGACCGGGAGTAGAAAATAGTTAAAGGTAAATAAATTACCATTGGATATGAAAGAAAAATAATGATAAGGTCTAAATCACAGGCACAGGGTGTTAGGGGTTGGAAGCATCAAGTCCAACCCCCCTGCCAGAACAGGACCAGAGAATCCAGCACAGGTCACAGAGGAACACATCCAGATGGGTCTGGAAAATCTCCAGAGAAGGAGACTCCACAACCTCTCTGGGCAGCCTCTTCCAGTGCTCTGGGACCCTCACAGTGAAGAAGTTCCTCCTCATGTGGAGGTGGAACCTCCTGTGCTGGAGTTTCTATCCATCACCCCTTGTCCTATCCCAGGGTGCAACTGAGCAGATCCTGTCCCCTCCCTGCTGAGCCCCAGCCCTCAGATATTTAGAAACATTGATTAATACATAGAATACATAGAATAAACCAGGTTGGAAGAGACCTTCAATCCCTCTCAGTCTTCTGTTCTCCAGACTGAACAGCCCCGGGGCTCTCAGCCTCTCCTCATCAGGCAGTGCTCCAGTCCCTTCATCATGCTCATTGCCCTCTCCAGCTGCTGGGCTCTCTCCAGCAGATCCCTGTCCCTCTTGAACTGGGGAGCCCAGAACTGGACACAATATTCCAGGTGAAGTCTCACCAGGGCAGAGTAGAGGGGCAGGAGAACCTCTCTTGATCTGCTAGACACACTGATGGGGATTAGAAGTAGCTACATGAACACTTCTGTCTCTTTTTCACTCCTTCACTCTAGCTGCTACTAGGTGGTGCTACTATGTGGTAGGGGACACGGTCTCAAGCTGCACCAGGGGAGGTTTAGACTCAAGGTGAGGAGAAAGTTCTTCACCGAGCGAGTCGTTCGTCATTGGGATGTGCTGCCCAGGGAGGTGGTGGAGTCACCGTCCCTGGAGGTGTTCAGGGGGAGATTGGACGTGGCACTTGGTGCCATGGTCTAGTCATGAGGTCTGTCGAGATGGGTTGGACTTGATGATCCTTGGGGTCTCTTCCAACCTCAGTTATACTGTGATACTGTGCTACTGTGCTTCTGCTTGGCTCTGATGACCTTGGCTATGTTCCTTGTTGTGGCTAAGCACCAGCAGGGCTACACTAAATGCTTTCTCCTCTTCCCCTTGTATGGAGGGGTGAGGTGAGGTGGGAGGAGTTTGTTGGTAGCCACTGGCTTGTCCAGTGGGGTCTTTGTCCTGTAAGAATATCCACTTTGTACATATTCACTGCATTTCATATTTCCACATTTTAGTTTGCTTGTAAATAGAGCTTCAGTTGCTTCCAAACCTTCTGAGCTAGTCTGGTGATTTATTCTGGGGGGGTAATTCTCCACATTTATGTTGTGAGGGGTAATTCCTAACCCCATCACAATGACTTACCCTTCTGGTAGCATTTTGTATGCTGCCATTGCCTTCAGTGGCTCATTCCACCAATAAAACTAGTATGTTACAGGTTTGTGAGGACTCAGACAATTGCTCCCACAATGGGCTTTGAGTACATTAGGAGAGATGCACAGGTTTTTTCCAAGTAGTATCACATGCTCACTGCTCTGAGCTATGTAGCCAGCAGAAGGTAATGTGAATTTAAGAAGGTGGGAGGTACTCACTCAGAGGAGACTCAGCTACCTGTTGCATGACATAATCAGAAATCCTTTAGCTCTTTCCTTAAGTCCTAACAAATGGTGCTGCTCTGGTTCCTTCCTCTAGATTCCTGCTGCTTCCAGTGAGATCAGAAAAACCAGTCCCTGGGCTGCTCATCTCTGACCACCACTGAAGGCTTTATCCCATTTACCGTGCAGACAGGCACAGGCCACTCAAAGAGAAGGGCTTGCTTTAGCAGGTGAGGGCTATTCTGATCCACAGCTGGTGGCTGGCAGAAGCAATGTGAATCCTGCTTACACATGTCTGTTCACACATTTTAACCCAAGGGTGGGAGAAACCCTTCTAGAGCTGGAGTACAGCTGGCCTGTCTGCCATGCTCAGTGGCAGCTCCTTTGGCACACAAGTAGGTGCAGCCCACAAAGGCCAAAGCAGCTTTGTGGTAACAGCACCTCTTGGTCAGAGTCAGACTCAGGGAAACTTCACAGTATCACAGTACATTAGAGGTTGGAAGGCACCTCCTGAGATCACTGGGTCCAACCCCCCTGCCAAAGCAGGATCACTTCTTACTCTGCACAGCTGCTACCTGTCTGATGCTCACCACTGCCTGCTGCATCAGGCTGGACTGGATGTGACCCAGGGTCACCCAGCCCCTCCCCTGAAGGTCAACCTGGCTAAAATGCAATTGTGTCCTTTCTTCTGCTTCCCTCTAGGCAGTTATACATTACATGAACAATGATAGATACTAAGTGAGAATACTTTCCTGTGGTTTGTTTGGCCTGTTTCCCTGCCCCTTCTGCAGAGGATTACACTGGCAACAACCATTAACGTCAATGCACAGGAGGATTTGTTGGACTACCTCCCCTTTGCACCTAATTGAATTTATCCATGTAAATCCCTGTGGAACAGCAGGAAAAGAAGGCCCCTAAGGGTTAATCTTACAGCCACATTTTCTAGTTCTTCAGAATGAGAGTAGAATTCTTTGCAGCAGATAACTTCTTCAGGGCTAAAAATAAAACAAACAACTGCAGGATGACTCACACAACGACATTCAATTTCACATCCTCCAGAACTTTCTAAACAAGGGGTTTTTTCTCAAGTACAGTGTCCATCCAGATGCACTTCTCCCTCCTCTCTGACAAAGAGTGCACATTCCTACTGTTATTCAGCTGGATAAGGCCAGGAGGAGGTGCAGTCTGGTGAAGGAAGGGTAAACAAAAAATTACAGCCCTATGAAAGTGGTTTGGTGCAGTAAGTGTAATTGCCTGGTACAGGTTATTAAAACAGGAAAAAAAGGGCTGGCAGTTGTGCTCTGCTTCAAGAACCTTCACCAATCAACATGCTTTAAGCAAATACACTCATCAAAACCCAACAAGAAGAAGAAGAAAGAGGAGCAGAAAGAGATACTTACAATCTGTTGCCATGCCAACAAAGATACATTTTTTGAAGCGACATTCCTGGCACTGATTCCTGGTTACTTTGTCTATCACACATTTTCCTTCATATTTACAGGAATAGGTTGGATGGAGGTTTTTCTGAATGGTTCTTCTGAAAAAACCCTGAGGGCAATAAAGAAACACGTTGGAAAGCATTAGCATGATGCAGTTTGCTGTTCAAGCTGAGGACCTCTTTGGTTTGCTAGGAATGTGCCAAAATATGCAAGATAAGGTACTCCACTCCATCAAACTCTCAAAGATGGAAAGAGCAAACCAGTTTTAGTGTATGACATTTCTGTTCTGAGCTTCCTGAAACATTTCCTCCCTAAAAGTAAAACTCATATCGACATGGTAGGTAAGTAAAGGCCTGAGTAATGGCGCCTCAAGGGACAAACACTCTCCTGCTCTTGAAGTCTTATGTTGCAGCTACCATCTGCAAACAAGAGCTGGGACCTGTGCAGAGTGCATGGGGTTGAGAAATGCTTTCTAGCTGACCAACTGCATGCTGTGAAGAGCAAAACAATCACACATTCTATGTGTGCCAAGAACAACATCCTGACATGCTGGCACCCTTGGATTGGAACATGCTGCAGAAGCCACCTCCTTGACACACTGGCACCTCTTAGTGGGAAAAGATTTTAGCTTATAGCTGTGGTTGGGTTTTATTGATTAAGTGATGGGTAAGACAGAGAATTTAAGCAGCTATTCAGAATACTGGAGACTGGGTGTTTAGGGACACTGCTAAGGATATACTGCTAGGGGTATACTGCTAGGGACATGCTTGGGACTTCTACTTCCATTAGCTGCTTTGCCTGTTAAGGGCTTCTAGGACTTCTGCCAAGGACACTCTGAGATGCTGTAATGCTGGGGATTCTACAACACAGTAATGAAGGACATCTGAGTGGACTTCTGAGATTCTCTGCCCTCTGCACTTCTGGAATTCCATTGCTAGAGCAGTAATGGGGTTTGTACCTTCGTCACCTGCTGGCACCTGTTGTAAGGGGCTGTTACAACTACATTCAGCTCCCCCGGCCCAGGGCAGTGGTAGCCTTATGCTTCTGTCTGTTATTGGTTTGTATTTGTACTACAGAGTTTATTCTGAGTCACCACTGAAGGTTATCTAGAGGCATATATGTACTTCTAATTTTGGAGCAGCTCCTGTCAAACCTAAGAGTGATGGATGTGATACTAAAGGATCAAGAACAGTTCTACCCCTTCCTTTCCATCAAAGCCAAATAGCCATCCAACCAAAACTGGGCAAGACTAAGGATTTTTCAAACACAACTGGCACTGGTTTTGAGTGTGTTTCTAAATAGTGGATCCAAAGAGGAGAGGAGGATTTGATCTGTGAGAAACAAACATCACCAACAAAGATCCCTTTCTGAAAGTCCCATCTGTCCGTCAGCTGTCGATACGGACCTGTACTGCCAGTTGCCAAACAGGCATTAGCTCAGATCCCAAGCTCACAACAACTAATGTAGTTCCACTGAAGGTATTGAGTTGTAAATTCCAGAGACCTTGGGCCTCAGTAAAGGAATCAGAATCATAGAATCAGCCAGGTTGGAAAAGACCTCAGAGATCATCAAGTCCAACCTATTACCTAACACCTAACACCTCTTGACAACTAAACCATGGCTCCAGGTGCCAAGTCCAATCCCCCTTTGAACACCTCAACTTACCTCTGAACATTTCACTCATAATTCTGATACTAATTGCAACATGACTTTTCTGATTGACTTCTGCAAGAGCTGGATAAGCTTCCTGAGACTGAATGATTTTTACAAGATAGGCCATAAAGCAAGAAATTGAGACCATTTTATTTCAAGTGTCATTGTTTAAGATTGTCTACATTCAGCAATGCAGCCTGGAACCACCCTGACAGAGCAAACACACTGGGCTCTCGGTCCTGTTCGACTGAGGCCACCGAGAACGGTTCTGGCTCCAAAGAAAACAATGGCAACACTGAAGGGAGGTTTTGCCTGATGCATAGCCCCCTCATTTGGGATTTTCTCTAATGAATAGTCTCTTCACTCCTCTAGATGAAAGGTCTGCTTTTAATTATGCTAATTAATACACAGTAAAATCTTATAGCAGTGGGCAACTTACTTGAACACAAGATGTTGAATGCATTTGGGCCTGCACTGCTAACTCCACAGGAAATAATAAAGAGCCTTGGCCTCATTAGGGTTTGACTCAGCTCAAGAGTACAACTCTTTCTCCCTTCATGACATGACATGAAGTCTCAATGAAACTGAGTTACATAAAGTGTGTGTGAGCCTTTGCAAGACTGAGACGTGCTGAGCTGAGCCTAAATCCAGGACATCACAGGCAAGATGTCTTTTATGTGGAGCTTGGATCAGGCCTCAAACTCTCATCTACCCAACAACTGGATCTGGATCCACTCTCAACCCTGTGATGAATTCCTAGAGACAGGCCCTGTTCCTTTCCTCCCTGAAGAACAAACATGGCTCTGGACCACCAGGAACACAAGGTAATCTCTGCTCATAGCAAGAGATGAAAAAAATCTCTGATGAGTCTCAGGAAATGGTACTCAATTCCATTTTCCAAACCTTGCATGGGGCTTAACACAGCTCTAGTTTTATCTCCTCCTCTAGAGTCTTTCAAGACCCATCTGGATGCATTCCTGTGTGACCTGTGCTAGATTCTCTGGTCCTGCTCTGGCAGGGAATCTGGACTCGATGATCTCCGGAGGTCCCTTCCAACCCCTAACATCCTGTGAGCCTGTGAACAACAAGGTTCCTCACTGCTTGTGTTGGAAACAGTACATTTCATCTTCCAATTCCTTTCCATTTCTCAGAAACCTTTTGCAAAAACCCTCTTTGATCATCTCTAGACAAAATGTAATAAGGAAATTGCTCTTTATGTTTGTCCAAACATTTAACCACAGAGCTGTTAATTTCATCAATAAAAGCATGCACATCTCGCTGGAAGGCAACTACTGTTTTCCTACAGTCCTCAAATTCCTTACAATTTACTCTTCAGAGAGCATGTGTGAGGATGTCTTGTTCATGAAAGCACTTGCCAAAGCCAGTTTTTGGCTGTCAGCCCTGATGAATGTTGTCACAAAATTAAAGTGATTTTGGGTGGAAGCAAATAGTAAACGTCAGATTCATTGACAACTGGTTGCATACAAGTTTGCTGATAATCATACACCTTCAAGTCTGTATGAAGATACTCCCAAGCATGGGCTGAAATTGTCCACACAAAGAACTCATCTTGCACAATGAAAACATTTGCAAGAACAGCAAAAAAACCCAACCCAAGCCATCTGTTTGTCAGCCAACAATCAGTAAGAGAAATAAATGAAGTACTTTTTGCACAGTGTTAGCTCAGTTCCTTGTGCACACAAGTATTACTGTCCATTTTTTGTGTGCCTAAAAGAACCACTCAGTTGCAGTAACAAAATCCTAAGTAGGAAAGCTTGTGAGAGGCAGAACTGTTGAATGGTGGTGTGCAGTAATAAGCCAAGGAACACCAGGTACAAGCTGGAACATAGAAGATTTCAGCTCAATATGAGGAGAAACTTCTTTACAGTGAGGGTGACAGAGGCCTGGAGCAGGCTGCCCAGAGAGGTTGTGGAGTCTCCTCCTCTGGACACATTCAAATCCCACCTGGCTGCATTCCTGTGCAGACTGCCCTGGGTGATGCTGCTCTGGCAGGGGGCTTGGACCTGATGATCTCTGGAGGTCCCTTCCAACCTCTAATGTGCCGTGGTACTGCGACACTGTGAAGCAAGATGCTTCATGATGCTACATCGCCAATAACTTCGCACTGTATCTGAACCAAGTGATTTTCATGCATTTAATGTCATCTGGTACATGGGATACAAGTGCACAAGAATCCTTTGTCCAGTTCCCTTTTTTGTCAGATATAAATGTGTTTGTCATGAATATTATGTATGTATGTATGTGTACAGGCTCATGAATATTACCACAAATCAGCTACAGGCTCACAGGATGTTAGGGGTAGGAAGTGACCTCTGGAGATCTTTGAGTCCAACCCTTGTGCCAGAGCAGGACCAGAGAATCCAGTGCAAGTTGCACAGAAACACATCCAGGCAGGTCTGAAAAGTCTCCAGAGAAGGAGACTCCACAACCTCTCTGGGCAGCCTGCTCCAGTGCTCTGTGACCCTTACAGTAAAGAAGTTCTTCATGTTGAGGTGGAACCCCTTGTCCTATCAGAGGATGCAACCGAACAGAGGCTGGCCCTGTCCCCTCCTTCCTGAGCCCCAGCCCTCAGATGTTTATAGACATTGATCAGATCCCCTCTCAGCCTTCTCATCTCCTGACTAAACAGCCTCAGGGCTCTCAGCCTCTCCTCATCAGGCAGTGCTCCAGTATCTTGCACCCCTCCCTTGAACTCTCTCCAGCAGATCCCTGTCCCTCCTGAACTGGGGAGCCCAGAAGTGGATGCAATATTCCAGGTGAGGTCTCACCAGGGCAGAGTAGAGGGGCAGGAGAACCTCCCTGGATCTGCTGGACACACTGCTCTGAATGCAGCCCAGGATCCCATTGGCCTTCTTGGCCACCAGGGCACATTGATGTCCCATGCAGAACTCCTTGTCCATCAAGGCTGCCATGTCCTCCATGACAGGGCTGCTCTCCAGCCAATCACCTCCTAAAACTCCAGGTGGAGTTTTGTCTCTTCTCCCAGGCAAGCAGCACCAGAACAAGAGGACACAGTCTTAAGCTGTGCCAGGGGATGTTTAGGCTGGAAGTGAGGAGAAAGTTCTTCACAGGAAGAGTAATCAGCCATTGGAATGTGCTGCCCAGGGAGGCAGTGGAGTCACCATCCCTGGAGCTGTTCAGAAAAGGCTTGGATATGGCACTTGAAGCCATGGTTTAGTTGTCAGGAGGTGTTAGTTAGTAGGTAATAGGTTGGACTTGATCTCTGAGGTCTTTTCCAACCTTATTGATTCTATGATTCAATGTTTAAAATATTCCACACACTGGGGAGGAACAAAATATGACTTTTGTGGCTTAGTCCCATGACACTCGTCCATGACATGTGTGGTCCCATTTGTGTAGAAAAACAAGTTTTCTCTTCTTTCTGCAGGGAAGAATAGCTTCCTTACAGGATCTCAAGCTGTTTAAGCCAATTTTTGGCAGTGAAACGATGTAAGATGTGCCAGACCATGTTACACAAGTTTGGGTTTTATTTACTTGCTCAAAGCCATCTCTTGTTTAATTTTGTGTGTAGCTTTGGAGATGCAGTTTAGGGCTGGAAGCACATTTCATTATGCTTATGTAAAAAAGTCCCTATCTTTCTGAAACTTTTAACTGGGTGTCAGTGCTTCCCAAAGTGATAGATGTTACTGACACATGAGCATGTGGAAGGGCTTTGGATTTCTGCTTCTTCGCAGTGATGATGAGAGGCACTGGAACACTTAATTGCTACAGACTCCTCAAGGTCAGCTATTGCATAAACAGCTTCACTGGAGTTGCTGGGAGGATGCTGATGTACACTGGCTGAGAACATGGCCAAAGCAACATTAAAACCCCAGAAAGATCAAAGCTAGCAAACCTACATCTCTCCTTTTCTCTTCAAAAGCAAACCCTGCAAAAATCAGCTATATTCCTTATGCATATGAAGAGCAGCAGCATAGCCAGATACAGCTTATCATCAGTACTGGATGTTCTTATTCACTTCTAATCTTTGTTTTATTTGACAGCCCAGGTCAGGAAGTCTGTATAATGGAGGAGCTGGAGAGCTATTTCTGCTCTGTGCTTCCCCACTGTGCCATTTACCTTGCAACCTTCGCAAGTGATGCAGCGATAATGGTATCCGGTGGCTTTGTCCCCACAGACTACACACAGCTCATCCTTGTCTAAGTAACTGGGGATGTATCCTGCAAAGAAAAAGAAGATGTGGCATATAAACTCAATATGGAATGATCTATATTTGATATAAAAATATCAGATTAAAATTCACTTCAGGTCTTCCCTACCAGCCCCATACTTCTGAGCTCACTGGATTTCCTGACTAAGAAGCTCAGACTACATTAGAGATTTATTTAAAATAACACAGTCTCCAGTAGCTTCTACTTTGTTCCAGCACCTACTGCACAAGAGGCAGGCCAAGAACATGCTCTCTCCCAAGTGAAATACTGCCTTAGAAAAACAAATATACCTGGTTCTACCTCAAAGGCTTTGAAATGAAAAAAGCCAAGAAAAGAGAAAACCCAAGAGTGAGACACACAACGTAGTTCTCTGTGCTGTTTGACAGCCTCCCCAGTAGGTTTGTGCACTGAGGGTGAGATCACAGGCTGCAGGGTGACTCAGAACTTGGTACAAAAAAATATTTACTGAGTGACTGTTTGTTTCAAAACAGCTCCACAGGCATGGCTAGAAAAGCATCAGCAAGAGATAGCCCAAGGTGCACTGGTCATATCTGACCTGGGTGTGTTCAGCAGGAATACTTCATACGGCCTGAATTTGGGACAATAAACAGAGGCATTCAAATCTTTTGGGGTACCTCAATCCAAGAGAGATGTGGAGGTGCTGGAGCCAGGGCAGAGGAGGGCAAGGAAGCTGTGAAGGGCCTGGAGAATAAATGTGATGAAGAGCAACTGAAGGAGCTGGGGCTGGTTAGTGTGAAACAGAGGAGGCTGAGGGGAGACCTCCTGGCTCTCTACAACTACCTGAAAGGAGGTTGTGGAGAGGCTGCTGCTGGTCTCTTCTCACAGGTAATTAGTGATAGAACAAGAGGGAATGGCCTCAAGCTGCCACTGGGTAGGTTTAGACTGGACAGTAGGAAACATGATTTCATGGCAAGAGTGGTCAGGGATTGGGATGTGCTGCCCAGGGAGGTGGTGGAGTCACCAAGCCTGGATGTGTTTGAAGGTGGTTGGGTTGTGGTGCTTGGGGATATGGTTTGAGGGTGACCTTTGTAGAGTGGGGTTGGACTTGATGATCCTGAAGGTCTTTTCCAACCTGAATGGCTCTGTCATTCTGTGAAATCTGTGTGCATGCATGTGTGTTAGAATGACATTTCTCTTCTGAAGGGGTTTACCAACACCCAGCTAGTGAAATCAAGTATTACTGCTGTGCAAACCACCAGCAATGCTTGGTTCTCATCCCATAATGACATTTGCTTTGGTAACATAAACATATTTCCAATTTGAACAAACCCCCAAAATAATTCTGATGGCAACCCAAAAGTAATCCTAAACTAAAGTGAACTTTAAAACAGTGTGGCACAGAAACCTTTCAAGGTAGGTGTTCCCATGACTCATAATTAATGGAGTTATGGTACTTAACTTTTCCTTCTGAAAACTCTCTGTAAAGACATAACACAGAGATCTCAGGTTCACTGTGAGGGGAAGGAGCGAAGTGCAGCTATTTGAGGAACTGCACAAGGTTGTTCAAGTGCAGCATTTCACCGAATCCCAGAAAGGCTGAGGTTGCAAGGCTCCTCTGGAGGTCATCTGGTCCAACCTGCAGGCTCAAGAAGGGCCACCTAGAGCAAGTTGCTCAGGACCATGTCCAGATTGCTACTGAGTATCTCCAAGGATAGACACTCCACAACTCTCCTGGCCAGTATGTGCAAATGCTAGTGATGAAACTCAGCGATTTTATTGTCTTCAGAAGGAACTTCCTGTCTGTGCTCATTGCCATTTGTCCTGTCACTGGACACCACTGAGAAGAGTCTGGCTCTGGATGGGGGATCAGGTATTTATACACACAGTTAAGATGCCCCTCAACCCCCCACATACCATGTCTTAGGCCTTCTCTGCTCCAGGCTGAACAGTCCCAGCTCTGTCTCTCATAGAACAGATGCCCCAGGCCCTTCGCTGTCTTTGTGGCCATTTGCTGGACTTACTGCAGCAGGCCTATGTCATTCTTGTATTGGCAAGTCCAGAACTGGACCAAATTGTCCTTCACCAAAGCTGAGCAGACAGGAAGGATAACCCCCCTCAACCAGTGATCCTCCTAATGCAGACCAGGACACCGTTGACCTTGCCACAAGGACACACTGCTGGCTCATGTCGAATTTGCTGCCCACAATGCACCCCCAAGTCCTGCATGGAATGTGCTTTCCAGCTGGTTGGGACCCAGCTTGTACTGCTGCATTTATTATTCCTCCCCCAGTGTAGGATTTGGCATTTCCCTCTGATGAACTTTAAGAGATTCCTTTCATCCCATTTCTCCAGCCTGCCTGGGTTCCTCTGAACAGCAGAACACCCATCTGGTGTACCAGCCTCTCCTCCCAGTTATGCATGATCTGCCAACTGGATGAGTGCAATTTATGAGTGTGCTGAGGGAGAGTCCTTTGGCTGTGGCTGTAGAACCACGTGTTAGACTACATCCCAAGCTCACTGTCTTTATACAGCCCTTACACCAGTATGGCTCAGTGGAGCTCAGGGACTCAGCACATCACAGTCACATGGAAAGCAAACAGCAACAAGACTCAGGGCAGCAGAAGGCTGTTGGAGGATGCTGCAGGAGGGGTCCTGTGACTAACATGCCAGGTCAGCTCAGTAACAGACAGCTTAAATGAAAGTGCCTTTCCCAGGTTCCACTTGCCAGGGGTTCTCCAGAGACAAAAGCAGAAACGCAGAGAAAATACTTGAAATTAACTCATCTTAAAATACTTCAACCTTCTGGGGGCTGCAGAGTGGATTAGGAGCAATTACAAAAAGAAAGTGGCAGGATGTATCTGTAGGGTCTGATTTGTATGTCTGGTGAAAGCTTGACTATGAGAACCTCAAATCAAAGAGGAACATAGGTCCCTCTTTGGTACTGCTGGGGAGCAGGAGAACTTTGAAGTCATGCCTAGGTACCCGCACCTCAGGTTTGCCTCCTGGCATCTGAAAGGGGAGTGGGAGAATGATCTGAGATCTTGCTGATCAGATTTACACTCAGATTACATGATGAACAAGCTGTATTTGGAAAAAGACTGGTGGACACGTGGAGGAGGTTCTGTGACCTTGATGGAGGAGACACAGTAGGGTTTTGACTCTCGTTTACATCACTGGCCCCTAACGGACGTTACGCCAGCGGGGGATTAGCAGAGACTATTACCTCCATCCTGCCCCCCTTCGGTCTCTGCACATGCAACACATACACTGCGTGGAGCTGATGCAGAGACAGCAGCCAGCAAAGGATGCAGAATTTCCTGCTAAACTTCCCATAAAAATTAATGGTGTCTTGTTATTGATTACTGCTACCCATGAAATGCAGACAGTGTAACACAGCCTGTGTCCTCTGGCGTTCAGCATCTCTGGTTTGCTTCCTCAGGAATTACTTCTGAATTAAATGCCTTTACATTTCATTAAGTATATAATCTGGTTAGCACAGCTCATGTAATGGCAGCTTTTGTTCTATTGGAGGAACAGGAGACTACTTGTCTACACTGCTTCCTAAATATATACAGTAACTGGTGCATGTGACCACTGCTGCCCATCTCCTTCTGGACCTTCTGTGACTTTATCCAGCCCAGGGCACAGCTTCCATTCTGGCAGACGAGAGAAATGGCCTACAGGCACTGCTAGTTAGGAATTAAAAATGGCATGGGTCCTTGCAAGCACATTCAGAAGCATTAGGTGCCAGCTATTTAAGCTGCTTAATGTTCAATATGATGTAGACCACTTTTGCAGGATTATATCCATGTCACAAGGCAAGCACACACCAGGAACTCTTGCCCTGATTCAACAGGAAACATGGAGAGAAAAACCTCATTTCCAGAAATCATCAGCAACAAAAGCATGCAACAAACATCTTCCCCCCCTTTCCATTACACATCTGAGAGTGATAGGCACCATTTTTGTCTACTTTTTAAGCCTTCTTCTAACAGCTAATGGGGTCAGCAACTGCTTTGAAAAAAGGATAAATTGGACCTCCAGCAGTATTTGGAAAGTATGTAATTCAGACTAAGAGAGGAATAAGAGGACTCACATTCAGTTCTTACAACCTGCAATGTCCACCATCAATCTCTTGGAGTAGCTGCAAATACCTAGTGTGACCTCTGTATAAATTCAATGCAGTATCATTTTAAAGACCTGGAACAAGCAGCCTCGTTGCCTTTTGCTACTTCTCCTGAGGTTGGAACAGTATCAGCAAGAAGGAATATAAATGTGTTTCTAAACTTGGGACCAGCATGGAAGCTGTTCATGGGGATTCTTGGGGGAGGTTGGATGGCAGCACAGCTGTCTGTTGCACAGTCTGAGGAAGAGGCAGAGAACAGACTTGTCTCACTCCTTGTAGCACTTGGAGAAAAAAAGAGGAGGGGCAGATTAACAGGGGGTTTGTCTCTTGTATCAGCAGATACTTTGGCGTTTTGTGTGCCAAAAATAAAACCTCTGGAAGAAGTAGATGCTCGTTGGATAGAGAACCCCAATGCTCTCTCACGAAAAACTAGTCTGATGACAAATCTCACGGGAACATCGGGTAGGCTTCTATTTCTGGTGTTCTTATCTCATCCTTTATTTCTTGGTCAAAATCTACTAGTGAAGCAGCTAAGAGGAACTGTTCAAGAGCAACACCAATTTCTCCAAACTGTCCAGCAATAACCAACATCATTGGTCTGCTGTGTTCCAGCATCGTCACGGACTATTGCTTGGCCCACCGTGTGTGAGCCTCAAAGTCATCTGACATCGTTCATCCCAAGGTCCTCCTTGCATCTTTGAATGGAGAACACCAATGAATGACCTTGACCTGCCATGTCTGGTGTTTCCCCTTCCTCCTAAAACAGACTTTCTTTTCCAGACTCCCACCTGCCAGTCTGCCTAATCTTACTGTCTTGGCAAGGCTAAGCAGTCAGCAGGACCAGTTGCCCCTGTCCAGAAGAATATGTATGTATTGTATGTATTATAACCAATCTTGATACTGATTTACAGTATCTTGTAAATCATAAATGGAGCTCTGCAGAGGTCCACAGCAAGAAACAATTCCCTTCAGCAGGACAATGCGCAGTGAGTTTGTCCCAGCAGCAGTACGGACAGAACAAGCTCTGCTAACTGATGCAGCCATCTGAGGTGCCCTGCTCCATTAATGCCATATGGCTACGGTCTCCTATCACCAACTGCAGCAATGCTACCCCAAAGCAGTCTATGTGACCCTGCACAGAGCAATGGATGGGAGAGACATAAATGAGATCCTTGATGGCTATTCTTGCCCCCACACAACACCCACCGTGCAAATAAGAGCTACTGAGATGCAAAGAAGCCCTGACAAAGAGTACTACTGTTTCCCTCTGTACCTGGGAACACATTGGAAAACCACAACTTGCTCTTAGAAAAGTCAAGAACCAGTTTCAATGTTGTTAACGCTATTGTACACAGACTTTACATCTCCAGATGTACAGATAATGTTAATATTGCCTTAGGGATTAAACCACACCTTAAAACCAATCATGACCCAAACCCTTTTTGACTACCAAACATGGATACATCCGACACAAATGTAAACAAATTGTGTCTGCATACCAGATGTTCCTTATTAGGCTCTTCCTGACCCACCAGAGGCTTACCCCTTGCAAACAGAAAAACCATTCTTTTGCTACTGCACAAGGACACCTGTGCTTTAAGACCACTATTCAGTGTTTTGCTTTGCACTGTACCTTGGCAGAGTCATGTGTTATATATGTTCCCTGAAACCTTTCTTCTCTCTGGCATAGTTTGTGTGACTAGAGACCACTCATTTAAGTGAGGAGGTTAAGACTGTTCAGTGAGATTGCATTCAATTACCAGCCACTGCAGTATGAAAAAGAAACAGATGAAATTAATTACTACCTTGAGAATCCTCGACTGTGTTAGAACTGAAAACCCCTAACTGCTGTTCGACTGATTCCAGAGCCACACTGTAGCTCTTTGCAAACGTTAAGTATTGCACGAACCACCCAGGTACCCTCCTTGATACTCTTGTGCAGAACAAGCCTGAGCTGAGTGCTTATTGGAGACAGCACTGAGGTGAGAGATAAGAGCAGCCTCCATTCCTGTTTGTGCTGTAGCAATATTGATCTGGAAGGCTGGGCTCATCCACTGATCCTTGTTTCCCACTTCAAGTTACTCCCACCGAGAAAAACTGCTCATTTCTGCATCGAGCCTGGAAGCACTGCAAATGGTGTTCAGCAGATTCCTCCTTAGCTCATTGCCTTGCTTGTCTGCACTTCTGATCTTCGCTGACAGGCTTTGGTTTGTGGAATCACTAACATCTGGCAAAAGATTTTGTGAAGATATGATTTGCAATGTATTTTAGAGTCCCTTTTCCATGCACTAACCCTGGTCTCTGGGCTGGGTCAGAAACCTTACCCACAGCAGTGTACTTTGCACAGATGCACTGAAAACATCTTAGTCACTTCAACTGCTGTGAGTGGTACCGTACTTGTACCCATTACCAATTAACTACAGGGACAAAACGCACTACTGGAAGGGTCAGACTGTGCAAGTTTGTTCCCCACATTATTAAAGGCTTTTACAGCCTAGCTTACTATCACAAGTAACTTCTTATTTAAATCTAGTCCTCACTGAACATCAGTTTTACGACTGGTGCAAAAGCAAAGTATGACTTAGTTCACTTTCTCATCCTTGATTTGGTTGTGGAAAGGTTACAGCAGAGGAGACAAAAACACTTTTCTCCACTGACAATTTTATCCAAAAAGAAACATGTAGTTCTAAATGCATAATGATTTGTTGGGTAAAGTGCAGTTTTTCTGACCAGTGCTATTTCCATAGGTGAGTGGTCAAGAGCAAAATGAATCACATTTAAGCCCAAAAGAATTGTTAGCATCCTGGGAGCTGCTCTGCTGCAAAGGCCAAGATGACCAATGCTCAGCGTTCCTGTAAATTGATGATGTGCACAAACACTCCCTGTGCTGATGAGGAGACAGTTTGACATAAACCTCTATGTTGCATTTGGTTAGATAGTCAGACAGAGCCCTAACGTTTTCACGCTGCTGAGAGCTCAGTTAGGACTAATTCAGTCACACACTCTAGCAGTCACACCAGACCTACTCTCAGCTGCATGTACATTGCCTGAGAAAATAGAAAGGCAATAACAACAATAATACATTTCCAAGTCCCATTCTCTCCCATACCAAAAGCCCTTAAAAAGTCAGTATTAACCACACCTTGTATCTGGGAAGCAAGGTGAAAGCCTGCAAACCCTCGGTTTAGGGACAGCCTCTCTGTGCTTCTGGTCCACTGCCACAGAGCCTGAAGTGAAAGCCCAACTTTAAAGACACTTGTGGGCATCTTTCGTTCACTTTGGCTGTGAAATGACTGTGCAAAGGGAAGTGGGAGCCAACTCTCACCCCACTGTAACTTGGCAGACCTATTTCCCATGTTGTCTAAATAGCCAAAACACTGCACACACATCACATGTAGGGATACTGAAGTCTTCCAGACCTCTGCGCATATTTTTTTGCACTTTCCTGACTGTGTTACCTCTACCCTGTCCCTGGATACTCCTCCTCACTATACAGTGAGGAGGTGTAAGGTGTATAGTGAGGGCAGTGCAAGGAGTTCCAGGGACACCTTTGTGTGTCTGCTCAGCCTCTATGGAAGGCCAGGGTGGCATGGGCTGCCCTGGAGCATGACCCATCCAGTGTGCAGTGCTGCAAACTCACCACGGCTGATGGCACCCTAAGAGAGGAAAAATATTCCAGTTGAAGTATTCTGGGACAGAACTGGGAATAGAATCTCATTTGCACACCGATGAGCCCTGTTCTGCTCTTCAGATTTCATAACATCATGCAGAAAACTAAGCAGGAACTGGTCCAAAAGGGCTTCCTTACCAGACCAGCTAAGCTCTTGCTGGAATCTTGTACTACTACCTTTTAACAGCCTATACTACACAGCTCAAAAGATAACAAGGTAACAAGTGCATGCAAAGCTAAAACCACGGTTCCACCTGCTGATTTGCCAGAGCACAACTCTTTCCCTTTAAAACTCAAGCTTTTCATCAGAAACAGTAACACAGAATCAGAAACCAACACATTTGAATGCACTGCAATGAGCAGGGCAGCTTAGGTGCCTTCTTGCGTTCTGAAAGAAGTGGCGATACTTCCTACACACTTTTGCTTTTGCTTTCTTTTGGTGACACATTGTTGCAGCCTTTGGCTCCTTGGTTGGTATTTCTTTCTTTAATGATTTTTTAAAGTGAAGTAAAGACAGAGAAGTCATTAACACTCCTCCTCATAAATGATCATTTTTGCAACATATAAAATGTTGATTTTTAAAATGTATGTATTACTTCCTGGGGAAAAGAAGACTTTAGTCACTTAATATCTAGGAAAAGTTTTGATAGGAAAGCACTTGCTGTGCTACTGTAAATGCCAATCTGATTTGAACAGCATAATACTGAGATTTATTAACAAAAATACCAACTGCAACAATGAAGACTCCTCATGAACACCTGCTTAGGGACTTAATTTTGCTTTAATAGGCTATTACCAAGGCTTCCCTCCCTCCTCCTCCAAATCAATTCTGGATCAATACAGACACACATGCCTTGTGTAGAGCCTTCTGTTCTCAGGACAGGATTAAAAGATTCGTTAGTTTTACAAGAGCTTGGCTCAAAGATGAACATTAAAAAAGAGAGAGAAGACGCACATGTCCCATCCACTTCAGATCTCTTCTGATTAACAAACTCAGCATTTGCAAAGGTTTGACAGAAGGGAGGCACCTTTTTCGTTATTATCACAGTAATAAGGCTCTAAAGAATCCCAAAGCATGCTGCTCAGTCTCCATGAATGGTCAATTAAAAGCCTGCTTGGAAGCCGGCTTCCCCCAAAACTCACTGCCACGTCTTAGTGAAACTGAGGTGGTAGAAAAACAAGGGCCAACGAGCAGCCTTTAAAAACAACTCTGTGTTCTTTTAACCAAACCAACTATAAACTCGTTAAATTGAGCAGATGCCAGGTGTTGGAGTGCTGAAATGGCTTCCTCAAATCTCTAGTGTCGGTATATCAATCATTTTTCACAACACTGAACGTTATAAAAAGTTCCTTTACCGACTTTGCAACAGGCAAGGCTTTATTTTCTTCTAAGTTAATCCTGAGTATTGCTCTTGTTTAACCAAAAATAACACACGGGAAAAAGACTATGAAGAGCTGAAAATCAATTAGTTAAGCATCAACATCCTTAAAAAGAATGTAAACCCTTGCTCGATAAACCCCAGGCACTCTCGCCCGCTACATTTACTTCAAGATTCGATCATACCCTCAGTTCAAGGCTCCATCATACTCTCAGTTCAAGATTCGATCATATTCTCAGTTCAAGACTCGATCATATTCTCACATCTTCCTACAACAGCATTTGTAAAACTATTTCCTTTCTTATTAAATACAATGGTCTTCAAAGTAGAAAATAAAGCCTTTTCTTTCTTTTTCCCTACAGAATATGCAGATTTATTGACTCAAGCACTAAGGAATCTTGCCTGCACAAAGGGAAATATCTCTATTTCCCATGTAGTTAGTAAGAGCAAACAGTCTACTTTTTACTACAAAGCCACTTCCGAAGTGGTAAAAGACGTTTTCTCTGTCTGCCTACTTACATCAGATTCATCTGGATTTTGGATAATGATATACAGCAAATGTGGTCTCAAGAGAAAAATGAGATAAAGTTTGTACACCTGTCTGTGCATTTTTGTTCTTTATTACTGCGATTCCTAAGAAACGCAGAGAATGTACGGTCTGTGTGCCTCAGCTGGCTTGGCTGAGCTCAGAACAAGTAACGTGGAAAACATTCCCAAGTGTTTGTTAGTATTTTGGGCTCTTTTTGAATCTGCTTTGTTTACCTGGAAGCAAAAGAATAAATTCCAGACCTAGGAAATCATTGAACTCTGAGGGATCAGCTAATACACTGATTATCTCTCACAAACGTATTGATGAGATCAACTTTCTGGGGCAGAACAGTCTTTCTCACATAGAGAGATGCTGCAATTTTCAGTCTTTTTTGTTTTGCTCTGCATAATCAAAACCTGCCTGGCTTTCACTTAGAAGACAGTAACTCCATTAATCATTTCCCCATATATAGTTACAGTTCTGGTTTCAAAATGTTTTGTCCAAGTTGTTGAGCAAACTAACTTTGCATTTACTGATAATGAGGACTCACACGAATTGTTTGTCTATAAGCAGAACCACACAGCTTTAAGATACAGAATGCACAACGACGACATTTCAGAAGAGAAACTTTCTTATCTAGCTCGCTGGTGAACAGCAAATTAACTCAACAGCCCTAGACAGCAGAAAACAAGCTATATATTTGCAAATGTCTTTTATGAGTTAAGAGAAAAGTGCTCGGAAATCCTCACTGCTCACAGAAAAACCTTACAATCACCTAGCAACCTATGCTACTGCTGCTTTCGATTTTGAACAGGCAGCCTTCACATTCAAAGATGTATCTGAGCCAACTGCTGCAACTGTTAAGTTTAAAGCAAAACAAAAACAAAAAAAGAGAGTAATTTTTTCGGTTATTTAAATAAATTGCCCCTACCTTTCTTCTGCGAGTACGATGGCGACTGCACTTGAGAAAAAGTAGGCTTTTCTTCGGTGAAATATTCAGGTTGGTTGTACTGATTCAGGGCCATGTCCATGTCAGAGTACTCGCTTTTAAACACGTTTCCAGGGTAACTACAGGTATAAGGCTGATTCACCGCCCAGGCCTGTTCCATATATATGTTGTTACTGTGCAGGACCTGAGCATCGCAACTGCTGTAACCCTGATTATCTTCGATATATGTGCAATAATCAGTGGACTGCATGTAGCAATTGCCACCGGCAGCTGGGTGCACTTCATATATTTCTTGCATACAGTAGTTCATTTTGTTAGCCTATCTCAGCTTGTACTTTACGTACGCACACACATGCATACACAGGCGGGCATGCATACACATGGACGGGAGAGAAGCGATGAATATACACCGGCACAGGCGACCGCCAGGCAGCCCGTTTTACTTCGGAGCAGCACCTGATGTGCTAAAATCCTATTTATATTGGGACAGCTTGTGAACTCCCCTGCCAGTCAAACATATTGGGAAGCAGATTTATGACAGTCAAAGGTCTTAATCTGTGACTGTAAGTTAATTCCGAGAGAAGATGGCAGGCAGGTAGCGATGACCACCAGACAAAGCGGCAAGATCCCGACAGCCCTCCTGTTCCCTTGTTTGTCTGGAATAATCATTTTATAAAGCATTTCCAGCCTTGCCCAATATGATTAGAAAATGATTACTAAGGCGAAGACACAGTTATGTCACTGTAGTTGTCAACTTCAGTGTGAAGCATTATAAAGACTGCTTAAGAACTCCCAGAGGGGATATGCTGAAAATCCTAAAATCAATAATCCTGTTTTTCAGCATTAAACCATCGAAAATCCAATAGTGCTGTGCTGATGACCCAAGCAGCGGTCTAGTCTTACAAAATTTAGCAACTTAATCTGTCATCAGCTTTATTGATTTTGGTTTACAGAATTACATGCATGAATCTCCCCAGCCTTCCACACATACACAATCCTTCCCTACTACCTGCTCACGCTTTTATGGGAAAGCAGCTTTTCTAAACTGCAGTGATTTAGGGAGGTAATTTCCACTGAGTTCAACAAGTGGGAAACTTCAAAATAATATAATTGGCAAAAAAGAACACTACCTAAATATTATCAGCAAGCTAATTGCTTACTGCTTTGTTATCTTTGAGGTCCCAGTAACTAACTACTTTTAGAAGCATTTTCCAACAGCAGACTTGAGAATGGGTTTTTGCTTTATTAGGTTCACCTATAAGCTATAAACTGGCAATGCCCCCACAACTAAAACTACATCATTTTCTGCTTGCTTACTGCGCTCCCAAACCGTAACAGAGTTAATATGCATTGTTTAATAACCCTTTTTGATCTAAGAGAAATGATTTTATTTTTAACTTCTGTTAGCTGCTCTTTGGTTTTCAGCAGGCACATGCTTCTGTTTCTTTACTGCACAGCTAAATGCTGGTAAAGCTTGTGCAGACAGTAACAAGGAGGCATCCCTCTTTAAAGTCTGCTTTAACTCTTAGGAAGCAGAATTATAACTGATCTCATAACGAGGCCTTCGTTTTTAAATTCCACTTATTTAAAATGCTCTACAATTTGGATTGCCAAAATTACCATACAGGTCACCTCCATGAATGTGCACCTAATTGATCCTCCAAAATTCGCTGAAATAGGTCAGAACTGGGCATGTCATTGCTATCTAATGTGCAAGGCAACAGAGTAAGTGCTGGGGGAGGATCTGAGCCTCAGAGAAGTTAAAATTCATGCTGGGAGTTTTAGTTCTTTACCCAGTAACTACAAAAGAAGCATCTTAAATGTGTGTTGCTTATTAACTTGCTCAGAAAATAATAATACATTTAGGAAGGAAAAATGAAGTCTGTAAGATTAATTCTACAGAAGTTGAAGTAATTTCCAAAGCTACTTTATTCTGATAAAACTCCAGCAATTTAAACTAACATTCCCTGAAGAGCACTGCCACTGAACTCCCAGAAGTAGAAACAAAAACGAACCCTCATTCTCCATGTCGTTTCTACCAGAGACCTAACTAAACAAATAGCATTGTGAAATACAAGATGGAAAAGCACACAATGTAAGTTGATTGTAATTTTAGCTCATGCCCATGGTCTAGATTTTACCATGATTTTGTCTGTGATAAGAAGTGTGTTTTAGTTAAGAGTCACATTTGCCAGAATGAATGTTCAGTACTTCAAAACCTCCATGCCTGAGGGCGGTGCGTTGAAATCACCCCCCAGCTAATTGGGAGAGCTACCCCCATGAATAAATCAGACCAGCTCAGTTTGGGGTGGAAGCAAATGAAGCTTGATTTACAAGCAAACTATGCTCTAGAAAGAGGAAATGCAATGAATATGTACAATAGATGTACAATATAGATACATAGATACACAACTTATAACCGACATGGGAACTCCTCAGCCCCCCCCGGATGGATCCAGGGGCACCCTTCACCTCCTCTCCCACTCCCTCCCTCCTTCCAAGGCCACGGAAGGGAGAGACTGAGAAGTTGTAAGCAGAAGCAACAGAAGGAAAGAGCAAGAACTGTTTCTGCCACTTCTCTCTATCCCCATTAGCAAGCCAATGCATTCTAAAGACCTCAGCATTCATTTTCTTGTACATCTAACAGCAATCATTTCTTTTACTTTCAGTCTTTGCAGACAGGGGCTAGGCTAAAGTTCCCCCTTCAAACAGTACCACTGAGTTTCCTAAGAAACTCTGCAACAGTTCACACAGTTATCTCCCCACACACCCGTTTCTGTGATCCACTGGGAATGCTGTATGACACACAAACGTAACACATACAACATGCCAACCGCAGTTCTCTACACTGCCCAGAAGGAAAATGTTCCACCAAGGCACCAAGCAGGCTGATTATTTACCACCAACGTCCTGCGCAGCTGGCAGGAATTTATGTGAGTCTCAGCGGGGTAAGGCTGTGTTTTACAAGTCAGCAGAGCAGAACACTTCGATACTTTTGCACCATCCAGAAAGGTCTTGGAGAACTAGGCTTTAAGTTCTCAGAATTTTTCCTCATGTGGCTTTGTTTTGCCTGATAAATCAAGATTCCCGTGAGTTTTTCCCCTTCTGTTATTCTTTTGCCCGCTTGGATTCGGGGCTGTTACTGTGAAAAGTAAAGGCAACGGACTGCGTGTGGAGTCTGCCGGATGAGCCCCGAGGGTACGGTATCTCAATGTGGCACAGCCTGTCACTTACTTTTAGTCCAACAATACCCCCCTAAAGCATTTCCTTTTTGTTCTATTTTTATGTCAGTAATGTTTAGAAATGTGACACATGTACTGCTTTTGTCAGAATTACTGTAATACTGCAAGCAAATTGCATTACTGTGAAGAATGAGGAGGAAGAGAAAAACAGGTAAAAGCCTTTTCAGACTGAACAAAAACCAAAGCAGGACTGATAAACATTGCTAGGGGATGGGGCTCCTTTGCCTGCACTGTGCTAACATTACAGAGGTTTACAGCACTGCAAATTGTTGTTCCCTTAGAAACAAATCAGTTCAAAGAACACTGCAAAGATTTAGCATCCCTATTAAAACTGAAATACTCCTAAAATATTCTCATCTTAATCTCTCAGAGTCCCATCCTGCAGGCCCCTTTCATGTCACTTTGAATTAAGTCATCTGATGAAAGACACTCAGACAGGGTCTTTATCAAAAGTCCCAGAGTAGAAAATAATATTAACAACTTTTCTTTGCCTCCTTTTCTAATCTGAACACCAAGTCTTTCGCTCATGTCACGTTGAGCTCTCACTCCCTTCGCCCTCTAGTGCGCCTGGAATCGTATTTGTTTACAGCTGTTTGATTATGTGAACACACCTAATCAATTGCCAGCAGACTAAAACCTCTGGTGTGTGCAAACAGGCTAGTGATAAAATAGAAACTTCCATACTGCAGCAAACTTAACCTTTGTACCCTGCACAGTCTGAGGTGTCCATCTGGTTCCCAAGACAGGTGAATGACTTGCTGAGCATGAGTCCTGGACGCCCCAAAGGTTGTTGAATACTCACCACGGTGCAAACCAGGAACAAGTGCAGAGCAGTCAGTGCTGTTAGACTGGGCAGGCAGATGCGAGGCCAAGAGCGCCTGAAAGGAGACGTCTGCAGGAGAGAATACCTTGAGCTAGACCAGGCAGCTCCTCACCCACTCCTGGTTTAAAAATTCTGACTAAACCTTTTAATGGTAAATTCAACGCCCCACTAAGCTGCACTTCCCTTGTGACTTAACTCAGTTACAAAAGAAACTCACAGAAAGGTTAAGGCAAGGCAGTTAGTACTCCTGATGGCCGTCAGGCTCTCCTGATGGCACTCTTCAACAGCTCAAGCTGAGCGCAATCCACTCTGCAGTGTACCTCTGCCACCTGCATGATGGTGCAGGTGCCATATGACCTGCACAAGTCCTACTCTCCTGGCTGTTTCCAAACTGTGCACCCCTGGTCCAGAGACCTGGCTATCTCAGTGCTACAGTTAGGACCCCTACGTGCCACTTTCTAAAAGATCTGGCAGCCTCAGTCTGTGGGAGGCATTGCAGAGCATTCCAACTATTCAGGGCAGAGTGCTGCTTCTAAAGGACCAAATGATCTTATGTTGATGCTGTTCACACTTTATGCATTGCAGATGAATAAAAATTCAGTATTTGGTCTAAAAATATTGCACATTTGAACACACAGTTGCAAGGATTAAATGCAATGTTCCAAATTCTTAACATTCATTGTAAGTATTTGTATGATCAGCTCCTAGCTTTACAATACATACTGTTAAATGTTACAAAATAACTGTTATATTTCTTATTTATAGACACTCTTGTAGCTTTCCTTCTCAACAGCCTTCTGTGATGGGGGGAAACGAGAAAACAAACAAAAGAACAAACCCAACCCAACCAAGGGTAAAAAACATGAGATCACTGCTCTTCAAGGAAAACATAGAATCATAGAATGGCCTGAGCTGGAAGGGACCTCTAAAGATCATTCACAGGCAGCAGGGACACCCCCAACTAGATCACATTGCCCAGGACTTTGTTGAGCCTCATTTTGATTATCTCCAGGGCAAGGGCCTCAACCACCTCCCTAGCCAGCATGTTCCAGTGTTCCACCACCCTCACAGGAAAGAACTTGTTCCTAACACCCAATCTAAACCTGCTCTGCTCTAGTTTGAAGCCATTGCCCCTCGTCCTGTCACTGCAGGCCTTTGCAAACAATCTCTCTACACAAACCTCTACTTTCAGGACTCAGTGCCATGCACCATGGGACATACCCTAGACAGTCACTATCTTTTTGTATCATAAGGAAAATACACTGAAATCTGTCATAGTTTCTGAGCAGAAGTACTAATGTAGCTTTTGTAACATACACAATTTATGAAATGCAATGACCTCCATAGCTAGAAGATGAGCTACTACCTTTTGTAATCTATATATTTGCACTATCTTGTTCATTCACTTCATATACTATCACCAGACACAAATGTCTCAAAAAATCACAGAATCACAGGAAGTTAGGTGTTGGAAGGGACTTCCAGAGATCAAGTCCAACCCGCCCTGCCCAAGCAGGAACACCTAGGGTAGGTCACACAGGACTGCATCCAGTCCCTAGAGAGAAGACTCCACAACCTCCCTGGGCAGCCTGCTCCAGGGCTCTGTCACCCTCACAGTAAACAAGTGTCTCCCTGTGCTGCAGTGGAACCTCCTGTGTTCCAGGTTGTACCTGTTATTCCTTGTCGTGGCACTGGGCACCACCAAAAAGAGACTGGCATCTCCATCTTGGCACCCACCCCTCAGATAGTTACGGATGCTGGTAAGATCCCCTCTCAGCCTTCTCTTCTGCATAGGACTATGCAGAGTTCTGGTTACAGATTAAACTAAAAACATCTCAAACATCAGATCACAGTGAACACAGAAGAAAATTGACAGCAAACTACCTCTGTGTACTATTTATCTTCTCTTGAAAACTATTTGTGACTAAATCATAAAGTATGTCGGAATGACAGGATTCCTGTAAAGTGCTGTGAGGATACCACAGGACTTGGCAGTTTCTGGCATGTGTCTGGGCGGAATGGAAGCCATCAAAAATTGTCACTTTGTCTATGCTTTATTTATGCAACATCTATGTATATACAGCAAGTGACACAGTTGAGGGGAAAGAGGTAAAAGCTTTCTGGCACAAAGTAATTTGTTTTGGCAGCAGATGCAGCCAAGTTTCAAAGCAGCTGCCCCTGGTTTAAACCTGAGGACAACCTTCCTTGCACAGCAGTACACCTTCCCCGGCTTGTATTGTGAATTTTCCCGCTAAAAGTGCTTCCTTCTCCAAACCTGCTGTACCTTGGCAAAGACATGCCACTAAATTTGCATGTGACTCATAACGTGGCAGTGTGATGTGCCTTTTATTGAAACACCTCAGACTCCTTGCTCTGTTTAGATAACAAAGAATGTCATCGTTGATATTTCAGCACTGAGTCGCACTACAGATCCAGCCTCCCCTGAAAATACTTGGCACCTTGCATAAACCTGCTTAAAAGAGTCTGCTCTTCCATGATCGAGTCTCTCCCAGGGTCTGTGCTTGCTTTTGCTGCACTGCTTCCAGGTACTACTATTAATGACACAAGCAGGTAGAGCACGGTCTTGTCAGAAAGCACTTGCTCCTTGAGAAGTTTGCCAGCAAACAAACAAAATTCTTTAATAGTGTTTGACAAGTTTTAAGATGGCCTCTGAGTAAATATTGCTACGAGTAATTATAGACCTGTGACCCAGACAACCCAATTTGCTAAGTCTCCCCACATCTCATAATTGAAAGACCCTGTTAGCAGACATCAGCTAATTACACAGCTTATCTCTTGAGAAAGTAACTGCCCATACCTCAACTGCGTACCTTCTCTGGGTCCTTGCCTACCTTAACTCCACATGAAAACCTCAAGGTAAAAAGTTCCATTTGTCCAAACCCACAACTGAACAGAAAGTTAGCTAATGGAGCTTGACACAATATAATTAACAGACTCTTGGCTGGGACTGTCTGGGTTTGGCAGCCTCCTGACAGTCCTTGGTAAGACGTTAAAGCGATCAACACCTGACATCTGTTAGCAAAGAGGCATTCTGAGGTAAAGAGCAACTAAATCTAAAGAAATCAGGTACTTAGACCAGTTTAACTTTTTCATGAGGTGATATCCTGCCTGACACTGTAATCTTTCTTCCTGGAGTGACGCAAGACTTAAGTAAAAGAAAACAACTTGGAGTCCCTCCCTCCCTCCCTCTCAATATGCAGGAATTATTTTGTGGGTAAAGGACAATGAAGAACTATCCGTCCCGGGTTAGAAAGGAGCAGAAATCATTCAAGCGCTGAATTTATGCTCATACCTAAGCAACTGTGATTCTGAACAAGAATTCCTTCATTGCTGCAGTGATGGGGGGGGGGAAAAAAGTTACCTGAAAGAAAATGGTTAATAATCCTGACTACTGAGGCAAAGAATGCTCATAACAAGATGTTTATTTCACTTCTGTAGGTGCAGTTACTGGGGCTTTGGGAACGGTGAGTAATAAGAAAGAAGAAAAGGCAAACCACACAGTCACAGATGAACACTCTGAAAGTAGTAAATCATTGTTTTGGTTTGCCTTTGCATTTTTAATGTCTCAAGGATATGTTTAAAAAACAACACAACCCCCCCCCCCCCCCCGAAAAACCCAACAAAACACAACACCCCAAACCAACCAACCAAACCCCTCTGCAACTTCCCCCGTCAAAAAAAACCCAAACCAAAACAACCAACCAACCAGATTCACCAGCCACAGAGAGACAAGCAAAGGACGAAAAGGATAGATATTGTATTGGGTATCACACACAAACACCCAGTCAGTACTCATCCCATTGTCACCAGGGCACTTCCCAAAGCTATTCAACTGAATAAAAGAGTATTAAAAATCACAATCACCCCTGCTGAAAAAGAAAAGAACTGTTAAAAGGGAAACCCCCTCCTGCATAACAATGCTTTGCCAGTGGCCAAGCCCCTGACCAGAAACAAAGATATAACAACCTCATTATTCCTTTGGGGTTGGTTTCAGACTCACGGAACATGAGAGCTTGGAAGGGACCTCCAGAGATCATCGAGTCCAACCCCCCTGCCAGAGCAGGACTTGCTTTTGTTTGCTTGTATTGTTTTTGAATACAGCATTTGCTGTGCTCTGCATAATAGTGCCAGTTACCTTTACACTTTTTTTCTTCTTTTTGGCATTCCTGGGCACTTGACATGACTTGAGAGTCTGCTTTCCTAGGGCCTGGCGGTAAAGTGGTGCTGGTCGGAGTCGAAGCATGTCGGCACTGCGGGAGCTGCTGCCCACTCCTCTGGATATCACAATGGTTTGAATCTCCTCTCCTACACCAATGCTTTTCCGCTATGGCCTCTACGTTCCAGTTCTGGTTTCTGTCAGGAAGGTGAATCAGTCTGTCCCACGACAGGAGGCCATGTCCTGGATGCTTGGCAAACACTGCAGGGCTACAAACCACTGGCATTGCCAAAATCTTGCTGAGGTGTGGAGTTTTGGAAAGGAAGTGGTTGCCCAGCTCTGCTGCTGTGGTGGTACTCCTCTGCATCTCCCCTCGGCCGCACTGGTACGCTGCAGAGCCTTTCAGCCATGCCCATTCAGCCACCATAGCTCCCCTTCCGTACCAGCAAATACAAAACTTCCCCGTCTGTGAAGCCTGCACAAGTAGGCAGATCTGTGTGGACAGGCTAACACTAGATGTAACTTTCACAGCATCACAACTGCAACAAGGGCCTCAGCTGAAGTTACCACCAATTTATGGCCTTGCTCATATGATCATTTGAGGTCTTGTAGGTCGAGGCTGGTCGTGAACAATTTTCAGATACTTAAAACACAAAACATCAAGGATTCAGCCTTGTTTGACTTCGCTCTTAGCGCAGGCTGACCTGAGGGACACTCTGTTACCTAAGTGTGACATTCTTATGTGGGCATGCTTAGCAGTTCCGCCTTTGCTACCTACTGCCTTCCCCTGGCTGCGGCCACAGGGAGTATCGGAGACTCTAATTTTATCACAGGAGTGCTTTGGGTCCAGAGCAGATAACGAACCACATTAAAGCTGCATGGTTTAGTTAGTCATGATGATTAAGCACATTATTTACTCTTTGATATAAAAACACTGTGGATATCAGTAGCTGATAAATCTGTGAAACTAAATAGAGCCCATTTTCTATTTTGGGGCAGCAAAACTTAATCCTATAGAAATGACACACCAGAGATGATTTCTGGATCAAAAGGAGTAATTTTGCTTTATAGGCATCAAAATTTAAATACAAAATCACTTCTAACTTGAAAATATGGGAAACAGCAAACTATATAAATAAATAAATAAATAAGAAATCTATATAAACAAACCAGACTTTTTCTGACTGATCTGCACTGTGGTTTTAAGCACAGTGTGATTCTGCTGTTTTAATGGACCTGTTGTTTTTACACACACTTCACTCAGTGAGGTAATTCATGCATATCAGCAAGTAAGTGCACACTGAGTCAGGTAATTTCCTGATAGAAAATGATTTAAAATAACTTTGGATTTCAGTCACTAGATCTATCACGCTACTGCTGTCTCTGAGTGTTTTGGCAAAGACTTCAGGGCATGTTCACAAGACTCAGCTGTGGCTGGCATTAGATACCATTACTGTGTGTCAGCCCCAGAGTATATAGAGCTCTCCTCAATAGATATATTTTAAAATTGTAAATGCCTGCATGCTTGCTTGTTTGCTTGTTTTTCTGCTGGGAGTGTAAGATCACCTGCTATCTGAAGTTAAAACACCATTCCTTCTAATCACTGTATCCCAGATGCTAACCACTGTGTCCCAGACGGACACCAATAACATGTATTTTTCTGAGAAACTATTTGTTATCACAGACTTCAATGCACAAGGCTGGTGAGTTAACTGCAGAATCTGCACTTAACCACTCACTTCTGGCCTTATAGATTCACTTAGTTAAGAATTGAATTTCTTATTAAAATCAAAAACTACCTCTAAATGCAGGTAACATGGCAAGAGAAACTCACCTGTAGGAGGGTAATCAGATTTAAAATAGAATAGGGAAAGTAACCCAGAAAACACCAGGGAATTTTAAAACACTAAGAGAATGCAAAGCTTTCATAATTTGGACACCTTCAGATCCTCTAGACTGAATAATACTACTCAGGCTCAGAGGGAAGAATTGGATTGTCCTGGTAAGACCCTCTGTGAATGGCACAGAGCTTGCCTGTAAGACTTGAACTAAACTTGTCCACTTTGCTTTTCCTGGCACAGAGAGGAGCTATGCACTAAACCCCACTCTTCTACCAGGCTTTGTGTAACCTTAGGTACACTAAGGTTACTTAGATACACTACAAGACTACTCTCTTCTTCCTCGTCTTCCTTCACATTCTGGTGATCTCCCTCCATGGATGATACTACATCTAAATGCAAGAGCCAGGCCTGTGCAAGACACAGACAGAATATAGAGGCATTTCTGTCATTCAGTAATAAATAGACACTCCTGTGTTTCATCAGCCTCTTGAGCAGACCACTGTGCCCACACAGCTCTTGACCATGTTTAAACAAGTCAGTTATATTGTCAGTTACTCAGTTCTTGCTATTATAACCAGAATCGAGATCAGTGATTTGTAATCCAACCTTGTTAGGCAAAAACTTCTAATCCTTTCCCCCAATTTACTTTTGAGATTAAAGGTCATCTTTGCTGTCTTTGAGCCTCTGGGAATTTGATACACCTTTCCTTTAATTAAAAAGTATAGACTCACAGCACTGGTAGAGCTTCTGTTCTGCAAGGATTCACAGACGTTACACAAGGCTCTCACAGGTTTTTAACTTAAGCAAGGAACATGAGAACTCTCCCTTCCTTAAGTAATAAAATAGATCTGCAAGTTTCCCTGTTTGCAAAGCACCTGTGGGGTTTGAAAATATTATTCTAGGCACATTTAAGACATGAGAAGAAACTGATTCTATTATAATTGTCATTGTTTGGAATTTGCCCAGGCAGAGCTTACAAAGGCCAACCCAACACCAAACACCTTTATGCTCTACTTTCCTTTCAGTTCATTTTGAACTAGTTTGACTCCTGTACTAGCTACAGTTTTTTCATTCCACAAGCTTCTACCTTGTTTCACAAATTCCTTGCAGTCACCAAGGACAGGCTACATTCAAAACCTGCTAGGCAAGGATTAAGTTGCAAAGAACTACCATTGAAGGGGTGCCCTTTCCTTATGTTTCCTATACTGTAGCAGAATTGTGTTCTAACTCACCATTCAGCTTATTAGACTCTCACATTACAGTTTTACTACAGAACTGAATGATTTCTTCTACTCCTCCTGTTTTAACACACCTTGCCTGCATTTCTCAAAAGCTTTCCTTTTTAATTTTTGGTTGGCTGGTTTGCTTGGGGTTTTTTTCTTTCTTTTTTCCCTTTGCAACAGAGAATGCAGTATAAAACTCCTGCATCTGCTCTTGGGTGTGTCAAACCAAACCCTTGATAAAGGATAATGTAATTTTTTCTGAGCTCCCTAATTTTAAGAGAAGCATCTCTCTCTCTCTCCCTCTAGCTACACTTGAACTGGCTATAATCAAGGCAGAAAGCAGTACAGCCTACTGGGATGAATGACAACCACAAACAGGTCCTACTATAGAGCAGGACTAGTAAGAAAGGTCTAGAGCTCTTCCTGTCAGCGTAACTAAGGGGATCATCAAGTCATTTCAGAGGTATCAAAGCAGCATGTTGTTGCAGTAACTGGCACCTGAGCAGCTCAAAAGCCTTTCTCAAGTTCCCAGCACAGTCTTTAAAAGTAAGTTTGTTTTACAGGAGAAAAGTTTTAGCAAATGAAGAGCCCAATGAACTAAACTAAAAGGACAGGGAAGAGAATCTCAGATAAGCAGTGTTATGTGAATGGCATAGAATGACCATGAAAACAATGGTACACAGGATTGGTTGTCACTTCAGCTAGAAGGTGTTTTTTCCTACTGCCAGTAGCAGTAAAGGAAGAGATACAAAAAGCTTCTCCCTTCTTTAACAGATCTCAAGAGAAAGGACTTAAATCTGGTTTCTTCCAGAGAGGTGGCAGGTAGTAGCCAACCAACCAGGAGGACATAATTTCTTGCTGGAATGAGCTGTGTACCTGTCCTGAACTCTTGACAGAAACTCTGGAGAAGAGAAGGCTCCAAGGAGACCTTCTTGTGGCCTTCCAGTATCTGAAGGGGGCTACAAGAAAGCTGGGGAGGGACTTTTGAGGGTGTCAGGGGGTGATAGAACTAGGGGGAATGCAGCAAAAGTAGAAGTGGGTAGATTCAGATTGGATGTTAGGAAGAAGTTCTTCCCCATGAGGGTGGTGAGACACTGCAACAGGTTGCCCAGGTGGTGGAAGCCTTATCCCTGGAGGTTTTGAAGGCCAGGCTGTATGTGGCTCTGAGCAACCTGAGGTGAGGTGTCCCTGCCCATGGCAGGGGGGATGGGACTGGCTGATCCTTGAGGTCCCTTCCAGCCCTAACAATTCTGTGATTCTATGAACTTGGGGTGCACAGCCCAGGGCCAAACCCCACATGGATAAGCATGCCTTTTCCCTGTGCTCACCACAGCTCCGAAGGCACCATGTCAAACTGCACCCTGAAGAGCTGCACTCATTTTTTCTAGCTTGCCATCTGCTCTGTTACACCCAAGGCTGGCATTGTCATTACTGTTATTACTACTATTGCTTTATACTGCAGCAGCTCCAGTTGACAGCTACATCCATGGGTGATGAAAGCTGCTGTGTGACCCCACAGGCAATCATCCTCAGAGATTACACAGCTCACACTTTTTTGTGGAGTGCAAACACTTATTTTTCACCCTCAGCAACAGGTTATCACTTAGTCTGGAGGCAAAAGGTAAGCCAACAGTTCTGGGATGTCAGCAAACTCGTATTTTTACAGTCACAGAGACACTTTCTTCTCACAACAAGAAGTTATTTTACACTCCCAAACTGCTCCCAGCTTGGAAGAATGTAAAGTTCCAACTGATCAAAATCATCGCAGTAACTGACTATATTAGCAGTCTCTGAGTGGTAATTAACTTACTTGATTGCAAAACAAAAGGTTGACAAAAGTGATTCTTACACAAACTTTTGCTTCTTGTCTTGGGAGTTTACTGAAAGCAGAGCAGCAAGGACAACAGCTCTTCACTGGGATTTTCTTTAAACACTGAAGTATGCAAGCATCTAAGGCCGTGGAAGTGGGCTGGCTTCAGAGAGATCAACTAAGGCAAGTATAATCAGGATTAGGACTGAGGGGTGCATAGCAGCTTGATCAAGCAGGCTAGCTTTGTATGGATTCAGTCCAATAACACTAGATGATTTCTTAATGACTTCAGAAAGAAAAATGCAAGCAAGCTACAATGAAAGGACATCTCCCTAGCAAAATGAAAACCCAGTCATGTTTTGTACAAGCATTTTAAAGCACACATATTAACTATAAGTAAAAACATGTGCACTTTTAATGTGTTTTTGTGGTAGGAATGATAAAACTATTTGTGGCAGACAAGGCTAGAGTTTAATTTCTTCTCATTATTGTTGCAGACAGTCCACAGCATTTTATTTTCTTTCCTTTATTTTGCTTCTCTTCTCCTACCAAGCCACCCAGTCCTCAGCCACTTGTCAGCCCAAGGGATTGTCTGAACTGAACTGTAAACTCTAAACTGTAGTAACACTTAAGAGTTCTGTCTTTGAAGTACAGCCTGGTCTCCTCTTGCATACACTTCCTGCACCCACAAGACCCTGTGGCAATGAGTTCCAGTATCTATATCTTTAACAAATATTCACTATCTTCAACAGGCAGAAGGACCTTCCTCTGTTTGTTTCCAGCCAAGATAAATTTGATGCCCAACAGGCAGCAAATGCACCTTTCCAGGACTTACTTTGTAGAGCACTGTCTGTGTGAATACGGAAGGTTAACAGATTTTTCCTCTCCTTGTGTCCTGTCAGTTAATTCTTTTCCAACGTCTTGGAAACTAAGAGAGTAAGAAGGAGAAGCCAAAGCACCATTTCCCCACCATAAAATACAGCATTAAAATAGGTAAATTGCAGTGGGGATAATTTGGGGAATCACTCAAAGAGCTTCCAAAAAAACCCCAACAAAACTTCAAATCACTGCCATCCTCATTCTGAGCACTGCTTTTGCCAGGAGCTTTCACATCGGTTCCCATGGTCACATCAGACCATCTGCTCCTCCCCACTAAGGACCGGGCAGCACAGCTGGCAGAGCCCCCTAGGGATAAGGGCACCTAACTGAAGCTCTCTCTTCTCTCTCTGCTGTTTTTATAAGGCGATGAAACAGTTCAAGCTACTCTAGTTCTAGAAATACCCTGTATGTTGAAGTACCATCTCCTGTCCAAGGACTGCAGGTTGAGCAATGATCAGGTAAAAAGGAAAGGAAGGTACTAAAACTAACAGTCCTGACAAATAGAGAATTTGTGAAAGAAACCCCCAAAGAATGCAGCCAAAGACTTCTAAAGACAGAAAGCCAACTGGAATGTGAGGAGAGAATTCTTTACAACTTGAAATAAGCTGAAGTTTGGCATGGGTCTAAACAGTTTTCAGATATCCTGACACCACATAACAAAGCAGGTCTGAAAGCCTGGCCTTCAGGTTTTGCAACCTTCAAACATTTCCCTAAACATTTGTCCTCTTTTATGATATGCACTGCAGCAAATTGGTAGCTTTTAAAGAACACTGTCACAAAAGCATTTAAGGAATGTAAAAGTTGTTTTGTTAATATGAAAGTCAACAGTAAAATGCCTGACAAGGTAGTAGCTTCCCTCTAGTTCATCAGTATCTTCACAAAATGACAGTTCTCCCTACATCTCTCACTGCATGTCAAGGACAAGGAGTGTAAGCTCATTGATCTGACATACAGTCATCAAAAGGACTGAACGGCAGTCAGTGCTCAGGCTTATGAAGACCTGTTGAAGAGTAGCGAAGGGGAAAAGGACCTGGGGGGCCTGCTGGATGGAAGGTTGGCCACAAGGCAGCAATGTGCTCTTGTGGCCACGAAGGCCAATGCCTTCTGCGGTAGATTAGAAGAGCTGTGGTCAGCAGGTCGAGAGAGGTTCTCCTCTTGCCCTGCTGAGGCTGCATCTGGAGTACTGTGTCCAGTTCTGGGCCCCCCAGTTCAGGAAGGACCTCAGGGAATGGCTGGAAAGAGTCCAGCACAGAGCCAGTCTTGGGCTCTGTGATGATGGAGTGGAACATCTTCCTTATGAGGAGAGCCTGAGGGAGCTGAGGGCTCTGGAGCTTGGAGAGGAGGAGCCTGAGGGTGACCTCATTCATGTTGATAAAGATGTGCAGGGTGAGTGCCCAGAGGCTGGAGCCAGGCTCTGCTGGGGGATGCCCAATGACAGTGCCCAATGGTGGAAGCTGAGGCAGAGGAAGTTCCATGGGAACAGGAGGAAGAACTTTTTCCCTGTGAGGGTGACAGAGCCCTGGACCAGGCTGCCCAGGGGGGCTGTGGAGTCTCCCTCTCTGGAGATTTTCAAAACCTGCCTGGATGTGTTCCTGTGTGACAAGCTCTAGGTGACCCTCCTCTGGCAGGGGGTTGGACTGGAGGAGCTTTTGAGGTCCCTCCCAGCCCCTAACATGCTGTGGTACTATGACAAAATGGAAAAAAACCCCAAACAACCAAAATCCTCATCCACATAAGGAGGCATACTCAAGAGCATGGCTAGCAGATACTGCAAGGCTAAGGAAAAAGAATACCCAAACCAACCTTGCTTCTTTCTTTGTAACATCTAACCAGATTCAAAGCCTTTGGAAAATACAGCAGATATCCACAAGCTGTAAATACCAAACCTAAATACCTTTAGAAACACAGAGATAAAAGAGCCTCCCATTTCTCATGCAGGAAAACAACCCCAAAACATCACTCTTTAGAGAGCCTTTCCCCCCCCAAGTTGGGAAAGAAAACCTCACCACATTGCTAAAGAACTGCATAAAGCCCTGAAATATTACAACATGTCACACAGACTGCTTGTCTTTGGAAGCTATTGTGTTTACACAGCTTTTTTACTGAAAGCACTTTCAAAAACATGAGGGTTCAAGACAAAGGAGTTAAAATTAAATCAGACTGTCTGTAATCTAGAACTTACCAAAAGCACTATTTTTGTCCATGTGCTCAAAAACACAAGCTTCCAAGTAATAAGAGCCATCCTGGAGTGATTCATAGCTTCATGCAAAAACATCCCACAATATAAATCTTATTAACCTTTTGAAAATCCCCAAAAGCTCATTACAGAGCTGCTGAATCCTGGCACAACAAAACCTTCTATTGAGGTATTTACTGTCCTTAAAAGTCCAGCTCTTAACAGAAATAATGCACTTGGGTAAGTTGGATTGTAGCATGGGCTGGCATACAGGACATGTCAGACAGTGAGGCAGGGCAAAGAAAATTATCCTAGGGAAACTGTTACAGACAGTCAGGAGAAGTAATTTCTCAGCTGCTGTTACAGAACAAAACATTCTGCATCTGAATGAGCGGAACATCTGCCTTATGAGGAGAGCCTGAGGGAGCTGAGGGCTCTGGAGCTTGGAGAGGAGGAGCCTGAGGGGTGGCCTCATTCATGCTGATAAAGATGTGCAGGGTGAGTGCCCAGAGGCTGGAGCCAGGCTCTGCTGGGGGATGCCCAATGCCAGCACAAGGGGCAGTGGGGGAAGCTGAGGCAGAGGAAGTTCCATGGAAACATGAGGAAGAACTTTTTCCCTGTGAGGGTGACAGAGCCCTGGCACAGGCTGCCAAGGGGGTTGTGGAGTCTCCTTCTCTGGAGGCCTTCAAGATCTGCCTGGATGTGTTCCTGTGTGACAAGCTCTAGGTGACCCTCCTCTGGCAGGGGGTTGGACTGGAGGAGCTTTTGAGGTCTCTTCCAGCCCCTAACATTCTGTGATTCTGTGAATAGCAAGTTCACAGGGTAATGAGCATCACAGTGAAAAGGCCCATGAAGAAAGGTGGTACCATTCCTATTCAATTACTTTCCCCAGGTCTTGGAAACTGCATGCAACACCTCTGAAGACAGTGGTTTTCAAATGGATTTGTTGCCAAAAAGCCCATTAATTCTTCTCCAAATGAGTGATCTCTCACAGGAAATGCTACATATTAAAATCTACTTACTGAAAATATGCATTTATGACATTTCAATTATATTCCCTAATGTAAGCACTTAATGTTATTATAATTCCTACCTTGATCTCAGGTTACAGTTGTTAAGAAACAGAGAATGTTTGAATTGATTATGAAACTCCAAGTAAAAGCAGAGCACAATCCTGGCCTGGCCAAAGTCACTGAAAGAGCTGCTGCAGACCTCACTGAGGCTGCTTTGCACTCTTCATTCAGTTTTCATCTGCATGAAAGTGAATGAGATTTACTGTGTCCTACAAATACCATTTGTTGATTCTTGAATTCCATCTCAGGGCCTGTCTGCATTTTGTAAGACAATGTACAGAAGGAAGCCTTCTGAGCTAAGATTAAAGCCAGCAAATAATGGTTATTGACAGTGAACAGTGGATGCTAAGGCCAGAAGTTTCACTCCAGTACTTACACAGCAATATTGCTGGGGTTTTTTTTCATGCACTATGCTACATCCTTACACATTTGCAAGTACTATCCTCTCAAGGAGAAAACAGTACTTTCCAACTTCTAAATCTTTCTGCCCTGTTGTGCCAATGTATTGCAGAAAGACTTGCAGCTATCACTAGGACAGTGCTTGTAAAAACACTTCTAAGGTTTCTTTCCAGATGTTACTCTGTGGAGAGTAATTGCTGGTACCAGCTGTAAAGCTCTAATGAACTATGGAGGGAACACCCAATCAGTCATTTTGCACTTATTTCTACTAAGAAACCCCACAAACCAAAACAAACCCCACCAACCCCTCCAGACATGGTTTGTTTATGTTCCCACCATGCATTTTCATGTTGTTCTTTCAAAAGCATCACATCTGCTGCAGACTGAGAGCTGGGCAGAGAGGAACCTCATGAGGCTCAGCAGGGATAAGTGCAGAGTCCTGCACCTGGGAAGGAAGAAGAAACTGCAGCAGTACAGGCTGGGAGGGGATCTGCTGGAGAGCAGCCCTGTGGAGAAGGACCTGGGAGTGCTGGTGGACAACAAGTTCTGCATGGGACAGCAATGTGCCCTGAGGGCCAAGAAGACCAATGGGGTCCTGGGCTGCATTCAGAGCAGTGTGTCCAGCAGATCCAGGGAGGTTCTCCTCCCCCTCTACTCTGCCCTGGTGAGACCTCTCCTGGACTATTGCATCCAGTACTGGGCTCCCCAGTTCAGGAGGGACAGAGATCTGCTGGAGAGTCCAACAGAGGGCAATGAGCATGATGAAGGGACTACAGCACTGCCTGATGAGGAGAGGCTGAGAGCCCTGGGGCTCTGGAGAGGAGATTTAGTAAACGTTTCTAAATATCTGAGGGCTGGGGGTCAGGAGGCAGGGGACAGGCTCTGCTCAGTTGCACCCTGGGATAGGACAAGGGGCAATGGATAGAAACTCCACAGGAGCACAGGAGGTTGCACCTCAACATGAGGAGGAGCTTCATCACTGTGAGGGTCCCAGAGCACTGGAAGGGGCTGCCCAGAGAAGTTGTGGAGTCTCCTTCTCTGGAGACTTTCCAGCCCTGTCTGGATGCATTACTGTGTGACCTGCACTGGATTCTCTGGTCCTGCTCTGTCAGGAGGGCTTGGACTGGATGATCTCTGGAGGTCCCTTCCAACCCCTAACATCCTGTGATATATCATAAAAGGCTCTTTTAAAAAATCAGGTTTCAGAATCAGAAAGCTTACCTTTCAGATCTGCTTTGTTACATTTATGTGTATGGTCACTCATCTGAAAATTGTTTATGCTAGGGATGTACTGAGCTTCACTTTATGAGAACAGAATGGGTCTGTCTCAAACTCAGCACTCAGATGCAAGATGTCCTGTGTCCATTTCTCCCTCCCCAGCGACCTCCCTTTATCTCAGTGTCTGACTCATGGGTACAGCAAACTGCTGAGGCAAATTTGGACACTTAGTGTCAGGAGTTGCAAAAGTATACTGATAAAACCTGCAGGGCCAGCTTTCACTTGTCACTATCTTATGTCAATACTCAATATTAGGTGCTCATTAACACCATCTGTACAGCTCTGTGAACTCTATTTTGACTGCATTCTAAGAAAAAGGAAGATTAATTCACACTTCATTAAATATTCATTAATGTTTGCCTTTCAGTTAATCCTTTTGCAGGCAAAAAGTTACCAGATGACCTCATTTTGCTTTTTATCTTTCATTTTACTCACTTAATAGTAAGACCTTCCACACTGCTGAGATTCTTTCATGTTGCTCCTAACTCTGAAGTTCCCAGAATAATGCTGGAAAACTTGACCTCTCTCTTAGAAGCTGTAGGCACGTACAGTTACCGACGTGCCAACCCTGGCTGTGTTTAAAGGTAGTCTGGATGTGGTGCTTGGGGATCTGGTTAGGTGTGAGCCTTGCAGAGTAGGGCTCGAGGCTGGACTTGGTGATCCTGAGGTGCTCTTCCAACCTGAATGTTTCTGTGATTCTGTGTGCCAGAAAATAAGCACACCAGTAAGTGTTTTTAAAGCTGACATGTCAAAACACTCAGAATAGTCTACCTGTGGTAACTGCAAAATGCAGCAAAGCTTTAGCTTTACCACCAAAAGCAAGTCAGACCACCAAAAGTCCTGTCAGACTTTTCTGAATTGCACTAGAAACCAGGAGGCTTCTGGACAGCACCTACAAGAGGAGAATTCTTACTGCAGTAACAGCCTCAACATATAGGCAGCAAAATTGTCTATCAAAAATCAGACTAATAAACCCTATAATTTTAGACAACTGGTTTGATTTTGGATTCTGCTCTCATATTCCAGTGACTGAGTAACAGAACCTAACCTTTCATTTTCACTCATTAGGGAGAGAGTCCTGCCTGGCTCTGGATGTGGATATATTTATGCAGCTTTTACAGAGTTTGAAAGATTTTTATTTCATCCATGCTTCTTCTCACATTCACACTCCTGTAAGGAATTCAATTCCTATAATGAGAAACAGAAAACATGAAGTGCTCATAATGAGAAGTGGTAGACATCTACAGCTGTACTAACAATTGTCTTCTCCAATGAGCCATTTTTTTTGGCCTGGTGATTATTTTCTTTGCACATATTTGTTCTGCCCACTTCTTCCAAAAGAAGTGCAGACAACATAGGTTCTTCTAGCTGGGCTTTGTGTTTCACAGAGCTTAGCAAAGCTGCCCTGCCAGGGGGAAGTCCAGAGAGACAGGTCTGTTAAAGAGCGCTTGTGGGAACTCTCCATTAACGTCCCCTCCATAGGAAGCTACATCTTGAACAGATACAGGTGGGGATAAAGTTGATACACTGCATTTCCTTCCCCATGTCTTGCTCTCACATAGCACAAGCTACTAACTGCTCCCTCCAAAGCCACAGCAAAGTCAAGTCCTGCAGTGGAAGTTAAAAGAATCCACAATTGAAAATGAGCCAGAAGAGAGCCAACAGAGAGCTGGGGAGCCTCAGCCACACATCAGTGCTTCACATCCTTCCCAAACAGCTATGTACTGAACGGAATGACCATAGCTGTGATGCCTGCAGAAGAATGCAAAAGCACTCTAGGACGTCCTGCCAACGTGGCCCTACAACACTAATTCCTTCCCAGCCCGCCTGTGGGGGTGATGCCAGCCCAGAGCCCGACACACCGACGAAGGGTCAGGTATTCTGCTTCGTCCCACGAGGGCCTTCGATGCCTCTCGTGTTGAGCGATGCCTGTATTTCACTCCAGTGGGCACCAGAAGGCAAGTGACGTGTCTGCACCCGCCCAGAGAATACATTTCACTGGGAAAGCATGCATTGCAGTAATGCTCTCTTGCTCCCCACCAATCCTACCCTCCTCTCTAGGACCCTAAACCTAAAAGAGCAGCGTTCTTGGTGAATGCAACTGTTTGCCCTTGCTGGTCATCATCAAAGGAGGGGACCTTCTAGGGGAAGAGAAAGGCCACAATGTTTGACCTGCCCAGGCCTTGAGCGTAACAGCAGGCATGCAGTCTCGTTTGCTGTGGTTTTCTCCATGCAGCACATGCTGCATTTCACAACCAGGGTTCTCAGATGTCCCAGCTATGGCACCTGGCTCCTGAAACGTGCATCCACAAATGGTATCTGCAGAGTGGTTTTTACTTATGCAATTTGATTAGAACAAATGCTGGAAGTTCAAGAAGAAGGCTCCAAGGAGACCTTCTTGTGACCTTCCAGTATCTGAAGGGGGCTACAAGAAAGCTGGGGAGGGACTTTTATGGGTGTCAGGGAGTGATAGGACTGGGGGGAATGGAGCAAAACTAGAAATGGGTAGCTTCAGAATGGATGTTAGGAAGTTCTTCCCCATGAGGGTGATGAGAGACTGGCACAGGTTGCCCAGGGAGGTGGTGGAAGCCTCATCCCTGGAGGTTTTTGCAGCCAGGCTGGATGTGGCTGTGAGCAACCTGCTGTAGTGTGAGGTGTCCCTGCCCATGTCACAGGGCTTTGGCACTAGATGATCCTTGAGGTGCCTTCCAACCCTGGCAATTCTCTGATTCTATCTCCTTTTTAGACACCCTGGATTAGGATGTATGAGTGGGTTTTACACAGCTGATTTATGCATTGCTTTCAAATTCTTTACAGCTGGCAGGAATAAAATGGTTGAGTGGACTTAAAATGGTTAATGGTAATTTCAACTCTATCTTTAACCCACCTGCAGACCTAGTCAATTACTACCTGAAGAGTACTTGGCAATCTATTTTAAGGGAGTGTGACTGTGAGGCTTTGAAGCTCAGGGGATATGCCCATGTTACAAAATAACTCAGACCAAGGCACTCAGCAGAAACTGTCACTGCACTGCCACTTTCAGCACGAAAGTTGAATTCAGAATGTGTGCTTAGAACAAAACACAATTTTGTTTCTGAAGGAAAAAGACTGGGGAAGATTACTGTGTGCTCTACGCTCTGGGGCAGAGGAAACATTTCAATTCCCAGCACCAATGCATTCAGTTTGTTAGAATGGTATTTTGCAGTAAGCAGTTAATAGTGATCACACCAGCAAAGCAAGAAACATTGCACAGATGCACTTATGAAATATGAGTACCTGACATGCTGCTGGGAGTTATGGATATGTAATCATTCTTGTTCCTCTTCTGGCACCGACGTCATCTGCCAAAAGAAGGAAAGAAACAGTCCCAAAGTAATACATCCACAAATGCAGACCTGCAGAATACCATTAGCATTTAAACAGGACAGAACAGTTTGGACCTTGAATACCATGGCCCACCTGCTTAACCCATTAAAATCAAAGCACCTTGCTTAACTGCATGAGGCAAAGAATTCAAGTTAGGTCCAAAACCCGGTGGCCTGGATGGGCTGCGGGTAACAGCTTTGGAAGCAAAGTCAAAAGGCTGAGGGCTACTAATTCAGAAAACAAAATGCTTCTGCCCACTTCATGCAATCCTTTAATTCCTGTAGAGGTTCATTTAGGTTTAACACCTAAGTTCAGGAGCGAACTGTGTTTGCTCCTCAGCTGCTACTGATACATGCCCACTACATCCATCAAGAGCAGATCTGAAGGAATCTGAAACTCTCAGTTTAGATTGCCTCACTTGTTTGTATGTCCACACACACACATTGACACATTGACCACATTCCTCTTCTTTTTGGCAGCAAAGACTGGAGCCCTGAAAGCCAGCTTTGTGTCAGGACAGAGAGCCACCAGTAGCAGCTAGGGAATCCTCTCTCAGCAGTACCTGGATTTACACTACTCATAACATTCTTCAAACAAGGGTATCAGGGCAGGCAGCCTGTCCTGAGTCAGCCATTCCAGCCCAACACTCAGTGCCCAGCTGGATGATCCTGATTCACCCCCTAGTTTAAGCACCAACAATCCAATCCAAGGAGAGACACTCCTAAAGGCATTACTCCAGAACAGAGATAAGACCTCATTAGAACTTTGAAATAAGAAATCCTGAGCCTACAAATAACCTCACGAATGCCAGTGGAAAACTAGCCCAGGAGTGGAGTCATGCTGCCTTGAATCATAGAATAGCCCAGGCTGCAAGGAACCTCCAAAGCTCATCCAGTCTGACTTCCCTGCAGTCAGTAGGGACATCCCCAACCAGATCAGGCTGCCCAGGGCCTTGTCCCTTGTCCAGTCTCACCTTTAATATCTCCAGGGAAGGAGCCTCAACCACCTCCCTGGGCAACCTGCTCCAGTGTTCCACCACCCTCATAGGAAAGAACTTGTTCCTAACATCCAATCTAAACCTGCTCTGCTCTAGTTTGAAGCCATTGCCCCTTGTCTTGTCCCTGCAGGGACAGTCCCTTGCAAACAGTCTCTCTGCAGCCTTCCTGCAGCCCCCTTCAGGTACTGGCAGGCTGCTATGAGGTCTCCCCAGAGCCTCCTCTTCTCCAGGCTGAACACCCCCAGCTCCCGCAGCCTGTCCTTGTAGCAGAGCTGCTCCAACCCCCTGATCATTCTCGTGGCCTCCTCTGGACCTTCTCCATCAGGTCCATGTCCCTCCTTGGTCATGAGCAAACATGGATCCTCCAACGACATCAGGCAAATGAGGTTTTACAGGGGAAGTAAAACTTCTCTTAGGTTGTGTTGGTTGACTTTGTTCACCAATTCTTGGATTGCTTTTCCCTCCATCCATTCAGTGCCACAGCCCTGCCTGTGTTTTTCCTCTCCCTGGAAGCGTTCCCCCTCCTTGCTCTTGACATACCGACCCTGGGCCAGCAGCAGGCTGAGCGGCTCCGGAGCGCATCCGCCCCGTGCGGCACAGGCTGCAAGGCGGCGGCGGGGGAGCCGGGGAGCTGCGGCAATCGCACGGTGCACGGTACACGGTACGCGGTACACGGTACGCGGTACACGGTACGCGGTACACGGTACGCGGTACACGGTACGCGGTACGCGGCGCGTTCCGCCCCGGCTCCTCGGCTCGCCGGCGACACGGCGGGCAGGGCTGAAGCCCCTCCCGCGCGCTCAGACACCTGACGCTCCGCAGCCACCCCCCAAAGGCTCCGCAAGATGGCGGTGGGCTGCCCTCACCGCCGCTGGCGGATTCCGCGCCGCTTCCCGAGACGGCGCACGGCCCAGCGCCTTCCTCCGCGCCCAGCAAAGGCCGGCAGCCGGCGAAGCGCGGGGCAGAGATGCGGCAGCCCCCAGCCCCGTCTGCGGGCGCCACGCCCGCCCGCCGTGCGCCTTCCCTCACCCGCCCTCGCGCCGGCCAGGCCCCGCCGCTACGCAGTGTTGCGGCGCCCCCTGGCGGACACGCGGGAGCAGGCAGGAGGAGCGGCACCAAGGGCGCTGGCCGTGGCGGGCGCCGGCTACTGGGGGCCGCGGCGGGCGCCCCGCGGGCCGAACCCCGTCCGCGCCGCAGCACTGGGTGGTGGGGCGTGTTCTTCACGAGCGAAGCTCTATCTTCCCAATTACCTGTATCTTCCCCCCACAACGTACTCCCTATCTTTTTCATCACCTTATGCCTCATTATATTAACAGGGCGTATCTGGCAAATCTTTAAATCAATTGCTACTCCAAGATTCAGCTGCTTCATGATCAAACAAAACAAACCCCCATTCTCCCTCTCCAATAAACCCTCAACAACCAAAAGCAAGAGAAACAAAAACCAACAAAACCCCCCCACCAAACAAACCCAGGAGGAAAACTCCGCATCATTTTTGCTGTATTTGTACAGCAAGTGAAAAGTAAAACCTACAGAAAGTTTTACAGCAGAAACTGGTGAAACATCCTTCAGCACACGTATTCCAGTGTGGGTTTATCTCCTTTTCTTTCAAGCAAACCACCAGAGACCCGTCTGGGCTCCTCTCAGAACAGACAGTATCTTCTTAAACTCTTCAGAAAAAAGCTAACACTCCACTGCAGCACAACCAGAGCCAACGACGGAGCTTTCTCTTGCTACTGACATCTTGTGAGGCTTCAAAATCCTTCACAGTCTATCAGACCATTATAGAGGATACAAATTCACATCAGGCCTCCAACGAGAATCAGACTCTGACCCATCCCAGCGTGTAATGGGAGCCCCTGAACCTCAACAATAAGCCATTTCCCAGAGTTTTAATTGTGGTTTGGTGACTCAGTGACACAGAAGAGCTCTTGAAGTAAACAGCTGAGTATTTGAAATACAAATTCTGCCCCTCCTGTAAATAATTGGTTACTAATCCTAAAATTATTGGTTGTGCACCGATCTACTAAAAACGAGGGGAAACCTAAAAAGGAGAAATAACAAACTTCTTCAATGAGTTCTGTACAAAGAGAAAAGCTGCAGCTATCCTGGGAGCGTTGCCATTTTCCCTGATGAAACCAAGGCTTGGCACGAAGGCAGCTGTCACTTGTATGAAAAAAAATCTAATTAAGAAATGACTGTAGGAAAAGACAGCCTTTTGTTTAAAGCATTACACTAATGTATCTGGCTTTGGCACAGTCCTCCTGTGTCTCACAGTTTCAAATGGAGGGCATGCATCCTCCTTTTCTCTTCACACCCACCTTGGAGCAGGTCTTGATGTTGCTGTGGGAATGTACAGCATCTTGCTCATCTAGCACCTCCACTAAGCCAACTTAGTAACTGCCAAAAGACATGCAGGAAATGAGTAATATTTACTTTGTAGCTGATGGTGATTCTAATAATCTTTTCAAACGTATCAGATTTTTTCCCAAAGATGCTTCTATCCTGCACTTTATATGCCAGAAGCAATTTTTTACCTTTCCTTCCAGGAATGTCACACACGGGTGGCAGTGGTGTGGAAGTACAGAGCTGTTCATCCATTCTGGCACCCAACCCTTGGTTGTCTTCTGCAGGCCCAACATGGCTGCTGCCTGATGTGAGCAAGGAGAGTAAGCGGCGTCCCTGTTAGTTATAACAAGCTGCCCTTGAAGGCACAGATGTGGAAGGTACAACTAACAAGTACGGGAACAGGCACACATGGGAAGGAGGGGATGAGTGACAGGCAAACTCCAGCTCAGCAGGCCAGTAACGTTTGGGCCTCTCCACAGACGCTGCAGAGCACATTTCCTTTTTGCAAAAAGGGACACAATTGTTATAGTCAAGCTTTGCTAACATCACCAGGAGCAGGCTTCATCAGATTATCTTCTGTGTGTCAAGCACACATTTGTCTACAAGCAGCCAGCTGAGGTCTCATGGCTCTGAGTCACAAGCCCTGAGCACGCAGCACTAACCTCAGAGGTTGTGATCCCATCCCGCAGGAGTTCCCGGCCAGGCAGCCGAGGTGGCAGGCAGGCAGTGTGCTCTTTCTCCAGCAGTGGAGTTCAACCCTGCTATTTATTTCATTTATTTTTTTCAAACAAGGTAGAACTCACATTCATATTGGATACTTCAAATGAAAGTAGCCAAATCATAGAATCACAGAATAGAATACATAGAATACATAGAATAAACCAGGTTGGAAGAGACCTTCAAGATCATCGCGTCCAACCCATCAACCAATCCAACACCACCCATCAACATCACCTGGGTTGGAAGGGACCTCCAAAGGCCACCTAGTCCAACTCCCCTGCAGTGAGCAGGGGCATCCTCAACACGATCAGGTCACCAGCAGCCCTGTTGAGCCTCTTTCTGAGTATCTCCAAGGATGCAGCCTCCACCACTTACTTCTCTAGGCAACCCGCTCCAGTGCTCGACCACCCCCACTGTACAAAACTTCCTTCTACCATCCAGTCTAAATCTATTCTTCTCTAATTTCAAACCATTGCCCCTCGTGGCTGTCAGTCTCCTCTAGGCCAGCAGCATGGTAATTCTGTGTTTTGAATCTCAGACTCCAAATCATGAACTGTATGTTTCCCAGTGAGCCTCAGCCTGCTCTCCCTGCTCAAAGGCTGCCCCAGTCAGCACGGGGGCTCAGCACTGCTGCCTCCTGTCTCTTCTCAAGGCAGGAACGGGTGGGGAAAAGCATTTACTTCGCACCTTGCAGAAGAACTGAAAAGCCACTCAGCCTCTTGCCCCTCACTGAACTGTCCCAGGACACTTCCTTTCAAAAGCCAGAGGGAGGGCCATTGAGGATGATGAGGTGACTTGAGCACCTCCCCTGTGAAGAGAGACAGAGAGTCCTGGGGCTGTTTAGCCTGGAGAAGAGAATGCTGAGAGGGGATCTGATCAATGTCTATCAATAGCTGAGGGGTGGGTGTCAAGTGGAGGGGGCCAAGCTCTTTTGGGTGGTGCACAGTAATAAGCCAAGGAACACCAGGGACAAGCTGAAACAGAGAAGATTTCACCTCAGCATGAGGAGAAACTTCTTTACAGTGAGGGTGACAGAGACCTGGAGCAGGCTGCCCAGAGAGGTTGTGGAGTCTCCTCCTCTGGACACATTCCAAACCCACCTGGCTGCATTCCTGTGTGGACTCCCCTGGGTGATGCTGCTCTGGCAGGGAGCTTGGACCTGATGATTTCTGGAGGTCCTTCCAAGCTCTAATGTTCTGTGACACTGTGATGACCTGGCTCATCTGCACCACTCCCTCCTGTAACCCTAGCTGCAGTGTCCAATGTCTCTGGCTTATGCCTCGCTGCCTTGCACAACATCCTTACACAATGCTGTGTCCAGCTTGCCAGGAGCTGGGCTGCATCCTGGGAGAGCAGCCTTGCACCAAGAGGAGGGAAGCTGGGAGCCTGCTCATGTCCTGTGGTGCAGGGGAAAGCAGGGAAGGGTGCAGAGCAGGACAGCAAAGCACACAAGTTTTGTCAAGGGGCACAGGGGAAAGCTCCAGCAGCCAGAACAAATGCCCCCAGGATGCTGGCCTCTCACAACTTGTTTTTTCTTGGAGGCTGCCTTGGCTTGGGAGTGATGTATAAAGGGATTTATCACCTGAACATTTTGCTTTGCAAACTCTTTCCACAAAGTTGTTCTCACAGCTAACTTCAGCTTTAGTGAAAAACCCAAACTAGCCACTCCACACCAGGAAAAATGACAAGGTAGCCTATAGGCTGTACTGACACCTAGCTGAATTTGTTTCAGTATTTAACACTTCAATAGTCAATAGCAAAGCAAAGTAAATACTTAAGGGCAGAGTTACACAGAGGATTTTGTACTAAGATTCAGTGAAAAATATACTAGGCTATGGCATATGGTACATGATACCTACACCTATACCTATACCTCCCTGTCTACTCTGCCCTGCTGAGGCTGCATCTGGAACATGGTGTCCAGCGCTGGGGCCCTCAGATCAAGAAGGACCTCAGGGAACTGCTTGAAAGAGTCCAGCACAGAGCCACAAAAATGATTAGGGGAGTGGAACATCTTCCTTATGAGGAGAGCCTGAGGGAGCTGAGGGCTCTGGAGCTTGGAGAGGAGGAGCCTGAGGGTGACCTCATTCATGTTGATAGAGATGTGCAGGGTGAGTGCCCAGAGGCTGGAGCCAGGCCCTGCTGGGGGATGCCCAATGCCAGCACAAGGGGCAGTGGGGGAAGCTGAGGCAGAGGACGTTCCATGGGAACATGAGGAAGAATATTTTCCCTGTGAGGGTGACAGAGCCCTGGCACAGGCTGCCCAGGGGGGTTGTGGAGTCTCCCTCTTTTGAGATATTAAAAATGTGCCTGGATGTGTTCCTGTGTGATCTGCTCTGGGTGCTCCTGCTCTGGCAGGGGGGTTGGACTGGATGAGCTTTCAAGGTCCCTTCCAGCCCCTAACATGCTGTGATTCTGTGTTCTCTCTCTTATACAACATACTAACTAACCAACTGTGCATAAATAAATGCTCTGTCTAGTTTTCCAGGTACATTTAATGGAAAGCCCCCATCAGAAAAAGTCTTGCAAGCACAAGCTCAGAAGTGGACTTTGACTCATGAGGACACAAAACCATGCAACAAAGCATACAATCCAACCCAGGGTGCAGTACCTGTATAAACTTTTGCAGTCTATCCTGAAACACTTGATCACAAAAGCAAGGATCTATGGAGCTTGTCCTAACATGAATGGCCAGTAGTGCTGTGTGATCTTACTCTTTCTTCCTCACACAGACTCAATGTGTTCTTTAGGACAGGGTACTGGTTTTACCTCTCAGGCTAGGAATTTCCTACCTCAACTTGCTGCTTAGATGCTCTAAAATTTGCTGATCACTAACGAGTCAGGATCAGCATGTGATATGTCAGCACAGTGGGCTGCAGCCCTCTGTTGGCTTCACTCCATCCCCTTGCAGAAATGTCCACTCTCTAGCACTTTGTTTTGGCCTGTTACAGGTGTGCACAGGAGGGGATGAGAAGAGCACAGAACTGGAAGCAGCCCTGTTTAGCCCCTATTTTGAAAACCAGTGTTTTATTCCCTGTGAGGGACTTCCTTAACATGAAGTGCTGCAGTGCAAAGTAGCCAGATACATCTCAGAGTAGCGATCTATAAGTGCATTAAGTGATGTTTATAGGTGTAGGTAGATATGTATGTCTTAATTCAGAGAGCGCTCTACCTACTTGTATAAACACCCAGTTGATGAGGGATTCTGAAGGACCAAGGATGATAGAGAAGCAAAGAAGATAATATAGATAATGTAGAAGACCTCATATTTAAATGATTATCCCTGTGTCTTTTTTAAGAGCTGCTGAGACACTCCATGGATTACACATTCGCTCTCCAGCCTATGGGACTTGCATTCAGACAACAGCTTTGATGTAAGCCTTCTCCTGTTTCTCTGTTTTGTTCTGCCAACGCAGGAAGCACTAGCTCTCCCTGAAATTTCAACAAGGGACAGTTTATCTCCAATGCTAATTTCTCTTATTACTCACTCTGCAGTATGCATTAGGTGAAGGCTGTCTTGAATTACCCACTAAATCTCTACAACTGCCTAACGTCAGATAACCCCAAAGATACTGAATTTCAAAGCCTTCTGTCAAACCTGGTGACTTTCCACTTCCATGATGAAACAGACAGAAGAACCACCTTTTCTAAACGTTAGGAGGGGAGGTACCTGGATGAATCTTGTTAACTGGAATGCATTGTACCAATGCATGTTATATATACTAAGCCTGAAAAAACAAAGAGAAGCAGAAATGAGTATGATCTAAAGCACAAGTGTCACCCTGAACAGGGGTAAGTATTCCCCTAGAGATTTGTACTGGCATTTGTTTGAGCTCTTGTCAGGGATTCAATATGAACAGCAGAATCAATGCAGCTGGAGGCTCTCTGCTGTTCTTAACCAGAGCTTCAGAGAGTCAACAGTTTGAAAAATAAGTAACTAAATACTGAAAAATTGTTGCCTGTGTTGCAGGCCTTGAGAGGGTACAAATATGTAGAACACTGTGCAAACCTTGAAAAAGAAAACAGAGATGCTGTTAGAGCTATGGGTTTAGCTTCATGGGGTTTACACACTCTGTGACCTGATGAGTTTCCAAACCTGAATCTGTTTGTCCTAAAAAGTGGTAACTGAACTGCAAACCCACTGAATCCTGAGATGTTCAATAGAGACTCCAGATCTGAACCACATGGCTTAAATTCCTTTGTAATTAGGGGGAAACATCGAAGCAGCTTATTTTCAACACAATTAGGGACCAGGGCAAGACTCCTTAGACAGCAAAACCTGATGTAGGGGAGTAAGAGACTATCTGAGCACCTGCACAGATCCTTTCTACAAGTCAGACTGGTGGTCCTGGAGTCCTTGCCTGCCACTGCAGAAGCAGCTCAAGGGAAATGAGCATTGGTCAAACACTGACAGTGCAGTATGAATGGAAAGAGGCAAAGTGCAGGTTCAGGTCTTACGGCAAGCACCAAAGCAGATAGCATCCCTACAGGCATGACAAAGGCATACCAGAGACAGCAAAATGTATCAGTACATAACAGGAGAAACAGACATATAAAGTTAAATGACTAAGGGGTTGGGCTGACAAATACCACTTGAGAGTCAGCTGTGGCCTGGCAAAGGGACAGAGAAGTGAGCACACAATAACCATGCTCAAAAGAGAACAACAGATGATGGTGGAATGTAAATTTGGTTAAATGATGCTAATCTTTACTGGACAGGTAATTAGGTTAGAGGGCAGCTAGATTTAAAACAGAGAATTCCTGCCTGGGTTTAACTGATCTTCTGAAATGGAAAAGCCCATATTGCTATGTCTGAGGTTTAGCCAGAAGCTCATTTTTTTCAGAAGGAAAAAATTCAATTGCTTCAGTAACAATTAGGCTCAAGCTGGAGAAAGCTTTCTGCACACATCCCCCCTGAAATGTCAGAATAAAGCCCACATGTTTTATAGATGCATAAATATATTTATACTTGTTATAAATAAACAAACAGTTTCAAGTTACCTGGCAGTAAGCTGCTGGTCATAAAATATGCCTGTATTAAAACTATCTGAACACCCATTGTCCTCACTGTCAGTGCAGACTGGGGGAGGAGGTGACAGAAAGCAGTCCTGAGGAAAAGGACTTGGGGGTGCTGGTGGATGAGAAGCTGGACATGAGCAGGCAGGGTGAGCTTGCAGCACAGAAGGCAAATCACAGCCTGGGCTGCATCCAAAGCAGCATTGCCAGCAGAGCCAGAGAGGTGATTCTGCCACTTTGCTCTGCTCTGGGGAGACCTCACCTGGAGTACTGTGTACAGGTCTGGAGCCCTCAATACAGGAAGGACATGGACTTGATGGAGAGGGTCCAGAGGAAGGCCATGAGAATGATCAGGGGCTTGGAGCAGCCCTGCTCCAAGGACAGGCTGAGGGAGCTGGGGGTGTTCAGCCTGGAGAAGAGGAGGCTCTGGGGAGACCTCATAGCAGCCTGCCAGTACCTGAAGGGGGCTACAGGAAGGCTTCAGAGAGACTGTTTGCAAAGGTCTGCAGAGTCAGGATGAGGGCAATGGCTTCAACTACAGAAGGGCAGATTTAGATTGGATGTTAGGAAGAAGTTCTTTCCTATGAGGGTGGTGGAACACTGGAACAGGTTGCCCAGGGAGCTGGTTGAGGCTCTTTTCCCTGGAGACACTCCAGGTGAAGCTGGAGGAGGCCCTGGGCAGCCTGATCATGGATGTCCCTGCTGACTGTGGGGAGGTCAGACTGGATGAGTTTTGGGGTCCCTTCTAGCCCTGACCATTCTATGATTTGCTTAGGGTTATGGGCAGTCAGAAGTCACAGAGAGAAGGAATGATACTTGTAAAAATGAAATAGAAGGGTCTTATTTGAACAGAGAATTGGTAGCACCCTCTACAATGGCTCTCTCTACACAACCAGTGCTGCAGGGAGTGAACTGGATTGCAGCTGAGGATTTTCACAGTGCAGAAGTCACCCTCTTCAATGTCCTATTTCTTTTAATCCTTGCTTGTTGGTGTTTTCTTTTTGTTTGTTTTTTTAGTTTTTGAGAAAAACACATTATAGCCTATTTGCAAATAAATAATTCACTTTTCTAAGGCAGGCAGTTTCCCAAAAGCTGTGCTCTAACCTCTATCACTTTTTCCTGACCTCAGCTGTGTCCCAGCGCAGAGTGGAGAGGATGACCAACAACTGCTTCCCAGAAGAGGCATATAACCTAATGTTAAGTACAAACAGTATGGATGCAAACCTGCTTTTGTGTGCAGACTAGGAACATCACACAGTCTCAGTGCTAACAATGGCCTTTCAGTACATCCAATAAAGCAGTGGGGTTTTTTAACCTCTCTTCTTGTCTGCTGCCTCATTTACAGCCCACAAGAATAGAATCAGGCCCAGAAATTAACAGAAAAAAGTTTAATCGCTGATAATTTTGCTATCTCTCTCAAGCAAATAACAAAAGTCCACAACCTTTTACCCTTTTCCATCCTGTTTGCTAATTACTTATTTTGTAATTAACCCATTATGCATCTGTCACTGTGTTTTAAATTAAATCACTTTAATTGCTAGTAAGTAGGGTTTATTTAGTCCTTGGTATGGTTGGATGGGGTCATGAATGGGGAGCTGTTGAACCACTTGGAGTTACAGGTGGCTCTTTGCAAAACTGCTGAAGTTGCAGAAGATGAGGAAGAGTTAAGCTGCTTTCCTTAGGTGATTTGATGTTAATGTTTAATGGCATATGTCCCACGGATGACAGTTTACTGCAAACATGGGAGGGCCTTTTTCGTTCCTTTTACACAGAACACGTAGGGCATCATTTTGTTTCTTGAAATGATTTTAGAAGAAGGAATAATTATGCCTAATAGTTTTAGAAAATGCCTCTCATCACAATGCTAACTTTGCAGTAAAGCAGAAGTCAGTAAAATACAACACAACCTCGCATTAAGAGCTGAACTTCAAATAATGAAGACAGAAAAGATCTAGCCCCTAGAAAATGAGGACAGACATAGAAGATTTTGTTGTCTGTAGCACAGCCCTGTTGCAGCCCTTGCATGACCTGCCTTGCTTCACTGACCCTGCAGAAAATAGCTGAATTTTTTTGCTGGGTTAGTTTTGCTCAGGGTTAGGGAATTGAGTCGGGCCTGTAAGGTGGGTGCTGAGCACTGCAGCTGGCACCCAGGCGGCGGCAGGAGCCCACGGCTGCAAGGAGGCAAGGCAAGGGAAATGAGGTTCACCCTCTCCCATGAAATGGCACCTTGGAAAATCACAGTGCAGAATGTAGGACTCCATGAATGGAAATTACTTTTTCATTGCTAAAATAATTTCCTAAGGTTTCTGAAACACCTTTGAAGACACTAAGTCTTGCACTGGAGGGAAAACCAAAGCCAACCAACCCCCAAAACGTAACAACTTCTCCTGCCTTTAGAAGTTTGGGGGTTCAATCTTTGTTTTTTTCATTTAGCTCCTTTATACACTGAAGAAAGGCACTGAAAAGCACTCCAGTGCTCACAGGATCACAGGCTCACAGGATGTTAGGGGTTGGAAGGGACCTCCAGAGATCATCAAGTCCAACCCCCTGCCAGAGCAGGACCATAGAATCAAGTGCAGGTCCCACAGGAACACATCCAGATGGGGCTGGAAAGTCTCCAGAGAAGGAGACTCCACAACCTCTCTGGGCAGCCTCTTCCAGTGCTCTGGGACCCTTGCAGTGAAGAAGTTCTTCCCCATGTTGAGGTGGAACTTGCTGTGCTGTAGTTTCTATCCATTACCCCTCAGTGCATGTCCTAGAGAATGGCAGTATGAATTGGTAAGATCAGGCTTTCCTTTAGTACTAAGTCAAACCTCTAGTACTGATGAGATGTGACATTGAATTTCCATCAAGTCTGCACCTTTGCTCAGTAACCTAAGCATAGGTCAAATGAACAATAAATGAAGTCCACACATATGAAAGCTGATAGATTTAGCGAGCTGAACTTCTATGTAGACTTTGCTCAGAGAATTAATTAACAACACTGAAATTCAAGATTAGCATAGATATTAAAGATTCATTCCCTGCTCCTACCAGAAAAAAAACTGAAGTAAAACTAAGTGTGTGAAGTTAGAGGGGGGAGCAGTTACAGAGCACACCTGACCAGGACCTGTACAGCCCTTCTAAAAGATAATCTGTGTGTCCAGGGAGGGTTAAGCTTTGCTTAGACCAGTAGAGAAAACCAAGGCACTGAAGGAAGCAGCCAACTTTCAGGAAGGTCAATGGCCTGTGCATAGCTTCACAGAGACAGGTCTGTGCTGAAGACAACACAGCTCAAGCCTCCAGGAGAATGGCAGGGAAAAAAGGAGCGGGGGAAGTTCTGTTGTAAAGCTCTGTTGCTCTGCCTGCTTTGCCTGAAGGGTGATTTGGACATCTGTGGCTCTTGTGCTTTCTCTGCTTTGTCAGTTGATGGCTTGGCACCCTCAGATCTTCCCAGTTTCACCACTGCTTGTATTCAACCCCTGAGAGAGGACTTGAGGCATGTGTTTATCAAACCAGTAACGTCAGGGGTCTCAAGAGGGTAGAGGGTGCTCAGTATCAAAGCAGCATCCTCCCAGCCTCCTAAGCAGAACCTTGGTATGAACAGACTTTCCCCACAGAGCACACCACCGGTTCCACGGGGGAAGCTTATCCACCCCCTTCTATTAAGTCCATTAAACTCTCAATGCTGTACTGCTTCGTGACAGCTACATGGTTGAGGTGACACCAGGGTATAAAGCTGAACTGGTTTTGCTCTCCTAATTTATGGGGATGGGCCAGGCTCTTCTCTGAAACAGAATCCTCTCCCCTCTCTGTTTTCCTTTCCACTTAATCTCTGTGTTTTAGTTTATGATCTTGTTTGTGTGAATGTGTAACAGGGAAAAATTGATTCTGCATTTCATTCCCCAGGATACTGGACTGGGCTCCACTAGCAAATCTCAAAGCCTTGGCTCTAATGACTGAATCTTTGCCCAGAGCTCCTTTTTGTCTGCCGTCTGAAGAACAGATCTTTGAGGAGCATAGCTGCGAGGAGGGGCAACCACCCTCTGAAGAAAACTGTAAGGCACTCAGCACAGGAGGACACTGAATCTGACCTGGTATGGAGCCCCAGCAGGGAGACAGCAACACAAATGTTGAAGCCCAGGCTGGATGAGGCTCTGGCCAGCCTGCTCTAGTGTGGGGTGTCCCTGCCCATGGCAGGGGGGTTGGAACTAGATGATCCTTGTGGTCCCTTCCAACCCTGACTGATACTATGATACTATGATACAAATGGGTGTGCTCCCAGCAGGGCAGCATACTGGACAGATTCAAAGAATTTGAGAGTTTATTGGTCTAAAACTCTATGTAAATGCTCTGCACTAGTAAGGGATGGAAGGGAGATGTGAGGATTATCCAAGTCAAGTTATCGGACGAGTTCCCTCTGCTTACCTTGGGAAAAATTGCTCTGAAAATGCAGACAATGAAGAAGCCAAAGAGCCAAGTGAGAAACCACAAGCAAGATGACTCCCAAACATAAGAGAAGATGGAGGCTGCTCTTTTTTGTGTGGATTTCATTCCTCTTAACATCATTTCTATTCAACTAATATGCAGCTTGATTTACTGCCAGAAACTCAGGGCAGTTCTCATGCCACTCATCAATCAGGAGAAGCAGAATAGGATGTCAGCTCTGCACTGTTGGTATGGAGGCTGTCCATGTTTTATCTCAACAGCATCACACAGATATTGAAAAGGACAGGAGAAACACATGACCTTACAAGTGATATCCCACATACTTCACACCAGGCTTATCTCAGAACATGCTAAAAAGCCCAGAGACATTATTCTCCTGTTGCTTGCCACAGTCTCTTGAGCAGCAAAGTATTAAGTGTCAAAAGCAACACACCAATCTAAATGAAGGCTGGCTGTAGGCATCTCCCCATCCAACGAGGAGAAGGAACTAATCAGAGCAGTTTTAGAATCAGTAAGTTTCGTAAGTATTAATACGTGGATCTAATCTGTATTCACTGCTATCCATATTACCTTGTGCTGAAAGAACAAGTTCAGCAGCATGAAGAGAAACAAATGAAGCTCAGAAAAAAAATCATTAAAGCTGGGAGTTGCAATGGGAACTGGAGTCAGCACTGCCTCATGTTCCTTGTTAACATTTATTCTTATGGTAAGTCAGCTGCCTCATCCTAAAGGTGGAGATGGTAAAACTCACTTCAGTTGCAACACGATGCCAGTAACATCCAGAGATAAGTGATCAGAGCTGCTGTTACCAGTGTTATGTATGCTGGCATGCATTTCTTACTTCAAAACAGTTTTATAGATTGCATTGCTGGTCCACTCTCAGTGTTTTGGGGACCACTGTTTTAGTCTTCAGAGAAGTTATGCTCAATTTATTTTATATATTTGGGCATATTCTTTGTCACTGCCTTTAATTCTCCTTTACAGCTTCATAGTCTCCTGTGTGATGTGGGAACACAGCAGTGCCATGATTCAACAAGCACTAGTTTTACCAACCAGCCAGATCTAACAGGCTATTTCTTGTTACATCCTATCAACACAGAGAGCAGCCAATCTGATACCCAACCATGCAAACCATAAGCAGAGACAGAGTCTTGTGCCAAGATACAATATGTAGAGATTGCAAAAGCTCACAGGGAAATTTCTGTGGGAAAAAACACACAGCACAGAGACTTCAGAGCTGTTCTTTTGTGCACATCAAAACTGAGTATCTTTGCTATGAAAATCAGATAGATAATGAGAAAAGCCCCAGATACTGAGAAAGGCCCTCATTGTCCATGGAAGGTACCTGCAAACAACTGGACTTTGCATGGAAAAAGATAATCAGACCAGGATTCACAGTATCACAGTGTCACACTACATTAGAGGTTGGAAGGGACCTCCAGAGATCATTGAGTCCAACCCCCCTGCCAGAGCAGCATCACCCAGGGCAGGCTGCACAGGAATGCAGCCAGGTGGGTTTGGAAAGTCTCCAGAGAAGGAGACTCCACAACCTCTTTGGGCAGCCTGCTCCAAGGCTTTGTCACCTTCACTGTAAAGAAGTTTCTCCTCATGTTGAGCTGAAACCTCTGTTCCAGCCTGTACCTGGTGTTCCTTGGCTTATTACTGTGCACCACCCAAAAGAGCTTTGCCCCCTCCACTTGACACCCACCCCTCAGATATTGATAGACATTGATCAGATCCCCTCTCAGCCTTCTCTTCTCCAGACTAAACAACCCCAGTGCTCTCAGTCTCCACAGGGGAGATGCTCACGGCCCCTAATCATCCTTGTATCTCTCTCTTGGACTCTCTCCAGTAGATCCCTGTCCCTCTTGAAGTGGATGCAATATGGCAGGTGTGGTCTCACCAGGGCAGAGTAGAGGGGCAGAAGAACCTAGCCCTGCTGGCCACACTCTTCTTGGTGCACCCCAGGATCCCACCGGCTCTCTTGGCCACAAGGGCACATTGCTGTCCCATGGAGAATCTGTTGTCCACCAGCACTCCAGATTGATTTTCACGTTCTGCCTCCCAATAACTAAGAGACTTTGGTGTGAATAATAAAGCAGTTGGGTTATAAGCACAAAATGTACTAGTTTCTAAAGAGGGCTTATGCCTTAGTATCTGTGAAGTTGCTGAATAATCTTACATAAGAAGTTATTTATACTTAAGAGTTCTCCTTGTGCTATCTTAACCAATTCAGCAGAACAACATCAACAAGAAGGGTTTGTGAAACAATCTGAGGCATGTTTAAAACCAGCTGACCAGGGTTTTGAAAAACTCTTTGTAGCTCTCTGCAGAGTGAGACTGGTGCCCCATGAGGATTTTCTGAACAGGCACAAAAACGCCAGCTCTGTGCTCCAGGGTGCAGTGGACTACAGTGCTGTCCTTGCTCACACACAGACAGTTTGCAAACAAACAAACCACCACCACCAAAGCCTTACAAACTCAGAGTGAAGAAGCAGAGCTGCCAGCAATGGCCTGGCTCTCAGTCCCTGAGTTCCTGACAACACTAGCATCGCTGGAAATGCTTGAGCAGCACCGACATCTCTGCACTCCCGAACAAACTGACGTGACTGCAGTCCCTCAGTTTGCTGCAGTCCCCAGCCACTGTGGGCTTTATTCCTGAGCCATGGTGGTCAACACCTATAGCCCAAATACATCTCTCTTCCAGTTCTCCCTCTACTCCCTGTGAGGTGGATTTCTTCATTTGGGTTTTGTTCATCCTCACACTCCTGTACAGCAATGGGCTGCAACCGAAGAAAAGCCTGCACAGCTATAGAAATAAATATTCTGCTTGGTCCTCCAGGACAGATTTAAGATGTCATTGTCAGCTTTAGGATCTGTCCATATCAGTCATCCTGCCAGCTCAAAGACAGTAAGAGACAAGATAAGGGTTTGCTGTAAAGCCCACTGAAGCAGCAATAGTCTTCTACTGACATCAGCTATTTTGTACCACACTCTTCTACCCCAGATTAGGAGACACAGAAGAGCTTCTCATGCTCAGTTCTGTCCTCCTTCACGTGTGCAAGTTTTTATGAAGCACTCCACTGGGACCATCACTCCTGCAACTTTTATACAGCTTTCACTGTACTTCATACAGTCTGTCTGGGCAAGGGGCCAGGCCTTCATATTTTACAAAGGAAAGCATTTTCCTCTGCCAATCTGAGTTTACTTCTTTGCTTCACCCTCTTACGTGCTGCACTTCCTTCGCCAGGTTCAAAGAGCGTGGTCCTTTGTTCAAGTGCTACTGTGTGGAAGAAACCAAAATCGGGCCCCAAATATTTGCTTCTAGGATTGTATCATTACGGTCAGGGACAAAAGGCTCTGCTTGCCAAGCAGGCCCCAGCTCCCCTTTGACATCTTGCCAAATTGGCTCCCACTTGCCATTTTCACGTGAGCTGCTGCCTTCCGCCCCAAGTCACACAGCTGCCAGCAGCACTCCGGCCGCTGCCCTCCCACCCCTGTGGCAGAGCCTAAGATCTGCTTTTCTTTCTGACACCGAAAACTTCCTGTAAGACCTGAGATGCCAACCTCAGCCCACCTGTTAACTCTGAGTGAGAACCCCTACCCCTGAGGAAGATGCCAGGCAAGCAGAGTGACACTGCCAATGCTGCCACTGAAAGCAATGGACCTTCTGGTGGCCTTCCAGTATCTGAAGGGGGCTACAAGAAAGCTGGGGAGGAACTTTTTAGTGTCAGGGAGTGATAGGAATGGGGGGGATGGAGCAAAACTAGAAGCGGGTAGATTCAGATTGGATGTTAGGAAGAAGTTCTTCCCCATGAGGGTGGTGAGACACTGGCACAGGCTGCCCAGGGAGGTGGTGGAAGCCTCATCCCTGGAGGTTTGTAAGGCCAGGCTGGATGTGGCTGTGAGCAACCTGCTGGAGTATGAGGTGTCCCTGTCCATGGCAGGGGGGTTGGAACTGGCTGATCCTTGAGGTCCCTTCCAACCCTGACAATTTTATAATTCCATGATTCTGTGATAGCTGGATTTCACTGAGGGTGAAGGGGAGCTTGGCAAGGAACAGCTGAGAGTCACAGATGAGGGGAAGGCAGAGGATCTGCAGGGCCAGCAGGAGGGATCATGTTACCTAAGGCCAGGATTACCTTGGCAATGGTGGCTAAAATACCAAGTTGGTATGGATGTGGAAAAAAATGGGATCAAGGGGAGCAGACTTAGAGTGTACAAAGGGCAGGAATAAGCAGGATCTAGAAACAGCAAAAGGGTAAGAGCAGTTGCAAATAACATTAACCAGGGCTGCCTGTGGTTATCTGTGAGGTAGCCATGCCCACGACTACTGTATCCTGTTGTCCTAGACAAGAGCAATCTCCCAAGCCTGTGGACACACTTTGTATGCCCACCTGCTGGCACGGTCAGGAGGACTGGGTGGGATGGGTGGTCACGGGCATTTGAGGCAGGTGGACCAAGCATCTCACGCTGCTGCAGCCATACTTGTTCCAGACCCGACCATGTCAGCCTCTCCCTGGCCTCCTCCTCACAGGCACCCCAGCAGCAGGAAAGCCTCTCCCACAAGCATGGCATCACCTCCCCAGAATGGCTTCAGCTAAACGGGCAGAGGCGGGGGCACTTCTTCACTGGCATAGCTTCATACACACTGGGGGCTCTGCCAGGATAATTTCACCGGCCGGGGAGGGATGGTTTATTTTCATATGCCTCTGCATGACACATGTATGCTGGCAAAATCATCCAGAGTCACTGCACTGCTTGCCTAGTCCCAGGGCAGTTAACACCTTCCAGTTCAGCCAGCGGCAGAGCACATAATGAAAGAGAGTCACCTGTGTTTCCTCCCCAGAATGCCACACGGAATGGCTGCATCCTTTCACTGAAACTGTTCTCTTTGTGACAAGAGGGACCAGGTGAAGGCAGAAGCCTCTTCCTTTCAAGTTGGATTTTGCTGCTGGCACCTCCTGAAACAAGCCCCAGGTCTTTTTTTGTGGTGGTTTCATGGAGTTTCCCGTGGAAGTATTACTGTCTTTGGATACTGCACAGCTGAGCATTAAACAGTGTACGTGCCGTATCACCCTCAGACAAACACCCCCACCACTGAGATGCAGACTGCTGAGGGGTGAAAAAAATGCAAAGGTTCAGTTTTCCAGCACAGATGTGCTGCCTCTGCGTGCCAGTAAAGGCTCCTGAAGGTTTGCTTCAGCTACAGAGTGAGATATGGGAGAGGACAAAGAATGTGCGTTTCCCAACCGGAGCTGCAAGAAGAAGAAGAAGAAGAAGAAGAAGAAGAAGAAGAAGAAGAAGAAGAAGAAGACTCTTCATCAAGTAGAACAGTTAATAAAATCCAGATACCAGCTTGACAAAGAAATCTGACTGGCTCCATACCAAAACATCTACAGGGGATTTAAACTCAGAAACGTCACTAAATATATTGCCTATTACTCACTATAGGGGTTGGTTTTTAATGAAAAACTGCTCCATTTTCTCAGAGACAGAGGCTGAAACTCCACGGAAGAGCAGCACCTCCTGTGTTCAAAGCACATTCAGAGCTGAGCAAAGCACCATTAAATACTACACTTGGGCCACAACAACCCCAAGCAATGCTGCAGGCTTGGGGCAGTGTGGCTGGAAAGCTGCTGGCAGAAAGGGACCTGGGGGTGCTAATGGACAAGCAGCTGAACAGGAGCCAGCAGTGTGCCCAGGTGGCTAAGAAAGCCAATGCCATCCTGGCTGGGATGAGAAATGCTGTGTCCAACAGGAGCAGGGAGGGGATTGTCCCCTGGGACTCAGCTCTGGGGAGGACACGCCTCAAGTGTTGTGTCCAGTTTTGGGCAGCTCAATCCAAGAGAGATGTGGAGGTGCTGGAGCCAGGGCAGAGCAGGGCAAGGAAGCTGTGAAGGGCCTGGAGAATAAATGTGATGAAGAGCAATTGAAGGAGCTGGGGATGGTTAGTGTGAAACAGAGGAGGCCAAGGGGAGACCTCATGGCTCTCTACAACTACCTGAAAGGAGGTTGTGGAAGTGCTGCTGCTGGTCTCTTCTCACAGGTCATTAGTGATAGAACAAGAGGGAATGGCCTCAAGCTGCCACTGGGTAGGTGTAGACTGGACAGTAGGAAACATTTTTTCATGGCAAGAATGGTCAGGCATTGGAATGTGCTGCTCAGGGAGGTGGTGGGGTCACCAACCCTGGATGTGTTTGAAGGCAGTTTGGATGTGGTGCTTGGGGATATGGTTTAGGGGTGAGCCTTGCAGAGTAGGGTTCTGGGTTGGGCTTGGTGAGCCTGAGGGTCTTTTCCAACCTGAATGTTTCTGCAAAATGCAAAGGGCTGTACAAAGCAGCATAAGGAGAATCCAGACACTCCTAGGGAGAATCTGGGGTTAGGGACGTTAATTATTGGCAGAATTTTTCTTGTTTAGCTCAGCAGTTTACTGGAATCATTAACAATAACATGTATTCTCTTTTAACACTCTCATCAAAAGGGATAGTTTGTACATGCAGCATTGTTTTAATACCAGTAAGACTGATTTTAAGCTGCTAAAGGAAAAGCTCTATCTGTCTGCACATCACCCTGAGAGCTGCTAGTCTGGAAGTAGATCAGCCCTACAAGCAGTCTCAAAAATCACATGTACAACTTGAATGACACAAAATTACCTGTATGCTTTTTTGTTAGCCTGGTTTGGGGTGGTATTTGTTCACTTCTGTTATTGCACTGTGGGGAAAACTTCTGACATGCAGGTAAAATGGGTCTTATTTCTTTGGATAAAAACCCCAAACAACCTGATTCCCTACGGACTTGTAAAGCACTGATTTAATGAAAACCCAAAGATGAACAGATGCAGGCAAATGCTCTCTCACTGTTCTTAGCAGCAGTAACCACATTTCCCCAGGTTTCTGAACATGAGAACTTGCTTGGGACCCTGATACAACTTCCCGTAGGACCTGTGATTCTGTGGTAACGTTTCAGGAAGCTACTCTACAGTGACCATCAGTTCCCTGTTTCAGAGGAGTTGGACAGAGGAGATTCCCAAATGAAATACTTTAACACTGCAAAAGCAAAATACTGATGGGCAGTCTGATTTTGAATCATAGCCTGATCCTATTCCCATTGAACTTCAGACAATTCCTGCCCACTGCTTATGGGTGGAGATGCCCACCGTGGCCAACGCTACCCACTCAGCAAGGAGGCGCAGAGCTGGAGACCACATCAGAAAGGGGAGAGTTGGGAGTAAGAAAGTCTCAGTGCTGCCAACTGGATCTGTTGTGCACAGGGCAAGAACTAAGCCTGAAATAACCTCCAGGCTCTGAGATACAGACGTCACAAAGCACAAAGTTTGTGCATTTACTTCCAAACGACTCCTGCATGTTGATCTCAAAGCAAGCAAAGTCAGTGGCCCCTCCAGTGTGCAGGTGCTCAGCTCCTCGAAGGCCGAAGCCCTTACCTGGTTTGTTAGGCTTCTTTCATTCCCCGGCCCCTGCCTTCATGTAGACTCCTAACATTTCATCTTTCTGCTCTTCCTTGAGAGGCAAGAAATCAGTGGGTGTTTTTAACCACTTTCCTTGCCAAATGATGGCTTGATAATATGTGATTCAATTCAAATGAGTCTCCCTGCATCCTCACCGTCTCCAGATTACCCAGAAGACTACACTGAGAGCTGTTTGTATCACCAAATCAGAAGCTTACAAAGAAGAGCTGGTATTTGCAAGTTCTCAGTCTGAAATCACAGCAAGAGTCATCAGCTTTCAAAACAAAAGGGATTCAGAAAACCATTTCACCAATAAGGATGAAAACTTAGCAGGAATCCATTCAGTATAATACATCAGAATTGCTATCATTAAATTCAGGGGGTTTACATAAGGGTAATTTCTTAGTAAAGAACAAGAGGGCTGTCAAAGATGTCACAGAAGTACTGTAAGGGACTTCAACTAAGAGAAAGTATCCTTACAGAATCAGAGAATTGTGAGAGTTGGAAGGCACCTCAAGGATCATCTAGTTCCAAAGCCCTGTGACATGGCCAGGGACACCTCACACTACATCAGGCTGCCTAGAGCCACATCCAGCCTGGCCTTAAAAACCTCCAGGCATGAGGCTTCCACCACCTCCCTGGGCAGCCTGTGCCAGTCTTTCACCACCCTCATGGGGAAGAATTTCTTCCTAACATCCAATCTGAATCTACCCACTTCTAGTTTTGCTCCATCCCCCCCAGTCCTATCACTCCCTGACACCCTAAAAAGTCCCTCCCCAGCTTTCCTGTAGCCCTCTTCTCATACTGGAAGGTCACAATAAGGTCTCCTGGGAGCCTTCTCTTTTCTAGACTGAACAGCCCCAACTCTCTCAGTCTGTCTCCACAGTAGAGGAGCTCCTGGGGCTCAAATCTTTCTTTAATTCAAATGAGAGGTTTCTTAATGTAAATTCAGCTCCCAGTGCCCTGATATATCCACAACCAATGTTTGCTTTCCCTCTTCTTTGCAGCTAATTTCTATCCAGTTAATGAGAAACTATTATTATGGTCTTCCATTATCTTTAAAGTAAGCAACTGTGCTTTGCTAAAACTTTACTGAGAACTCAAGCTTCCTAAGCTTTTGAGATTTCTTGATACTTTTGTATAGGCTCTCTTCTGTTTGTTCATTGTATCACAGAATCACAGCATGTTAGGAGCTGGAAGGGACCTGGAAAGCTCATCCAGACCAACCCCCCTGCCAGAGCAGGAGCACCTAGAGCAGATCACACAGGAACACATCCAGGTGGGGTTTGAATATCTCCAGAGAGGGAGACTCCACAACCCCCCTGGGCAGCCTGTGCCAGGGCTCTGTCACCCTCACAGGGAAAACATTTTTCCTCCTGTTTCCATGGAACTTCCTCTGCCTCAGCTTCCCCCACTGCCCCTTGTGCTGGCATTGGGTATCCCCCAGCAGAGCCTGGCTCCAGCCTCTGGGCACTCACCCTGCACATCTTTATCAACATGAATGAGGTCACCTCTCAGGCTCCTCCTCTCCAAGCTACAGAGCCCTCAGCTCCTCAGTCTCTCCTCATAAAGATGACGTTCCATTCCCATCTCTCAACCTTGTGGACCTGTGCTGGACTCTCCCTAGTAGCTCCCTGTCCCTCTTGAACTGAGGGACCCAGAACTGGACACCATGTTCCAGATGCAGCCTCAGCAGGGCAGACTAGAGGGGGAGGAGAACTCTCAACCTACTAACCACAACCTTCTAACCACAACCCCAGGATGCCTTTGACCTTCTTGGCCACAAGAGTACATTGCTGGCTCATGTCTAACCTCTCATCCACTAGGACTCCCAGGTCTTTTTCCCCTTCATTGCTCTCCCCAGGTCAGTCCCCAGCATGTACTGGTCCATGGGGTTGTTCCACAGCACAGACCTGCAGTGGTACTCTACATGGGGCCTCAGCAGGGCAACATACTTAAAGTATTTGTCAGTCACTGTTGAGGGCAGTCTGCACACCAGCTATTCCACATTATTTCCCCTGCAGTAAATCTGTTTTCAGGTTAAATTAAACTATGTAGAGATCACACTAGAAAAGGTATAAAAGTGTCCATTTATGTAGTTTGCCTGAAGTACCTACTCTGTCTCAGCTTTTTACCTGCCATTTCTCCAAACTACTGTTGTCAGGATGTGTACATATGCAAATGTATGCACCCCCCCAATCCAGATGCATGTCTATGTCTATCCTGGTTAAAGCTCCAATGGTTTTATACCTGACAACTACCAAAGACAGAAGGAGAATGTCTGTCAGCACTTCTGAACATGAGCTTCACCTTTGCAACACCACCTTTTCCAGCTGTCCAGATTTTGGCTTATTATTGCAGTGAGCAATTAGCAACCTCATGAGGCTCAGCAAGGCTAAGTGCAGAGTCCTGCACCTGGGAAGGAAGAATAAACTGCAGCAGTACAGGCTGGGAGGGGATCTGCTGGAGAGCAGCCCTGTGGAGAAGGACCTGGGGGTGCTGGTGGACAACAAGTTCTGCATGGGACAGCAATGTGCCCTGGGGGCCAAGAAGGCCAATGGGATCCTGGGCTGCATTCAGAGCAGTGTGTCCAGCAGATCCAGGGAGGTTCTCCTCCCCCTCTACTCTGCCCTGGTGAGACCTCTCCTGGAATATTGCATCCAGTTCTGGGCTCCCCAGTTCAGGAGGGACAGGGATCTGCTGGAGAGAGTCCAGCAGAGGGCAATGAGCATGATGAAGGGACTGGAGCACTGCCTGATGAGGAGAGGCTGAGAGCCCTGGGGCTCTGGAGAGGAGAAACTGAGAGGGGATTTAATAAATGTCTATCAATATCTGAGGGCTGGGGGTCAGGAGGGAGGGGACAGGCTCTGCTCAGCTGCACCCTGGGATAGGACAAGGGGCAATGGATAGAAACTCTAGCACAGGAGGTTGCACCTTCACATGAGGAGGAACTTCTTGACTGTGAGGGTCCCAGAGCCCTGGAAGAAGCTGCCCAGAGAGGTTGTGGAGTCTCCTTCTCTGGAGACTTTCCAGCCCTGTGTGGTTGCATTACTGTGTGACCTGCACTGGATTCTATGGTCCTGCTCTGGCAGGGGGTTGGACTGGATGATGAGAGGTGACCTCATTGCCCTCTACAACTACCTGAAAGGTGGTTGTAGACAGGAGGGGGTTGGTCTCTTCTCCCAGGCAACCAGCACCAGAACAAGGGGACACAGTCTCAAGCTGTGCCAGGGGAGGTTTAGACTCGAGGTGAGGAAAAAGTTCTTCACTGAGCGAGTCATTCGTCATTGGAATGGGCTGCCCAGGGAGGTGGTGGAGTCGCCGTCCCTGGAGGTGTTCAAGGGGAGATTGGACGTGGCACTTGGTGCCATGGTCTAGTTGTGAGGTCTGTTGGGACAGGTTGGACTTGATGATCCTTGGGGTCTCTTCCAACCTTAGTTACTGTGATACTGTGATACTGTGATCTCTGGAGGTCCCTTCCAACCCCTAACATCCTGTGAGCCTGTGATTAGATGCCATTATTGTTCACAAAACAACATATTTAACTAGAGTCTGAAGTGTATTTTCTGGGATTAATCAACACATCAGAGCACAAATTTTTCTTCCCAGTGCAGAAAAGGTCAGGGTGTAAGTGCAGCATGCTAAAAATGGATCCATACCAAGCAGAACCCAATCAAGTTAATGAAAACAGATCCTCAATACAAAGTTTATCTTTTTGGGTTTACCTCTGATCTTTTGAATCTCTTCTACAGACTAACACGTAATTCCAGATGTCAGGGAGAAACATGCAGAAATAACATTCTCTCTGATTATGTACCAGCTGTTTATACAGTGAGGATCTCTGCGTCCCTTCTCCATGGGAAAAACACACTGATGAGCAAGGATTATGCTGCTTTTGTTCAACCTCAGTCTTTTTCCATTTGAAGGGGAGGATGTATGCAAATTGTAATGAAACTCTTTGCTTCTATGTACTTTAAAAGACCACTAAAACCACATGGTCTTACCCTATTATCATTTTTATTGTACCATGGAAGCACTAATAGTTTCTTGAGCTATCTGAAAGCAGCTATGTAATTCTGACAAGTGATATGGTCACTGTCATCCTCAGCCTTTCTTTAGGTGATAAAGAATTTCCCTTTCTTTTGTTTTGTTTTGTTAGAAATAAGAAACTTCTCTCATCATATAAACCATAAAACTGTAAGTGAAATGATCAACAACTGGGAAAGTTGGGGAGAGTCTAGAGAAGAGAAGGCTCCCAGGAGACCTTCTTGTGGCCTTCCAGTATCTGCAGGGGGCTACAAGAAAGCTGGGGAGGGACTTTTGAGGGTGTCAGGGAGTGATAGGACTGGGGGGGATGGAGCAAAACTAGAAATGGGGAGATTCAGATTGGATGTTAGGAAGAAGTTCTTCCCCATGAGGGTGGTGAGACACTGGCACAGGTTGCCCAGGGAGGTGGTGGAAGCCTCATCCCTGGAGGATTTTAAGGCCAGGCTGGATGTGGCTATGAGCAACCTGCTGTAGTGTGAGGTGTCCCTGTCCATGGCAGGAGGGTTGGAACTGGGTGACCCTTGAGGTCCCTTCCAACCCTGACAATTCTCTGATTCTATGAGAAGTTTCTTCATAAAAGGATGATCAGAATTTTTTTTCTCCTATTAAAATTCTAAAATCTGCAGGCAGACAGGGCTGGAAAAGTTGCAGTCAGCAAGTGCAGCATGCACACCTGTAAGTGGGTAACTAAGGGAACAAGTGAAATCTATACAGAATACATAACAGTTGTTGTACCTGCAAAGGAACTACGGCAAAATGCTGAATGTTACCCATTTATGGACATGATACTGGTGCTCAATACTTACAGGCACCAGCTCTGCTTGTTGTATTTGCATACATCTGAATTCACCCATTCAAAAAGTCTTTACACTAACCCATCCTGGAATAAAACAGAATGGAAGACAGGCAGGCTACAGCAAAGTACACAGAAACCTTTCCAGCTGAACTGCCCTCATTAAGGAGGGCTTCTGTTCAGGAGCAAGATAGCTCACATTTGTCATTCTTCCCAGTATGAGGTTCTTCCAAATTTGTAATTCTTTCTAGTATGAGATTCAGGACAGCCAGCAGGGCTTTACTAGGGGTAGGCCCTGCCTGACCTATGACAAAGTGACTATGGCAGTACATAAGGGACAACCTCTGGATGTGATCTGTCTGGGCTGATGCAAGGCCTTTGACACAGTCCCCTACAACATCCTGCTCACCGAGATGGAGAGATGTGGATTTGCTGGGTGGAGTTTTCAGTGCATAAGGAATTGGCTGGATGGGCACATCCAGAAGGTGGTGATTAATGGCTTGAAGCCCAGATGGAGAGCAGTGACAGTGGTGTCCCTCAGGGGTCTGTACTGGGACCTGTGCTGTTCAATATTTGTATCAGTGCTATAGACAGAGGGATCCAGGCACCAAGTGTGCAGATGGCACCAAGCTGAGTGGTGCTGTCAATACACCAGAGGGACAGGATGGCATCCAGAGGGGCTGGAACAATCCTCACTATCAATACAGACTGGGGGAGGGGGGGATAGAAAGCAGCCCTGAGGAAAAGGACTTGGGGGTGCTGATGGATGAGAAGCTGGACATGAGCAGGCAGGATGAGCTTGCAGCACAGAAGGCAAATCATATCCTGGGCTGCATCCAAAGCAGCATGGCCAGCAGATCCAGAGAGGTGATTCTGCCACTTTGCTCTGCTCTGGGGAGACCTCACCTGGAGTACTGTGTACAGGTCTGGAGCCCTCAATAGAGGAAGGACATGGACCTGATGGAGAGGGTCCAGAGGAGGGCCACAAAAATGATCAGGGGGTTGGAGCAGCTCTGCTCCAAGGACAGGCTGAGGGAGCTGGGGGTGTTCAGCCTGGAGAAGAGGAGGCTCTGGGGAGACCTCATAGCAGCCTGCCAGTACCTGAAGGGGGCTACAGGAAGGCTGCAGAGAGACTGCAAGGGACTGTCCCTGCAGGGACAGGACAAGGGGCAATGGCTTCAAACTAGAGAACAGTTAAATTGGGTATCAGGAAAAAGTTCTTCACTATGGTGGAACACTGGAACAGGTTGCCCAGGGAGGTGGTTGAGGCTCTTTTCCCTGGAGACACTCCAGGTGAGGCTGTATGAGGCCCTGGGCAGCCTGATCTAGCTGGGGCTGTCCCTGCTGACTGCAGGGAGGTCAGACTGGATGAGCTTTGGAGGTCCCTCCCGGCCCAGACCATTCTGTGATTTCACAGAGGTAAGGCTTTTATTCTTTTTAGTTTTCAGATACATTCTTCATATGTTTCTTTCTTAGCTACCAGGAAGATCAGCTGCTAGATCCTTCTGGCATAGTGTTAACAATAGTTACAGGCATGAATATTGGAACCACAGAAAGGAACAGAATTCAGAGTCTGTCTTCGGTATCACAGGTTCTAGATCATGCCAGAAAAAAGATGCACCTAGGAATGGCAAATGCCATGCCTCTGTTACACACAATGCTACTGTCCTGAGTGGTCACTTGTCTGCTGTCACTGCAAGTCTCCATATAAAAAATCTGAACAGTTACTCTCATGGAATTTCCTCTGCAACCTTACTCCTCAGTCACGCTGGGTACTGTCAGATCCTTCTGCCAGACTGTCAGATCCAACTCTTCCCAGTTGACCCGAGCACTACCAGGAGGTTTTGTTTCTTCAGTATTACTCAACCCCTTTTCCATATGTTGAACCCAGACTCCTGGACTGCTGCCTACAGGACTCCACTGGTGACTTCCCCTCATTGTAAAACTTGGCCACTTACTCCCTGTTGCTTCCTAACTTTCAACCTGATATCAATTCACAACAGGATTTTCCTTTTCATTGCATGGCAGTTTTAATGCTTTATAAAGCCTTCAGGGAAAAAATACCTGTTGAAACCTTTTGGAAATCCAAGCAGATTATAACCAGATCACATTTCCCCCCTGCCCCCAATCACTGTCTCTCCTGGAGAACTAGGACAGACTTGTCATAGAATCATAGAGCTGTTAAGGTTGGAAGGGACCTCAAGGATCATCCAGTTCCAACCCCTCTGCCATGGGCAGGGACACCTCACACTAGATCAGCCCCATCCAGCCTGGCCTTTAAAACCTCCAGGGTGTCAATATTGCCTTCTCCTCTTCAAGCCATACTGTTTCATCTGCATGATGAACAAGACAATCCAAAATTGCAGTTGACTCCCTGTTCCCATTCATTCCACCCAGCATCACTGAACTATAGCTATGGTTTGGTAGCACTATCCCCATGAGCTCCCTCGGCACACTGTGGCAGAGTGTCACTGTCACAGAATGAACAGTTATGAATTCAGGGGAAGCAATAACTTTTTACAATATCATCATTTCACATAGCTTTTTCATTTTTGTCTTTCTTCAATGTAATAAAAACGAACAGAGGTGTGGGAGAGAGGAGAAAACTCTCACAGTTAGTACAGCAGCTTTCTTAGAGATCATTGCAAAGGAATGTACAAGCCTAAACCCAATGGAACAGTGCAAAGTGAGAGTGTCCAAGCTGATAGGTGATTTCAAAGTTTCAGGGAATAGAGGAGAAGGACATTTCCAGTGCAATTCGCTAAGGAAGCAACATTTACTGGAGTGGCCGTGCACAACTCCACCACCCCCTTCCCTCCTTCTGCCCCGTTCGTTGGCCTGTTTCTTTCATTCAGCTCTACAGGAACATCACAGTCTAAAGAACCTGCAGGTTCTGGCAAGAGCCATGGCAAGGGGAGAGCTGGACACGGAGGAAGAGAGGCTGGTGGTGCCTCCTTCTAGCAGGACGTTTGGAGGAGCGAGGCGCTCACAGCCTGTGGCCTGGCACCCATGGGAGGAGAGCGGCAGCCAGCCCGGTGCGACCTGCAGCGCAGCAAGGAGGGACTGTGCTGCAGTGCAGTGTTTGGGTAGTTTTGTGCACACTTTCTCTCCACATCTGACAAAACTCCTTCCTGCTGATGTATTTGTTGCCAACGTATTGTTAGCCAAACTCTGAAAGAAGACCTGGTTTGTGGAACTAGGGTCATGCCCTCCCTGGACCTGCAGCCTCTCAGAGAAGCTAAAACGTAAGTGCAAGCTCTTAAGAGACCCTGGCATATACAGGCAGAGCTAAGGGGTGCAGGGCCAGCAGCTGCCACTGGTCAGGAAGCATGTCTTCCTCACAGACCTAGGTAGCATCCAGAACCTCATGACAGAACAGTCTGTCAGAAGTGAAAACAGAATTAGCAGGAAAGGGACCTGGGGGTGCTGATCAACAGCTGCCTAAACATGAGCCAGCAGTGTGCCCAGGGGGCCAAGAAGGCCAATGGCATCCTGGCCTGCATCAGGAATAGTGTGGCCAGCAGGAGCAGGGAGGTCATTGTGCCCCTGTGCTCTGCATTGGTTAGGCCACACCTTGAGTCCTGTGTCCAGTTTTGGGCCCCTCAGTTTAAGAAGGACATCGAGAGACTTGAATGTGTCCAGAGAAGGGCAACAAGGCTGGGGAGAGGCCTTGAGCACAGCCCTGGGAGGAGAGGCTGAGGGAGCTGGGGTTGCTTAGCCTGCAGAAGAGGAGGCTCAGGGGAGACCTTCTTGCTCTCTACAACTACCTGCAGGGAGGTAGTAGCCAGGAGGGGGTTGGTCTCTTCTCCCAGGCAACCAGCACCAGAACAAGAGGACACAGTCTCAAGTTGCGCCAGGGGAAGTTTAGGCTCACGGTGAGGAGAAAGTTCTTCACAGAGAGAGTTGTTAGTCATTGGGATGTGCTGCCCAGGGAGGTGGTGGAGTCACCATCCCTGGAGGTGTTCAAGAGGAGACTGGACGTGGCACTTGGTGCCATGGTCTAGTCGTGAGGTCTGTGGTGACAGGTTGGACTTGATGATCTTTGAGGTCTCTTCCAACCTTGGTGGTACTGTGGGATACTGTGATACTGTGAAATTGTGCCCTGGGTCTATCACTGGCTTATCTAACCCATCAGGTTTTGAATTGAACTTGTAATTCAGAAAAATGTGATTTTCCACCTCAAATTTCATTGTGGCATTCTTAACAGAGAGCTGAAATGTATTTCACTTCATGCTCTCACATAGCAACAGAGGAGTTTTGTCAGTGTCTCTGACACTGGAGGGCTAGGTACAGGCTGATGATTAAATACTGCAATTTTACTGTCATGTCTAAAGAATTTTGGCTGGCTGATAAAGCTGAGAGCAGACAAGGGCCAAAGTACAGTTATTCACACCCTGTTTTATGGCTTGGTTTTACTCGTGTTATGACATGAGATGCAAGAAACAGCACAAAGGCTTCTGTGTGCTACAACAGAGAATCATAGCATCAATAAGGTTGGAAAAGACCACAGAGATCAAGTCCAACCTGTCACCCAACACCTCATGACTAACTAAACCATGGCTTCGAGTGCCACATCCAATCCCTTTTTGAACACCTCCAGGGATGGTGACCTCCCTGGGCAGCTCATTCCAATGGCCAACACCTCTCTGTGAAGAACTTTCTCCTCACCTCGAGCCTAAACTTCCCCTGGCACAGCTTGAGACTGTGTCCTCTTGTTCTGGTGCTGGTTGCCTGGGAGAAGAGGCCAACCCCCTCCTGGCTACAACCTCCCTTCAGGTAGTTGTAGAGAGCAATGAGGTCTCCCCTGAGCCTCCTCTTCTCCAGGCTAAGCAACCCCAGCTCCCTCAGCCTCTCCTCACAGGGCTTGTGCCCGAGGCCTCTCCCCAGCCTCGCTGCAGTGTGCAGGAGCCCTAACACACAGCAGAACTGCACGGTGATATTTACCTAAGTATTACAATGCTTGTCTTTTGAGACACTTAAAGCTATTTAAATATATTCTTGGATACAGATGTACCAATAGACACACAGAGAACAACAGGAAAAGGTTCTGTCTTATTCTGGATACCAACTGCAGCACACAGAGAACGGTTCACCTACAGCACACACGCAACGAGGACGTCCTCTGGAAAGGGCTAGCTAAAAGTTACAACAATTATCCCAATTATTCCAAAGGAATTATCAATACACCAGCTCGTGCCTCCTGGAAGGAGTATTTTCTGCTGGCTTTATAATTATAATGTCACAAACCAATTCTTACAACTCAAGCATGGTTAAAAATACTTGAAAGTAGGAATATAAAAGCTACAGCCACCTTTCCTACAGATGTTTTCCAAGCAAAATCCAGGTTCCAGGTCCCTGGATTCTAATGCTGGCAGGTAGTTACTGACAGAGTCTGAACAAGACCCCAGATCTGGAAAAAACCACAAACAACAAGCTCTGCAAGTGTCCAGCTCTAGAGACACATGCTCCCCGAGATCTTGCACTCTAATCTCCTTCAACTGTGTATTTCCTAAAGAAAATGGAGGCAAGGCCTGAGCAAATCAAAGCACAAAGCTGGCAGAAAGGCAGGGGAAAGCTGCCCTAAATTAAACTGTTACACACTACACAATTTTGCACAGACCCACAAATAGGTAGGTCAGAAACCAACCAAACACACACATGAAAGAGGTGAAAAGCAAAACGATGTAGGCTTTATGAGGCAAGATTAGATCATCTCTGTCCTTTGAAAAAGAGCATTCCAAAAAGGCATCACCAAAACCCAGCAAGACACCACAATAAAAAAGATCTATTATGTACCAACAAATACTTAGTGTTTGAAGAGACATCACAAACTCTGCATCCCACCCTTGAAACAGATACTCAGTCCCACAGACAAGCTTTAGCTGAGCTGGGCACAAAGAGAAACGTCTCAGCTGCTACTTTCTCTAAGTTCCGCTTACAAAAACACAGGCATTTGCCTCAGTGGTTGTTGGTTTTCTCGCTGCTGGTAACCAATCCAGAATAAAGAGAGGTTTGCTCTTTTTGTACATCAATGCACAGCTTTGCTGCCTTCACCTGGAAGAATGGGGGTTTGCCCCGTGTCTTTGAGCTGCAGACATAAATACCAGAGCGGCAAATATCAAAGATCTGAACCTGGTTGAGAAACAGACTCTCTACCACGACGTGCTGCAAGCAGAGAGTTAATTTTTCCTTTCCAAACTACAAGATATTAAATGCTGACTCACTTTGTGACACATTAACATTTAATTCTGTAATAGCAGCATCCTCGGAGACTTCACCACTCTCACCTAATTTGAGGGTAAAAGGTTACAGCAACTTTTATTGCTGCACTGGACATAATTCTCTTTTGTGTGTGTGTGTGTGTGCGCTTTTATGCTATGCCAACATTGCCTAAGTGCATATGAATAAGTTGAGGGTGGGAAAGGGGAAGGGGGGGGTGGGGTGTGGGGTTTTTCAAAGACTGTTTATGCATTTAAATGAATGCTTTGCCTTTGGTTTTCAGTGAGCAGCATTTCTTACCATGCAGTGTCTCCCTATTGTTCCTGACCACCACATCTGCTCCACAGAATTTCCCAATTAGTAGTCTTTTTCTCTAAATCACATTGTATTTCGTATGCAAATCTTACACAGAACTGAAAAGAATCTAATGAAATGGCCACAGAAGTCCATCACAGAGCCCTGCTCTGCCTGCGAGAGGATGGTAGCCCAGGCTGGGCTGTGTTTGCCTCTCCCTACCTTGTTCTGGAAGGGGAGAGCTCACCAGAAAACTGCTGGCTTCTCTCCTTGAAAAAGCTCTCTAAATGCCATATACTGAAAAGCATGAAGGGGAAACACACATTTAGAAATGAATCCTCTGGCCGCAGCAGAGCCTGCAAAGCAGCAATGGAAAGAAAGGAAAAAATGGACTCACCAAGACACATCCTGACGTGTGGAGAACAGTTTTGGTAGCAACCCTCAACAGTCTGGAAGTCAATACTCTCCCTCTCTCCTCTTTTCCTTTCCCAGTTGTGTGTCCGTCCTCCCTTCCCCTCCCCACCCCCCCAATTTCCCCATTTAAGGGAGAAAATAACAAGGCAGAAGACGCCAAGAGACTTTCATGACATAAACAATGAGGCCTTCCTGTGCCAACATTTCCTTTAAAAACACTTGCCAATAAAGCTCCTGGAGGCCAGCAAGAGAACGAAACGCCGCCACAGCCGTGACATGAACTTGGCATGCTTCCTGACTCGCTCGTGTCCCTTGAGGCGATCCCTCCAAGAGAATGCTGAAGGATAATGGGAATAGAAAATTTCTTGCAGGAGGAAGGACCCAGCTGCCCATGCTACACAAGAGAACTGCCAATTCACTTCAGCTCTGTTTACCTGCGGCCTCGCAGCCACCTCCACTGCCACTCGTCCTGACTCACACGCTTGTGCTTTCACATTCACCTCGCAACCCCGATGCCTGAGAAAGGCAAGGAGACTTCAAAACCCACATGAACAAACACCAACCATCCTGAGAATCCTTGACTCCAAATAATTTCTGAACAGCAGGGGAAATTATCAATAATTGATAAAGGACAGCCAAACACTTTGCTGCTTCAAATATTAAACACAAATTTTGTTTTTCCTTATCCCTGCTCTCTCTAATGATTTTAGAAGGCTGTAGTGCCAGACACTCTAGCCCATGCACCTTTAAGGTTGCTCATGTACCACGTGTATCTACAATGAAAGATTGCCAGGGTAAGTTTGTCTTGTCCAACCATCCCATTCTGAGTAATACCATGTCTTCCAAACTAAACGACACATGAAGAACCAGACATTACAATCTCTTTGGAAGTCAGCATCTGACGTGTAACAACGCTCACCCGCTGCTGGGGTACAGCCATCCCCTGCCTGGAGCCCCTCGTGGGCAGGAACATAGAACCGTAGCACCACAGAAAGCTCTGGGCCAGAAGGGACCTCCAAAGCTCAGCCGCTCCGACCATCTCATGGTCAGCTAGATCAGGCTGCCCAGGGCCTTGTCGAGCCACCTCCTCTCTCCTGCACCTTCAACTTCACTTTCAGCAGCACAAGAGGACTCTTCCTGGAAGGCTCAAGCCCAGCTCCTGCAGGAGGGCCCTGCTGATGGCAGGGACAAGGCAGCTGCTCCTCCACTGCTGTGTCCTGGCAGCTCCTGCCTGTCCAAGGGCAGGGGCAGGCAGGTGAAATGGGTCTCTGGCTGCCACCCTGTGGCACCGCTCTCTAACCTCAGACTGGGCAGCAAACCTCCACCTTATTTAAAAACACAACAAACAAACTTTTCTTGCTCTGGGGGGGCTGTGCAATTATCAGTCTCAGTCTTGTGATGCAGAGACACCATCTCCTCCTTCAACATGTACCTGACCCCTCTACATCAACCTTGTACACTGCCACTGAGTTTGAGATGGAAAGCAAGCATGAGTTAAGAAGGTAGCGAGCGCTGCCAAGTGCTCCTCACTCAGCTAAGAGTTGCTCTTGCTGGGTTTCTTTGGGTTTGCATTCAGCTCCTTAGATTAGCATCAGGGTATCACATATCAAAATAACCACTAGTGAGGATCTGCTGGCCTGCTCAGAGCGGAGGGTTCCCCATGCCTACAGCTGAACAGTCTGATAGCACACACCTCTGTCTTCTACTTCCTAATAGCCTACACGCTCTTTAGCATTTGGGCTTATCAAGTCTTCTGCTTCTCTTCTAAGAGACTACCCACCCCCAGACACCTTCAGGAATCTTATCTAATCCAGTGTCACCAGACTGGGTTTCTGTGTGGGTGGCTTTGCTTGTTGGTTTGTTTGTTCTCCAAATGTGTGTGTGTGTATACAGCCATAACCTAGGCTGGGAGTTACCTACGAGCTCACCTTTCCTCCGCCGTAACTGCTAGGCACACCGTCGAGGCACACACACAGTGCAAGCTTCTTTTTTCCTACCTCTTTTTCCTATCTCTTTCTGCATACTCACAAAGCTAACACTGCTTTGGGTTTAGGTTTGTTTTCATCAAAACTTGACAAATTGGTGGTTTTTTGTAACACCACCAGGGTAAGCCATGCATGGTTGGCTGGCAAACCCTGAAATTCAGCACTGGGGTAGAAACATTTAGTAGTCAGAAAAAGCTGACGTGCTCAAGAAATTAAAGCCCTTCTGACAATCTTCCAGAGAGCCCCTGAGGAAAAGGGATGGAACCAGAGAGACTCAAGGAAAATGGATGGGAGCCCAGCAAGGAGATTCATGCCAGGACGGTTCCTGGCCAAGAGGAAGGCTGGCAAGTAGACAACGCCGGCTTTCATAGGCAGCACTGTAAACAAGACAGTAAAAATATTAATCCATTTAGATTTCAAGTACCAAGATGAGATTTACTTAAGAAGCAGGACAATAATGGTAATGGCTCCTCAAACATTTCATCTGAATGTCTAAACTTTTGCTCAACTGTGTCAAGTGAAAATCAAGGGAGCTGTTGACACTGTAATATTCAAACACTGACTGGCACGGCAGGGCTGGAAACTCACAGAGGAAGGCACAGGAACACTGGAGCCCTGGGCACGAGCTCAAGCCCTTGCAAGGAAACTGCATTCATAAATTATTTTTATGTTCATTTCTACACCAAAATAATCAATTGAAGGGTGAAATGCTTTCTCCAGCCCAAGCCCTGCTTAGAAGTGTTTTCAAATAAGATGTAAATTACCTCTACTGAAATATTTTGTTTTCCAGTAGAAACAGCCATCCAGAACAGAATGGCTTTTTGGGTGAAAGAAAGGTTAAGTAAACTCTGAGCACCTAGCACTTACCAGAAGTTTCTTCTCTCCTACAGGTCACTCTGTCTCCCTTTGGAAGGCAGACACTTATTCTAAATAGTATTTCAAATTTTTGTAAAGTAATTTTCCAGTGGATGTTTTAAAAATATAAAACCAATTTTTCACTATCACAGTGTCACAGTGTCACAGTATAACAGTGTCACAGTGTCACAGTGTCACAGTGCCACAGTGCCACAGTGTCACAGTGCCACAGTACATTAGAGGTGGGAAGGGACCTCCAGAGATCATCAGGTCCAACCCCCTGCCAGAGCAGCATCACCCAGGGCAGTCTGCACAGGCAGGCATCCAGGTGGGGTTAGAAAGTCTCCAGAGAAGGAGACTCCACAACCTCTCTGGGCAGCCTGCTCCAGGCCTCTGTCACCCTCACTGGAAAGAAGTTTCTCTTCCTGTTGAGCTGAAACCTTCTACGCTCCAGCTTGTCCCTGGTGTTCCTTGGCTTATTACTGTGCACCACCCAAAAGAGCTTGGCCCCCTCCACTTGACACCCACCCCTCAGATATTGATAGACATTGATCAGATCCCTCTCAGCCTTCTCTTCTCCAGGCTAAACAGCCCCAGGGCTCTCAGTCTCTCTTCACAGGGGAGATGCTCAAATCCCATAAGCATTCTTGTGGCTCTCCCTTGGACTCTCTCCTGCAGGTCTCTGTCTCTCTTGAACTGTGGAGCCCAAAACTGGACACAGCATTGCAGATGTGGTCTGGGTGACAGAAATTTGCCTCACCCAGACTGAGATGCTGTCACCTGAGATATTAAGAAATCCTACAGAAGCAGCCTGTTTAACAGCATTAATTTCCATGAGTAAGCATTCTATCTCAGATGTAGCTGTTTAAAAGTGTCCTAGCTGAAGGTATTTTTATGAAAGCTACTTGCCTACAGCTTACCACAACCAGTCTGGCTTCCCAGTCTGGGGAGGCATTCTCAGCATACAAAAGGAGAAGGCATTAGTGAAGTGCTGGTTGGCAAGCAGGAGCTCACAGGCAGAAGCTGCAATGTTATCCTGGCTTTCCTACAGATCAAAAATAGGACTGTGTTCAAAGTAAACATGTGGTCATAATTAAATAATAATTATGACTAACATTTGTGGAACACCATTCATCCAAATAGTTCAAAGCATTAGGTAAATCTGTAAACAATGGGTTTGATCCTGCACCCTTCACTCACATAATACCATGCAGTTCAAATGAACTATGTAGATCTTGTCTACACGCAGACTTAATTGTTCTCAATTAACTCCAGGTGTCAACACTCAATCCAGTGTGCTGTGTTCCTCTTTTAGTTCTCTCACTGCTTACCGCAGGTGAACACACTGTTGGATCACAGATGTTAGGGGTTGGAAGGGACCTCTAGAGATCATCCCTGCCTGCCAGAGCAGGACCATAGAATCTAGTGCAGGTCACACAGGAACACATCCAGACAGGGCTGGAAAGTCTCCAGAGAAGGAGACTCCACAACCTCTCTGGGCAGCCTCTTCCAGTGCTCTGCGACCCTCACAGTGGAGAAGTTCCTCCTCATGTTGAGGTGGAACCTCCTGTGCTGGAGTTTACTGTTGTTAGACAACCTCTTCCCACAGTTTCTATCCATTGCCCTTGTCCTATCCCAGGGTGCAACTGAGCAGAGCCTGTCCCCTCCCTCCTGACCCCCAGCCCTCAGAGATTTAGAAGCATTGATTAAATCCCCTCTCAGTCTTCTCCTCTCCAGACAGAACAGCCCCAGGGCTCTCAGCCTCTCCTCACCAGGCAGTGCTCCAGTCCCTTCAGCATTTTTGTAGCCCTCTGTTCGACTCTCTCCAGCAGATCCCTGTCCCTCCTGAACTGGGAAGCCCAGGTGAGGTCTCACCAGGGCAGAGTAGAGGGGGAGGAGAACCTCCCGGGATCTGCTGGACACACTGCTCTGAATGCACCCCAGGACCCCATTGGCCTTCTTGGCCACCAGGGCACATTGCTGTCCCATGCAGAACATCTTGTCCACTAGGACTCCCAGGTCCTTCTCCACAGGGCTGCTCTCTAGCAGATCACCTCCTAACCTGTACTTGTTTCTACACTCTCAATGATTTAAGAGCACTTCTACAGATGCTTTCCCTCATGGATCCTATTGGGCTTTCAAATCTCCCCACAGCCTCCCTTCTTCTACATACTTCTTGTGAGACAAATATTCCTTTACAGAAGGGGAAGTTCACCTGCTGCTACTATTCTTAAGGAGCTGACCATTGAGCCTGACTTGCATCTTCAAAGCAAACACATACAATTTCTGTTCTTGCACCTTAGTCACACAAACAGCCTTCTTCACCATCCTGTTCCACAGGAAATGGTAAAAGGGGCAAGTTCTGCAGTTTCTAAAGCCAAACTGTCCGTGGAAGCAGACCCGCTCCCAGGTCTCTGTGGTACAAACCATGTCTATTACACAGAACCAAGCCTGCTAAAAGATAAAACCCAATCAAACAGAAAACAACCCCCCCACCAAAACCAAAGCCAGGAAGAACTTGTAGCCCTTCCTGACATTTTCGTATTGGTTTGCCCTGACAGGCAACCAAGTGGAGAACAAGGCAAGAGACAGGAATACCCCAGCCAGACTTCATGTTGACTGCCATGGGCAGTTACTTAATTTCTTTGCTTCAGCTGCCGTTATCTGACAAATTGTCTCTTTCTCTTACACATTCTCTTGACATCAATGAAAACCTCTCTTGCCCACTATTGCAAGCTATTAGGTAGCTTTTAGCCTTTTTTTTACCTTCTATCTGAAATTTTGCACTGGAGACAGTGACTGTCTCACCTCCTCACACAGTGATTTAGTACTTTCCTTTGCAAAACACACACTCTTGCAGCTCTTACATGTATCCCATGGAATGCTGGCATATACCAGGAAGCTGCTGGGTTATTAGCACCAGACAAAAGCACTGCAAAATGTCATCCACTGCTGAGGTGTCAGCCAAGCTCAAACCAGTGAGCAAGGGCAGGGATTGGAAAGGACTGCAGCTGTAAAAGACGAACAGTCTCTCTCCCTTCCCATGGGCCAGATCCTGAGAGTGCTGCAGAGACCAACATCAACTCCACTCAAAACCAGGCTTCCTCTGCTCCTTATCTGTGCCCTTGTTCTGGGGTCAGGCCAGAAAGAGCCATTCACAGTATCACAGTATCACCAAGGTTGGAAGAGACCTCAAAGATCATCAAGTCCAACCTGTCACCACAGACCTCATGACTAGACCATGGCACCGAGTGCCACATCCAATCCCCTCTTGAACACCTCCAGGGATGGTGACTCCACCACCTCCATGGGCAGCACATTCCAATGGCTAACAACTCTCTCAGTGAACAACTTTCCTTTCACTTTAAACCAGCCACTTCAAACCAGTCACTTCTTATTGCTGAAAGTGCATCTCACTATCAACTCCCGTAATTTCTTCATGACACGATTCACTGACAAAGACATTCTGGTATGCACAACAGATTCTGAACATCCCCACAGTACACCTGTCTGACATGGAAGTAAACCCAGTGCCCAGCAAACATGCAACCAGTATCAAAACATTTCTTCAGACCTGAACACAGCAGTGGTTGCATTTGTCACTGAAGGTTTAACAGCCACTCTGCTAAAAGAGACGACGTTTCTGAGTGTAAGGTGCAGTCCAGATTCTGATGAGATTCTTCTGGAGGTCTGTTTTCACTGCCTTTGATTGATTTTCTCTCAGCTGAAATTGTGCGGTGATGGAGACCAAGATTAGGCAGGAATTCAGTTCAGCTGTCCACATGACCTCAGGTATCCTGCATGGCCTCCCCCAGCTGCTGTGAACCCTGTGTGAGTGTGTGGGCCACACAGCATCAGCCAAGCTAGATGCCTGTCTCTGCTCTCCATCAACTAATTGCTCATTCTAAACCATCAAAAGCTGGACAATTATTTCCCCCCAGTTTCTGGTGGGTTTGGTATTTGCACTCTCGACAATCCTGAACATATTTTTGCTCCAGCTTCTGGAGAATCACAAGTCTGAGATGACTACAGTGACTCCCACAGACCTCACGTGAGCAGAGGGTACTCCGTATTCTCAAAGGAAGCACTGAGACTTTCCTTCTCCTGAGGTGCACTGCACACATCTGGAGTACACAGCAATCAAGCAAAACCTACACCAGCAGCCTGGGGCAATTTCTGCTTCATTAGGAGGTAAGAGGGGCAATTTGCCATACAGAAATGCTCTTTGTCTTGGAAGTGCTGTATATTAGGACATCTCAAACCTTCCAGCTGAAAACTGCGATGAGGAAGAATCTCATCAGTCTCTCTCTTCTTGGATGGCTGCTTCACCCTGAAGCTAATAACAAACTTTCCTTCCACTGAGATTTATATTTACTTGTTTACAAAACACACACTTAAAGAGGAAACCTGAAAATCAGGCTAAATTTTAAAATCAAATATAAAAAGTGATTTTGCAGTCTTATACCTGTGTCACTTCCTGGTAAGTGTAATGCAGCTGTAGGAGGGCACCTTCAGAAGGGAGAGGAAAGACCTAGGAAAACAAAACACTTTTAGCAGAACGCTGAATGGTTTTTCATTGAGTATTTTTAGCCCAGCCTCTCGAGATGCTCTGCAAACATTTGCAACACACTAAACCAGAGCCAGGGTTACGTCACTTTCTTTGGTCCAAATGACTTGCTAAGATCTGTTTTGTTCTGGCATCAAGAGCAGATGTGTGAACTGGCTTGTTTTCCTTCGGCTTCACCTTGTTTGTCAACTGAAGGCTGTCTTTAGGAGGAAAGCGCTCGGTGCCAAGAAGTACATTTCACCATGCCAAAATTAAAGGGAGGAGTTCAGAAGCAGTTTTTTATTACCTAATTAGTTTTATCAGATGACACAGATCAACTAACAGGAGATAACTAATAGGGGAGAAAAAAAAGGAGTCTAATGAAAAAGTAAGTTATCAGCTGGAAGTTCTCCAGAAAACAATTATCTCTCTAGGTAAACAAATACTGCTGGAGGGAGGTCAGACACAAAGTGCGAGCAATGGAGGCCTTCTTAGGATAGCAGTCCTCGCGGAGCTGAGGCAGGAGAAACAAGGAGTGGGATAAACCACACTGAGAAGAGGGGATGACTTCTTCTGAAAGGAGCTTCTGTCTTTCAAGAGTAGTGTTCCTGTCTGACCTGTAGAGATCCCACCAGTGGGGCTTTATTTACGAAGCACAACCAAGAACAATTTGCCATATTAAGATCTCTGTTCAAAATGAAAACCGGGACTGCAATACCAACAGCCATTTTCACCTGCTCCAGAACAAGCTACCACTTTCTCTTACAGCTAGCAGGCAAAATGGCATCTCACAGGTTGTATTTTATACCGACTGGCCTCCTAAGACTGGAAAGAATGATCACACACACCCCAAAACCTAACAGCAAAAACCCCACCAACAAAACGAGCCCACAACAAAACCCCCTAAACAAACAACAACCAACCAACCAAAACATCAAAACCAACACAACCCCCAGAGTTACAGCATTCGAGACAGTATTTCGCTTGGTCCAGAATAACCAAATGTAGTATCTGGAAGATATTCAACATGCACTTAGATTTGCTTTACATTATTTACCGGATTGCACGAGTGAAACCAATCAGACAAATAAATGTGGGTCATGTTCAGATTGCATCAAGCTTTAATGCCTCATGTGAGTAACTACTTCTATTTACTGTTTGCTTATTCACTTCCTACTACTGTTTTCTTACACAATACATACCTAAAATAGGTAAACCCTGTCCTATTATTTTAGATAGCGAAGTGACCCCAGACCCATGTAGCAGCACAGAGACACTAAGAACCCTTGCTGTGGAAAACAGTAAGTGATGAAAGACTTACAAGACTAAAGAATTAATATTGACTTTTAAAAACATTCTCTGAGAATTGTAAGTGATGCAACAGAGGAGTTTTGTTATGCTGTTCTTTCCCTCCGTCCTGCCTCTCCTCAGACATCAGTTCATTTGAAAGTTGATGGGGCAAAGAATTGATGGGAAAATGCTCCATCTCTTGGGGTCAACAGTTCTGCTTTCACTGCAAAGCTGTGGGGATCACATGAAAGTTTCACAGATACTTACAGTATACAGTAGTAAGGACTACTCAGTGTGTGTAGAACTATGAATGGAACCTAATAATGATCTCTGTAAATGGGAAAAACAGCCACTGCCGTCCCAGAACTACATTAACAGCAGGCATAAGATGTTTACGAGGCCTTGGCTTGTCCTGGGAAGAGCCAGGCAGCCCAGCTGGGAGAGAGTGGTCTGGTTGGTTGCTGGCAGCACGCCTTTCTCTGCACGGAGAGGCTGAGCTATGGACAAAGCCCTAGTGCAGACAAGACATTTTGATGACCCTGAGAGCATTTGCAGGGACACAGGCTTCAGCCTAGACTTAAAGGGCTGATCCAGACTGTCACGATCCTTTCCATGGAACGCTGATACTCCCACCAGCCTGCATGTTAACACGTATCACCGCTCCTGTGTGTCTGAACACAAGTAAGGGATTGGATTTTGGGGACCCTCTATTAAGATAGTCCAGGGAAAATAAAGAAACAAGAAAGAGAGCACACAGCACAGGAAGGCAAATGAGTGAGCTCACACAGGCACAAATAGAAATCAGGTTTAGCTGAGGAATGAAATAACCAGAAGATGAACTTACTCCATCTGTCATCCACTTTTAAAGCACTGCAACAGAAAAGACTCAAAGATGCATGGTCTTCACAAGTCTCCAAGTGAGTCTGCACAGAGCAGGGATTCTCTGCCAAAAAGAGTCAGCCTACTCTTTCCTCCGGAGTCAGTCCCTGGCTGGCAAACCTTAACCGCTGTGAAATGCAGACCTGCACATGGATGAGGTCACTGCTGTGATCAGCACACCAGCATGTGTGGTGCAGACCTCACTGTACAAGACCTGCTTTGCTCCTAGATACGATCCTTCATCCCCACAGAGCACTACCACTGTACTCTGTTCTTCTCTCCCCACCCCACTGCCACCTCCTTCTTGTTCTTTCTTCCATCTTTTCCTCTTTCACTCGAACGTACTGCAAGCCATGGTGCCATCATACAAGCAAAATCAGGAGCAGCTCTGCCTACCTTGAGCAGACTATTAAAGAAAGAAAAATTGGCCAAGTTAGGGCAATGAGCAGAACCAGAAACCACCACCACACCCACTATGATCACCAGAAAATTCAGTCAATCACCTCCTTTCTTCCGAAAGAACTTGTTCAAACACCAAGTAACTACTTTAACTGCACATCCTTTCTCTCACAAAGGGTTTCCAGAAGGCTTTGATCATGCTCTGTGCACTGCCACTGAATTTCAAAATGCTTTGCTTACTTTTTTTCTTTTAATCCTTTCCTTCCTGTGCGCCCTAAGCAGCAAGTATCTACTATGTCTTCCAGAGAACTAAATAGCAGAGGCTTCTGGACTCCAAGTCCCAGATCAATCTGTTTAACGCTGGGCAGCGATTTTCTGGGTTCAGTTAGGCTGCTCAAATTTATACACCTCTACCTATACCACTATAAGCAGACTCTTCCCATAAATGGGTATACATCCCAGGGCCCCCTTAGAGGGGTCTCCCAAGATCCTCATTCCTGACACCTACAGCATTCCACCAGACAGCTCCCTGGATAATGGTAAGCTTCAAGGCAGCGCTCACTGCACACTACCTTCCTTCTCAACACTTCCCCAGAAAGTTTCAGCATCCCTGACACCAGACTCATCCCAGTGGCACAACACCAACCCATCAGAAAAAGCAAGCTGAAGGGAAGGTGTTCATGCTTGCTGCTGCCTTGGCTGCATGGCATTTTCAGTCTGGTCAGAGGAGTACTAAGGCTACATGCAACGCATCACCAGCCTGTGGCCACAATAAACACAAGCCCTCTCCACAAAGATTGAGTGAGTTCAGGAAGCATACCTGAATATAGGGGAAAAATCCAACATTATAAGGCATGTGTGCAAGAGAGGCCATCCAAACAAAGGCTCACTCACCTAGATCACTGAGCTTGCCTAGATCACTGAGCTTGCCTAGGAATTAAGGCATTGTACACAGGAGGAAAGTTACCTGTGCTCAAGCTACAGTTAGCACCCAGATTCATGGGCTGTTTTCCACAAGCAAAAGTGGTGTGTAAGGTCAGAAGGCATAATTCACATTTCATGTGGGATCAGCTAATTGTTAGGACACACACACACACAGAGAAATATCAAGACCTTTTTGAAATGAACAGTGAGTGATTCTGTGAGACAAATGTAATGAAAACCAAACAGCCTCTTAGCTAGGGGTAGAGAATACTGAACCAAAGCCTTCCTCTGGCTCCCACTGAGAAAAACACAATATGGAAATGACCCAAATTATCTAGTAGTAGAATGAAGAATGAAGGCTTTCTGCTAAGTCTTCCTTAATTACAAGACAGCTTTCTGTGTCACAATAGCATTTCAGTTACAGACTTTTCATATGATAGATTTACCATACAAAAATAATACGATTATTCTGGTATGTCTAGTAGAAATAGCCATAAAGGACACTGAGCACTTGGCCCTCCATTTGCTGTTACAAAACTCAAGCTAGGCAAATAGCTGATAAGCAATTAAGAGGTTTACCAACCCAAGTGATTAGCTGCAGTAACATTAAGACAGAATGATGCTTATGTATGTTAACTGGATTATTTACTGATATGCATTTACTGATATGCATTTCATCAGCATGCACTGGATGAGTGTGTGCAAGTTGCATGCATGTTGAAAGGAAAGTGTTCTTTCAATGGAGGTGGGAACTGTGACACAGCCTGTTACTAAGGATTATCCAATACTTCCCCATAAGAGCCGATTTTCACTTGCTTATCATTTTGCCAGACTAACTGCTTGGGCTGAAACTTTCCATGTTGGATGTGTGCCTGAGGCTTTCTTTTCCTTACATTAGCCAAAACAGTTTGATGATTTCCAAGATAAGAGCCAGGCCAGAAAGACATCGTTTTACAATTAGAAAACAGTATCTGATCAATCCTTCTTCAAGAATTCAAACATCCTTCTTGTTTTAAGCAGGCAAAAGGTGCATTTCAGTTGGGAAATAGCTTTTGCTAGGCCAGTTAAAACTAGTTCAAAACTGCTGACACTCGAGAGCTCTGCAGGTCTGTGAGAGGCACTGGTTATGGGGGTGACCGCTGGGCACCACTGGCAAACACCATCCTCCTGCAAGGAGATGGTCACGGCTAGAGCTGAAGCTGCTGCGGTTACTCACATCATGCTGCAGCCATGCCAGCTCCGAAAAGGAAAGTGCTGGCTGCAGAAAAGTGTGATGGGGCTTGAAGGTCAGATTGTAACATGGAAGGCTTCCTGTTAGGGCTGCTGCTTCCAGGTTCTGGGGTTTTGAGTGCTGGTCCCTTTCCACAGGGATGGTGGTGAGCTGAGGGGGTAGCTGCTGCTGTTCTTTTGTGCTGTTTTCCCCCCTGTATTTCTGCACTTCTGCTGCAAACAGGCTAAGCTAAGGCAATCATGCACTGTATTATGAGAGTAACTAAATTATTAGCTAATAGTGAATTTGTGTTATTTCATTTATTCAGTACACTCTTCTCTCTTTATCTCAATCCTGACTTTTTGTGTGTTACTGTTGCCTCACTTCAGTGCTGCAGGAGCAGGTAGGTTAACCCTTGCATTAACCCATTACAGAGAGGAAGAAGAGATGCCTTCCCTGACAGTGCTGCTGCCTGTGCAGCAGCCCAGGATGGAAGTCAGGCAGCGCTGAGTCTGAGCCACGCTCCCAGGGAAAACCTGCTGAAAAAGGAGAAAGAAGGCAGATCTGGCCCACACAGACCACTCATGCAGAGAACAGAGCCCAGGATCCCCTGAAGAGGAGGTTAAAAAAGGGTTTAATTAGCTGACCAAAGCAACTTGGATAATGGGTTTATGATTAAAAGAAACAGCCAGAAACGGTCAGAGGTGAGGTACAGCTCTTGACTTTGCAGACTGTGTGCTGTGTGTGTACAGAACTCAAGTAAGAATAAAATGCCCTTGGAAGGATACCATAACATGGTAACTCAGAAAGAGACCAAGTTGATGTTCTTGGATACCAACCACAACATGCTGCTCCTAAATACGTAGACACCTCTGTTATTTAGACTCTATGCACCCCTGTCACAAATCCATGCTTCTCAGAAGATGCCTCTTCTTAAAGGGTGTGTGTGTTCCCTCTCCTTCTCCATGATTAGAAATAGAGCTATGGAAAATGAGAAAAACCATTTGGAGTTCCTCAAACACCAATCAAGTGGCTATCTCTCACTAGGGTTTTTAAGCAAATGCATGCCCTTGAAAATCTTCCCTGCTTCCTCCAACTTCAGACAGCCTCACTTCAGCAGTCCTGGGGAGAGGACACTGAACCTACCCATCCTGACTGAGAACACCACACTGAACAAAACACTTTGGAAAGACAAACATAGTGTTTGCTTTATAGCTGCAACCCAACACACACCTCCTTAGCCACCTAACACCCAGCCATAGCGGCAGCATCATTGGTACGGGCAAAATCCTGGTGCCCTTGCCCTCAGAGCAGCCACAGCTAGCAGCCAGCTCCTGCACGTGGGATCCAGGATGGCCGCAGCCTGCCAGCACACCCAAGGTCACCATGCTAGAAGGCAGTGGCAAAGATTAGGAAGCCCTCAACTGCTGTCCTCTGCAGGCAGGCAAATGGGACAGCAGTGAAGTTCTGAAGGTTTTCACTGATTCCTGCAGTGATTTCTGAGCACCAGTCAGAAGGCAACAGAAGTGTTTGTTAATCATTTACTGGTATTGGTTGCTCAACACAACACAGGCACAGTGCGTGCAACTACATCAGGGTCTGGAGATTAAATGGAAAGAAGTAAGGCATAAAGCTTCCTGTGACTGGGAGTTCAAGGTTTCACTCAGAGATGATACTTGGAAACATACATAGAAATGTGTTCATTTATTTTTTAAACACACACACACACACACACGTGCTTCATCTTTTCCTTCAGCAGTGAATTCCACTTTCCACATCTAGCTGCTTACAGAATGATTTAGTCTAAAAGCCAAAACCTGAAAAGGAATGCTGGCTGTGCAGCTGGAGCCTGCTTTTTTCCTTAGCCCATAAAATACCATTTATTCCCACAGATACAAACAAGACTATTTTCATTGATTATTACTGATTATATGCTTCATTAAGGCCAGCTATCCTTCAGTGGAGGAAATCACCTTCTCCCTGGAGAGAAATGAGTCGTAATTACATAATAATTGCTGTGTCTCCTAAGTAGTTCTAATTTTAACAGGATGAAGTACATCTCATTTTGCAAGGATGGCAGAGCCATCACACAGCACAGTGCTACCTGTTCAGAATGCAAGCATTTCCTTAGAGACAGGAGAAAACCAGATCCTACTCTCTGTGGCTTACTCCTTTTCTTATTATTCAACAAGAGAGACACAGTGGGACTCTGTATACCCTGCATTTGAGAAGACAAATAAACCCAAGAGATTTAGAGCAGTTAGGTCCTTGAGTAATTTTAACTATCACAGAATCACAGAATTTTTGAGGCTGGAAAAGACCTCTGAGATCATCAGGTCCAGCCTATGACCCAACACCATGACATCAGCTGAACCAAGCCACCAAGTGCCAAATCCAATCTTTTCTCAAAGACCCCCGGTGATGGAGACTCCACCACCTCCCTGGGCAGTCCATCCCACTGTCTAATCAGTCTCTGTGAGGAAGTGCTTCCTAACAGCCAACCTAAACCTCCCCTGGCACAGCTTCAGGCCATGCCCTCTTGTCCTGTCACTGGTTGCCTGGGGGAAGAGCCTGTTCCCACCTGGCTACAACTTCCTTTTAGGTAGCTGTAGAGAATGAGAAGGTCCCCTCCATGTCTCCTCCAGGCTGAACACCCCCAGCTCCCTCAGCCTCTCCTCATACAACCTTCCCTCCAGCCCCTTCACCAGTCTGGTCGCTCTCCTATCAGATAACCTTCGAAGAGTTGTGGTGCAGAAAAGGAGCACAACTGAAGCTTCACAAGACGGATGTTCTACTCTCCAGTTCCAATTCTCCACTGCACAAAACGATTCCCTTAGCCCTGGCTGATGTGGCTTATGCCCCCAATAATGTGGCAGAAGAGTGGCCTCAGCGGATAAATAGCTTCTCCTCCCCCTCCAGTTCTGGATGCATTCAGACCTAACACTTCCCACTGTCATTATTTCTTACCTACCAAAAATAACTTCAGAGCCAGCAAGGGAATCGAATAAAATACACTTGTAATGTAATTTATACTGCAACTTCTTGATTTATATTTGATCTGACTGCTAAAAAGCCTACCAGAGAGCTGCTACATCTGGCCCCAAAGTTACCACCAACAAATTGTGGCAGAATGTGTGTTGGTGCACAGAAACTGAAGAGTTGCCTCAGCAGAGCAACACAAAGCACCAAGTGAATCGGAAACGGTCTGAAAGGCACAGGGCACACACTGCACCTCTTTCATGCCCTGCCTGGGTTTTGTGAGCTTGATTTATGGACAGTTAACCATTTTTAACACTGTAAATAATCGCATTTGAAGCTGCGCTGGTTTTTTTTACCTGTCATGCCTCTGCCACAAACACAAAAAGCAGTCCATCTTAAAAGGGTAACAGCTGAAACACATTGCCACAGCAAGAGGCCAAGCTCTCTATGCTAGCATGAAACGTCACACTCTCGTCTCCCTCCTGCTCCTCCTATCACCACATGAATGAAAGACATTCATAAACTGTAACTCTAATAGAGCCTCAGCCAAAATTCAAGCTCAACAATTAATTGTGTTCTGTCTTTCCAAATTCTCATGCTGGGCTGACTAAGAGAAATGCCTCTTCTCTTTCCCACTCCTAGACAAGTTGTCCTATGGCTAATGGACACTGCATTACACTTCTGAGAGAGCTGGGAGGTTAACTGTGGTGCCGTGGGTTAGTTGTTTGGGTGGTGTCGGATTGGTTGATGGGTTGGATGCGATGATCTTGAAGGTCTCTTCCAACCTGGTTTATTCTGTGTATTCCATGTATTCTATGTATTTACAATATTTGGACAAGAGAATAGCAGCAGATGAAATGAGAAAGGCATCTTAGTCATTTTGAAGGGTATGCCAATCTTAAAGTTAAATGATTTTGTCTACCTGCACTTTCTATCAGAGAATAAAAGCACATATGAAAATACCTGGCAGGTACTGTCAGGACTTTGTGTCTGAGGGACTGTAACACAGACTGAACGAGCTGGGATGCAACAGTATCACAGTGTCACAGTACAGCAGAGGTTGGAAGGGGCCTCCAGAGATCATCAGGTCCAACCCCCCTGCCAGAGCAGCATCACCCAGGGCAGTCTGCACAGGAATGCAGCCAGGTGGGGTTTGAATGTGTCCAGAGAAGGAGACTCCACAACCTCTCTGGGCAGCCTGCTCCAGGCCTCTGCCACCCTCACTGTAAAGAAGTTTCTCCTCAAGTTGAGGTGAAATCTTTCATGCTCCAGCTTATACCTGGTGTTCCTTGGCTTATTACTGAGCACCACCCAAAAGAATAGAATAGAATAGAATAGAATAGAATAGAATAGAATAGAATAGAATAGAATAGAATAGAATAGAATAGAATAGAATTAACCAGGTTGGAAAAGACCTTTGAGATCATCCAGTCCAACCTATCACCCAACACCATCTAATCAACTAAACCATGGCACCAAGTGCCTCATCCAGGCTCTTTTTAAACATCTCCAGTGATGGTGACTCCACCACCTCCCAGGCCAGCACATCCCAATGACCTATCACTCTTTATGTGAAGAACGTCTTTCTAACATCCAGTCTAAACTTCCCCTGGCACAGCCTGAGACTGTGTCCTCTTGTTCTGGTGCTGGTTGCATGGGAGAAGAGACCAACCCCCAGCTGGCTACAACCTTCCTTCAGGTAGCTGTAGATGGCAATAAGGTCCACCCTGAGCCTCCTCTTCTCCAGGCTAAGCAACCCCAGCTCCCTCAGCCTCTCCTCCCAGGGCTGTGCTCCAGACCCCTCCCCAGCTTTGTTGCCCTTCTCTGGACCCCTTCCAGCATCTCAACATCTCTCCTAAACTGAGGAGCCCAGAACTGGACACAGGACTCAAGGTGTGGCCTAACCAGTGCTAAGTGCTGGGGCACAATGACTTCCCTGCTCCTGCTAGCCACATTATTCCTGATGCAGGCCAGGATGCCATTGGCCTTCTTGGCCCCCTGGGCACACTGCTGGCTCATGTTCAGCCTACTATCAACCAGTACCCCCAGGTCCCTTTCTGGGGACCTGCTCAGAGAGCAGAATTATGGGATTGCATATGAAAGGTACCATTTGCCAGCCCACCCCTGGACCTTTCTGGTCCTTCTGGAGGACTCAATTCCAGGTTTGTGCTTTTTTCTCAAAGGTCTCAAACTACCCTTTGTCTTTGCCATGGACTATTGCTGGTTAACCTGACTGGCTGTAAGCAAGGAGAGAATTAGTTTTGCAGCCTTTAACTGGAAGAGAGATAGTGATTAAAAAACCCCAAAACTACAAAACCCCCCCAACACAAAAATATATGAACATCTGCATCAAGAGCACAGCAAACATGAATCTAAAAACTCCTCCCACAGTAGAGCCACTGCACAACAGAATTCTCTCACACTGCACACCAGATAAATGCTGCTTACATGTTGCTGTACTGACATGGTAAATCCCCTGCCACATTCCTTGTTACACTCCTTTTCAAGTATTTCTTCAGATTTACCAGCACAAATAGACTGATTCAGCACAGGTAGACACCTGGTTTACAAACATAACACCTGGGCCAAAATGACCAGCAGTGTGCCCAGGGGGTCAAGAAGGCCAGTGGCATCCTGGCCTGCATCAGGAACAGTGTGGCCAGCAGGAGCAGGGAAGTCATTGTGCCCCTGTACTCAGCACTGGTTAGGCCACACCTTGAGTCCTGTGTCCAGTTCTAGGCCCCTCAGTTTAAGAAAGAGTTGAGTTGCTGGAAGGTGTCCAGAGAAGGGCAACAAAGCTGGAGAGGGGTCTGGAGCACAGCCCTGGGAGGAGAGGCTGAGGGAGCTGGGGTTGCTTAGCCTGGAGAAGAGGAGGCTCAGAGGAGACCTTCTTGCTGTCTACAACTACCTGAAGGGAGGTTGTAGCCAGCTGGGGGTTGGTCTCTTCTCCCAGGCAACAGTGACAGAAGGAGAGGACACAGTCTCAAGCTGTGCCAGGGGAGGTTTAGGCTGGATGTTAGGAAGAAATTCTTCACAGAAAGAGGTTGGTCATTGGAATGTGCTGCCCAGGGAGGTGGTGGAGTCACCATCCCTGGAAGTGTTTAAAAAGAGACTGCATGAGGCACTCAGTTACTAGATGATGTTGGGTGATCGGTTAGACTTGATGATCTCGAAGGTCCTTTCCTACCTGGTTCATTCTGTGATTCTGTGACCATGCTGGAATCCTCTGGCTCTCATCCAACAGGAAACACATTTAAAGCTTCACTGAACTGCTTTCAGTTTTATAATTAGGAGATCACCAGCCAAAATAAAAGACACTTCATGATTTGCTAATCTTCACATCAAAAAGATTAAAGAAAAAGTACTAAGTTTCAGAGACTTGGTCATAAGTACATGAGGTAAAGACCTAGACTAACACTTATTTTCATGTGGGAAGTGGCATGGATCATTGCTGTCAGTCTGCTCTCCTTTTGCACAAATATTTAAGTCTTACTTGTAACTGAAGAGAAAAAGCAAAAGCAAAAGGATGAAAATGGGGTGTGTGTGTGTGTAAATAAACTAACAGAACTCAACCTACTAAACAAACTAATCCAAAAAGCCCCAACCGAATTCTGAGATGAATTTAAGTAACACAAGGCTTACCATACTTTACTGGTAACACCACTGAAGTGTTACCACCCCAACATTAAGGGCTGCTCTCCCAGAGGATAGAATCTTCTAGTGCTACTGCTCCTAGAAGGCTAAGTGGGACACCCTCTGCAACATCTCCAGTACCACTGGGCATCAGCATGTTGGCATCTGAGCTAAGATGTTAGTCACATTCCCAAATCGGAGCTGCAACCGAAGCCACACTTTATGATTCAGATTTGGAGTTGATAAGCCCTCTCCATTACAAGTCTCATGGGAATAACTAATGACAGTAACCTCTGGGAAGTCCACACACACTGTATCACTAAATGAAAGGATGCCAACAAGAGGTTGCTGTGACTCCATCTACCCAGGTCCCTGACTTGTTCCACACGCACTCCGTTGCTCTCGTTCGATGCATTGGCCAATATCCTTCCAAGCACAATAGTTCCATAAAATAAAGCAAGACTGAAAGTTAAAAAACTGCATGCATTTTGCTTTTACTCGTTGTTCTGACAGGTAAAGTTTTGATTCAGGCCATGGCATATAGAAGATAATCTGCCAGATAGATTTCAAGGTCTTCTTCACCTTCAAAGGTTACTTACTGCAGCTCCACAGCCAAGCTCTCACACTAAGCCAAAAATTCCTCCTGACATTTTCAGTGATTCAGAAAGGTCTGTACATGCAGATGACTTAATAATGCTGTTTGCTAACCAAACCAGTTGGAACAGCCAGCATTTCTTCATGTTCCCTTTTGTGAACTTGCTTGAATATTTCACCAGGATGGAACAGAGGAATGGGACTATCACTTGTTCAAAGTCAAATGATTTCGGTAGAGGGCTAAGGGAAGCCTTATGATGGTGCTGTGTAATGGCCTTTACCATACGTGTTCCAAACCTTTTGGGTAGTGGCAAACAACGATGCTAGGCCTCCAGAAATTGTGTCAACAACCTTGTACAGTGAAGATCAAAACCATAGAGTTCTCTGAAGAAGTTCATGAGCATGGAAATACATTTCCACTCCTGCTACACCTGCAGATGTTGCACTTGGACAGTAGAAAGCTGAACAACGGAACGATCTGGCCTCGGGGCAAGCCTGATTTCCAGAGAGCTTAAGAACAAATACCTCAGTAAGCAAAGTATTTGGATATTTCTGCTTATGAGAGGAATAACCCCAAACCTGGGACTATGTAGGAAGGAACTGAAGACACTCTGGAGGTATAATTATTGTGGGGCATTGAGAAAAAATGAGAGAAGCAGAAAAAGATCATTTTGGAGAAAGCATTGCTAAAAGCAGACCTGTAAGGCAGCACTTCTAAAAGTACACTAAATGAGTTCTTGGGGCAGTCTCTCATTTGAAAAAAGAAATTATTTCCAGCACATTGAAAAAAAAAATTAGTTTTCCCTCAGCAATTGTGAAGATCTTAAAGAGCAAATTTTGATATTAATGAACTGACCACTACATAGAATAAGACTGAGAGGGGATCTGATCAATGTCTATCAATAGCTGAGGGGTGGGTGTCAAGTGGAGGGGGCCAAGCTCTTCTCAGTGGTGCACAGCAATAAGCCAAGGAACACCAGGTACAAGCTGGAACACAGAAGGTTTCAGCTCAACATGAGGAGAAACTTCTTTACAGTGAGGGTGACAGAGGCCTGGAGCAGGCTGCCCAGAGAGGTTGTGGAGTCTCCTTCTCTGGACACATTCAAACCCCACCTGGCTGCATTCCTGTGCAGACTGCCCTGGGTGATGCTGCTCTGGCAGGGGGTTGGACTCAATGACCTCTGGAGGTCCCTTCCAGCCTCTAATGTTCTGTGATACTGTGACTGTTACATATTGACCACTGAATGCTCCACAGATAGCAGTGACACAGCAATGACATGCAAGTCATTTCAGTGCTCAGAGAGGAAACTCTTACCAATCTAGGTAAGCGTTTCAAAGTTCAGTTCAGTTCAGAGCTTTGCTTCACTTAGAGTTGAGACTTCATTTTGCTTTATGCTTTTAGGGCTGATTTATCTTACTATCCTCCTTACTCTTCCCTAGTAAAGCTGTGTATTAAAATTTCATGTCCTTTTCTATTATAAGCAATCAAACTGAAGCATGCTGCAATGATAAAAGAGAAAAGCTGGGCAGACTGCCTTGCAATACAGAGATTGCTTCAGGAGAGCTACAACAAAGGAACAAAATAACAGCAGAGTTATCAATAAATTTAGCAGTGACAAAACACAAGAACTGTCACAGCCTGGCAGTGTTTCAGCTGACAAGCAGGCTAACAAGGGCATTTTTAATGGCCTGCTCTCATGTGACTGCTCCTTTAAAAGTTTCATGGAAACTGGAAATGGAAGGGATTTATTTTCCAGACCTTTGCTCCGCGGGGAAAAGGCAGTAATGGAGTTACTGGTCCTGCTGACAAGAGGTTCAAACCTAGCATTTGCTGTAAAACTCTGAAATGCAAATCTGTGAAGGTCTCAAAATACCAGAGGAAACAAGATATTTCCACAAATGGAGGCCAATGTCAAAAATCAGTAAAATAGTCTTGTAAATAAATGACCCTGTCAAGGAGGTCACCAGGAACAGGACCCCAGAGCTTACAGTTCTCACCTTCCATTCCAAGCCAATCTTTTGCACAACGAGACGACGCTGCATTGATCTGCAGTACTTGCTTCATTTAGTGAAGTCTGTTCAGCTGTTTGTAGGGCATTCAGTTTGCACTTCCCTGGCCATACAATACTGACAACTAGAAAAGGTGAATATACTCTGGCTGAGTCTGGATAAAACAGCAAGAAGTGCTGCATTGCCCACAACTGAGAAACCCCATGCAGCTGTAGCAAGGTCAACATACTCACAGTTCAAAGCTAGATGAAAGCCCTGATTCTAGATATATGGAAAAGGTAATCAGTAAACACTGGCCCTTTAACTGCTTAGGGCAAACAGTGTCATTACATTGTGTTCCCACCGAATCTCATTGGTAAATAAGTCTGAAAAATCAAATTCAGTTTCAGCAAAAGCATTCTTGCCAGCTGCAACTGAAATGCCTACAATCAGAATACCTTCAGACATCACCAAAACCTTCAGCAAACCCCCCACCTTTCCATATTCAACTCCCTGGCAAGTATCTCAGGAGCAATGCATTTGATTAGATTGTAATTTTCATTTAATTTCATTTTAATTGGATGTTAGGAAGAAGCTCTTCCCCATGAGGGTGGTGAGAGCCAGGCACAGGCTGCCCAGGGAGGTGGTGGAAGCCTCATCCCTGGAGGTGTTTGCAGCCAGGCTGGTTGTGGCTGTGAGCAACCTGCTGTAGTGTGAGGTGTCCCTGGCCATGGCAGGAGGCTTGGAACTGGCTGATCCTTGAGGTCCCTTCCAGCCCTGACAGCTCTGTGATTCTCTGTATCTCTTACCACACGATGCAAACCCCCACACACCTGTATAACACCACACAAACCCATGTGTATAATTACTATGATATAAAAGTAGCTTTCAGGTGACTGTAACTTTCTCTTACAATAATGAACTTGCTTGTAACAGTACAGACAGTGTAATATCAGCTTGCTGATATATAATTTGAAAGCTGCACAATCAAAAGAAGTCTGTCACAACACCCCACACAATACAGGAGAGTCGAAGGCTTTATTCCTCCTGTCAAATAATTAACTGCTGCTTTTTTTACCAGTGAAAGGGAGTGGATAAATATTATGGTAACTTGCAACAAAATGGCCTAGAATGCCTATTTCCACTGGAGCTGAGAGTTTACATAGAATACATAGAATAAACCAGGTTGGAAGAGACCTTCAAGATCATCGTGTCCAACCCATCAACCCCTCTTCCCGCTAGGTCTTTGTCCCATAATACTTTGGCCAGCAGATCCCTGAAGTGATCAAAGTATGTGTGCCTAAAATCCAGGGTTGCAAGCTTGGGATACATGATCCTAGCTGCCGTGAGGATCTTAAACTCTATTGCTTCATGGTCACTGCAGCCAAGGTTATCCCTGAGCCTCACATTGGTCACCAGCCCTTCCCTGTTGGTGAGAACAAGGTCCCACACAGAACCTTTTCTTGTTGGTTCCTCTATCATTTGGAGGAGGAAGCTGTCATCGATGCATATCCTGGATTGCTGGTGCTTTGTCCCTCCAGCAGATGTCAGGGTGGTTGAAATCCCCCACGAGGACCAAGGCCTGTGAACATGAAGCCACTTTGATCTGCTTATGTAGGACCTCATCTACTTGGTTCTGCTGGTCAGGTGGCCTATAACAGATCCCTACAGTAACATCACCTTCCCCTGTGTTCCTCTTAAATCTTCACCCATACACTCTCAACCAGCTCATCATCGTTGCCCAGGTGGAACTCCACTGATTCCAGCTGGTCACTGATATAGAGAGCAACACCTCCTGCCCTCCTCCCCTGCCTGTCCTTCCTAAAGAGCTTGTACCCATCTGTCCCTATGTTCCAGTCATGGGAATCATCCCACCAAGTTTCAGTAATAGCCACGGTGTCATGGCTTTCCAGCAGCACAGCTCCCTTAACTCATCCTGCTTACTGACCAAGCTGCATGCATCCACACAGAGGCACTTCAGCTGGGCTGGCCCTCTCAGCCTCTGGTGTGAGTCCCCCTTGGTTCCCTTGGGGTGCCTCAGTGCAAGTTGAGAGCCCTTACTAGTACTCTATCCCTCTGGGGACACTCCCCACAGGGGAAAGGCCTGGGGCATGCCTTGGTTTCAGCCTGGCCACACATTGCACACAAGATAAACCCTAGCCACAACCTAGTGAAAACACTCTCAGCCTGAAACACTCTGATCATGGTTCCACCACAAAGCACACTCACCCTGATGGGAGAGATAAGCACCCTATCACACAGGGACTCAAACAGCAATGATTTTAGGTAAATAAGCATAATTTTATATTCAAAACAAAATTCTATGAAGTGTTGGTCAATGTTAATGTCAAGTTCAATCCAAACAACAAGGAAGTGCTGGGGGTGTTCTTCCTTTTCTTGGACAAAATAGTGTTTCCACAAAGCATATCTTACACGGTCCAACAAACAAACAACTGCAAAAGGCACAGGGACGCAGGGAGAGCCAGCCTCAGAGCAACAGCAAGCACCACCAGCTCTCTGAAAGGCACCATGCAGCTTGTAACTCCACTGTGAGCCTGCACAGTTACTTCCAGCACTGAGGAACATCCTGATGGAAGCAGCACTGAGCTTCACTTCCAGTTCCCTGCTGCACTGCTGCTTCCTAGCAGGGAAGCAGTCTGCAGTTCAGAGGTCTAACACATGTGCAAGGCAGACTTCAAAGCCAGCAGCCCCGTCAAAGCCACGAGCCCGTCACAAGTAATCTCATTACTGCAAACACCCATGGGACGACTCATTAGGCTTCTGCTATGTTTCAGGCTGCAACACTTGCTGGTGCACAAAGCACACCTGACTGTTTCACTGAGCAATTAGATGCTTAACAACACTACACGGCTTTATGAAGAGCAAGCCTTAAGAGAGTTGTTACCGTTTGAAGGGGGAGTTTTAGCCTAGCTTCTGACTGCAGAGATTGAAAGTAAAATACAATCACCACTGGCTACTGAAGGCAAATAATGCTAAGGTCTACGGAATACAGGGGCTTGCTAACAGGACGTAGAGTGGTGGCAGAAACAGTTCTCTCTCTTTTCTTCTTCTGTCCCTTCTGCTTGAAACTTCTCTCTCTCTCTTTGGTGGCCTTGCCAGGGGATCTCTGTTGTGACTACTGTGTGAGGCAACAGGAAGGAGTAGGGGAGGAGGTAAATGGTCCCCCCCCGGATCCATCCAGGGGGGTCTGAGGAGTTCCTGTGCTGTTTCTAAATGGTGAACATCTCTCTGTTGTACATCTGTTGTGTATTTTGTACATATTCACTGCATTTCCTGTTTCTAGAGTGTAGTTTGCTGGTAAATAGAGCTTCATTTGCTTCCACCCCAAGCTGAGCTGTCTGCAGATTTATTTTGGGGTAGTTTTCTGAATTAGTTGGGAGGTAACTTCAACCCACCACAGACAGTACAAGCAGAGTTAAGAGGAAATTCAGTCTTCTATAGTTGTGTTTACCTTTCCCTTCTTTTGGAAAGGGGGAGACATACTTCTCCCTAGCACATTTTGCTTTTCACATTAGAATAAAACACTTCAAACATGGGCAGGCACTGGAAGAGGCTGCCCATGGAGGTGGTGGAATTACTGTCCCTGGAGGTGTTCTGGAAATGTGTGGACCTGGCACTTCAAGGACATGGTTTAATGGCCATGGTGGTCTTGGGTTGATGGTTGGACTTCATCATCTTAGAGGTCTTTTCCAACTGAAACAATTCTGTGAAATAGTTCAGGATACAACTGATGCAACCTCACACAATCCTCAGTACTCACTGCTCAAAGCAGCCCTGACCTGTGCCACCAGGAGCCCAGGCTGGGCGGCCAGCACACGTGGGTCACCCACATCTGCTCCAGCACAGAGGCACCGAGCAGTGCAGCTGCCTTTGTGATCCCTGTGAGCGCCTCGGGCAGGGCAGCACCCACCTGCCCAGCAAGGCGCTGCTAAGCAGTGACCCTGGCAGGGCGAGGCTGCAGAGGGTCTGCATCGCCGCCAAGCCAAAAGACCTCACAGTCCTTTAAAGCAACCCTGCTTAAATAAATGCTGAGGGCACAGCATTGAGCAGGTGGTACAAAGCCAGATGAACCCTGCTGGAGTAACAGCAGCTTTGATGGTTCTGCAGGCTTTAGAGGGAAAATCACCACTGTCAAGCCACTAAGGATTAATACCAGAAAATAAACTCCCAGGTACAGCAAATACTCATGGAATGGGGTAGAAAAGGTGCAAGGGAGTCAAACTGCAGCCTGGCTAAAATAGAAAACCATTCCAGCTGCAGAACTCAGTATCATAAATGGCCAAACCTTTGCCAGCCCCTAGCAGCCCCCTAGCAGCCTGGGCAGGCAGGAGTCCAGAAAGTGATCAAATGATTATTTAACTGAAATTAAGAGAATATACAAGTGCTTCTTAAGGTAAATGAAGTTTCTTTGGAGCAACTCTCCTATGGGGACAGACTGAGAGAGTCGGGGCTGTTCAGTCTGGAGAAGGGAAGGCTCCCAGGAGACCTTCTTGTGGCCTCCCAGTATCTGAAGGGGGCTACAAGAAAGCTGGGGAGGGACTTTTTAGGCTGTCAGGGAGGGATAGGACTGGGTAGAAATGAGTAGATTCTGATTGGATGTTAGGAAGTTCTTCCCCATGATGGTGGAGAGACACTGGCACAGGTTGCCCAGGGAGGTGGTGCAAGCCTCATCCCTGGAGGTATTTAAGGCCAGGCTGGATATGGTGCTGAGCAACCAGATGCAGTGTGAGGTGTACCTGACCATGGAAGGGGGGTGGAATGTAATGATCCTTGAGGTCCCTTCCGACCCTGACAACTCTCTGCTCCTACCTTTGCCAGCTGAACAGACATTTTAACTTGAAATGGAGCGTTTGTGAAAGTATTATGTAGCTGTGAAGCTGCTTCTATGCAACTCACTTTATCAGAGAAACATGTTGCATCATGGTTTTAAAATGTCACAGAGATAAAAGTATAATCATTGAAGTGTTTGCATATTTTGTAGTACAAAGAAGTAATGTCTGCTAACAGACTGTTTGTTGTCACATTAGCCTCAAACAAATAAGGAAACAAGGGCTGATTTATTACTGTGTGTCTCGGGATGCAGGGTGGTAAAACTCCACTCACTGTAGTTTCAATAAAGATCTAGCAAAAGCAACAGAAAATTTCCTATCAGCTTTGCAGTTCAGGACAAATGGTAGGACACAAGGAGTCTAGCTTTATCAAAACAACTTATGAATTTCCTGTATTTATGTGTGGTACTAAAAAGCCTGACTTCGCCACTGCACCTTCTCAGATCTGCACTTTAAGCAGTGCTGACACATTGAGGGCTGTGTACCACACCCTTCATAAACTACAAACCAGATGGATTCATTGTACTGCAAAACTCAGCAGCACCTCTGCATCGGGACCCAGGACACCTAGCCTCCTGTTCTGCTGGTAGGTCTCAGTTCAACTTTTGAACCCATCATTATCACAGAATCACAGCATGTTAGGGGCTGGAAGGGACCTCAAAAGCTCATCCAGTCCAACCCCGCTGCCAGAGCAGGATCACCTAGAGCAGATCACACAGAGCAGGATCCAGACAGGTCTTGAGTGTCTCCAGAGAGGAAGACTCCACAACCCCCCTGGGCAGCCTGTGCCAGGGCTCTGTCACCCTCACAGGGGAAAAATTCTTCCTCCTGTTCCCATGGAACTTCCTCTGCCTCAGCTTCCCCCACTGCCCCTTGTGCTGGCATTGGGCATCCCCCAGCAGAGCCTGGCTCCAGCCTCTGGGCACTCACCCTGCACATCTTTATCAACATGAATGAGGTCACCCTCAGGCTCCTCCTCTCCAAGCTCCAGAGCCCTCAGCTCCCTCAGGCTCTGCTCATAAGGAAGATGTTCCACTCCCTTCATCATTTTTGTGGCCCTGTGCTGGACTCTCTCTAGTAGCTCTCTGACCCTCTTGAGTGTCCCAGAATGGGACACCATGTTCCAGATGCAGCATCAGCAAGGCAGACTAGAGGGGGAAGAGAACCTCTCTTACCTCTCTTGACCTACTAACCACAGCCCTTTTAATCCACCCCAGGATGCCATTGGCCTTCTTGGCACATTGCTGGCTCATGGTCAACCTCCCATCCACTGGGACTCCCAGGTGCTTTTCCCCTTCACTGCTCTCCAACAGCTCAGTCCCCAACCTTCAGAGAATCTGGCAGTTCTAATTGTTACCTCCCAACATCCATCCTTAGTAAGCTGCAGATCATTTGTAGACCCACCCATGGCAATGTTTGCCTCAGTCAGCTGAAACAGCCTCCCCCCTCGTGCCTCAGCGCAGCAGGCAAGGTGGAGAAAGACAGTAGAATGAGAGAGAAAATAAAGCTCCTAACACAGGTACAAAGTATGTTTGCACACACATGCATACATCTGTACATAAATTTGGATTTAGCTGTATGCAGTATACTTAAAATCAGGTTTATAAATATGGGCTATATATGTAATCATAAATGAATGGAGGGCTCCTGAGTGCACAGAATCATCAGCTGTTTTGGTTACTGACTCCAAGTTGTGCTCCCATGCAGATGAAGCAATTTTGGACCAAAGTTGCATATATTGAAGCTCCCTGGCAAACCAAATCCAGCAGCTGTGGTTTATTCAGTAGGCTGGTTGCATTCAAAAAAAGTCTCAGTAAAACTGGATGCCTGTGAAGAGCATCAGGAGAGTCAGTTTGCACCACTGCAGGGTTTAGGGCTAGGGAGCAAACAAAATGATGCATTAAAAAGCATCAGATACTCTTTAATGTGATCTTAGTACTGCATATGATTAAGAGTGCTTAAAGGATTTAATAAATCAAATTGAAAATAGCTTCAGCTTTTTCCAGAGATGGCAAATAGATTAAAAGAGTGTTTATTTCAAGGGGTACATCTGAGGCCCTACAACACTAAATGTAGATATTCCTCACAGTGAGGCTGTGTTTGAGTAGTTAAAACACATCTACTGTCAACACAGATCAGATGAGACCGAAGGAGACATTCCAAATGCAACACAAGACTGTCAGCATATTCCTTCAAGACTCCAGAGGTATTTTGGAATGACACAGACCAACCACAGGCAAATGAAGAACAGCTCCCAACTATGTATTTGTGTCTCCTTTTCCACTCCTTCCCAGTAATACTCTCCCATGAATTCCATGGTACTACAGCATCTTCCATTTCACCTTCAATGGCTGTTTCTGGGAAACAGCAATTTTGGGGGAAGTATTAGCAGGTTATTGCTCCATTAATCTGCAAAATTAAAATGTTGAGGTTCTAGAACCTGTAGACATTTGAAATGGATGTTGATTTACACTGTGCTACTAAGAACAAAAATAATCTACAGGAGAGCCATAACCCCCCAAGGAAAAGCACTGACAACGCCTTAAATATCAGAAAGAGGCAGCAAGAAGTCATGAGTCTGCATTAAAAAAATAATTAAAAACATGAGGATGATATTTCTTAACCCAGGTCATTAGCTGTGCTAATATTTGCAACACATTATGGGTATGAAGCAGAACACATTCTCACTGGAGTGTAAAAGTTTGGGGCTTTCCTCATCTGACCTCCCCGGCACAGCGCCAGGGCTCAGCTCTTGTTGACATTTAATCTGAACATAATCCCTGAAATCTCTCTGCAATTGCTGGGTTGCAGGGGAAAGATTCTGCAACAACATACATGGAATGGGGCTGGAAATTTTATTTTCAGCTCAGGGCTGCTCCCCTTTCTTTCCAGCTGCTGCAGATTATTTGCCTGAATCGAAATGAATCATGATTACCTTTTATTTGTTGCAGAACAACATTGCACCTACAAAGGAAACAAGGCCAAAACTTCTTAATTCAATTGCTTTTCCTGCTTTGGGCTATCGTATTTTTAAGGGAGCACACTCAAGAAGACAAACAAAATTCAGTAACTGATGTAAACTCCTGAGCTGCAGTGGCTCAAAAAGACTCCCATCAACTCTAAACAGGAGCAAGACCACAGCACAGCAGAGAGGGATCAGGGTTCCAGCCAAGGGTGCTTGCACACAACTGTGATCATCTGAATGAGCAACTGCCTTTACAAAACACACACACACTTCAGAGAGTTTGTTCTTATTCAAAGACCCTTCCAATCTCTCATGCCAATTGCCTTTTCATCAGGAACACTGAAAAATCACAATGTCTAAGGTTCCCACACCTGTGATTTCTGGAACTTGACAGTATCACAGAACATTAGAGGCTGGAGGGACCTCCAGAGATCAAGTCCAACCCCCCCCTGCCAGAGCAGGATCACCCGGGGTAGTCTGCACAGGAATGCATCCAACTGGCTTTTGAAAGTCTCCAGAGAAGGAGACTCCACAACCACTCTGGGCAGCCTTGTGCTAAGGTAGGGAATGAATAACTGATGCCTAAACAACATTAACGAAGCTGAGGTAACACTGCAACTTGTCCTGCTGGAAAGTGTCAAAACCCTCAAAAATCCCTGCAGCAGGATGAGTGTGCATCTCTGGTGCTTTTCTGTGTGCATCTCTGGTGCTTTTCTGTGTGCATCTCTGGTGCTTTTCTGTGTGCATCTCTGGTGCTTTTCTGTGTGCATCTCTTGTTCTTTTCTGTGTGCATCTCTGGTGCTTTTCTGTGTGCATCCCTTGTTCTTTTCTGTGTGCATCTCTGGTGCTTTTCTGTGTGCATCTCTGGTGCTTTTCTGTGTGCATCTCTGGTGCTTTGCTGTGTGCATCTCTGGTGCTTTGCTGTGTGCATCTCTGGTGCTTTGCTGTGTGCATCTCTGGTGCTTTGCTGTGTGCATCTCTGGTGCTTTGCTGTGTGCATCTCTGGTGCTTTTCTGTGTGCACCTTTGGAGCTTTTCTGTGTGCATCTCTGGTGCTTTTCTGTGTGCATCTCTGGTGCTTTTCTGTGTGCATCCCTTGTTCTTTTCTGTGTGCATCTCTGGTGCTTTTCTGTGCATCTCTGGTTCTTTTCTGTGTGCATCTCTGATGCTTTTCTGTGTGCATCTCTGGTGCTTTTCTGTGTGCTCAGGATTCCACAAGTATTTTCCCACTGTATTCAGGAAGGACCTTGGTAGGCAAAGCAGCATTGATTTCATTTTGCTAATGGAGGTCCTAAAAGCAGTAAATCATGCAGCAGAACCAGCCCCAGTATGGGATGCAGAGTCCTACCCATCGACCTGCATACTTAGCTCAGCATCTATTTAAGTGTCATTGCAGTTCAGTGGTCTGCCTCCATTTGCTGTGGTCCAGTTTCTGCCTCAAGCAGAGACTTACCAAGGCCTCTTATTGATCAGCCTAACATCTTCCCCTTCCTTTGTAGAGTAAGCAAATAAAACTAACGAGAAAGATGAACTGTTCCCTTCAAAAGATGAACTCAGTTTAAGAGAGTGTAAAAGTATGACAGATAATCATCTTAATTTTTCTGGATTCTCAATTTGCAGCAGAAAGCTTACTTTGTGCAGCAGACTCCTCCCTGTGCATTAACCTCTTCCCACAAAGCCATTTTCAACAAGCTCCTGAGGACCATAATTTCATGGGAAAAGAGAAAGTACTCTAAAGCATTCATAAAAGTTTGCTTTATTATCTCTAAGCTACTTCTAATGCTCTTCATACATGTAAAACACATTTCCTATTTCCAAAGTATTCTCTGGGGTTGGGTTGCAGGGGACACTTCAGTTCTCCCTCTGCTCTTTAAGAAAGCTATGGGGAAAAAGGAGATTCTCCTCCCAGTCCTCTGTTTCTTACCAACCAACAGCCACTTAATTCAATGGGGAGCTGTTAGTGTTTGGTTTAGGCCATGCAAGAGTGAGAAACTGAGAAACGTGCTTCTAGCCTTAGCCAGGTACAGTGCCATCACTGTTGAGTGGCTGCTGTAACATAGAGTCTTATCTGAGATACGAATCAATGAACATAACACAAACCCCAACCCATCTCAAAGAGGGGAAAAATCATTGCAGCTTTATCATAAATACTCTTAGGCATTCTGGTGCCAGCCTGCCGCTGAAGGAATTCACCGATAGGGAAGGGCAAGGTCTGTTTGCAATGAGGTTCTCCCCAGGGAGATGCATTTCAGGGCTCCCAGCCAAAGCCTCCAAAACACCTCCAGGGCAGCTGCTGGGCTGGAGCTGTCCCATCATGCCCTTCCACCTCGGCCAGGTTTGCCTACTTTTGCAGCTGGCACCACCAAAGGCTACAAAAACTTGTAGTCAGCACAACCTCTTCCAGATTGCCTGTTTGGTCTCTTCAGCTAGCAGGTACTGAGCTCAGTGCACGGACTGGCAATAACTGCAGACACAGTTTGTGCATCAGGCTCTGCACCTCCCTAAACCTTTGATTTTCCATAACAGCTTCTGTGTGACTGTGAGTCCAACGGAGAGCCACGAGGATGCTGAACAGACTGGAGCACTGCCTTATGGGGAGAGGCTGAGAGACCTGGGGCTCTTTAGTCTGGCGAGGAGAAGACTGAGAGGAGATTTAATAAAAGTTTCTAAATCTCTGAGGGCTGGGGGTCAGCAGGGAGGGGACAGGCTCTGCTCAGCTGCACCCTGGGATAGGACAAGGGGCGGTGGATATAGACTACAGCACAGGAGGCTCCACCTCAATGTGAGAAGGAACTTCTTCACTCTAAGTGTCACAGAGCACTGGAAGGGGCTGCCCAGAGAGGTTGTGGAGTCTCATTCTCTGCAGCCTTTCAAGCCCTGTCTTGATGTGATCCGTACTTGATTCTATGGTCCTGCCCTGGCAAGGGGTTGGACTTGATGATCTCTGGAGGTCCCTTCCAACCCCTAACATCCTGTGAGCCTGTGACCCTATTACCATGGTGGCTCTCTCTGGTCTCAATAAACTGCCCAACAAACTAACTTGTAAAGGCATTTCACCTAGCACCAACACAACAAAACCCTTTTGGCTCAGTGTTTCCAACCCTGACAGTAACAGCGCCATGCACAGACTGATGATGAAGGAAAGCCAGATAGGTTTGTCCAGCAACTCAGCAGTGGCTTCTTCCTTTGCTGCTCCACAGCAACAGAACTGGCTCAGGAGCTTGTAACTTGGTGCTAAATATATGTTCACTGTGCAGCCAAGCCTATAGTTTTGAAGTCACAACAGCCAAGTGTGTGCTGCCTACAGGTACTGGTGATAACCATCCTGCCAGTGCCTCCCGTATTACCTAAAGGGAAAACCACTGCCAACAGCGAGCGAGGAAGACCTTAGTTTAAATAACATCTCCATTTGCTGCTAAAAACTCAGACATCATAGAGCAAAGTCACAAAGATAGTAATTTAGGATGATGAAGAATATGGCCTATCAGACACAAATCATTTGTGGAGGAACACACTCAGCCAAAGTCTCAGCAGTGCGAAGGAGTCCTATGACAGCTTCCAGCAGAGAAGTGCAGAGGGAGTCACAAACCAGAAATCCCACAGAGGCAAGTCAACACTACCTGTTTTCAGGTGTCATAAATGAAGCCTGAAGAGTGAACTATAGGTCTGGAGATTAAAAATAACATAAATATATATATATATATATATATATAAAAATAAATCCATGTTTGCAAGGAAAATTATGATCTGTAAATGCAATTGCTATGGCCCTGTGTGACAAGTAAACATATACATACCAGAATGTTATTCCTCTAACTTGCTGTAGTGAGCCTGGCTTTGTGAGTTACTGTGCTTCCAAATGAGCTGCACAATGGAAAACCACTCTCTAGAAAGCCCCCTCAGGCTCACAGACTTTGCTTGCGTTGTGTTGCTAGCTGGACCTGGAGGTGTGCCCACAACCTGACTCTTGATCAAAGAGAAAAGATCTTAGTGCTGTGGATGTAGTGTTGTAAGCCTGAGCAGATGGCCCATGGGGAGGGAGGAGGAGGAGGTGGCCTGATATTGTAACAATGCTAGCAATGCACACAGGAAGCAAAACCAGAATCCTCCTCAAATAGGAAGCCCAAGAGGGACTGGTCTGGGGTACAAAATGCAGCAGGATTCAGAGGTTCAGGGGGAAATAGCACAGCCAGTTAAATCCACATCTCTGCATTCTTTTCCCTGGCAAAACAGCTCCCTTTCCAAGAACGCCTGCTGAGAACAGTCCCTCTCCCACGCCGTCCTGCCACAGGTGCCGTGGGGTAGTCAGCACAGGCTGAAACCACATCATGGAATGTGCTAGAAATGAAACAACGTGTGCAGCCACAAAACACTGCTCCTGGCCCTGACTGACCTTCCAATGCACTCAAAGCAATGGGGAAGCAAAGTGGAGGTGCAGCCTTTCAAAGCCATCGCTCCACATACAACACGAGCATCAGAAGATACAAGGTGGCACACCAGGACTAAAGGGTCAGACTCCAAAGTTTAGTCACAGAATCACAACATCATTGAGGTTGGAAAAGACCCTCAGGATCACCAAATCCAGCCCAGAACCCTACTCTGAAAGGGTCACCCCTAAACCAGAGCCCCAAGCACCACATCCAAACCACCTTCAAACACATCCAGGCTTGGTGACTCCACCACCTCCCTGGGCAGCACATTTCAATGCCTGACCACTCTTGCCATGAAATCATGTTTCCTGCTGTCCAGTCTAAACCTACCCAGTGGCAGCTTGAGGCCTCTTGTTCTATCACTAATTACCTGTGAGAAGAGACCAGCACCAACCTCTCCACAACCTCTTTTCAGCTAGCTGTAGAGAGCCATGAGGTCTCCCCTCAGCCTCCTCTGTTTCACACTAACCAGCCCCAGCTCCTTCAGTTGCTCTTCATCACATTTATTCTCCAGGCCCTTCACAGCTTCCTTGCCCTCCTCTGCCCTGGCTCCAGCACCTCCACATCCCTCTTGGATTGAGGTGCCCAAAACCGAACACAACACTTGAGGTGTGGCCTCAGCAGAGCTAAGTAGCCACAAAATGATCATGCTAGCCCCACAAGAAAGCCAGGTTCTACATTAAAAGTAAAATATTCCTGTGAAAATGGGCAGGCCAGAAGATGTGTGCTGCAGTGGACACCAGGCTGCTGGCAAAGGCAAGCTGTGAAATGATGCTTTGCAGCATTCAGTTTAAGAAGACAAACATTGTTTCACAAATTCACTGCAGCCTTGCTTATTTTTCAAGCTCCTTAACTCCTGCCAGAGGGCTTGCACTTTCTGAACATCCTGTTCTGTTTCCTCCACCACTGCTCTGAACTCTCATTATTAAATGTCTTTATTTTAGAGCCCCATTTTCTATCACTTTATTCCAAACTCCTCGCTCTGTAGACTTTGTATTTTACCTCTGGGTAACAGTGAAGACAAGCAGATTAATGAGTAGTCTGAGAAGCACATTAAGTTACACCTATTTTAAGAGCCTTCCACAGTAAGCATCCCAAGGCAGTGTATAAAAATAAAACTAGCCAAATTGCATTTGAAACTCCCCAAAAGCTTGCAGACGCTGGCGTGCCTTGAAGCATGAAAAGACTGATGATGAAATGATCCAGCAATTCCCCACATGAGCACAGACCATTTTACCTCTCATTGCCAGGGTGCATGACCAATCTGCTCAGGTGCAAAGCTAAGGCATCTCCATGCCGGCCCACTGGCAGGAGAAACATGTCGCCATCATGAAGGGCAGGAGCACAGCAAGCAGCTGCCATGTCAGAACTTCCTGGCTGACCTCAGGCTGTGCCTTCTGCACCTCTCCAAGTCACCTGCAGCACTGCTCCTTTCTTTGCCTACACAGCTGCAAGAACTTCAGGGTAGAGGTGGCCTCCTGAGAGCAGCTACCCTAGCAAAAGGCTTGGGGAAGAGACAGGAATGACTTTTATTCCCCAGATCCGCTGCTCTTGGGATTTCACCAACACTGCCAGAATCATATGCAAACACCTGGCCTGGCTGATGTGTGCACTAGGCCCAGCTCATCCATACATACAGATACACCTCCGGGCTGCTGGGGCGGCCTGAGAGAAGGCCCATGGTGTGAAAGGGACCTGCTGCTGCCTCCAAAGTGGCTTGTTGTTCTTGTTGATGTGGACACAAAAGCAGTCCAATTGCTTCCTGCTCCTCTGCCATAACACTTCCTATCTTGTTTCCTTCCCCTGTCCTTCCCATGAAAGCATTTCAGGCTGAGACCAAAGCATGCAGTCAGGGAACCAACTGTAACCTTCTTTTCCTTAATTAACTGCATTTACACTGCCCAGTCACAGTGCTCTCACAGCCATGGGGCACAGCAGATGCTCCTGCAGGAACCCTGGACCCTGAAGATTGCAGAAGACATCTTCAAAGCACCCTAGTAAGGGGTGACTGGCACATGGCCTTATGGTCACTCAGGAGCTGCTGCAGGCTCCTCTTGAGGTACCTGTGCCATGAGACTGCACAGCAGAGCTGCAGGAAGCAGGTACAGTCCTGCTGTGCTGCAGAACTCCAGGCCCTTCCATACAGTCCTCTTCTAGGAGCCCTCCAGCACAGATCCTTACTCCCAGCTACTGGACTGACCATGCTGCTGACCATATAAAAGACAAAAAGCAATGGTAAGTTGACAGTAGGCTGTGACTGTAACAGGGAAGTCAAGCAAAGGCCCATGGGCCATCAGAGCTTATTTCTGCTCACACTACTTTGTGTGCAGCTGAAGCCAGCACCTGTGCTTTCTGGAATTGTGGAATTAGACAAAAATACTTATTTTAAATGTTGTGGCTGCCAAGACAGTGACTCAAAAACAGAGCTACAGACTCAAAAAAGGGAGGTAGAATAGCATCAACACAGGCAGAACCAGAGGTCCCAAACAATACTGGAAGCACCTGTTGAAACTGACTCAAGAATACGCAGGTGACCTCAACTGAATAGGCAAAGATAGAAGGAAATGTGTTTCACTTCACACTGATACTTCAGTAAAGAAGGCCTAAACAGATGAGACTTCCAGGCTCACACTGCTCAAGTAAGGAACACTAACCTCACCATCTGGCTTAAAAAGTCACTTGGATTCCAGAGTGGCCAAGAGGAAAGCAGGGAAACTATTTTAAGTAAGCATCACTAAAAATAAAACAGGAGATGCAAGGAGAGGAAAAGAGAAAGTGGCCAGTGACAAATCCAGCACAGAGATTCCAGTATTTCTACTTTGAAGGCTATTTATATTTCAAAATGCTCCCTTTGAGACACTGAGATGCTTCCACATTCACGGGGCTGGAACTGACTCAACTACAGAGTAGTTACAGAAACAAGTGCAGACCAACAGAAATAGATTTAAAAGGAATTTGTGTCACAACTCAGGACTGTCATTGTTATCACCTCACATACTAGTTCAACCACACACAAACAAAACATTTCCCAACATGACACTGATGCATGTTTTGAATACTCTCCGTGAAATTCTGCTCGAGCAACACAGGGCACAGTGGAAAACCTAATGCAAGGGCCTGGCACGGTCTGATAGAACTTCTGCTGCCCGGAGAGAAGCTCTTCCAGATGAATTTGCTGTGTGGGCTTGATGTCCCAAAGAGCTGAACACCTGCTGTCATTCAGGCCAGCAGCACAGCACCAGGGATGGCCCAACCATAAAGAACATAGGCAACATCAGCTCAGCCATAGTGAATCTACAGGGCAGAACTGAAGAGTAAAGGAGTCATGAGAGCGGAGTGGCTGGTGAAGCATTGACGGTAAGTTGGAGAAGAACCACTGAGATACTCTTCTCAGAGCTCCCCCAAAACGTTGTGTTTGGCTCAGCAGAAGCTAAGCCTTTGAAAGCAAAGTGCAACCCTTCCTGTGCACCTCCAAAGCCCCTCACTAAACACCAATCACACATTTGGTTAAGAACAGACAATATTCATGAATCTATTTAAGAACTGTAAGTTAAGATGCAGGCTGCTTCCCTAGTAACATGGATGCTCAGAGGCAATTGACTGCTTTCTGCTATTAGCTTACTCCTGTGCCAACACCACCTAGCTCCACTAGCTAGCTTTCAGGTCTAGCAGTCCTTTCCCTCAAGTATTTACCCAGAACTATCTCACCGTTCCACTTTGCTACCCTGTGCTGCTAAGACACAGGCTTTCAAACCCCATTTTCTCTCTGTACCTGTTCTAGTTTGAATGGTTCTGGAATTCAAAACCTAGAATTACAGGACCACAGAATCTCACAATGGTAGGGGTTGGAGGGGACCTCTGGAGACCATTGAGTCAAACTCCCCCAGCCAATGCAGGAACACCCAGACAGGGTTGCACAGGTGAGATTTGCAAGTCTCCAGAGAGAGACTCCACAACCTCTCTGGGCAGCCCGTTCTGAAACTGCCACCCTCAAAGCTATGCACTTTCATTTCTACAATGACTGTAAAATGTCCATGCCTCCACTACGTTTATGTTACCTCTATTCCACTCTAGACCTGTATTTACCTTTCCAGAAGCCACATTACTTCCACAGTGAAGCCTGGAGATTTGCCTCGTTTTGAACCAAGTTTCAAGTACTTTTTACAGTATTTTCTCTACTTTTGAGTGTCTAAGGCTTTTTAATCCAGCCAGCTGAACTACCTACCGACGTCACCACCTTATTTCCTTAACTTCACAGCCTGTTCTTCTGTGAGAGGAGTGTGCTATTTATGGATACATGTTTGCTTATGCTCATATTAAATTTAAATGGAAAGAAGTAAATGCATACTTTTTCTTAAGCTTATTTTGTATAACCAACTGTTCTATAATGTCCTCATCCTACATGGAAATGAAATTTGTGAGAGCACATCAACGTCTTAAAATGAGGTTACTGAAAAGAGGAGAAATCATATTCACTGCCTGTTACAGCTTACACCCAATCACAGAGAGTCACAGGATCATTCAGGTTGGAAAAGACCCTCAGGATCACCAAGGCCAACCCTGAACCCTACTCTGCAAGGTTCACCCCTAAACCAGAGCCCCAAGCACCACATCCAAACCACCTATACAAACATCCAGGCTTGGTGACTCCACCACCTCCCTGGGCAGCACATCCCCATGCCTGACCACTCTTGCCATGAAAAAATGTTTCCTGCTGTCTGGTCTAAATCTACCCAGTGGCAGCTTGAGGCCATTCCCTCTTTTCTATCACTAAATACCTGTGAGAAGAGACCAGCACCAACCTCTTCACAACCTCCTTTCAGGTAGTTGTAGAGAGCCACATGAGGTCTCCCTTCAGCCTCCTCTTTTTCACAGAGAGTTAATGCTGGGGGAAACTCCAACCCAGCACACCATCCCCAGCTCCTTCAGTTGTCCTTCATCAGATTTATTCTCCAGGCCCTTCACATCTCCCTTGCCCTCTGCACTGGCTCCAGCACCTCCACATCTCTCTTGTATTGAGGTGCCCACAACTGGACACAATACTTCAGGTGTGGCCTTGTGGCCTCAGCAGAGCTGAGTACCAGGGGACAATCCCCTCCCTGCTCCTGCTGTACACAGCATTGCTGATCCCAGCCAGGATGCCACTGGCTTTCATGACCATCTAGGCACACAGCTGGCTCCTATTCAGCTGCTTGTCCATTAGAACCCCCAAGTCCCTTTCTGCCAGACAGCTTTCCAGCTACACTGCCCCCAGACAGTCAATGTCCTGTGTGTCCAAGGGACTGAATCCACTGAGCATTTACAGGCATATTTCTTACAAGCAAAATAAACTTGGCCAAGACTGTTGAGGCCATCTGGTGCCATGTTGGTGCCATGCACCTTCCTTCTCAGAGATCAAAATAATTCTGTTGACAGCACACCAGCCACAGCATTTAAGAGACTCTCCTCTAACTTGACAAATGAATCTTTGTTTTGTTCCAACAGGGATGCTGAGATTTTTGTATCAAGTTTCTTCTGCAGTACTGTTTTCAGCTGTATGTCTGTATGATGCTTCTTTGCTCCTGGAAAACAAAATACTGCTCTTTCACCTAGAGATAAGCTCTGTGTCTTTCTAACCAAAGCAAAGGAGCCTTCAGACATCCACATCTCTGTCTTCCTCACACCACTAGGAATCACAGGCCTTCATGGGTTTGGATTTGGCTGGTTTGTTTGATGGGTGTTTGGATGGTTGATACTGGTTCTGGGTTTGTTTGTTTGGTGGGGTTTTGTTATTGTTTTGTGGTTTGTGTTGTTTCCCCTGCTCAACTACCATCTGTTTTCTCTCCCCAAATCTTTAATCACATCCTTGTTCCTCTCTCACTTCAAGTCTCTAGTTACCTCCATCCTATCTTTCTCTCTTCTGGTGACTCTTCTTCTTAGATGTCTTCTGGTTCCTTTTTTTGCCTCTTGACCTCTCCATCACAACAAATGAAACTTGATTTCTCCACCACCAATTAGTGCCAGCCTCCTTGCTATGGTTATAGCCACATTCACTGTGGCCAGCTTCCTCAAAGACCTCTCCCTTCCAGCCACTATTTTTGCATAAAGCTGTGCATCCAAATCACCTCAACTCATTCTTCTCTTCCTTCATGCCTTCAGCTCCCTTCCCCTAGCTGCATCTACTTGGATATTCTCTGCCCTGATGTCAGTCAGCTGACATCTCTATGTAATCAGAAGATCCTATCAGGCAACACTGAAGAACGTAATTCTTCTCCTGTTGCTCCATCCAGTGTCAGTGTCTTCTCTACTATCTTTCATCTAGTGCTGCACCACTAACCATTCTTCCCTGTCTCTCTTCAAGGAAAAACAAACAGTGCAGACAAACCCTGTCCAGACTCCACTTTCATTAAATGTTAGCTTCCTCTGGCCATTGACTTTTTAAGTTCTTGGCCACATCTGAAAGGCAATTATCTGCCCAGTCTAAACTAAATTCCCTTAGGTGAAAGGTTTCCATGGTGACCAAAGGCAGAAAACCTTCACATCCTCTCTATCTACAAGAAGTTTAATTCACAGACAATTATGAATAAGTCCTGCAAACCCCTATGAAATGGACAGAAGGAAGAGTAAGCACAATGTAGGGCAAGAATTCTTGAACAGGAAGCTTTGCTGCAACTTAAAGAAAAATGAATCCCTACCTACACAGAAGAAAATTAAAGAACTCCAGTAGGAATTTAAAGTCATAGAGGGACAAGCTCAGTCCAAACACTCTTCTGATAAGAGGCCAGGTACTAAGAGGTAACTCCTCAGGCTGGTGAAATAGGGTAGGGAGGGGAAAAAGTTTACGTGAACCTCAGCTACAGAACATAATAACTGAAGTGTTCTGCACCATGGAAAATGGTTGCAGAAGCATGTGGCTAAAAAGAAAGTACAGTTGAAGGATTCAAGAAGGGTATCTTTTGTCAAATCAAAGTATTGACTCCAATCCTTGATTACTGTCATCATGGAGGGAAACCATGTTAAAGAGTCGGATGACGCAATTCAAACTGCACTTCATTGGTCTCTCCCTTGGCACAACGGACTCTACAGGACAAGTAACAAAGCTGTAAAAGACATGTGGGTATGTAAGAGGGGTAGAAAGCAGAGTATCACCTGAACTTTTCTGTGAGACAATAAAATAGCATTTTCTTTTGAGAGCTGGGAATTTACCGGTCTTACTTCCAGTGCAAGGCTTTCCTGCACATCCATGTGAGCAAGAAAGGATAAGCAATGAACTGCAGGAGAGTTCTGTGCTCTTCAGGCTTTGACCTATGTCCAGAACTTAAAATCCATCAATGCTGCTAAGTAAATAAGATACACTGAGGCAGAGAGAGAAAGAATATGCTGATTGCTTTCACAAACACAAATATTGAGGCATCAAATGAAATTGTCAACAGCTGGGAGGACTTTCAAAGACACAGATGAGCAGTAAATCCCAATTTCAACAGATACTCAAGGCTGGCCTAAGCAACCTAATTGCTCCTGTAAATCTCCTGCTCCTGGAAGCTATGAAGCCTCCTTCCCTACTAAGGATTTTGGAATGTGTATCCACTATAAACACTATACTAATTATAATTAATTACATTAATTTTCTCTCATAATTTCTGCAGTGATTTTCCTAACATGAAGCAGGCCAAGAATATATACAAGCAAGTATTCCCTCTGCCAGATACTGAACAATGCTGCTGCACCTGGGCTGCTGACTTTGGCAGCCCTCTCCCTAAAACAGAGTTAGGATTTAAGTGAAAATGAGTTTGAAGATAGTTTGGGTTTGGATTTTTTGTTTGGTGGTTTGGGCTCTTTTTGTTTCTTGTTGGATTTTTTGTTGTTGCTGTTGGAGGTGGGGTTTTGTTGGGGTTTTTTCTTTTCTTTCAACTCATCATAAAACCACCACAAAATCTGAATCTGCTAGGCATTTCTTGCCAGAAAACATCCCTGGGACTCCAGCTGTGGATCACCACCAGTCAGGTTGGCAGTAGAGGGAGCCTCACCTGAACTAGTTGCAGAAAACCTATAGACACATTTCAGCCAAATCACATCTTTCTGTGGCCTCTGTTACAACATATAATGTGGAGATTCCTCCATGGACTAAAGCAAAACAAAGAAACAAACAAGAATTGTTTAGCTGGCTTTAAATTAGGGTCATTTCTCCCCTTAATGACACAGGCCTAGTCCCTGGCTGACCAGTGCTGCCATGAATTCTTTTAGAATCACAGAATGTTAGGGGCTGGAAGGGACCTCAAAAGCTCCTCCAGTCCAACCCCCGCTGCCAGGGCAGGATCACCTAGAGCAGATCACAGAGGAACACATCCAGGCAGATCTTGAATACCTCTAGTGAGGGAGACTCCATAACCCCCCAGGGCAGCCTGCTCCTCTATTCTGTCACCCTCACAGAGAAAAAATTCTTCCTCATGTTCACATTGAAATTCCTGTGCCTCAGCTTACACCACTGCTTCTTGTGCTGTCATCACCCAGCTGAGCCTGGCTCCATCCTCTGGGCACTCACCCTGCACATCTTTGTGGCTCTGTGCTGGACTCTTTCAAGCAGTTCCCTGGGGTCCCTCTTGAACTGAGGAGCCCAGAACTGGACATAATACTACAGATGCAGCCTCACCAGGGCAGAGTAGAGGAGGAGGAGAACATCTCTCAACGTACTAACCACAGTCCTTCTAATCCACCCCAGAATGGCAATGGCCTTCTTGGCCACAAGAGCACATTGCTGGCTCATGCTCAGTCTCCCATCCACCAGGACACCCGTGTCTCTCTCTCCTTCACTGCTCTCCAACAGCTCAGTCCCCAACCTATCCTGCTCCATGGGGTTGTTCTGTCCCAGGTGCAAGACTCTCCCCTTGCCCTTGTTGAATTTCATTCCATTTCTCCCTGCCCAGCTCTCAGCCTAAGTCTCCCTGAATGGCAGCACAACTCTCCTGTGTCAGCCACTCCTCCCAGTCTGGTGTCCTTAGCAAACTTGCTGACAGTGCTCTCTGTGCCTTCATCCAGGTCATTGATGAATATATGGAACAGAACTGGGCCCAGTACTGAGCCCTGAGGGACTCCCCTAGATACAGGCCTCCAACTAGACTAGGCAGATGTATTACAGTAAAATGAAAAAGAATATACATTAGAATAAAAGCCCACACCATTAATTGAATACTTAATGTAAAATCTATGGAGATAAAACAAGGCACAAGTCATTCACAACTCCTTCTAAAACTAGACACCTTCCTCTGAAATCCCAGCGTTTCTCTGCCTTGCTCTTTAGACCAATTCTTTGCCAGAGTCGCTGTATAATTGTTTATGTCTCATCCAACCTGAAGTGGAAGTTGAAATTCAACCAGAAATGATGCAAATACCTGCTGCTGATTCACACTTGCAAAGTACAATCCAAATGTTTGCTGTGATCCTGTTTAAGAAGTTTCCAGTGGACGTATTTCAAGTCATGGATTAAATGCCAGTAGGATCAGATTTCCTGAGAGCCAATCACGAAGGGCTAGGAAACTCCTGTACAGGAATTTTCAAACCAGAGTCCAAAGATAAATCCTTCTGTTATGAAAAATACTCAAAGACAGGGAAATGTGACTGGCTGGTTAAGTATTCGATTACTTGCCACACATCTACATCACAGGAAAGCACTTTTCCTACCAGTGGCATGATTTAATGACACGGGGTACGGGGAACAGCAGCAAAAAGAATCCTCTGTGAAAGGGCTCTTTCACCACTCCAATCAGAGTGGATGGCCCAGAATATGCCAGCTGGAGAAACCCAAAATACAAAAATAAAGATGATTAAAGATAGTGTATCTTCACCTAGCAATTGGTAACTAAGTGTTCCAGCCAGAGAAAACAGTGGGAAAGCTACTGGAGAAATTTTCCTTTGGCTGAGGGAACAGATGAGCAAGAGTTCTCCTAAGGCACTGCTCACAGAGCCAAAAGCCGTTAAATGCAGCGGCAGCTAAAACAAGTTACAACACAGTCTGCTCCAGCCCCTGTGGACAGAGCCAAGCTGCAGGATAATAACATCCAGGGGAATAAGAGAGGAGAGCAGACGTACCCGAGAGTTCTGGCCCAAGGCTGGAGCAGACGCAGGGAGCTGCCCTGGGCAGTCAGAGTACAGAGCAGAATTCTGCTCGGGGAGCGCTCCCCTGCAGCAGCACAGGTTTTATCACCGCACCTTCCAGCGTTCATTCAATCAAGGCTTCAATTCCCACGGAACAGGGATGCTCTCTGGGGAAAACTATGCCACTTGCTGTCCTTTACAGTCCAGTAAGTCAGACATCCCCTGCTATGCATTCTTTCTCACTTAATCTAATTGTTCTTGGCCATCTAACTTCTTTAACCGTACTGACTTGACTTTAGCATCCCAAGCATTTTGATCAAACCATTCTTAGAGCGATGCTTTCTCCATGCCTTTCTCCTGCATTAAAGATCTCTCTTCATCTGTCCTCACTTATTTCTTCACATTTATGGTTCATTTTCCTTTCTCTTCTCAGGATTTCAGTTAAGCCACATAAAATGATGCATAAAAACTAGAGGGGAGTTATAAAAGCTGTGGAGCGAAAAGCAGGCTGGAAATGCGGATGCCTTCCGGTCAGCTGTGCCGCTCTAGCTCGTTGCATAAGCATGAGTGTAACATGGTTCTGCAGCTCCAAATCACTCCTGTTTGTGCAATTCCCACTTCATTTAAGAATTAGCTGGAGCAAACTCTGCTGGCATTCTAAGGAAGGCAGGAAAAGTTGCGAGGATCTGAAAGGGAATGAGTGTGATACTGCACCAGTGGGGCAGTTCTGGGACCCCAGGAGAACAAGGAACGGCTGCAGACAGTCTGTTATTCCATGGAAGCAGGGATCATTTAATTTAATAGGAATAAGAAAAGCAGGGATAATAACATTTAAACAGAACTGTGAATGCTAATACATTTTACAGCAGTTTCTTGTCTGGCACACATGAAAGCTTTACCTTTAGACAGCCTCTGGGAACACTGAACTTTGAATCTACCCATGCAAGATGGGAGCCCAGAAGGGTCAGCCTGCCATTTGCCCACTGAGGACAGGTTGCCAAAAGAAGTGAGCACGCTCTGCCACTCTCACCTATCTTTTGCTAAAAGCTAAACCAGAGCTTCCCCCAGAAACCCCACTAACTTCCAGTCAGATGATTTTCAGAAACAGAATTTTGGCCAGAAAAATACAACTTCCTATATCTCAAGGAAATCTCTCCAGCCTGCCAAAGGGACCGGGACAGGCTGCAGAGCAGGGCCCAAGCCAACCTCGTGAGGGTCAAGAAGACAAAGTACAGGGTCCTGATCAGGGTCAGGGCAATCCCAAGCACCAATACAGGCTGGGCAGGGACTGGCTTGAGAGCAGCCCTGAAGAAAAGGCCTTGGGGTGCTGGTGGGTGAGAAGCTCAACAGGAGCCAGCAGTGAGCACTTGCAGCCCAGAGACCCAACCAGAGCTTGGGCTGCAGCAAGAGAAGTGTGGCCAGCAGGGCATGGGAGGTGATTCTCCCCCTCTGCTCCACTCTGGCGAGCCCACACCTGGAGCACTGTGTCCAGTTCTGGAGCTCCTATTATAAGAAGGATCTGGAGGTGCTGAAGAGCCAGGAGGATGAGCAGAGGGCTGGAGCTGCTCTGCTATGGAGACAGACTGGGTTGGGGTTGTTCAATCTGGAGAAAAGAAGGCTCCAAGGAGACCCTTATTGTGGCCTCCCAGTATCTGAAGGGGGCTACAAGAAAGCTGGGGAGGGACTTCTTACGGTGTCAGGGAGTGATAGGACTGGGGGGGATGGAGCAAAACTAGAAGTGGGGAGATTCAGACTGGATGTTAGGAAGAAGTTCTTCTCCATGAGGGTGGTGAGACACTGGAAGAGGTTCCCCAGGGAGGTGGTGGAAGCCTCATCCCTGGAGGCTTTCTAGGCCAGGCTGGATGTGGCTCTGGGCTCTCTAGTGTGAGGTGTCCCTGCCATGGGCTGGGGTTGGAACTGGATGATCCTTGAGGTCTGTTTCAACCCTGACAATTCTGTGATTCTATGATAAAATCAGGGCTAGTGAACATTTGCACTGTGGCTGCTCACCAGAGAGTCTGGATGGCTCAGTACTGTCATTTTATTTTGAAGTGGGCCCACACTCAGTTTTTCACTGTATGCCTGTGTTTTACAAACCCACTATGTAACTGTGAGAAGTAAGGCTCTCTGAACTAGCCCCAGTCACAGGGTGAGAGTAATGGTGTGTGCACTTAGCCTCTTAATATAAAGGAAGTACAAAATGGCAAAGCTTGCCTGAAGTGCTCAACAGGATTGGCTTTCAGTACTACACATCTGCTGCAGCTGAAGGACTGTGGCACATTTTGATGTGACATGCTCAAAGGCAGCAAAAACCCAGTCCTTCTGCTCCATGGTGACAGACACAGCAGAAAACATCTTCCTTGCTTTCTGGGAGACCATTATGGAGGTGCACCTCATGCACTTCCAGGCTACATTTCTACAATGTGCCTCCTTGAAATTCTCTTATGTCATTTGTACCTCTGCTCGGTATTGTTTGGGGATTTTCTCCTGCAATTATCAAATAAAACAGGCAATGATTATGGTTTTAATTAATTTGTGAAAGGGCAAGGAAAGATGCTGATGGCCAGCTGGATGGGAACAAATTTCTACCAGAGAAAGAATATTAATGAGCAGATGTGTCCTGAACATCTTCTCAAACGCAGGCACAACAACTGTCTCACATTAATTCACTCCACGGTGTTGGGGAAGAGCTCTTACCAACTTGTCAGCAGGAAGAGAAAACAGCAGAAGGAGCCTTAGTCAGCAGCTGACATTTGAAGGTAAAATACAGTACACTGCATTCTGAATCATAGAATGGTTTTAGTCAGAAGGGACCTCCAAAAGTCATCCAGCCCAACCTCCCTACACCAAGCAGGGACATCCCCAACTAGGTCAGCTTACCCAGGGCCTCGTCAAGCCTCACCTTGAATGTCTCCAGGGATGGGGCCACAACCTCCCTGGGCAACCTGTTCCAGTGTTCCACCACCCTCATAGGAAAGAATTTGTTCATAACATCCAGTCTAAAGCTGCTCTGCTCTAGTTTGAAGCCATTGCCTCTTGTCACTGCAGGCCTTTGCAAACAGTCTCTCTGCAGCCTTCCTGTAGCCCCCTTCAGGTACTGGCAGGCTGCTATTAGGTCTCCCCAGAGCCTTCTCTTCTCCAGGCTGAACACCCCCAGCTCCCTCAGCCTGTCCTTGGAGCAGAGCTGCTCCAACCCCCTGATCATTTTTGTGGCCCTCCTCTGGACCCTCTCATCAGGTCCATGTCCTTCCTGTATTGAGGCCTCCAAACCTGGACACTGTACTCCAGGTGAGGTCTCCCCAGAGCAGAGCAAAGTGGCAGAATCACCTCTCTGGATCTGCTGGCAATGCTGCTTTGGATGCAGCCCAGGATGTGATTTGCCTTCTGTGCTGCAAGCTCACCCTGCCTGCTCATGTCCAGCTTCTCATCCATCAGCACCCCCAAGTCCTTTTCCTCAGGGCTGCTTTCTATCCCCTCCTCCCCCAGTCTGCACTGACAGTGAGGATTGTTCCAGCCCAGGTGCAGAACCTGCACTTGCTCTTAATGAACCTCATGAGGCTCAGCTGGGCACCACCTCTGCAGCCTGTCCAGGTCCCTCTAGTGTATCAGCAGCACCACTCAGCTTGGTGCCATCTGCACACTGCTAGTGGTGCCTGGATCCCACTCTCTATAGCATTGATAAAGATATTAAAAAGCACAGGCCCAGTCCAGACCCCTGAGGGGCAGCACTGTCACTGCTCTCCAGCTGGGCTTCAAGCCATTGAGCACCATCCCCTGGATGTGACCACCCAGCCAATTCCTTATCCACTCAACACTCCACCCAGCAAACCCACATCTCTCCATCTTGGTGAGCAGGATGCTGTGGGGACTATGCCAAAGGCCTTGCAGAAGTTCATAGCCATCCCTTATCCACTGCCATAGTCACTTGGTCATAGAAAGCCACAAGGTTAGGCAGGCAGGACCTGACCCTAGTAAAGTCCTGCTGACTGTCTTGAATCACCTCCCTGTCCTTCATGTGCCATTTTGTCCTCCTTCCCCCTGCAAACAAATTCATCTCAAGTGAAAACACAGGAAGACCAAGAAACTGAAGTCCTTGTCTCACATCCTTGTCTGATGAGGACTGTGAGAGATGTGGCTTTTGTAGGAAGCTGTCGCCCCAAGTCACACTCTGACTTCAGCAGTGCCCAGAGCCCACAGAAAGCTCAGCCCTCCAAGGGCCAAACTCTGCTTCTGCTCTTCACAGAGTAGCTCGGAAAGGAATATTCCCTGTGCTCAGCATCTGCTTTTGTGCTAGCAAGTGGAGTGCCTGAATAAAGATCCCAGTATATCCCAGAAGACAAAGGAACTAGAAACCAGTACCAACCAGTAATTACAACTCTGGAGTCCTAGGCTGTTCCCTTCAGCCACTGAGGTGGGATAGCATGGTTGAAGCAGCTTTGCAAATGAAAAGCAAAGCCTTTGAGACTGTATTTCTTCTTTCCCCCCCCAATGTAATTTTAACTGCTCTGGTTCACCATACAGCTCAAATCAGACTTGCTGGCTTGCAGTTCAGTCTATGTTTATCTTTCACAGTGCTTTGCCTTTTTGTTTTGAGGAAGGTGCTTTTTACCTTAGAGGAGTACTCTTCTCTGTCAGGAGCAACATTAGCCATCAGTCCTGGTGGGCTGCACCTAAAATTCATTCTAAGATAACCTCTAAGCTCCCCATGCATTTCACTATGGACTTCCTGCTAGACTGCATTTGCACTTCTTGAGTAAAACACGTGAACTTCTCCCTCTCACGCTGCCTGAGGGAAGCACCCATGGGATATTTATTTTGTAGCAACATGAAATCTGTCATGCTACAGAAAATGACTTTGGATGCTAGCTCTGCAGCAAAGTTGTGACTTACAGCTTCTGCCCTTACTAACTTAGCTGCACATTCAATAAAAACACAGCTGGGCCAAGGAAATTGTTTTGTTTTGGCAAAGCATCAGATGGAATCTTCTACCACAGGCAGAGGCTTGTCTGACTATGGGATGCTCTGGGATTTACCACCGCTCAGTGAAAATATTAAGAAGCACTGAAAGGTTCCAGCCCCACTGACACATTCTTGATTGAATCTCATCAGCTTGCACACTCTCAGCTTGAGCACAAGGATATAGCAGCCCTTCCCCACCTCTCAGGGCAAAAATAATAGGAGAGTGTTAAGTCCCTTGTTACTGGGACTTCATTACTTTTACAAGCTATGCTACATAATTACACTGCCCTTGTCAAAGAAGCGATTGGGGAACGTTTTCTGCTGTGGTGTCTGGCTTTTACTGCCTGCTTACCTCAAAGGGCAAACCCAAATCATTCACAGCCTCCTACACAACGGTGCAAACAACTGAGACCCTAAACTTGGAGAGCAGGAGGAGCTCTGCAATTCCAAGGATAAGTATATATAGGCTGGGAGTTAAGAAAGAGCACTACTTGATCAAAGCCACAGATGAGAAAACTGAAAGGAAACAATCAAAGCTTGCTCTGAGGATGCTGCTGAATGACCTAGAAGTAAATTGAGCTGCACCATTTGGACCTGCCCCAGCTTCTAGGCAGGCATTCTATGGAGTCTCAGACCTTTAAAGTGGACAGAAAGAAAGAGAATAGATAAATATTGCTTGAAGAGCCTAGGACTAATGATATTCAGCCAACACTGACTCTCCCAACCTTTAATTTAGACCCCACCTGGAGTACTGCATCCAGTTCTGGAGCCCCTGTTACAGGAAGGATCTGGAGGTGCTGGAGAGTGTCTGGAGAAGGGCCACGAGGGTGAGCAAAGGGCTGGAGCTGCTCTGCTACGGAGACAGACTGAGAGAGTGGGGGTTCTTCAGTCTGGAGAAGAGAAGGCTCCCAGGAGACCTTATTGTGGCCTTCCAGTATCTGAAGGGGGCTACAAGAAAGCTGGGGAGGGACTTTTTAGGGTGTCAGGGAGTGATAGGACTGAGGGGAATGCAGCAAAACTAGAAATGGGTAGAGTCAGATTGGATGTTGGGAAGAAGTTCTCCCCCATGAGGGTGGTGAGACACTGGTCTCAGTTGCCCAGGGACATGATAGAAGTCTCATCCCTGGAGGTTTTTAAGGCCAGGCTGGATGTGGCTCTGGGCAACCTGATCTAGTGTGAGGTGTCCCTGCCAGGGGCTGGGGTTGGAAGTGGATGATCCTTGAGGTCCCTTCCAATTCTATGATTCTATATATATTGGGAGGGGAGGCTTTGGCTAGTGTTCTGCAGCAGGGCACAATAATCTGAAATATTCTGTAATAAACAGGACTCCTCAGGTCTGAAATAGAGAGGCTATGTGCAAAATGGCAAAGGCAGAAAAATTAGAGCACCAACCTACCCCTCCACTCCACCCATCCCTCTGATGCCAAGAGATGAAGAGAATTTGGGACACGATGCACCTCGCCCGGACAGGAGAGGAGGGCAGCCCACCCCATTCAGCGGCCAACTCACACAGCCAAATGAAGCAGAGGTATCCAAATCAAGAGCTGTCCCTTCTGCTGAGAGCAACAGATCTGTTTGCCCAACCTGGTGGTTTTTCAGAAGCAGTCTGCTAAAGGTTACTCAAACCAAAATGCTTCTTGGCTACAAATCCCTCTGGTACCAGCCACATGTATGCTGCACCAGCCTGCTGCAGCCAACAGGAAACCTGCTGCCCTGAACAACATAATGAAGCTCAAGCTGGACAATCTATTAAGATGTCCTAGTCACAACAGCCACATTTTCATTAACCAGAAGAGAGCATTCCTGATGCTCTCATACTCTCACAGCAGAGTTTCCCTCAACTGCCACTTCTGGCAGTTACGTAACAGTGAGCATAGCACAATTCACTCCCGTATGAGCAGGCACTGCCAGCACAGTACAAGCAGCACAAGGGTACTTCCTTCCACTGGACTCCAACTCAGCATGTGAATTAAAAAATTAACTAGAAAGGACTATTTATGTCCTGGGATAGAACAGCAAGTCACCCAGGCAAAGTCAGGGATTTTGCTGCAGGGTTTAGGAAGCAAACAAAGTGCAGGAAATAAGATGCAATAGCTCTTAAATGCCGCAAAGCTGAGTTTTTAAGGCAAGCACAGCTCTTCATAAAAATAAAACATTTGGGCCTAGCAGTGCATTGGAGCAGAGCCAAAGGAGCTCCCCAGGCCTCGGCAGAACCTCCTCTTTGTCACCTGGAGAGCCTGCAGCAAGGCCTGAACAGAAACACCACGGAGCCTTCGCCAGTAACCACAAATCCATTTTGCAGCCTCGTGCACCACTGCCCAGCAGAGCTGCTCCTTCTGTGGTATGAAAGAGTCCTTTCCTCCACATTAAATCACTTACCCAAGAGCTTTTACATGGAGAGTTATGCTTTTACAGTGGAAATTTGATCGCTCAAACACATTTATTAATGGTGACAGCGATTTTCTTCCATGGCACAGCCTCCTCCACTCTTTTTCAGCACCCAAGTATCCGTGAGGAATGACTCACTGTAGCAAAAGCACGCGTGAGAAAAGACATCCTAAACTTTGCTTCCACTCTCCACATGCAGAATGAAGGCTACTAGGAAGCTGTGAAAGCCATAGGTATGCAATATATGAGAGAGAGAGGGACAGGGAAGGCGGGAGGGAGAGAGGGAAGGAGGGAGGGAGAGCGGGAGAGAGGGAGAGCGGGAGAGAGGGAGAGAGGGAGAGAGGGAGAGAGGGAGAGAGGGAGAAAGGGAGAAAGGGAGAGGTTGCATAAAAAACTTTATACTGAAAACCTCACAACTGTAACTGCACAGCAACCAGCCACATGAGGCTGACTCCTGCCTAACCAGTCTTCTCTCCTCTCTAATTCAACACAGCAGCAAATCCTTTACCTACTAGCAAGAGTAATTACCCTTTTTTATTTCCCAGTCCTGTTCCATTCTCTTGCCCTCTGTTGTCTTTCTCTCTTTGATGTCCCTGAAAATAAGTGTAGGCCCAAGTACAGGGACAAAGACTCAGCCACGTTGGGTCATCAATCACAGGGTACTTATCTTACTCTATAGTTTCCCTGTTGTCTTAGTTTCATAATTTTCCCATTCAGGTTTAGGCTGGCAGGTGTAAATCTTATGTGCAGGCGAGCCCAGGGAGGGAGAGCAGTAGGGGAGGTTGGGGCAAAGGAAGAACAAGTCCCCCGAGTGCCCATCACCTGCCAGCAGGTCAGCTATCAGATACTCTGGAACACAGAATCCTCCCATGTACTGGCTCACCCTCACCCAGTTTCTTCCAGCAGTTTTACAGAACAGCTCTTTCAACAGCAACAGAACTCCATGAAAACTCTCCTGAGCAACTTTTGCTGCACACATATGGCCAGCACAACTCCCTGCTCTTGCTTCTGCCACTCTGCTGTGGAGCTGCACTGCACATCCCTGCCATGGAAGTCCAGGAGGACGTTCTGTGAAATGCAAGCTTTCACATCACGAAACTCATGATTCATTTGGATGTTGAAATTAATGAGGTTATCCAAAAAGGAGCCAGGGCTATTGTTCAGCACAGTATTTTGTGTTGCTTCTAGTATAAAAATGCTTTTTTGATCACGTTACTGTATTTCCTATGGAAAGGACCTGCTGCCTCTTACCCAGATCAATACTTTCCTGTAGCAGACAGTTATCCTCCACTTTCTCTCAGTACACCATACAGCTCCCAGAGCAAACACACAAGTTATTACTTTTTCAGCTTGGGGGAAAGGAGGTTCTTCTAGACTAGGAATTCAACATCACTCTCAAAATGTACCCTGCCCTTTCTATTCATATGGATATTAAGAATGGCTATATAACCTCTTATGTTTAAGGTAATGGAATTATGCTCACTGAGTAACTGAGGAGAATTATGAATTCGTTCAGAACTTCAGTTATATCACAGAAAGGAGTCAATAAACATCACAGATAAATTATTACTTTTCACAGAACCACAGAATGTATCTGGTTGGATGAGGCCTCCAAGACCGTCCAGTCCAGCCCTTGACCCAGCACTGAAGGGTCAATACTAAATCATGTCCCTAAGCACCAGCTCCACAGGCTGCTGGAAGACCCCCAGGGATGATTACTCCACCACTGCCCTGGGCAGACTATTCCAATGTTTGAGAACCCTTTCAGTGAAGAAGTATTTCCCAATGTCCAGCCTAAACCTCCCCTGCAGCAGCTTGAAACCATTTCTAGTCCTGCTGCTTGTCATCAAGAAGAGGAGACTGGACCTCTCCTTACTCCAGCCTCTCTGCAGGGAGCTGTAGAGAGCCATGAGGTCTCCCCTAAGCCTCATCTTCTCCAGGTTGAACACCCCCAGCTCCCTCAGCCCCGTAGCCCAGGTGCTCCAGGCCCTTCTCCGGACAGGCTCCAGCCCCTCAATGTCCTTCCTGGAGTGAGGGGCCCAGAACTGAACACAGCACTCAAGGTGTGGCCTCCCCAGTGCTGAGCACAGGGGGATGATGCCCTCCTGTCCCTGCTGCCCACCCTGTTTCTGATGCAAGCCAGGATGCCATTGGCTTTCTTGGCCACCTGGATACTGCTGACATATGTTCAGTCAATTACCAACCAACACCCCCAGGTCCCTTTCCAAGTTGCAGCTTTCCAACCACACATCCCCAAGTCTGCAGCTCACCACGGGGCTGTTGTGACCCAAGTGGCCTTTACCTGGCACTTGGCCTTGTTGAACCTCATACAATTAGCCTTGGACCATGGGTCTGACCTGTCCAGATCCTGCTGTAAAGCTTCTCTACCCTCTAGCAGATTGACACAGCCACCCAGCTTGGTGTCATCTGCAGACTTACTGAGGATGCACTCAATCCCCTCATCCAAATCATTAATAAAGACATTCAAAGAAAACAGGCCCCAGAACTGAGCCCTGGGGGACACCACCAGTGGCTGGGCACCAGCCAGATTTAACTCCATTCACTCTTTGGCCCTGGCTAGCCAGCCAGTTTTTTATGCCATGATCCAAGCCTTGTGCCAGGAGTTTCTGAAGGAAAGTGCTGTGGGAGACAGTGCCAAAGGCTTTGCTAAAGTCCAGGTAGACAATGTCCACAGCCCTTCCCTCATCCACTAGGCAGGTCACCTCATTGTAGAAGGAGATCAGATTAGTCAGGCAGGACCTGCCTTTGATAAACCCCTGCTGCCTGGGCCTGATCCCCTGGCTATCTTATATGTGCCACGTGACGGCACTCAGGATGCCCTGCTCCATAATCTTCCCTAGCACAGAGGACAGATTGACAGCTCCTTAAGTACCCTTGGGTGAATCCCATCTGGTCCAGCAGACTTACGCACAAGAGCAGAAATTGACTTAATAGTAGTCCTGTATGACTCTAGCACACAAAACCTGCACACTCAGCAGTGCTCTAACCACCCTGTTTCCTGAAGGACCTGCTCAAAGACTTTTCAACCTTTCACCACTGAAACAAGAGTGACCTGCTTCAGTTCTGATTCTGGAACTCCTGCGGGTGCCTACACCACATAAGATGTGGTGATGTGAAGGAACTCATGGTAATCTGGTCTGACTTTCTGCCTGGCACAGGCCATAATACCTCACACAGCAATTTCTTTGTAAAGCACCAGAACTTGTAACTCTACTAGAAGATAGTTCAGAAGGCGATCTAATCTAGATTTAATTACTCCAAGTGATCTACCACATTCCTCTCGAAGCATTTCCAATGGTTAATTACACCGACAGTATCACACTGCCAACATGAACTCCTCTCGCTTACCTTGCTGTGTCTTTGTCTGTCAGAGCTCTACTCTACCTCCCTACACACTTATTTTCAGATACAAACCACATCACACCTGAAAACTCTCCTACTCAAGATAAGTGGCTTGCCTGTTTGGCAAATCAAATCAGGGATTCCTGAATGCAGCACACAGCTGCTGTGGTATTACAGAGAGCTATAGAGACACAAAGAGAAAAGTCAATTCAAGTGTGAAGGGAAGGCACTGAGCAGCTTCTCTAACAACCTTTTCCAGCTTTCACAGCAGTCATCCACGTGCAAGACCTGGAGATTTGGGATAAACAGCACTGTGACCTCCAGAGTTTCATTTTTAACTTAACTGATAAATTCTAAATCAAACCAGACCAGGAGGCACTAAATCCTCTAGTTAAGTCATAAAGAGGTAGACAGCTGATAGCAGGTGGCTTTCTACTACTTGTATGTCACAATCACAGAGAAACCCTGCTAACAGAATGACCCAGTATTCTGCAGGCACTGCCAAGGCAGAAGTCCAGGAGTGAGCAGTAAGTACCCTAAAATACTTCCAGTTGTGACTCTGGGAAACAAAATGAGTAAATTTCCACTACTGCTGTCATGCTATGTTGCTTAGGCATCTTACTTGGCTATTTACATCACTGTAGCATTCAGAGGCTCTACATAAGGCCATCTTGTGCTAGGTGATCAACTACAAACAGAGCGAGCTTAATTCGTTTTTGCAATGTTTGCCCAGTTCCTGCATGGCTTAAACCAGGGTGAGGAGACAGAAGGACTTGTGTCCTCCCTGGATCACAGATGCTGATGAGATCAGTGTACAAAGACTTCTCAGAACTAGAATTTCTTCTGGCATTTAGTAAATCCCTGTACTGGAGCCGTGTGGTTCTCAACGAATTCTGAAGTCCCTCAGCTTTCTTAGCCCTACTCCGAAAGGGCTCTTAGTCCTTCTGGACTGACCAGAAGAGCAGAAGAGCAGGATCTTGCTGTCTCAGGGCTACATTCTACATGCACACACCTCTGTAACTGCAAAAGCATGCACATACTCTCCAGGTACTAATACAAAGTCAGAATGTGCAGAGCTGAATTGTCTGCCATTTACAACACTGCTTCACAATTCTCCAAGACAGGAAAGATGTGCTATGACACCTCATTATTTTGGCTCAATACTTCTGGGGGTTTTCCCCATTAATATTTCATTTTTCTACTCATTTGTGGTTTAAAACAGTTTGCACTTTGCATAGCTTAACTCATTTTGTTATTTTATTTTGTTATCCTCCCTCTTCCCTGTCCCAAGGATGCCCTTCTGCAGACCAGAAACACTTTATGGAGACGTACAAACCCTTACGGGCTCAAGATGTCCGGTGGTTTAAAAACCATCGCTTTTTAATCACACTTTGATTGGGAAGGCATCTGACTTGAAACAGGGGCCTAAAGTCCAGCTAACAACTCTGCAAGCTTTTAACCTCCAAGAAAAGCCAAACCAGGCAAACACAGGAGAAAAGAAAAACAGTAACCAGCAACAATTCCTCTCCTCAGTGTCCTGTGAATGGCTATTAAAATGTAAAGTATTAGCTATGGCTGAAAAGTAATTCTGTATTTCCCTAGTGCTCTGAACAGGTTCATCCTGCAGCTGCCTGTCAGAACAACTCCCTGTCACACACCTGCTTATGCTACTTGCCACAGCTGCTTCCTTTTATAGGCAACACAGTACACAAACATCAGCATTCTCACTACAAATGAAAGAGAAAAAAAACTCTCTTTTTTAACATCCCTTACTGTTGGTAATGTATTAAAAGACCACCTTCCACCTTGGGCTTATCTAGCAGACGTACAGGGAACTGATTTCCAGAATGCAGCCTGAATCATGTCATACAGAAGTGGAAACAGGCACTCTTCTAGCTAGAAGCATTCACTCCTCCACTACAGATACATTCCTCAGCTATGGAATTCATAAATCCCCACCATCCTATCTCAAAGCCCCAACGTTTGCCACAAAGCTGCTCATCAGAGTACATGCCAATTCACATCTCGTTTTCAAACTGCAGGAAAGTTCTCCTTCTACATCAAGTTGTTATTTGAGTAGTGAAAACGCCAGTCTGCTGAAAAATAATCAGCTGTAAACTCCTCGTAAGCAAAAAGAAGTGTCCAAATCTATGCAGGTACCCTCTTGATTAAAAGACCCAACAGCTGCTCAGTCAGAACAGAGTCAAACATCACTACCTTCATTCTGCGGCACAGCCTCGTGTTCTTTTGGCGCTTTAACGTACCTGGCCTGCATTACGTCTAGGATCAGCTCTAAACACTGAGCACATTTGTTAACAATTGCTTCCAAACAGCTTGAAGAGCTTATTAAAGTTGAATAAATAACAAAAAAAATCTTACCTCATTAGAGCTTCATTTTCTGTTCTTCCACTGAAAAGAGGAAAGAAATCAGTATTAAAGGTCTAGTGGGCAAAAAGTGCTCTCTAAAGTTGGCACTGTAGTTTCACTTCAAACAACACCAAAACTAGGAGGTGATTTTTACAAAACTGGAATAAATTCCCAATCTTCTGAGAATTGATCATTCTCAACTCTCTGGGGTGGAGGCCTTTATTTATTTGCTATCTCAACTAGCTGCTCTGCACAAACATTTCAAACGCTGTGGAAATACCAGTAAGATCCAGTCAATTCCTCACCTGAGCTCCAGGCTGATTAGGCACACTTGAGAGGTTTATTTTTCAGTGCAAACAGTACTTTGTGACCAGTATTGGTACTTCCATTATGTCTATTAGACACCTGGCATTTTCTGTTGTAAGTTGGACTTGCATTGCAGTATGCCCATTCCAAGATTATCCCAGTCTGGAAGTACTTGGGTTTTTGGGGTTTTTGGTAAAAAGCAGCTATTTGCTGCTCAGTCCTGGAATAAGTAGAGCCTGTGGTGGTTGTAGAATCATAGAATTGTCAGGGTTGGAAGGCACCTCAAGGATCATCTAGTTTAAACCCCCCTGCCATAGGCAGGGACACCTCACACTAGATCAGGCTGCTCAGAGCCACATCCAGCCTGGCCTTAAAAACCTCCAGGGATCAGGCTGCCACCACCTCCCTGGGCAACCTGTTCAAGAAAAAGAACGAAAGCATCAAGCCATTTGTCTTAGTTTAAGGAGTGGACAGAAACAATTTACTCCCAAAAGAAGTTAAATAAAGAGGCTCCCACTGAATTGGAGAGAAATACAGAACTATATTCAAAAACATACAGGAGAATACAGAACACAGGAATCCTTAACACCTAATACATATATAGGATACATGAAAACCTGGTGGTTTCTTTTCTTCAAGGCCTCAAACTACCACAGCATTTCATCAAACAGCTGCTTCAACTAAGCCATTCTAAGTAACATGCCACTAGCTTACCAATATATACATCACAAAACCCAAGCACCAAAACAGCTAAGTCTGTTCTGAACAATTTCCAGTATGACTCAGAACAATCAATGAATTTTGAGGTCTGCAAAAAGTATTAATTAACCTTTCATTTCTTTGTACCTCTTGTTCAGCTCTTTAGAATCAAGCAGAACTATTTGCAGGCATCAGCATTTTAACTGGGAATTGGATTCTGGTAACTGAAGGAAATGGGGATTGGGGGGAGGGCTGTTTGTGACTAATATATGCAAGAACAGAATCACACTTTATCTTATCTCATTTTCTAAATTAGCATAATACACAGCATGAAACAGAAAGCAGAAAGGCAAGTCTAATAAAATCTGACAATTATTAGCACTATTGGTTGAAAATCTTGCTGAGTCACAGGCAAAGCATTTTCAACCTCTAGCATTTTCTGTACACTTCATTAGCCATTAGTCAGTACAGCCAGATATTTAGAGAGGATGGGAAAACAAGGAGAGACCTTGTTCATCTTTGCCAAGGACAAATTCAAAGCTCGGTCTCAAAACGTGTGGTCAATGCAAAAAAACCCCAAAATAACACACAACTCAGCATGCTTAAAGAAGCAGTTTGCATAAGTTTCACTTCTCTGATCTAGCTGTTGATAACAAGACAAGCTATAATGAGGGCCAGCAGCACCTCCCATCACAGGTTCTCATGGGCTAGCCTGCCTAGCTTGACGGTCTCAGTAGGTATTTGTCCAGGACCATGCCTTAGAAAGAAAGGCCCATTATTCTCCCCCAGGCAGCAGGAAGCTTCTCTCTGTCTTCAAATAACCTGGCCTCCACCCAAGTGGAGATAACCTCCACCACAGTGTTCCCAAAACCACACTGGGTAAGTGAGGCTCCAAGTATTCAACTTAAAAGACTTATCAGACTTCTTCCTGCCTTATCTCTCTCTGCCACCTTGGCAGACTCACGCAGGCTCTTTGCTTTCACATAGAAATACAGTATTTTCTGTTCACTGCTTGCATTTCTCTCATGGTTAATCACCTCCTTACTTGATGGGAAATACGTCTGCCAAAAAAGAGAAGACATTTTCATTGCAATGTTCAGAGGCATCACTTTTCTAAGCACATGATTCTTTACCTATGCCTGTTACCAGCCACCAAATGTTCTGACTTTGGATGCACTCTGGAGCGATTCTAACAGATTGCCTTTCAAAAGCACATTAATATAATGAAGCTAAAACTAAGCAGACAACTGTCCACACTCAGTGACAAAAGGCTCTGTAATTTCAACAAGGTATTTACTATAATCCTTTCAATTTGGATTAAAAACAATAAAAATCATAAATCTTTTGGAATGAGCCACCTTATTCAGAACAATTCCTCATGAATCAGTTTTATAAATAGTAAAAGTAACACTAAAGAAACCTACTGACAGAGATTGTTCTGAGGATGTACTTTGCTACTGAAGCTGTTCATGAGTCTTAAGAAGACTCACCACCCACTCTCACTGAACCACACAAAAGTAATACTGCCAAATTGATTAGACAGCAGAATAGATGTAGCTGAAAACTTCCTCCTTTAACAGACTTAGAAATTTATGGACTGCATGGAGATGTACACATAAAAGCATTCCTATCTGCTTCAGTCATTATTAGTCAATCTTTTCTGTTGGGGTTGTGGAGCCTCCTCCCCTGAAGACTTTGAAGGCCCGTCTGGATGTGTCCCTCTGTGACGTGAGCTAGATTGTATGGTCCTGCTCTGGCAGGGGGGTTGGACTCGTTGATCTCTTTGGGTCCCTTCCAACCCCTGACATCCTGTGAGCCTGTGATCCTGTGTTCTATGCTGTTTAGCAGAAATCACAAAGCTGAAGATACAGTAATGTATCTTGCCTTTCCCCAAGATGTGGGTTTGATCCCTCTGATGAATACACCCAGTCAGCTAAAAGAAGTTATTTCTATATGATTCAGCAGTTGTCCAGTACACAGTAGGATAAAAGTCATCCGGGCAACACTTCACAGAATTTAGATACAAATGACACATTCTGCCCCAGTCTTTGAGAAGATAACATACCAGGCATGATAGCACTGCTTTTCTGCTGTCACACATATATGAATAAAAAGAAAGACAGGAAAGACAGGAAAGGAAGGAAGGAAGGAAGGAAGGAAGGAAGACAGGAAGGAAGGAAGGAAGGAAGGAAGGAAGGAAGGAAGGAAGGAAGGAAGGAAGGAAGGAAGGAAGGAAGGAAGGAAGGAAGGAAGGAAGGAAGGAAGGAAGGAAGGAAGGAAGGAAGGAAGGAAGGAAGGAAGGAAGGAAGGAAGGAAGGAAGGAAGGAAGGAAGGAAGGAAGGAAGGAAGGAAGGAAGGAAGGAAGGAAGGAAGGGAGAGAGAGAAAGAAAGACAGACAATCCCAGATGTCTTAGTTTAGAAAGAAACATCTAGGGGAAAATTCTTCCAAGTTACCAAAAGATGCCAATCTATATAGTCTTGTAGACAAATTCACCAGCAGCCCAGATTTTGCTTCAGCTTACTTCTATAGGCCCTGAAGGATACTCTGCTATTCAGAGGTCCACAAGGAGACGGACTGAGCAAAGCAACTACAATTTCCTTTCTAACAAAACATCACAGAAAGCCAGCCCCAGCCATTTCTGGAAAAGGCACTGAGTTCTCATTCCACCCGAGCTAGGGAAGGAAAAAGAACGCAGTGAGGGACCAAGAATCTCCACCAGGAGATAAATGAATTCCTAAAGCCATTTTAATAAATGTGGCTTTCGGTTCTGCTGTTTTGCAGCTCCCAGTAATAATTAAAATGTGTACCATTTAAACCAACCAAACAAAACCCACAGAATCAACCGACACCAAACAACCCAAACCCACCAGCCAAAACCGAGTAACAACCCAAACCAGCCAACAAACCAAAACCAACCAACAAACTAAACTCAACCAAAACCAACCAACACCAACCAACCAACACCAAACAAACTGAATCAAACAAACCACCCAAAACAAACAAAAAACCCAAACCAACCCCCAGCCAAACAACCAAAACCAAGCACCAAGATCACAGGAAAAACCAAAACTAACAACAGGGAAAAATCTCACTGACCTCTCTCAACAAAGGTCTTCCTCAAGATGCGAGGAACCTTGCTGGCATAGAAACACTATTTGATTCTTCCTGCCTCACTAGTGTTGACTCAAGGCCACTTGATTTCACAGTTCCAGCATCTGCAGTAGTTAGCAAGTTGTGCCATGCACTTTGCAGAGTGAAGAGGCGTGAGTGCAGCATGCCAAAGTCTAATCCATGACAGGCATTTCCATTTCTGAAACTCCACACAGCATGTCTTGGATGGTTTAGTGCTTCCTCAGGGAAACAGCCTCTGTGGGTGCAGCAAGGCAGCAGGTAGGCCTGTACCCACAGTCTAATCTCTGGGACCTACAGATGCATCCTGAAAATGTTTACTACCACCACAACGCTACTCATAACTGTCATACAAGTGTAGGCTCTTTGAAGGATAAAAGGCTAGCAGAAAGTCTGTGTTTAGACTGGACAGCAAAGACAAGATCACAGCTGGAAGGCAGTAGTAAACACATCAAATAGTCACATATAAGGTGTATGTAGAGATTAAAAATTAGCCACTGTGGCTAAAAAATTGCTTATAGCCTGACCCACAGGCCTATAGCTACCTGCCAACTGCAAGAGGAATCTGATCTGCATGGCCACTGATGAGTCACTCCTCCCCGAGGAAGTGTGCCCAGTCCTCCTTCATAGAATCAGAGTTGTTTTGGTTCAAAAAGACCTCCAAGTTCATTGAGTTCAACTGGCCACCTAAGACCACCTCCCAGAATGCTATGTCCACATGTTTCTTACACACATCCAGGGACAGTGACTCTACCACCTCTCTGGGCAACCTATTCCAATGCTTGACCACTCCTTCCAGAAAGAAATTCTTCCCAATATTCAACCTAAACCTCCCCAGGCACAACTCCGGGCCCTTTCCTCTTGTTCTGTCACCTGACACTAGAGAGAAGAGACCAAACCCCACCTCACTTACAACCTCCTTTCAGGTAGTTGTAGAGAGCAATGAGGTCTCCCCTGAGCCTCCTCTTCTCCAGGCTAAACAACCCCAGCTCCCTCAGCCTCTCCAGCCACCCTGACCCCAGCCTGTAGCACTGCATGGGGTTGTTGTGACCAGAGTGCAGCACCTCGTACTTGTACTTGTTGAATGTCATGCTGTTGGACTCTGCCCATCTGTCCAGCCTGGCAAGGTCCCCATGCAGAGCCCTTCTACCCTCTAACTGATCAAAACCTGCTCCCAACTTGGTGTCATCTGCAAATTTACTGATGACTGACTTAATCCCCTCATCCAGATCATCAATGAAGATATTAAACAGGATGAGGCCCAGCACTGATCCCTGGGGGACATCACTGGTGACTGGCCTCCAGCTGGCTGTGGCACCATTCACCACCACTCTGCCAGCATTTCAAATGCAATTCTCTCTTTTAATGGCTACTAGACTTTCAAGTTCTACTACAGCACATTTTATTTACATTATAAAATGTTAATATCACAATTTTCCTTAAAGAAGGACAAAGAGAAGTTAATTTTCCTTTAAATTAAAATCTGTACCATCATCAGACTTATTTCTTTGTCCTTTAAAAAATAATACCTATTACTTGTGCCATTACAAGGAACAGCTACTGTATTACTGCAACATAGATCTCAGGAAAGGGCAGCTATTCTTTCTGTACATAACAGAACCATATGAACTAAGCCCAATGTTTCCTTGCTCTGAAAGATACTTAAGGATGTCCTCCCTGTAGAGCCCAGCCCAGTACCACTGACAGGGCAACAATGCACTTCATAGCCAGTGAGAAACCTTCCATTCAACCTTAGGCTTGAAATCCTTGCCTGGGATCAATACTGAAACTACAAAAAGCAAGAGGACATTGAAAACACATCTCCATACATATTTTTGAACTACCAGTGTTGATCACTTTTCTGAGTATTGCCCAAAAGGTCACAAAAAACTAACACTAGCCAGTTCTGAGGGGAACCTTCTGGCTTTGGATGCCAAATGAAAGTGGTGAGATGGAAGACTTGGAGGACTCAGGGGTATTAATTCCCTGTGTGTTTCATCTTACACTGCTATATACGATTAAAGTAGAAGTCACCACTTCTGAGGCTGGTAGTGCAAACAGCACCCCAGAATTTTCACCTCTCCTTCTCCATCTTACCAAGAGGAATCCAGAGAGCAGACAAGCTGAGACAGCCAAAAGCTGGTCAGACATTTCACCTTTAGATTCAGACTGTTTTATACAAGGTGCCTGATTTTACTGTCACATGTCCAAGTAAGCACAAACTGCAGCAGAGAGAAGATGTAGAACTTCAAACCTTGTATCATAAAGCATTTATTAATCTATTTATAATCATCCCAGTGACATGAGAATGACTAGGGTCAAAATCATAGAATCACTTTGGTTGGAAAAGACCTCTAAGATCTGCAAGTCTGACCACTGACCTAACACCACCATGGCCATTACCGAGACCTGGAATAACGGACAACAGACTTTGTTGTTATCTTTTCCAGGGTGCCAGTCCCAGCTCATTATGTCCCACAGCTTAAAGCCTGGTGTCACAGTCCAACAGTGGGTAATTTGGCAGAAACTGAACTCCGTTTGCCTTCCAGCTTGTCCTCAGATATCAGAGAGGCTGATCTTAAATCCTGATTGATGCCCCATTAATGTGCCTAACGTTACGCTCTCGGAACAGAATTAAGGCTGAAACAGTGCCAGCTGCCGAAGTGGTTTGTTTGACAGGCTGCAGATAGAAATACTGCCGTGGTCAGGCGGGGGTGGCGCGAACAGGGGCCGGGCAGGCAGGAGGCAGACGGGCAGGCAGGCAGGGAGCGAGGTAGGGATGCAGGCAGGCAGGGACGTAGGGACGCAGGCAGGGAGGCTGGCAGCCAGGCAGGGCAACAGGGCAGGCAGCACGGCGGTTCTCGACGGTCCCAGTCTCTAGCCGCTATTTCTCGGCAATCGATTCCTCGCATCCGGCTCCCTCGCTAAAGCTTTCCGCTGGCAGCGGCTCCTCACGGCAGGCAGGGACCCCCCCACCAGCAGGTCCCCAAGCAACACAGTCCAAGCAGTTCTTGTAGACCGCCACCCTGCGACGCCTTTTGCAGCTTCACACGGCTGCTATAAACAGCCACCCGCCCTGATCCCACAGCGGAGCGCAGCCCTGTGCCACCTCCGGGGCTCCAAACGGTGTCTGTCTCAGGGGCTCTAAGCTGTCTCTCCGTTGCCTCTGCCGCCAGGGAGCCCCCCGGGCCCCAAAGCAACTCGATCAGCCACAGGGGTCAAAGTGCAAGCTCCCTGGATCCCAAACCATCTTCCAACAATGTTGAGCCACATATATAATGATGTTCGGTCCCTTACACCTGGCTGCCTCCAACTCATGACATATCCAGAAACGCTGTTTATGCCCCCAAGACTTTTCCTATGAGCGAGCTGGTGGTGCCATGTTCTGCTTGGAATGGAACAATCATCACACCCGCACACTGAAACAGCTCTCATGGGAATTTCATCCCAAATTAAGCAATCAAGGTCTATGAAAGGAGAAGTTAATGCATGTATCTAATGGGGGAAAATGACAGTGAACTAGTCTGAAGTACAGTCACTGATGTATTTTGATTTTCAGAAATTGGTTTTGTTACATTTATTTCTTCTGTTTTGTTTTTGGTTGCTTGTGGGTTTTTTCCCTACCTATATGGCATGTGCCCTCACTTAACTCCAATGTATAACATGTCCCAGCGAGTGATCCCAATGCAGTTCATAACTGTGGCACAGACTGCATGACTTGAGTAAGGAATACATCCTGCATACAATCTGAAAACTATGAAAAATATCCCAAGAACAAATCAAAAGGAACTCTGCTATTTGACAGTTAGTGGAAGCAAGCTTAGAAGAGTAATTTATCTTGATTTTAAGGATTTTAAGGAGCATGTACAAGAATACATTCACCAGGTCAGCAGTTTCACTACAAAGCGTTTTTCAAATGGCAGTTCTGGTTGCCTCTATCACAGTGTCACAGTACAGCAGAGGTTGGAAGGGACCTCCAGAGGTCATCAGGTCCAACCCCCCTGCCAGAGCAGCATCACCCAGGGTAGTCCATACAGGAATGCATCCAGGTGGGTTTGGAAAGTCTCCAGAGAAGGAGACTCCACAACCTCTCTGGGCAGCCTGCTCCAGGGCTCTCTCACCCTCACTGTAAAGAAGTTTCTCCTCATGTTGAGATGAAATCACAGAATCACAGAATCACCAAGGTTGGAAGAGACCTCAAAGATCATCAAGTCCAACCTGTCACCACAGACCTCATGACTAGACCATGGCACCAAGTGCCACGTCCAATCCCCTCTTGAACACCTCCAGGGATGGTGACTCCACCACCTCCCTGGGCAGCACATTCCAAAGGCGAATGAGTCTCTCAGTGAAGAACTTTCTCCTCACCTCCAGCCTAAACTTCCCCTGGCACAGCCTGAGACTGTGTCCTCTTGCTCTGGTGCTGGCATCTTCTATGTTCCAGCTTGTACCTGGTGTTCTTTGGCTTATTGCTGTGCACCACCAGGGCAGAGTAGAGGGGGAGAAGAACCTCCCTAGCCTTGCTGAACACACTTTTCTTGATGCACCCCAGGATCCCATTAGCTCTCTTGGCCACAAGGGCACATTGCTATCCCATCTATGAACTTGCTGCCCATCTATGTGGAGATGCTTTCCAGCAGGGCAGCTTCTAACCTGTCCTGGTGCCTGTTGTTATTCCTCCCCAGATGTCCTTATTGAACTTCATGAGGTTTGCCTGCACCCAGCTCTCCAGCCTGTCCATATAAGAAAGAGATGATGAAACAGAAACAGGTATGTCTAAGAAGGGCTTTAGAAAACATCTCCCTATGCCAAGTATATGCAGCAAATAGAAAATATTAACTGAAACACTGCTATGGCTATGCAGTCTCCACAGCTGCCTAACTTCGCTTCATCATTTGTGGAGAGGTGGTGGCAAACACTGCTAGTGGCAATAACACAAACTTCTAGTGATATCCAACTCTGACTCAATGCAAGATATGAAAATATTGTTGAATCACGATTTTCTGATGGAGCTACCGGGATAAAAGCCTTAAGAAATGACATTTGCTTTGTTTGCTGAAGCTAAGGTCAAGCATGCAGAGTCTCCAGGGCTTTTTGAAAGGTGGAATTGGTCTGAACTCTGATTAAGAGGCAAAACTGACAGATTTAGACTTTCGGTTTGTAAATGCATAGTAAAGCATGAAAGTCAATCTGTCACAATTACCTTTAATGTTTATTTCTACCCAAGGAGATCAGAAAGAAGGGAAGAAACAATCGAAGCACTGTGCACTCTGAAAACTTCTGTATGCTCAACCAGCAGGAAAGGGGAAAGAGCTGTAGTCCCCATTTTGCATGTCCCATCAAAAAGGGTTACATGTATGTTTGTGTATTTTTAGAAGGACAATGGCATTTGCTTGCTTGTTTGTGTTGTTTTTCCTCCCAGTATATCACAGATAATACTCAGCTTCGGGATTTATGAGGTATTTGCAGTTGTAACTCAACAGACAAATCCTTTGTTACAAACGTGAGAACGAAGGAGGATTTACAGAGCTGTCATTACACTGGGAGGCTCTTTGGGAGGCTCTTTGCCTAGGGACATAGTAGAGCAAATGCTATATAAAAAGTGTTGTTTTTTAAAGGAATCATTTGAGCATTATCACCACTTACAGTAAGGGCCCTCTTGTAACAACATGACCATAAATGGCATGTCACCCCTAAAGGACACCTGCAGTCTCTGCCAAGCTCTGCTGTGTTGGCTGTACCTATTTTAGGGTTAGCAAATTGTGATAAATGAGCCAAGCAAACCCTGAGCCCAAAGCAACGAGCCACACTAAACGTAGATGATGTACTCCAGCACCCAAAGCATATCAGCTGCTGCAAGTCTTAGCAGCAAAAGAAGAGCAGAGAGGAAAAGGTGTGCCTGCAGTCCCCCCCAGCCACACAGCCACACAGCCCCAGGCCGAGCATGGGCAGAACAAACAAGCCATGAGCCCACTCTGGCCACAGATCAGGCACCAGCACACGAACAACACCACATCACCTGGGTACCACCACTGAGGACAACTACCCTTGCACTGCTCCAGTTGGGAAAGAAAGGCACCTGGACACACAAGAGTCAGATGCCCCAACACATAGTGGGTGCAGCCAGGATTCTGGAAGTTCTTTTTCACCAGCAGCCTCCTGGGGACAGGTGTTCCTGCACACTAGAGACCTGTGGCTTCCTGCATGGCATTCCCCAGGGGACACATATCATAGTTGTTTGAGGATGCTGTGAACTCCAGGCAGCTTGTCCCAAGACTAGAGAAACACAAAAGCAAAGATGACTTCAAGCACCCTGCTGACTGCGGGGAGGTCAGACTCGATGACCTTGGAGGTGCAGAAAATGGCTGGCAAGCCATTTTAACATATGGTGATCACTCATTATTTGCTTGTATATGCAGCACCCTAATGGCTAGCACAATTTTTGTTCCTGTTAAGTCAGAAAGATTTCTGTATCTCCTCACAACAAAACATTCAGATGAGAATCAAAACCAAAGTCAGAACACTTTGTATGAAGTTATGCCGAGACCCTTTTGATCCTACTGGCTCATCATTAAACTTGCAGACTCTATCTGTTATTCAAGAAATACTGGAAATAAAACTGGAATTACTTTCCAAAAATTCTTCCCTAAGATCAGTGACTCCTTATCACAGTTTGTATTTTGTGAATAGTTAATTACTGGGGGGCAGTAGTATGCAGAGTTATGTACTGGGTTTTTAAGGCTGCCCTCCAACACATCAGAACAGTTGCTAGTGCTACATATGACAAGAGCCACGAGTTTATTATTAATTGCTTCGATGAAGACAAGGCACTACGATAAACTAGTCAACAGAAATCCAGCCCCAGTGCAAGAGACTTAAATACCACAAGCAAAGCCTCCCTGGTAGAATCTTTTAAAAATACATTAATTACAGTGTTTTGACTCTTGTCATGGATCCCTGAACCACACAGGGCTGCAGGAAGGCAGCACGACAGGAATGTGCAGGGAGAAATGAAGTGGTATGAGGCATGTGCAGCAAACCCACGGTGCAAGGGGGCTAAGTGGTCCTGATCTGACAGGAAGGAGGAATGGCTAGCATCACCCTCACTACCTTTCCATACTGGTGAAAGGAGATGCTCAAAGCCCACTGGTGGAGAAGAGGCAGAGAAATATGGGAGAGAGGAAGAGGTTCATAGTCCTCCAGCCTGACCACTATCCTACTTTCTCTTTTGTCTAATTCATTCAGAAAAGGTTTTCATATTTATTTTGCTTCCTGCTTATAAGGAAGGCATTTTCTTCTGCAAACACATCAGAAGTACAAAACAAGTGAATATTGCAGCTAAGCTACAATGAAGTACAAGAACTGCATTCTTCATTTTACAAACCAGAAGAGCTGGAACAGGCTGTGCCCAGAGAAGTTCTGGAGTCGTCCTCTATGGAAACAATCAAAATCTACCTGGATGTGTTCCTCTGTGACCTACTCGAGGTGACAGTGCTCTGGAAGGAGGGGTGGACTCTCAATTATTCATCCTTGCCTCCTCTTTGTAAGAGCACAAGCAATAAATCTTCTGCCTTTTTCAGATCATGAATAGCTCTCAACGACAGCCTGAAAGGAAATCATATAAGCTGTATTTGTACAAAGGGATGGTGGGTTTGGATGCCTAGGCACTTTGACAAACAAAATTCAGTGTTTTTAATGGGATCTTGTTCCCATAAGAATGGAATACCATAGAATCACAGAATGGTCTGGGCCAGAAGAGACCTCCAGAACTCATTCAGTCCTCAGTCAGCAGGAACATCCCCAACTAGATGAGGCTTTTAGGGTGCCTTGAATATCTCCAGGGAAGAAGCCTCAACAGCTGTCCTAGTTTAGAGTGGGAGAGATTGCTCTATTGCTCCAAAAGGGGCAGAAGAGTAACACTCACACAAAGGGATTGGATAGCAATGGAAAGTTTAAATGGAAAAGCAATTAACATACTACAAACTATCAGTGATTCAAATCACAGAGTGATTCAAGTAGCACAGTGATTCAAAGAAATCCCCGGTCTAAACACCTAAGTTCCTTTCACCAGACCAAAAGCCCAACACCCCTCTTCTCCCCACTTGGGGTTCGCCCAAAGCCCCAGGGCTCTGTCTTCTCCCCCATTGCTAGGCTGGTTTCAGGCTGGACATTCAGTACACTGGAGTCTCAACTCTGTGCCTTCTTTTTGGAGGCATCCAGCCTAAACAGTCACAACCACCTCCCTGGGCAACCTGTTCCAGTGTTCCATCTTTCAGATGTTTTAGGTTATGCACTCTAAAATGGGCTTATGCCAAACCATGACTCGCTTGTGAAAATTTAAGATCCCATATTAAGTATAAAAAATCAACAAAAACTAAATAAATTCCTTAACTATTTATCAGAGCAACAGCACAATTTGAAGAAAATGAAAGACCCATTTCTGTTGGTTTCTTTCCTAAACCAAACCAAAACACCACGGCAAAGGTTTTCAACTGACAAGTTGAAAATAAACAAGACAAACCAAAACAAACCCACCCAAACCAACCCAACCGGACAAAAATAAGCTTCTTTCTTAAATGGAGGGGGAGGGGAGTAACTTAGGCTTCTCACAAATCAAACAACTTCTCTCTGTACTTTCAAAGAAAAAACCAGAGCAAACCAAAACTGGCAGCAGAAGCTGGCCTGCTTTTTTGTCATGGTGGTCTGTATGCCATGGCAGCCCATTTTGAGCACAGCACCTCTAGGATTCTACATCAAACTTACTGTATTTCTACCACCAAATATAACTGCCAAGGGTCAAAATCCCCCAACATTTTACCCACCAAAACTATCCTGAGCAGCAGCTTGCCTACACCAGGCTAGAATCTTTTCCAACCAAAACAATTCTATGATTCCATGACTTGACATTTCCAAACTCTTTAATTCTACTTTGCCCTTAATTGATGCACAACTGCTTCAGCTGCACAGCTCATCCTGCATTCTCACGGCACCAAAGAACAGAAACCAGGGGGACGGTAGCCACTCTTCCATGTCACACCTTTATACTCACAATTCACCTACAAGGTCAAGCTGAGAGGGTTGGGGCTGTTCAGTCTGACGAGAAGGCTCTGAGGAGACCTAATTGTGGCCTTCCAGTATCTGAAGTTGGGGGGGGGAGGGGGGGGGGTGGGAAGAAAGCTGGGGAGGGACTTTTTAGGGTGTCAGGGAGTGATAGGACTGGGGGGAATGGAGCAAAATAAGAAGTGGGCAGATTCAGACTGGATGTTAGGAAGAAGTTCTCCCCCATGAGGGTGGTGAGACACTGGTCTCAGTTGCCCAGGGACATGATAGAAGTCTCATCCCTGGAGGTTTTTAAGGCCAGGATGGATGTGGCTCTGGGCTCTCTAGTGTGAGGTGTCCCTGCCATGGGCTGGGGTTGGAACTGGATGATCCTTGAGGTCCCTTCCAACCCTGACAATTCTGATTCTCATCAAGTTTTGTAATGGGGCTGAGAGAGTATTGGGGAAACATGAAGAAAAAAAATCAACTTAGCTGATATTTGTTCAGTTAACATTACAGAACAGCAGACAGCAGCTCTATACCAGCACAGCAGCAAAAAAAATCCAGTTGCTTTTAATAGAAAGCATTTAGTGCAACTAATATAATTTGCACTGACATTTTCCCAACTCCATTATGTAAGCCAAAAGCTAAACTCTTGCTTTTCTACAGTATATTGCCTATCCCCAATACAGTGCCATTTTAAAGATATTTTAGTAGCAAAAGAAGGGAAACTTTGCAGATTCTTTAGATCACAGGCTCACAGGATGATAGGGGCTGGAAGGGACCTCCAGAGATCATCCAGTCCAACCCCCCTGCCAGAGCAGGACCACAGAATCCAGTGCAGGTCACACAGGAACACATCCAGATGGGGCTGGAAAGTCTCCAGAGAAGGAGACTCCACAGCCTCTCTGGGCAGCCTCTTCCAGGGCTCTGGGACCCTCACAGTGAAGAAGTTCCTCCTCATGTTGAGGTGCAACCTCCTGTGCTGGAGTTTCTCTCCATTGCCCCTTGTCCTATCCCAGGGTGCAGCTGAGCAGAGCCTGTCCCCTCCCTCCTGACCCCCAGCCCTCAGATATTGATAGACATTTATTAAATCCCCTCTCAGTCTTCTCTTCTCCAGACTGAACAGCCCCAGGGCTCTCAGCCTCATAAATCTTAATCATCCTTGTAGTCCTCTGTTGGACTCTCTCCAGCAGATCCCTGTCCCTCCTGAACTGGGGAACCCAAAACTGGATGCAATATTCCAAGTGAGGTCTCAGCAGGGCAGAGCAGAGCAGAACCTCCCTGGATCTGCTGGACACACTCCTCTGAATGCAGCCCAGGATCCCATTGGCCTTCTTGGCCCCCAGGGCACATTGCTGTCCCATGCAGAACTTGTTGTCCACCAGCACTCCCAGGACCTTCTCCACAGGGCTGCTCTCCAGCAGATCCCCTCCCAGCCTGTACTGCTGCAGTTTATTCTTCCTTCCCAGGTGCAGGACTCTGCACTTATCCCTGCTGAGCCTCATGAGGTTCCTCTCTGCCCAGCTCTCAGTCTGTCCAAGTCTCTGAATGGCCTCACAGCCTTCAGGTGTCTCAGCCAAGCCTCCCAGTTTGGTATCATCCTATTTTTTCCCCACGCTGTGTTTATGTCACATGCAGACATCGGTTCAGACAGGCTTCAATAGGAAATGCTATTTGTTAAGTTAGCATGGGTCATATTCTGTGCCCAACAACTTCTTTGAGAAGTTTAACTCTCCACAGAATGCATTTTAGGTGAAGAAAAATCTCAGAAATTCCACACAGAAAAGGTGGGATTCCGAAGTGCAGGACAGTCAGCCCGTTGCACCACTCTTGGTCCCTAACACTTCTTTTTCTGCATTTCAGGGAAAAAAGTGAAAAAGCAAGGAGGTGAGTAAAGACATCACTGGTTTTGCAGCCCAGGCATCAGACAGAACTATCTTCATAGCAGCAATTATCCTTGAACAGAATTTTTAATTACATTCAGCATCCCAGAGATCAAGAACTGCCCAAAGAGAGAGCAAAACAGGTAATGACAGACCTGTGGTAAAACATCACTTTATGACTCCAAAATACTTGTTAACACTTTCCTGACCTTTCTGTCCATCTAGCCACTGCTTTTCAGCCCAGTGCTGCCACTCAGTAGAGCTGGTGCATTAATTCCAGCCCTTTCAAGGCAGCCAGCTCTGACAGGCTGACTTGTTTTCAATGTATTTTAATAGACAAATAAAGGTCTCTGAGTGCCAACAAGTCTGCATACTTGGGATTGAGCACTCAAAGACATGAGTGATTAACATCTAGTGATTTTGCAAGACAAGTTCATAGGGGCTATAAATACAGCACATAGCTACAGAACAGCACACAGCATCAGAAGACTTCATCAGCCAGACATCTGAGAACCAGGAGAGAGATGCAAAGCATAAAAGAAATCAAACCTTCAAAACCAACATACAAAGTATTTGATGAGGCAACATTGGAAGAATGAGTCTTACAGGAGCCTCTTTATCGTGTACAGATGCCAAACGTTTATTATTTCTCTTTAAAGATCTCCCTTGCATTATCCTGATAGGAACAGATACTGCGTGTCATGCCTGCCTTCCCACACTGTGCATCCCATAATGAACAGAATGAGCCTTCCAGGTACCTACCATCTCCTGACAGGGTACTGAAGATGGCCTGTTCTGATGCCTTCAGAGAGATTACGAGCAGGAATCCTAATGACCTTCCCAATCTGAGGCATGAGCATACGGCACACAAGCACAGAGTGCTGCAGCGCTCGCTAGGCTACCGTGGGTGCAAAGAGACATCCACCACTCAAACAGCTCTGCAGCCCATGATGCTGCTCAGGAATCTCCTTCTCATGTGCCTGAAAAAGCTTCCTCCACATGAATGAGTGCTCCTCCATCTCGCTGGAGCACCAAAGTGGCTGTAAGGCAGGGGCAGTGGCTGTGCTAGCTTACTGAGAGCACCCTGGGGTGCCTTATTTAGGTGGTACTAATGCCCAGCTCTTCCCTCCTGAAAGCAAGCAGAGCACAGGAACTTGCCTGTGAGCTCCCCAATGACAGGGTCGAGGACCATTTGGAAGAGCATTACAAGAGGGGAAAAGAAATCCACGACACCACTAACAAGCTCACTCAGGAACCTCACAGTGCTGATGTAGGGAGCAGTGACTGGCATGCCAAATATAAGATATACCATCTACCCTCTACCAGACAATGCTCTCTGCCTTCCACTGGTATTTTGTACTGAGTCTGAGAAGCTTGCCTATGCCCACTGGCTGGAGAAAACTCTGAAACCAGCAGTGGCCAACGTTCTGCCCTTTTTTCCCTTCAGAAAACACATGCTGAAAGAGATGAACAATGGGAAGAAACAACCTTCATCTGTGTTAGCACAAAGCCATTTTTTCCCTCATTACAGCACACAAAAAAATGAAGCAGGGGGGAGGGCTGTATTTCCATTTAGCTTTCTTTGGGTTCCTTTCTTCTTTATTTCAGATTGGTCTCAAGCTAGAAAGGCTGAGAGGAATCTCCTGTTTACCTGGCAGACCCCAACTGTGGGTAAGGTCCTCACATCACAGTAGCACAAATAACATTTCCCCCTCCAATTATATTTGCCCAGTTTTCTCTTTTCCAGGTCAAAATGCAATAAAGAGTTTCAAGCACTGAACTGGGATGTCTACTCCTAAAAAGATTTCTCCAAAACAAAACAAAAAAACCCAAGAAAGGACAATTCAGAACTGACAAAGTCTCAGTTCTTTTCTACAGAAGCATTCTGAGGTCTATAAGCAGCAAAGAGTTTTGCATGTATCAGGCGACAGAAAGGGAAGGACTTTCCGTCAGGTGATTTTGAAATTCTTGGTCAATGCTTAACTTCATTTTTAACTTCGAAGTACAGAAGATCTTGGAGGCTGAAAGAATACACAGGTAAGGGCTGCCCTGAAAGTCAAACTTCCTAGGGCCGTTACCAATCTAAAAGCAGGCAATGAAGGCACATCAAGCTGTCTCCTGTACGACACCTCCCCTTGCTTTTGGTTTCAGAGACAGCTCCTAAGAAGTGAAAAGACAAAGTTCGTTTTGGCAAGTTTAAAACATCATCAGATCTTTCTGGCTGGCAGCATTGAAGGAGGAAAGGCAGTTTCACTAATTAAGATCTGCACTTCTGCTTTGACTTCAGTTTTTCAGGATGTTACTAGGTATTTAACAACATGGTACTCCTTCATGGCAGGGTGCAGCACCCGCAGGGCAGTGAGTAATGGTTTTACTCCTGCTTCAGTACTGGCAGCAGCATGTTGTACTGGAAAATGCACCTCTACTTCCTATCTATTTTTATAATCACTTTATCTATCATCTGCTTCATTTTTACCCCCACACACATGATAGAAATAAAACATGTAAGTCTCAGTCCCATGCTGAAATACATTCACAATGCTGCCATTGACTCAAGACAGCCAGCCAGCGACACTGACTTTGAAACCGAGGACGGCACTTGGCTCCGAACACTGTGTCTGTAGTCTGGATGAAAAATTCATGAGCTAAACCTTTTCATTTCTTTTAAAAACAGGAGACAAAATGAGGGAGTCATCACATAGCCAGGGAATGAGTCTAAATCAAAACCTGGGATATCGTTCTAAGGAAAGTAACTGGTAATAGAGACAAAGCATCTTTTCTCCTCATAACAGAAAAGGGACAGGATTAAGTTATTTTATGCCATGGCTTTTTTGCTTTCCTTAATTGCAAAAGTATAGGATACCAACCAACCATAGCAGTAAGATACCAGATACAAACCAGACATCTGTACTGTTATAGGCCTGTGTGTATTTTGCTGCAGCCCTGAAGTCATATATAGCACTGAATTCTGGTTTATTCATAAGCCTTCCAGTTCCTCTAAACACAAAGAGTACTTCTGGTATTTTGTGAGGTAGTACTAGCTGTCAGAGTGACAGCTGGCAGGAACTCTGAATTGATGGGTCTCTGTAACTGACACACATGAGCTCTGTATTAGCTCTCACAAGATGCACTGTTTACTGAAGATGATTAGCCGTGAGTAAATAATGAGTCACGACAGCCTTAAAAAAGCAAACACAGAGAGTTAAAGAATAATTTTTGACATGGGTAAACAGCACTGAAAATCAAATTGCTTATGTGTGTTTTTCCTAATAAAGCGTGCAATATTGGAAGAGCAATAGAAAATAACCATCAGTTGAAAGTATGCTGGAAGATCTTGGAAGATGCTTTCACACGACTGTAAAGCACCAGTTACAGACGAACAAGTAAAGGCAGTCTTAAAACACACAGAGGAACAAATGGGAGAGGGGAATTCTGTCGTTCTTGGTGGGGTACTGCACTACCCTTAGAAACAATACAGACCACTGAAATACTACATACTGGCAATCAGGCAGAAAAGTAGTACTGCAAATCTACTGTAACACTCAGACAATCTGTTGTTTTTTAGTCTGTGTTATCAGACACCTACCTAGAACTCTGAGAATTTACTGCTGGGGAACTCATCTCCAGACAATCATTGACAGTGAAATCACAGTATCACAGTATCACAGTAACTAAGGTTGGAAGAGACCCCAAGGATCATCAAGTCCAACCTGTTCCAACAGACCTCACAACTAGATCATGGCACCAAGCGCCACGTCCAATCTCCCCTTGAACACCTCCAGGGACGGCGACTCCACCACCTCCCTGGGCAGCACATCCCAATGACGAATGACTCGGTGAAGAACTTTCTCCTCACTTCGAGTCTAAACCTCCCCTGGCACAGCTTGAGACTGTGTCCCCTTGTTCTGGTGCTGGTTGCTACCTTCTTCATCACAGCTTGTTTCTAATTACAGCTTATTTCTAATGGGACCTTATATATATCTGAGTTCAGCATTAGCTCCTCTGGGGAGTATGAAAGCAGAATGACATGATGAAAAATACGCTATCATGTCCATGCAAAACAGCACTCAGCTGTAAGAACTCTGCCTGCAACTGGTTGCTCCCATCCATTCTGCACAGCCACCCAGAGACCTCTCATCAACAGTTTTGAAAGAAAAATTAAACAGAAGATAGTGATTCTTGTGATATTTAAGCAGCTGAGAGTGGTGCCTCTGGACTGACAGCAAGAGTTGAAGACCATGAACATACTCTACTGTAACTGTGCTTTATCATATAACCTTCTGAAATGTTTCATTGTAAGGACTAATGCAGAACTAACTGGGGGCTCAAAAAAAACCAAACCCAAAACAAAATTAAGAACAACCACATTTAAGGACAGTAAGGTATTATGTGAAGACAGGAGATCCATGCACCAAGCCTGCTTTCTTTGAAATGCTGCTGTGTTCCAGCCACTGCTCTGAGGGCAGCTGCTGACCATGTGCAGAGTGCAGGATTCCTCAGCTGACCAATTCCTTAGCTGTCTAGAGCAAAACAATCACATTCCAGGTGTGCCAGGAACAACAGCCTCACCTTGGCACCCTTGGGTTGGAACATGCTGCAGAAGCCACCTCCTCGACATGCTGGCACCTCTCACTGGGAAAAGATTTCAGCTTAGAGATGTGGTTGGGGTTTACTGGCTAAGGGACTGATAACAGAGTACAGAAACAGCCACTCTGAGCAAGAGTTACCGGGGTTAGGAACAGGCTGGGGGGTTAGGGCTGCTAGGGACTTCTGCTTCTGTTAGTTAGCTTCTTCTGGCACAGGGCTCTGGTGCAGGGATGCTGCTAGGGATATGCTCAGGACTTCTGTTAGCTGCTTCATCTGTTAAGGGCTTCCAGGACTTCTGCTGTTAAGGACACTCTGAGACTCTGCAATGCAAGGGATTCTACAATGCAGCAATAAAGGACTTCTGAGATTCTCTGCTCTCTGCATTTCTGCAGTCTCGTTGCTATATGGCAGCAGGGTTCGTGCCCTCATTTGTGACTCAATGGCCCCTAAAGCGGAGGAACAACACTGCTGTATTGGAAAATGATCCAGGTTGAAAGAGATGCTGCCCAAAAGTTAGCCAAAATGCTCTTTACTTAACATGTTATGTTCTGACATTAAGGAAGCCAAAATATAGCTGAACATTTCATGAGGATTAAATAGCCATGTTATATTTCTTGGGGAAGCTGAGCAAACCACTGAAGTTTTATCATGACACCTCTGTTCGAGGCTGGGTATGGACACCACGTATTTGTGGAGTGCTGTCTAGCTGGGATACCAAGTAACCAGGGAAACACCAAACCAACCCCGTAGTTCTGACATGGAGACAGGGCTGCTTTTCCCACTTTCTTCCCTTGCACATTGATCCTGAAGTAATCTGTCAGGTTTTGACCAATCTACAACCCCCATTCAGAGTTCAGGTTTTTGAGATTTTAGAAGTTTATGACTTAAAATAGCACAAAGTTGTAATAATTTAACAGCATGTCTTAAGAAGAACAAAACACCTAGTGAGATGGCCAACCACAGAAAGGATCACAGGATCACAGGATGTTAGAGGCTGGAAGGGACCTCCAGAGATCATCAAGTCCAAGCCCCCCTGCCAGAGCAGGACCATAGAATCCAGCACAGGTCATACAGGAACACATCCAGATGGGGCTGGAAAGTCTCCAGAGAAGGAGACTCCACAGCCTCTCTGGGCAGCCTCTTCCAGTGCTCTGGGACCCTCACAGTGGAGAAGTTCCTCCTCATGTTGAGGTGCAACCTCCTGTGCTGGAGTTTCTATCCATTGCCCCTTCTGCCATCCCAGGGTGCAACTGAGCAGAGCCTGTCCCCTGCCTCCTGACCCCCAGCCCTCAGATATTTATAGACATTTATTGAATCCCCTCTCAGACTTCTCTTCTCCAGACTAAACAGCTCCAGGGCTCTCAGTCTCTCTTCACAGGGACAATGCTCAAGTCCCCTAAGCATCCACTTGGTCTCTGTCTCTCTTGAACTGGGGAGCCCAAATCCAGACACAGTATTGCAGGTGTGGTTTCAGCAGGGCAGAGCAGAGGGGGAGGAGAACCTCCCCAGCCCTGCTGGCCACAGCTTTCTTGATGCACCCCAGGATCCCATAGGCTCAAGGGCACATTGCTGTCCCATGCAGAACTTGCTGCCCACCAGCACTCCAAGGTCTTTCTCTGTGGAGCTGCTTTCCAGCAGGGCAGCCTCTAACCTGTCCTGGTGCCTGTTGTTATTCCTCCCCAGATGCAGGACCCTGCACTTGTCCTTACTGAACTTCCTGAGGTTTGCCTGAATCTAACTCTGCACCCAAATAATGCATTTACTAAGAGAAGTTCAGCTATTAACCTACAATATGTTCAAGACAAAATATGTGCTGTGCTGCACATTGAGAGATAGAAAGAGTACAGTATCTTAATTCAGTAGGTTTTGTTACATTTGTTGAATTATGTCACACTGATTAGAAAACATCAGCCTGGATTAAAAAGAGAAGAGTATTAATTGCTTTAAACATTAATACCACTAGCTAACTGATACTGAGTTTTCACAAACTTTTGCTAAGTTTTTCTGTAAAGGTGTCAGGAATCAAGAAATAAAATTCACCAATGAGATTCTGCAGTACATCAGGAAAGGAAAAATAAGTGAGATGGCAAAATGAAGCATGGTAAAAATATAATCCCTAAATCAAGATATTAGGCTTGCCACACATACAGATGCAGATGGCTGGCTGTACTGATTCCAAATTTAGTACTGCATATACAACTTCCATCTTATAAAGACACTGTAAGCAGGGAATTTTGTGGGCAAACTGCTGATCTTTGGAAAACATTTAAGCTTGTCTCACCTATCTTCATTTTTGTCATTCTCATTTCTCTAGCAGCAATAACCACTGAAGGCAACCTCATAGTAAGTTTCCTTCTGGAGCCTTGATCACAAACACACCCCCCCCCCATTTCAAATACTGCTGGAAGATACACATCTAGTAAACATAATGTTTGCTGAATTTCAAGAGCCTTGCTTGGAATCAGAACTTTTTCTTTTTGACATAGAATCACAGAATGGGCTGGGCTGGAAGGCACCTCCAAAGCTCATCCAGTCCAACCTCCCTGCACTCAGCGGGGCATCCCCAGCTAGATCAGGCTGCCCAGGGCCTCCTCGAGCCTCACCTTGAATATCTCTAGGGATGGGGCCTCAAACACCTCCCTGGGCAACCTGTTCTGGTGTTTCACCACCCTCATAATGAAGAACTTGTTACTAACATCCAATCTGAATCTACTTTTCTGTAGTTTGAAGCCACTGCCCCTCATCCTGTTCCCTGCAGGCCTTTGCAAACAGTCTCTCTCCAGCCTTCCTGTAGCCCCCTTCAGGTACTGGCAGGCTGCTATTAGGTCTCCCTGGAGCCTACTCTTCTCTAGGCTGAGCAGCTCCAGCTCCCTCAGCCTGTCCTCATAGCAGAGCTGTTCCAACCTCTTGATTAATCTTATGACCTGCTCCATCAGGTCCATGTATCATGTATTACTTCTGGGCACTATATAAGGTCATAATCTGCCTTTGATACTCACCAATGCGACATCCATCTCTGATACTATGAAAGAGGCAGCTTGTTCACTGCTAAAAACAGTGTTGAAGAAAACACATCCAAGTAAATTACAGTAATGTATCACAAAGACTGATGGCATCTGCTGGCTGTAACCTAGCAGCTCAGATTTGCTATGCTGATAACAGTATGTACACACAAAAGGAGTAACACCAGGCATCATTTGTTCTGACTCAAAAATCATCTGTCCAAAAATACAAAAAGCACACAACAAACATGAATCCCCAAAGATTATCCTCAATACAGACAAACTCAGCAGAAGTAAGCATTTAAACTGTAACTTCTGAGCTGCCCATCTGCTTCCCCACTTAGCCCTGCTCTCCAGATGGGAAAACAGGTGAGGTCTCCAGTTACTCATATGTTGCTCTGTAGTTTTGCCCACACCCTTCTTCGTGTTACACCATCACCCAAGTGTTGTGAAATTTGGATCTCCTAACAGAGGTTGCAGCTGTTAGCCTCCATAAAGCCAAAGGTAAAGCTTAGTCCTACTCTATCCCATGCCTTGTAGCATCTGCCAGGTTCAGCCTCTCCAATTCCTCCAGCCTAGTACTATTTCTGGGTTTAAATGGGTGTTCTTCTAAGGAGAAGAAAAGAAAAACCTAATACTCAGGTTTTCACAACCCTAATTTGCAAATTGTTTCAAGCTTTTCAAGATCAGATTACAGTAATACTACACTACTCTCATTTTCCAAACACAGATTGGCTGACAACTGTGCAGGGCACACAATGCATTTACTGCTTTCAGCTGGCCATGATCACGAATGACTTACACAGAGTTCAGGAGATCACTGCAAAAGCATGGGATGTTCCACTCATCCAAAACTATCTGAAGGAACAAGAGCTAAAGAAATCTTGACAAGATTAGGCATGATGCATCAAGAACAAAACATCAGCAACAAAGCATTGGGGGGGAAAAGTTAAGACTGTTGATTCAGTCTTGTAAATCTGGACTTAGGAGGGGCAAAGGTCTGCCTTTAAGTATCTTCCTGGCACCATGAAGTAATTAATTCAGCTGCAGACTGAATTAATGGCTGTCAAAAAGGACTACAGCTATGTTTTGAAGGGACTCAGCTAAAGTTCTAATTTGGCTTGGAGCTGAACTGCACCAATGGGACTCCAGGCTTTTCATCTTCCTGCATGTTATGCTTGCGTGGACAGTGAGCAACATCCCGGCAGCAATCCACCTACCCTTTGCCTTCTGTCTCTAAGGTGAACTGCTGACATGATTTTCTGCTAGTTCTCATGAGCTGAGGAAATAAAATAGGTAGAAAACATTGAGAAATAGAAAAAACCAGTAGCCTGTTGCAAAACACAGGTTAAATTGATGTGAACTTCTATTACAGGCATGAATTTTCAGCTGACAGTGTGGGCAAGTTTGAGTTATGAGTAAAGGTAAGGAGATGTCTAGTACCTGCCTTGGCTGCCAGCCAGTGTCCACACTGGGCTCCACAGGGCTGCTTCAGGAGTAGCAGTAATGGGGAAGGGAAGAGTTCAGTTTTTGTGGCAGCAACTCAACTTCTTTCTTACTTTCAGAAGTTGGGTTTCTTGTTAGGGAGATAGAACCCAAGAAAATCTAGAAGAGCTCTGAAAGCCGAATTGGGCAGCAAAGATCAAGGAAGAGAGGACAAGGATTCACAGAATAGCTTGCTTATGTAAATGGGGCTCCTTACACTTGCATTCCTATGAGCAAGGCATGATCAGAAAACGACTCCTAAATGGCAGCCAAACCCAGGCTACTTTTCATGCCTTCATACCCCTCCCTACAGGCTCAAAGGCAGTGATCCTGAGCATTGGCCCCTTAGGTGCAAAGGGAAGAGCACAAATTCTGCTTCTAATTTTGAAGTAAGCTCGGGACTTTGATGTGTGCATGGAAAACACATTTAGGGCACTTTTAAAGTCACAGAGCAGCTTAAATTGTTTGTGTAGACAGAAGTGGTAAGATTTGCTCTCTGTTATTTTGGCATGAATCCATATTTTTGTTGACTCCCCTGAATTTATTGTGGGCAAGCCTGGCAGACCAGCTTATTTTTAACGTTTGCTCTGCACTTCCCATTAAACAAACCTATCTTAAGCCAAATGAATTGCAGTTCCCCATATCAGACTGCCCACCTCAAGATAAACTTTCAGAGTTTCAGTCACAGAATGGCTGAGAATGGAAAGCACCTCTGCAGACTATCTAGTCCAATGCCCTGCTCAAGCAAGGTCACCTGGAACAGCTGCCTAGGACCATGTCTCTGTTGGTGTTCAAGCAGTCACAGTGATCTTGCTCTTTCTCCACAAGCTGCTAAGGAAATGTGCCTTGCTTTCCTATATGCAAGACTTTAGACTCTCTTTAATCTACTTGAGTTCTGTTCCTTGAACAGAACTTGTAATTTGGCAAGCAAGGTCTTTATGACACAATGAATCCTGCTGCCCCCATGAAAATCTAGTAAGAAAGGGGAAACAGGAGAGTGGAGTTTGCCTAAGTTTATTTATGCTCCACAGAAGTTTTTAGGGTGTTTAAAAAACCAAGAGGGTACTAGGGACACTGCAACTCACTCTGCCAACAGCAGGAGAAGGGCACCTGCCTTCAGTGTCCAGTTCTGGGCTCCGCAGTTTAAGAAGGACACTGAAATACTTGAACGTGTCTCCGGAGGGGGTCTCGAGCACAAGCTCTATGAGGAGAGGCTGAGGGAGCTGGGGTTGTTTAGCCTGGAGAAGAGGAGGCTCAGGGGAGACCTCATTGCTCTCTACAGCTACCTGAAAGGAGGTTGTAGCCAGGTGGGGCTTGGTCTCTTCTCCCAGGCAACCACCAACAGAACAAGAGGACACAGTCTCAAGCTGTGCAAGGGAAGTTTAGGCTTGAGGTGAGGAGAAAGTTCTTCACAGAAAGAGCCACTGGCCATTGGAATGAGCTGCCCAGGGAGGTGATGGATCACCATCCCTGGAGGTGTTCAAAAGAGGACTGGATGTGGCACTTGGAGCCATGGTTTAGTTGTCAGGAGGGGTTAGGTATTATGTTGGACAGGATGATCTCTGAAATCTTTTCCAACCTGGTCGATTCTGTGATTCTATGACTGATCAGATGCAGCAGCTGGGGCAACAAACAGAACCTCCTGTGAGGAAATGGGGTTGAGGATGCAACCTCCACACGCAAGACTCTTCAAGGAAAGCAAATATCCTTAGTGTCCCACTCCCATTTCTGGCCAAGAGTAGTGACGAATAAGAAAGAGCAGGGAACAGTTTACAACAGGTGAATGTTGTTCGGTATGTGGATTAGACATCTTCATGGTGTGGAGTTAAAAGATATTTTACTCAAAATTTGCAATACCCAGTAACAAATCACCATTCCATGTGTGCAATTCAGCAAGACCACATGCTCCCCACATTCTGCAGAACCAGCTGCATTGCCTAGGATTTGATGTTGGGAACTTTCATTGTTTCAGATAAAGTTAAGAGGAACTCTAGTATTCAAACACAAGTATTACTGCATAACACTAAGTATTCAGTATCACTAAGGTTGGAAGAGACCTCAAAGATCATCGAGTCCAACCTGTCACCACAGACCTCATGACTAGAGTAGGGAGGCCACTACTGCCCACTGCAGGCTTGAACTCAAGACCTTCCCATTAAGGGCCTTATGTGCTACCAACTGAGCTACATTTGCAGTCTTTAAGCACCTTGTAAAGTGAAACAGTACAGTTTGTGGATTCTAAACCTTATCTGTATGTACTCAAAAATATGTCAATTAAGGCTGCATAATCAACCTTAACTCTGGTATTTCTTTTCCTTCATGCTTCACCTTACAACCTTACTAATCAGCGAGTCATGCAGCTAAACAGTTGACCCAAATTCTCTGGCCCAACTTAGCTGTTTTATTCTGGTCAAATAAAGCACTTCAATAAATCAGATCACTTCAGTAAGTCACATCAGTGAAATGGGAACAACATAAAATACACACAGTTCAACACTGGATCACAGGGTTGGAAGGGACCTCCAGACATCGAGTCCAACCCCCCTGCCAGAGCAGAACCATAGAATCTAGCACAGGTCACACAGGAATGCATCCAGATGGGTCTGGAAAGTCTCCAGAGAAGGAAACTCCACAGCCTCTCTGGGCAGCCTCTTCCAGTGCTCTGGGATGCCCACAGTGAAGAAGTTCCTCCTCATGTTGAGCCCAGAACTGGATGCAATATTCCAGGTGAGGTCTCACCAGGTCAGAGTAGAGGGGGAGAAGAACCTCTCTGGATCTGCTAGACACACTCCTCCCAATGTACCCCACTGCACTTGAAGTACTCTGTGTTCCAGACATAACTTTATCTGTATTTGTAGAAATAAAACTATAATATTTATTGTAGCCTTAGAAGTAAAATTTGGCAGAAGTATTTCCTAGGCTAATACTGTTTTAATGTGTATATGCATGGGCATGTATATTCCAGATTTAGGCAGACACACCTGTACAGAATCTTCCTGTGTTTTAGGAAAATAAATGCAGTGCAGTAAGGTGTCTGATGGCTCGACAGAATCCCTTCCTTTTGCCGAAGCCAAAGTTATCCTAAGCCTTACACAGAAATGATGCAGCTCCCAATTAGGCTTTGAAGCACTCTGCACACCCCTCCATTTTTTACCCTTCCATAGCCCATTAAAAAAGAAAAAAGTTTGAAATACTAAAACGAACAAACAAAAAAGGAGTAAGTTAATAAACCATGGGCCTAAAAGAATTTTCATGTAAAGCTAGAAAGCAGATGGCATGATGTCACATGAAGGCAATCCTACATGTTAAGAGTTGCAGGGAGGTAGGCAAATGGCCCAGGAATTACAGGACTGTGCTAAAGGCCAAAGGGGAAAACAATGCTAAGGAAGAAAGATCTTTCATGTATTAGTGCTCACTCTTTCTACAGGTAAAAAACCAAGAAGCAGTAGCAGCAGCACTCCATAGCTGCTGAAGTACAGCTTGGCTGGAGCACATGGCGTGTAGCTGGCATAGCTGAGTCAAGGGAAATAACTTGGGTGGGAGGAACAGAGTTAACAGGACACTAAAGGAGGCCAAGGAGCAAGAAAGAGGATGTGAAGGTCTGAAAATCCATGAAGCATGAGAAAGTAAAAAGCCTTGAGTTCAAGGACTTTGTACAGAAGTAGACAAACATGACACCACTCAAGGAAGCTGGCTTGCAATGGTGACAAACCCAGCTCTTCTTACCCACAGAATGGTATTTTTCTTGTAAATATTTTTTAAATGGCTCATACATGTGTGTCACCAAGAAATCAGTTACTGAGAGACTGGACAGTGACCCAACTACTTACTCAGCTGACAAACACTTAACACTTTGTTTCAAAGAACTCTTTTATTTTCCTATCACCACATCTGTCCCAAAGCATATCCCAGAGCCAAACAATGTTGTTGCTGTACCTCTGTGGCTTACAGTTCATTCCCACCAACTTCCAGGAAGCAATCCAGAACACATTCAAACATCAGTGTCAGAACAGGCAAAAATATTTAGCAGGTGAACAGAACTAATGATCTTCCCTCCACGCTGAAAAATGCCTGCATCGTGTGTGCAAACATATCGGCAATCTCATTCTACATGTAGCAACTGCACTCCTTCTGCATCTACTGAAGGAAGAACTTACATTTAGACTTGAAATTCGCTTCAAGAGACATTGATCTTCTTGCCCTGTTTTCTACCTCACCATCAGGCAGCTTGACAATCAGTCCTTTATTTGTTCCAATGTAAAACAGAACCCTAATTTATTGGGCTAGGTTCACCGGAGGACACAGAACAGCTCTGCAGTTTAGAATGATCACACTGCTTTCATGGGCACAATCTAATTATAACATAAGAGTATTTGCTGGTTTAGTTCATCACTAAAAATTATTACAATTTGTGTATTTAGGAGACTTGAGAATATACACATTCTTTTTCTTTTAAACTGGTTTGGTCCTTTTTTGTCTAATTTATTGGTTTAAGTGCCACACAACTTCCAATAAGCTACAATAGGTCAGAATAAGATGAGAATTTTCATGACCAAAAGCACAGCATTGAGTATAAAGTTTCATTTTCATGTATCAAAAAGGCATGTTGTTTGTTTTCATTTTGTCTAGCTGTAGGCTGTTACATGCACACTGGCAGTTTGACCATAAACAGGAAAACTTAACAACAGAACTGACTTTTCCAACCCATCTTTTTACTTGCATTGTCCCCTTGCCATTACCATGTTTAAAGCAAAATGGTTGTGATGACTAATGGGAATGATCTCTTTCACGTGCTGTGAATTAAACGAGAGGAAACAACTTCAGCAAGATTCCATTTATTCAAAATGTCCTCTGAGAACACATACAACCAAGTAAGTAATTGCAGAAAGACAATTTAAAAAGCTTCACACAGAAATGGTATTTATGGTCTGCCCTTGATTTTCACAGCAGAGGCTCTCAACGCATGCATTGCTTATTTAGTCATCCCGGTAACGCAGGGAAACCCCACGCTCATCCCTGAGAAGAGAGAGCATTTCTCCATTGCACACTGGCAAGTTTAAAAGGCAGCAGCAGCAGCACTGCCACACCAATGGCCGTGTGAATTACTCTTATTCAACTTGCTTGCTGGGCTAAACTAACCCAAACAGACCCCTGGAGTATCAGATCACTACTGCATTTTCCAGGACAGATTCCCTCAAACCACTTGAAGGCCTCATCTCAGTTCAGCAGCTAGAAGGACAGTACCTTTGTGACTTAGCAAATGCTACTGTCCTAAAGCCAAAGAGCTATAGAGCAGTCTGTATGCCATTTTTCGTTATTTATTTGTTTAGGTGAGGTCATGCAGCAGAGGATCCAGGACTGCAGACCACATCCATTTCTGAAATGTATAGAGCAGGGAACAAAAGCAACCAGTGGGAATATTAAGAAAATCTTTCCTGACTGCCCTCTGGCCCTGTGTGCCAGGAATTTCAAACCTTCAGACACTGACCCTACTCTCTAGAAACCATGGCATGGATGTGCTGTCGTGTTCCCTGCAGGCATGTGGACGGTGCCCCAGCAGTACCGCCTCCCTTTCTCTAGATGCCACGTTCTGATAGGCTTTGGAAACCCAGCACAGGAATTGCTACCCTGTGCATTGTGGCACGGCTCTGCCTTCCGTCATGACAGCCACCTCCAACTAAAGAGTACATTAGATTGGCTGGAGGAATGAGCGCTTCCCAAGCCTAGAAGAAAATCCAAGGCACACAGGCTCAGACACAGGTAGGACAGAAATTGTCCTACTGTCCTTCTCATGACTTCCAACCTCTCAGGCTATTTACATGAACTTCTTTCATATCCATGCTTCTTTTGCCCTCTGCAACTTTTAGTAGGAAGCAAACCCCCAATCAGTAAACCAGAATATGATGGAGGAGAGATAATGAGCTCCAGAATTTCCTTTTCCAAGGAGCCAAAATTTCTGTCTCGCCCTTCCAGCAGCAAATGAGATTCTTGCTGGGGGATGTCCTGCCTCAAATCAGGTGCGTTTTTTCAAGGTTTCAAGCAGAATCAAATGTCAAGACAGGCTACACTAGACAAAAAGCTCTGACAAACTTCCCTTTTCTTCCTAAATTTCGTCTTGGGTATGTTCAAAAATCCAGCCAAAAGTCCTGCCCATCATCAACAACAGAGATGCTAAAAGAGGATCTATGCCTTCTGGAAGGCATTATTTTGCATGCTCCTTTGTGGAACATCAGTATCTGTTATCACTGAGAACTTTCTTCCCCTCACCTTTGAGAAAGAAAGAAAAAGAAAAAAAAAAGGGGGGGGGGAGGGGAAATGGGGGAGGAAAAAAAAAGAAGGAGGAAAAAAGGGGAAAAAAGGGAGAAAACAACCATATCCTTAAAAAGGGAAGTAACACACACATCAGAGAAAGCCCAGCTTGTAACTTCGGATGTCCCAATACCATCAACTTTTTGACAAATACCTGAAGGAAGCTGTCTGCAGGGTAAGCAGCCTTCAGCACAACCAGATTCATTTTTAACAAGATCCTCCACTTTGGGGGGAATTCATAACAAGCATACATCTTGGGCTCATGTAACAGGAAATGCTCAGATCATAAAATTCAGGCTGTAGCATACGAAAGGGTGAATAAAAAAAAGCAGCAGCACTTTCAACTCAGCAGAAGAACATTCCCACATAGGAGAAGGAGACGGCACAATAAAATTGACTTTATGTAATGACTTGGCTATGCAAGGCATTTCAAAAGCACTGAACAATTTGGAGTAGCCATGATGTGCTCAACACTAGCTTATAAGAGACTTGATCTAAGTCCACTAAAAATCAGTGGGAGATTTTCCACTGACTTGAACAGACTTGGTTTGAAACCTTTCATCTCTGAGCACCAAGAGTCCACATAGTTAAAAGCTGATACAAGCCACAGCTAAATTCTCCCTCTTCCAAAATGGAGCCACAAGACATTTAAATTTCCTTGGGACAATCCAACAGCAGTGCCTTTGGTTTCACAAGGACTAGATTATTCCATCATTAGCAAGTAACAATGGAACATACCAGCTACATACCAGCTCATCCAAAGGCCACCAATTCAAGTAAAGTGAAGGAAGGGTGAGACTAATTTAAGGGTCCTGGGACTAAGATGAAGAGCGATTTTGAGCCACGTCGTAGGAAAAAAAACAACCTCTTGTGAGGAAGCAGCAAATCTGGATTTGTAAAACTTCTGTCACCAGCTGTTCTGTGAGAAAATGAAAGGTTGTTCCTCCCAGTGCCATAGTCAAGCTGCTTCACTTTTAAAAAGGCTACACATTTCAATAGTGGTATTATTTACAGTCCAAAGTAAGAGAAAGAACTCAGGTTGCTTACTGTGAGGCAATACTGCTAACTAATTTAATTGCACTGATTATGATAAAAGTCTCCTGAAAATTACCTTTTTACTACGGAAATGTCTTACAAAGAGCAAACCCTTTACTCTGGATTGTGTTGATTTTTTTTTTCCAGGCGTTTATTCAGAAGTTGGAGCTGGGAAAACAGAAACCAGGAAATCTGGTAAATTGTCTCAACACACAAGTAGTACTGAACTGCAAAAGGAAAACAAACCATTTTCTAAAAGGATCCACGCTATCAATTATGCAAACATATTTACAGTAGACTACATTTGGTAAATAAAAGCTAAATATATGACTAAAGCTAGCAGACGGCTCTGGTTGAACGTATGAATTTTGTGTTAACAGAATAAAACACATACTGTAGGGAAAAAAGTCTGCTTCTCCCCCCCGAGTCAGGGCTGGTATTTATTGCACAATGTTAACGTGTCTTGTTCTTTCCAGCACCTGGACCACAGGAGTGCAAAAAAGGTTTCTGGGGTCCGGGCATCTATCGGGCTCCTGCCGCTCAGCAGAACAGGTGCGACCATTCCTACCGGCAAAGGGCTTCTTACGGCTGCAAATTTTCCCTTTACCTTCTGGCCCACAGGCTGCCTGATCAACCCACCCTCAGCAGCTTTCGAACCTCTGCTTTCTATATTTAGTTAACAATTAACACGTTCGGCTTTTTCAACTTCATGGATTTCTGTTGCTGTTGCTTTAGAAAGTAAAAAACTTCAACGGATAAACTTTTATAGGAGAAATACCACCTATGCTGCGAACATAAATAAGGAAACGCCGTCAGACACGCTCACCGCCACCGCCCCCCTCCACCTCCGACGCCCGCCGTGACGAATAACGCTGGTGCCGGGGATCCGATCCGATCCGATCCGATCCCCTCCCTGCCGGGCCGCCGTTTGTCCCTTGCCGCCCCCGGATGCTGCGGGCGGCGCCCCGACGGGCCGGCGAATCTCCCTCTCCGGCAGCGTTTGTGTGCCGCTGCCATCGCTCTCCCCGCCGGTGACGGCTAAATATAGTGAGCGGCTTGCCTCCCCCGCGCTCGCCCCGCAGCCCCCCGGGCGGGTGAACGGCCACGGAGGTGGGCAGCGCAGCGCGCCCCCGAAGCGGCCCGGGACGCCAACCTGCGCTGCCGGCACCCCCTGCCCGCCGCCACAGCGCCCGCCCACGCCTGCGGCCGGGACGCGCTGTCCTCCTCCCACACCGAGGGGGAGGCCGGGTGACTTACCGGCGGAGCAGAGCGGCACGCCTGCCCTGCGCCCCTCGCCGCCCGCCCGGGCGCGGCGCGATACCTCTCGCCGCGTCCCTCCCGCCAGCCGCCGTCTGGCTGCGGACGTGACCTGGATTCCCCCCGCCTGCGCCGCCTCCTCCCGCGGGGCCGCGCACACGCCGCGCTGCGCCCCCCCGGCCCCTCCCGCTCCGCCGCCGCTCACCTCCGGCCGCGGCGACCCGCCTCGCCTCCGCGCCTCCTCGGCGCCCCGAGCGACGCGCGGCACAGCGGAACGGAGCGTTACGCAACGCGCCCCACAGCTCCTCCGCGCAGCGGAGAGGGTCGCCGGGAGGCGGGCGCGGGGCGGAGGGAAGCCGCGGTGGAGCCGAAGTCGCCCCCGGCGGCCACTTGTAGCGCCGCCGGGGCTGGCGCCCGCAGGCGGCCGGGATCCCCAGCCGGGATCCCCTGGTCGCTCGGGCGGCGCCCGGGCAGGGCGAGCCCCGGGGCGCTGCCGAGTCAGCCCCTTCTCTCCAGGGGCCCGGGCGGCGAGGTGTGGGGTCGGGGCTGCGGGCGGTGGGGGGGAGCCGCTGCAGGCACACCCGCGGCGCTTGTATGTCACCGAAATTAAAATCCCGCTGCGGTAACGCCAGAGCAAGCGGCGGTGGATCGCCCTGACAGTGACGGGCATGGGCAGAGGAAGAGGGCTGCCCCGTGGGCAGAGGCTGAAGGCAGCGGGTTTGTTAACAACTCTGCTGCAGGCACGGAGGCTGTGCCTCAGCCACGGTAAGCGGGCACCCAGGCCAGAGGCGGCTGCGTGCAAACACACAGTCAAAGGGCTTTTTCATCTCCCCTCCTGCGCCTTGCCCGGCGGTCCCGGTGATCACCGGCTGCCTTGCCCAGGGAGGCTCTGGTGCGTGCACCAGGCAGGCAGCGACGCCTCCGCCACGGGGGCGCTGGCAGCCCTGCTGGGTGCAGGTGGATGGAGGTCCCGTCCACAGGGACGCACAGTGAGGACTCTGCCTTTCCTCTCGCTGGCTTTGGGGATCTAGCCTGGCCCCAGGTCTACGTGTGAGTTCAGGCAGTCAGGCAGTCGGCCCATCCAGGAGTCAGCAGGGATGAGATGGTCTGCAACCAGCACACCCACTCTGACTGGAAAATGAAGGCTGACAGGTCTGTGGCCTACAGAACCTGGGGAAATTGAGTTTTGGAGCACGATTGCTGCACCTCGGCCCAGCAAATGCTGCTTCCTGCTCATAGTAAGCCAGGCGGGTTTGGGAGGCCGTGCGTTCCCTGGCCTTCAGTCACACTGGGAAGGATATGCTGGGAAAATGATGACAATACATCCCCACGTCCATCTGTAGTTCATGAGGCAGGGCAAACAAGGAAGAAGTGCCCAGAGTCTCATTAACAGCTATCAGCTTGTAAGATGGCGCCCAAAGTAACAGGCATGAAAGCAATAGCTACTTGAAAGAATAAGATCGGTTTGTTTTTCCTTAAGGAATTACAGGAATATTAAACCCTTCTTGCAGTTATAAATCATTTAATGCAAATCATTTAATTCAAACAGAGTTTTTACAGGCTCATGAGGCTCACTCATTTTGCCAAGAGTGAGTCATGTACAAATAAAATGAAACCAACAAAGAAAAGAGCTCTCATACCATGTGTATGTGGGTGATCCTTTGAAAAATTTGTAATTATTTTTTTAACCCTACCACAGCCAGGGAGACAGGTTTGTCAAGCAAGAGTGAACCGTGACAGCTGAGCTGTAACCCAACAACATCTAGTTTTCCCCTCACTCAGAAACAAACACAAGTCCCTTGCCAGGCTGCAGTGGCGTGGCTAATGCCAGCAGCAGCCCCTCAAAGGCTGCAGTTTCCAGCCCAAGCTGTGTACTCATATACCACGGAAGCAAAAGACTTTGCAAAGAAAATGGAAATAATGTTCAGTGATTAATACTTAGTAAAAGAATGCAGTAGGCAGTTAATCCCTCACGGGTTAGTTAAGGACATGAGTTAAACTTCATTCTTCACTCCTCATGTCATAAATATGTGCTGCTAAACAGAGCAGAGCATGAGCCAGCGGGGTGGTGATGCACTGCTCTGAAATGACTAAAATGCAGGGACACAAAGCCATGTGATGGTGACAACGGGAGCCTTGCAATGTGTAATCATCACCATCATATGAAACCATTTTGAAATGTCACTCGCTGACAGCAACAGCAAATACCTGTGGACACTAGAGAGGTATGGTTTCATAGTACCTTTTGATGCAGACTCCCTGCACCATGTGAAAGAGATACATCCGAGTATCTCCAAGTGCTCCCCTGGCCATCTACTTTTCATTTTGACAGACACATGGTTCTGGGTCCTCACACGACCACAGTCTTCCCTCCACCTGCTTGGCCAGAAGATGATACTGCACATGGACTGTAAGTCCCTTGTGCGCAGTAGAACAGAAGTGGAAGAGTCCAAGAGCACTTTGGTAAGAAGTCAAGGTGTTGCACTTAAGTCACCCAGGTCCAGTGCCTGATGTGGACACCAGTGGAGCAGAGGATCCCAGCTTTAGGCAATCAAGGACTGTGAGCCTTCTGTACGTATTTCAGGGCCTAAGGGTCTTGCCAATGAAACAGTGTTTTTTCCTTTTGTTTTTAACACACAGAAGTGACTTGGTACCTTGCTGGATTTCAGCTTTTTATGCCATATTGCTCTCAAGTTACATTTCCTCCTCCTAAGTATTTTTGTCTGGCTTTCATACCTTGGGGATAGGCAAGCAGGGGAGAACTTTAGTTGAGCTGGGCTTTCCAATAGTAATGGGCACCTTGTATCTGCCATCAACTGGCAGATTCCCTTGTTACTGTTTCTTTTTGACTCTTGTTCCCCAACAGATCTTTGATTTCAGAATGGTTGCTTGGTAAAATCAGTTCAGATACAAATACTTTGTTTTTCTCAGAAGTATTACACACGTCATCTGTTGTTTTTTGAGGAGAAGCATTAGTAATTTGTCTACAGACAAGCAGGCAGATAGTACAGACAATGAAAGGAGCTAAGGAAGCAGCTGAATCCCTTGATCACCTAGTACACGTTATCTGGTGGACAGAGGAGCCCCTAATCACTTTCTGAAGAAAGGTCTTCTAAAACATGCACATTTTCTTATTATTTGTAATTTCTCTGGCTTCTTACTGCCTCAGTCCTCTGAAACAGCATGGGGAAATGGCAACTGAAGACAAAGCCAGTCATGGTAAAGCAGCACACAATGTCAGTACTTTAAGATAACTCTGGAGTCTGCTGATTAAATAAGGACCTCACCTTTTGGCAGACAAAAAGAATCCAAGCTATTTCGCTTTACAAGCCTCATGAGGCATGTGGAAATCAGGCAGTATACATACTCTTTTTCATTTCTGAGACTACCAGCACAGCAGGAGGCCATCCTGTGTGGGTTCCTCTCAACCACAGATAAGCAGTGCGAATACATACAGCAAAACTACTAACCAGGACGTGAATACAGTAACTTTAGATTCATTTCCATTTATTATTAATGATAGCTGTGGCAAATTTTCTCTAAAGACTTCAAAGCATTCTGGTATTAACTGAAGGTATTTGGCCAACATGCTCCAGTCTTTGTCTAGGCAAACCTCTTATTTCCTGCATACAATTGATAGTAAACTGCTAATACTATATAACGTTTAATACTTTCCCTCTTTGCTTTCCATTTTACCATACAGTGGAATATATGTCTGTTTGAAGATTTCTGGGGAACCTTACCATAGCCTAATGTAATAATAGTACTTTGTTTTTACACAGAGATCCAATTCCATCCTGCTGTCAGAATTAGAGAGGAACCACAGTGGATGTGTGAGAACAGAAGAGAAATGAATCAAAGATGAGATGAACAGGAAAGAAAAATAACCAGAAGGAAATCAGAGAGAAAAAAACATAGAGGCACCATCCAACCTCCATAGTTCATACACATTTTGATCTTCCATGCAAAAACATAGCAGGGAATTTGTTTCAGGTTATGCAGGGAGGTACATGTCACAGGACATCAGTGCTCAGTCCACAAAACCAAATGAAGGGGGGAAAAAAATCTGAGCTGGAAGAAAACCAGCAAGATTAAGTTATCACAAAAAGTTAGTTTTAATATCTGTCTTTCTAAATTGCAACAGCACAGTACTGGGGAAAACAAGTCTTATCCTCCTACATTGAAGCAGGCTTCCAGACTAAACAGGAATTTGGCCATATTCTCATTTTTATTGCAAAAGCTGTTTTACTAAAAAAGGCTATTTGGACTGTCATCAAAGGATAATGGGGAGGATCAAGAAAGTTCTAAGTGGGTAAGAGAATTTATGGTTGATAAGCCAACCAATGGCTAGAAAATATGATGATGCAATCCAATGAAATCTCTAGCTCAGGAAATTCCCAAAGCCTCCAATGGCCTGAAGGTAGGAAATCCTAGTCTCTCTGCAAGCATCCTCTAGTCATCAGTCAGGCAAAGACAATGGGGCTAGGTGGGCTACTGGAAGATGCACACCCAGCAGTTCATACTTCTTATTCTCTGAAAAGATGAACGAGGCTGCTCTTGTCATACTGTGCTGACACCTGTGATGAACTTTTTAATGATCCAAGTCATGGCTCCAAACCTCATAAAATTTATACTGGACCTAGTTTGGATTTTCCAAAAATACACATTAGAAGCAACTCCACATTAATAAACTAATATTAATGGCAAAAGTAGGTGAAAAAATTACAGACCTGTAGATTTTCCTTCATACTGAATGGGATGGACAAAGTGTGAGGAGGGCACACTAGTAAGGGGATGCATTTAACTGACCTGCAGAGGAGTCTCTAGTTTGAAGTGGGTGTGACAGCACCAAAGGCTTTGGACACAATTCCCTTTGAGCGACGGACAAGACACTTTGCTTTCAAGGGCATCAAAGGAAGAGTGAATGGAGCTCTGAGAGAAGGTACTGGGAAGATGGCTAGAAGTTCTGTTGACACCAGATCCCTTGTCCTAAAACCAGTGTGGTTTCAGTTAAAAGGTTAGGGCTTGGAAAGGCTCCTAACTGGGTTACTTGGTGGGAAAGGTAAAACCCACTGCGGAGGAGATGCTTGATTTTGGAGGCCTGACAGAAGCAAGAGCTTTGCAAGTTCTCTCATCCCTAATCTTAGACCATATGGAGCTCAACTACCAGGTGGGTGGGTGTGTTGAGAGAACGTGCAGCCCATTGTATTCTAAATCAACTCATTCTTTGTAACTGAGCATTAATATGGAAAACATAGAAAGAAACATGAGAGGTGCTGAGAAATAACCTCCACCTTACAGTATAAAAAACCCCCACCACAACTAGGAATTGAGATTCTACCTTTCTATAATGCTCAGATCATAGAAGCCTGGTATCTCTCCACTGGAGAAGATGAGGACAACTACTCATTTCAGCATGTGAAAACTTGTCAAATAATGCATTAACAATTTCTATGCATTCTACATCTCTTGCATTAGCAGCATTTTGCTAAGCTTTAGTTTAGCATTCCTCAGCCACGGAGTGCATGAGATCACTTTACCACCTTCATCCTTTTAGCCTGGAGAAGAGGAGGCTCAGGGGAGACCTTATTGCTGTCTACAACTACCTGAAGGGTGGTTGTAGCCAAGAGGGAGTTGGTCTCTTCTCTCAAGCAACCAGCACCAGAACAAGAGGACAGTCTCAAGCTGTGCCAGGGGAGGTTTAGGCTGGAGGTGAGGAGAAAGTTCTTCACTGAGAGAGTCGTTAGCCATTGGAATGTGCTGCCCAGGGAGGTGGTGGAGTCACCATCCCTGGAGGGGTTCAAGAGGGGATGGGATGTGGCACTTGGTGCCATGGTTTAGTCATGAGGTCTGTGATGACAGGTTGGACTTGATGATCTTTGAGGTCTCTTCCAACCTTGGCGATTCTGTGATCCTGTATCCAATCACAGCTGGATTTCTGGAACAATTAAGAGACATGCACAGTTTTTGTTGAAGCATTTTGGTTCCTAAGTCCTCTTCAATGGAATGGAAGAGCAATATTACAATGGTGCTAGCAGAAATGCTATCATGGTACGGCACTGTAGTTGTGCTGTCCTGCCGGTGTTTGCCCCAAGTGTAGCACGCAGCACAGTGTATTTACCTACCCTGCACAGAATGTGACGCTGGTATTGTTCCAACTGTCATATTTCAGTAAATTCCAATTTAAACATGACTTGCCTGACACAGACAGAAAGCATCTCCTGAGTGTGATTATGGGCTTTATGTGGTGATATTTATGTTAATAGTATCTGAAAGAATAAATAGTTTCTTCCTCTAGAAAACCTGATCTTCCAGGCATCCCAGAAGATGCTTTGGAGGCCAGCTTGAAAAATCTCTCTGTAGGACCTGCCAAGGAAGAGTCCCACTTTAGACAAAACTCTGGCTTTTAGAAAGATCTTACTCAGTATACATACACTGCAGCAGAATGGCAGTGTCACCCAGCATGGATCAACTTCCCAGAGAGAAGTATGTCAGTAGAAGCTCTTGCTTGACTTATATAGAGTAACTAAAGTGTTACAAATTTTTATAGTTACCTGATCAGCTAAAACTCAGTGATGTCAAAGTAAAAAAGCTAATTATGACCTAAAAGCAATGAGAAGTATTATGGAAACACCTCCAGATCCCACCTGGTGCACTCAGACCTCCAGCTATAAATTCCTGGAACAAATTCTAAACTGGCACTACTATAATAGCTGGGTACCTTGTTTCTTTAGGATACACTAGAATAAGCAAAACATGAACAAACAAGCAATGGAGGAGTATCTAATTCCAAGATGCAGGAACCTCACGCTTGTTGACTTACCCCTCCTAGTCAGCCCTCTGACTACAGAAAAGGAATGATCTGCCAAATCTATACTTGGATACCAGGGCAATAAACAAATTAGAAGTGCACAGAGACAGGCTGAACAACTTGCATGTTGTTTTAAAATTACCTTTATAAAAGGGATGTCTTGGGGAGGAGCTGGGAATGTTAGAAACTGATGATGGCATACCCCGCCTGGCTTTCCTCCCTCCAGACCTACCACTCTTTCTTTCAATTCACTAGATCTTCAGGCAGACCAAGAGCAGGTGTTCTTTCTAAAGTCTTTTTAGAAAGCTGGCACTTACACTTTTAGCACCACAAAGAGGAAATGTTACCTGCTGAAACCACTTTTTAATGGTCTAACAATTTTTTTAGAAGAACAGAATGAAAGTGAGAGCCAGGCACAGGTTGCCCAGGGAGGTGGTGGAAGCCTCATCCCTGGAGGTTTTTAAGGCCAGGCTGGATGTGGCTCTGGGCAACCTGATATAGTGTGAGGTGTCCCTGCCCATGGCAGGGGGGTTGGAATTAGATGATCCTTGAGGTCCCTTCCAACCCTAACAATTCCATGATTCTGTGAAAGTGTCTTTCCTCCTGACTACAGAGTTCCTGATATAACATCATAATGATCTGAAGGGAGGAGGTTCTCTTATAAAAAGGTGTATTTACAGTTCACTACAGTGCCATGTTTCATCATTCAACACTGAAATCACCTATTCATAAAATATATATAGAGAGCTATATATATAATATATATATAGCTCTATATATATATAATATCTTGTGTTTGGAACTCTAATTGATCTTCCAAATGAGCTTTATTGATGGGAAACTGGCAAAATCCTACCCCATACTTTGGCAGCCCTTCAAAATGCCCAATTAGGTCAAATCAAGAAAGCCCTAGAACCCAATTACAGCAGCACTTCTAAGCCAAAATGCCCCTTTGTACTCTGCAACAGCTGCAACATTATAGGAAAAAGACCCAAAAGAAATCCCTCAATCATGATCTGGTTGTGCACCTGAAATACCAGCTCCATAGAAACAGGCCAAATAGCCACGCCTTGAACCACAACAGTTAACTGTAATTGCTCACAGATTTGCTCTTTATCAGTGTCATAAATGTCACCAAGCAGCTCACCAGAAGGAAATGTCAGACAGTTCCTTTATCTGTCAAGTGAATACTTGCTTCCCTTCAGCACTTTTCTGTAAATCTCATCTTCAGTGCTCTAATTTGATGTGTATAGAAAGTCTTCCCCCTTCTGTGAGTTCCACATGCTCTGTATCTCACCTGCATGTTTGTACATTAACAAATATGTTGACAATGTGATAAAAATAATCTTGGCAACAAGAACAATAGTGACCTTTATCTAACTCCTCAAGAACATGATCTTTGCTTCTCCATTACTACTGCATGTAGGTGGTGCATAGGGGCTGGTGGTCTGTCTGAGGTGTGTGTTGCTGCCAGTCCTAGTCCCACCACCCACAGTTAAGAATTAATTAGGACTTAAAGATGCCAGAGGGAGGCAAAACAAACAAAAATAACATTTTAATTAACTGCAAACAATAATTAAAATTCTGCATTATGTTTAGCATCTGCATATTTCTGGACTTACTGCAGAGACTAACAAGATCATCCAACTAAGTGCCAGATCTTTGATCCTAAGTACATTTCCGGTTATATCTCAAAATGGCAAATAATTCATGCATCTTCATTGTGAAGAGCAGAAATCAAGCATTAAAGAAATAACACTGTAAATGAACCCTAGTCACACTAAAGGAGAACAAAATGTGCACATATCTAGTATATGTAGGGTTTGAGTTCCCAATTCCAGCTGTACATTTGTTCTGCAATTTCATAACATGCTTTAGTGTTTGGGGCAATTTCCCCCTTCCCCTACAGTTAGAGTTCCCTTTTACTTGGTTTATTCACTGGTGACTATACTAACAGAATTGGGCAGGTGGTGTTATACAATGTCCTTTTGCCAAAGTCAAGGTGGTGATACACAACTCTCTTTTGCCAGCCACATAAGTCATTTCCAACACTTTCCACTCCGGTTCTCTTTTACTTATAATGTTGAGACACAGAACCCTCCAAGTTTCTTCCTTTCTGTTTGTTACTCAGTTTTCTCTGTCATTTGACCTTCAGCTGAATGGTTTACAAAATGGATCTCATCAGTTCATCTCAACACAAGTTATTACATTGCCTCAGCTCATGCTTGAAACAGTCATCTATCATTCAGAAGTCAAAGCTCTTAACAAAAATTTCCTTACCTTCACCAGGAGGACAGGCAAACAGGTTCCTAAATTTTACTTTACCGTGAGCTTGATCAAGGGTAACCACCAGGACCTAGCCACACAGTGGAAGTCAAGGGTTTCTTTTGTGCCCATCTCTAGAAACCTGAAGGAAAACATCTGTCTGAAGTAACCACATGGCTTTTGGATTCTGTCACTTTCAAAGAAAGGGGCAGACCAAACCTCTTAACATTTATTAACTACAGGTACAAGACAATCAAACTCATAATGTCATTTATAGAATGCACGCAGTAGTACAGCCCCAAATATCTGCCCTGAATTACAGCCACTGCATGGCAGAGCAGAGCAACATTTTAGCTGGTGGCTCTTTTTTCCTCCTCCCATTATTTGTTTACTACCCATTAATATAAAAATAAGGAAATGTTTGGGATGCTGGACAGCTCTAACCCTCTTTCAGCTTGTTTCAAACGTTCCTCAGGTTTCACAGGTTTCATGCATTCTCCCCTCTCTTACTTCTAAAAGTAGTAAGTGCAGAAGATGAGCTGGTAAGGAATTGCACTATTTGTGGGTTTGCTTCTAGAGGACTTGGTTTTTTTATGTAAATTGAAGAACTGCAATAGAAGTGTGAAGAACTTTGTAAACCAGTAAAAACAGACTGGTATGTATTCAGGAGGCAAAGGCCAGACCCAAGTCTGTGTCAGGTAACAACATCTTTTGTCAGAATGACTGCCATTATTTATGGCTGATGGCCAATGTGGCTGAATTGCTTCACTGATCTGGAAAGGTCAGGAGTTTACTCTGGTTTCCCTCTTATTTTATTTATGCCACACCTTATCTCTCTTTACTCTCCCAACTGCACCACTTTGCTACTGTTGTCTTTCCACAAAAGCTTTGCTTTGCATTTTTTTTTGTTTGAGTTTGGTATTCTTTTCTATTAGGTGGCAAACACTCCATTAAAAGTGCTTTGGGTATATAAGGAAAACAGTAATTGCCCCCACTTCTTTTTATGAGATGTTATTTCGCCACGGTCATGAGGGCCCAGGTCAGCAGAGGATAGCTGCCTTGCCCGAGGGACATTCTGTAACAGACTCTACCTCACAGTCACTTAACATGCTGCTGTACAAGAGCTGCCGAACCTCAGCCCTTATCACAGCTACTCCTAGTTGGCAATGCCTTCTGGGAAATGGCATCACAATCTTTTGTCTTTCTTTCAGATGTACATAAAATCTGTGTTTCCTCTAAGAACCCTTGATTTGCAGTGTTCTCTAAGAGGGTTTCACTTTTCCCTCATTTTTTTTGGCCTTCCCTCGGACATGCCCCTAGTTGGGCCAGATACTCTATTCTCTTTCCTGCTTTCCTGCTCAGTCCTTCCTTATCTGTTCCCTGGAAAAGCAGCCCTTAGCACACTCAAGAATTGCTCAGCTTTCTTCAGTGCATCTTCATTTGCTCAGAAAAATAAGCCTGTAAGGTCTCAGGGTCTGGGAAACTAATGCTATTTGCTGTTTACATAGGAAAACTAGCCCACGGGTCCCAGGACAGAAGTGTTAAATCCACCCCCTCGTGATGGAAGTCTCCAGGAATGTCTGTAACAGTTCAGATACCTACTTGTGCTGTGTTTCCCGTTTCTTTTCCCGAACCTTTTTCACAACTTTCCTGCAAGCTAACTCTCTTTTTGTGCCACACTCAGGCTGATCTCCAGATTGAGACAATCGGTGTGATTAAAACAATTCATCTCCTTCACCTCAGCTGCTTTCCGAGTAATGTGTACATCACTTTTGTTTGATGTTTGACTCTCTTAAGCAGGACAACTACCTCCAGTATTAACTTCTGAAAATGTTTATGTTACCTGGAGCACTTCAACTTGCTTTTAGTAAGAGGTTTCCATTATTATCAAAGACACTAACTGGGATATCACTTTTTTTTTTTGAGCCAGACTTTTCCCTCCAAGTTTTCCCACGAAAACGAGGCCCTGTTGTACCAGCAGGTTCCCTTGCTGCCAAGCCTCCTTTTTAAAGAGATTTCCTTTTTAAACCTGAGACAAGATGTCTTTCTCCATTTCTCTAATAAATCCCCATACCATTTCCCAAGCCTTTTTCACTAACAGTTCCCTCTCATTGATCCTATTCAAGTTTTATCTCAACTGCTCATTGCAGTTTTATACTAGAAGCTGTCTATTGTCAATGTATGTGTATTGATTCAATGACAAAGCACCAAGACTTTAAACAGACTACTGTGCTTTGGCTCCTCAACCAAGTCTTGTTCCTTTTGGAAATCTTGCTTGTACAGATGGACTCTACTAATCATATTTTACAGGGAGTATCTTTCTGCTTTCCTTTGCAACTGTGGCACTCTCTAGTCCTGTGCAGCATTTTTTTTCACATATAGTTTCTGGGGGGAAGAAGTCCTTAACGTGTAGAAGCACTGTGATTTTGACTGACCTATAGATATACCCTGGAGTACTTTCTTTTCATCAAGGCTTCCTGCTTTTCACTACCTCCTGATGGCTCCAGGACACAATCAATACACACCGCAGGACATAGCAGAGCATCTTTTGATGGCAGTGGTCACCTCACAACCTGAACCTCAGAAGGCCACAATTTCCTCACTTAGAACACTGCTTTTCTGGTCATATGATTTGAGCATGAGTTACAGGGACAGTTCTTCTTTTGCCCAGAAGTGCTTTCCTAGTCTAATAATCACTCTTATTGCTTTTATCACAGCCTTAGTAAGAGCTGATCCTGCCTGCCTTGTAGTTGAGAGTATTTTGCCACCGTTTGATTGAGAGGAAGCTCTGCCCTCCTCTCCGACAAAGACTATACTGTGACAGAGATTAAAGACAGAGCTAGGACAGGCACTTTCTTCTACTCAGCTCTGCCACCTGTTGCTGCAGGATTTAGGATAAGTAGCTCCACATTCCCGTGTCTTGCATTTTCCACATAATGTCTACTTTGTGATAAGTTGTTTACATCTGTCCCGCAGAAGCATCCCACAGAACATACTAAGCAAACCATGTTTTTTAACATGAGGTATTGAGTTCACTCGACCAGGAGCCAGTAAGACTTACTTGCAAAGATATTCATTAAAAAAAATTAAAAGTTAATCTTTGATAGTTGTAAGTGTGATCATCAAACAGTGTTGCTACATTCACAGAGAGGCTTATATAATTTGTCTCCATTTGTCAGTTGATCGCAAGTCTGGAGTGACAACCGTACACCGACACTGCCATCTCTGACCTACACTCCTCAGCATTTCTCAGCCATGCCCCAAGCCGCCAGCCCAGCTGAGTCCAGGGCCCCTACCTGCGCCTCGCTGGAAAGCGCCGTGAAGCCCCTGGGAAGCAGCCCGGCCCGTCCTGCAGAGTCCTTGAAGTTCCTGGATTTGGGGAAAGGGCTGAACCCTGCAGTAGCAGCAAACATAACGTTTTTCCTTCTGGAGCCTATTCTCCTCCCGTATAACGAGCATCTGGTAAACCGAGAGGCAGACGGACACCCTGCAACTCCAGCCAAGTCCTCGCACCCGTGGGGAGCCGCAGCACGGCCGGCGAGGGGAAGGGGAGGCACTCCCCGGGCTGCAGCACACCGGGGCCTCCCCGTCCCGCTGGCAGGCTGGGCCCACGGCGCCGCCGCTCCCGCCCGGGGCGCCTCCACCCCCCGGCGGTGTGCAGCCGCTCCATCAGAGAGCCGGCACAGGAAAGTGTCCCCGGCCCTCGGCCCGGCCCGGCCCGGCCCGTTTATGGAACCCCCGCTCCGGCTTCCCTCCCCACCCCGCGGCCGCTCAGGTCTGGCCGGCCCGGGGGGGCTCTCCCGGGCCCTGCCTGTCGCGGTCGGGGAGAGCGTGTCGGGCTGCCAGCGAGGAAGCGGTAAGAGACGCAGCGACTCTCACCTGCCACAGGCCAGCGCCGAGCGCGACGCGCCGGGCCGGCGGGCGCGCTTCCTGCAGGGGCAGGCGGGCGCTGTCCCCGGCTGACCCCGCGCGGTGGCGACAGCGGCGGGACGCGGGGACAGGGGCCGGGCCAGGCGGGGATGGGAGGGGGATGGGGGACTGAGAGTCGGGGTGGGAGGTGGCCGAGATCGGGGCGGGCACGGGGAGCGACGGGGCTGCGTGGCACGGCGGCAGCTGCCGGTGGGCGCTCGGGCGCTCCACGCTGTCATGGTAGCGCGGCCTGGTGCGGCGCAACACGGGCGCTGCGCTGCCCGGCCCGAGCGGAGCACTGCTCCCCGCCGCCGCTGGCCCTGCGGTAGGGAGCGCCCCTCTCCGCGCAGCTGCCCGCCCAGGACGGGGCAGTGGTGGGGACGGGGCAGCCTAGCGGAGTACCTCCGGCCGGTGGCGCGGGCCCGCAGCTCACGGTCCGTCTGCGGGCGGCAGCCCCTGCGACGCCCTTAGCACGGCGGCAGGCGCCGAGGCCGGCGGAGGGACCCGCCTCACGTACGGCCTGGGCGGTTCTGTCGGCCCGGCAGGGAACAGTGCCCGCGGTGTCCGCATCCCGCTGCGGGCAGAGGCTTCGCCGTCCCTCTGCGCCGTCCCTCACCATCTCGCCGCCGGAACGCTTCCTTAACCGCCAAAAGTGCTCGCAGATTGTGTTCAGTGACAGCTGGAGCGATACAGGAAGTTCTGTGGTTGTTAATGATGTGCCAAGCCAGTGCTGCTGTGCTCCACTCTGCAGCATCACCTGAGCAGGCCAGCGTGGTTGCATAAGATGATGCTTTAAAATATGTCGAGGTAATTCACAGCTACATAAGATATGATTGAACTGCCTTTGTCCCTTAAATCCAGATGCACTGTGTAGAAGGACCAGGTCTATAGACTAAGACTATGATAAGCCAGCAAAAGGTTTGATGAGGCTGCATTGCTACATGACAAAAGATGAGGGGGGTGATGATGGTTAAACAAATCAGTGGCAAAAGAGCAAGGTGAAGGCAGGTAAGGAACATAAACTGCATCTTTAATCATCAGGGCAAGGGAAGCCGGGTGAATGCTCAATAGATAAGGAACACAAATAAGGATGGTGACCATCAGGAAAGGAGAGTATCTTCAAGACCTTTCTTGAAGGTTTTGTTTTCTGTGGAATCTCCATAGTTCCATCCAGCAGCAAAAGAATGTTCATAATCTGTACAGGATTTTACTGTTGATGCAGAGGGGCTTTTCTGTACTAAAGAACAAGGTAGAAGACAAAACTGACTGGAACTGGAAAGAACCGGGAAGTATGCTAGAGCAGACAAGGCCCAGTGTAATGAAAAGCAATGTCTGCCGTAGGGTCTGAAGTTTTGCTGGTCTTGCTGCCTTATAGACTGTCACTTTGCTCGCTATGATTTAAAAAACAAACAAACAAAAACAGACCAAAAAAAATCCCACCCTAACTTTTTGGGGGATGGTGGAGGGGGAATGAGCAGAATCCCTTTTCTGTATTCACTTACAAAAAAAAATTAAAAAATCTCCTCCCATAGACTTTGTCTCCACACTGTCGGCAGGAATGGATGTGCGGGGAAGCCGAGCCCGGCGCGGGAGCGCCCGTGGCAGCTGTGGCAGTCTGGCAGCCGTGAGCTGAGCTCCTGCGGCGCGGCCCTGGTGGTGTCGCACTCAGTCAGAAACGCTCACGAACGCCCTCGGGTTCTATCGCCTGAATTTCATACAAGTCCGTCTTGAAGTGCGGATACCTGGTTTCGGAAAGGCGGCTGTTCCCGGGGTGAGGCAGCGGCCCGGCCCCCTCCCGCTGCCAGAACGGCCGCGGCCGGCGGGGAAGGAGCTGTCCGTGGTCGCGGACCGCCGGCCGAGCCTCCCTGCGCCGGCCCTGGAGTCTCTGCGGACAGCTCGGGTTGTAATCATCACGGTTGGGAATTCCATCAGCTGTACCCTTCACAATGTTCAGAGGAAAGCATCCCTTTAGTTGTCCGTTTGTGCATATAGTGCTGAACATACTGCTGCCCAGTCTCCATTTTTATTGCCAGCACACATCCCAAATAAGCTATCTTCTTCTATTTCAGTTGGTATCTGACAGAAGATATCTATTGGCAATTCACTTACTTTAAAAAATACTAATTTTTCAAGTTTAAGATTTTCTGTGTGTTTCATCGGGCATCTTAGATGACTATCTACACTGTTGGTAAATTTCACATCCGTTAAGTTGAAAATATCATTAACTGACTATTCAGTTTGTTCTGTAAGTTGTAGGCTTTCAAGGACTGGATCTTATTTAAGCAGACAAATACAGTTGCTGCCTTGCCAACTTGTGACATTGTTTCTTTGTAGATATCCTCACTGCTTGCGTATTACTGCTAAGGTGCTGAGACTGACTTGTCTTCTCAAACAATGCTTGGATCTTAGATTTCTTGTTGGAATTATTTTGTGCATATTATTGTTAATTCTATATTCACTGTTGTGCTTAGTAGTCTTTTAGTTGACCTTTGCAGACCCTCTTACAGTCTGAGTGGAAACTGAAGACCTAAGTCACTAGCAAAACATAATGTCAGCATATTGCTGTCAAACCATTTAACATCCAATAGCCTGGTTGCCCAAACCTTTCTGATAGTGAATGAGTAGCAACCCCAAAACACTGAATTATTTAGACTGTCACTTTTTGTTGATGAGCTTTTGTATTAAAAGCTTTGGCATCTCTTTGCTCAATGCAACCTTGTTCAATGTCAATCGTGATGCAGCATATTTTATCTCATTTCACTCATGCTTTATCTCTGCATGCTGCACCTGGCAATAACACACTGCTTCCATGCACAACAAAATAAATCAGGATGGAGACCATCAAATACTTTTGTGAAATGTATGTGGCTTCCATTATTACTTTTTTTCACTATTCAGTCTTCTATTTATGATTATTTTTAGTCTAGGCTGATATGAACTCTGAGAAGTTTGACTAACAAAGGATGAGTAGAAAAATTACACATGACAGAAACTAACAAAGGGTTTCTATACTTGCAAAAAATTAGCCAGAGTTTCTATCACAGAATCAGCAAGATGCGTTCTAGCTTGCTAGCTCCTGCATTGACCAGTCACTGCTGTGGCTGCCGTGCAATGTATACTGGAGCTGGGTTTAACCTAGTTGTTTTTAAACCAGCAATGATCCGAATAGCTAGTAAAACTTCATTTGGAACAAAGTTTCTGGCATGAGCTTTGCCTCAGCCAGCTCACCAGCTGATGGGGCAGACAAATTTTGTGCAGATCACTTCATGGACTCTCCTGGCATTGTCGCTCCAAGAAAATAGGTTTAATTCAGAAAGAGAAAAACTCTCTACTGTGCAGTGGTTCTTATCTAGTGAAGCAATCATGGGCTGCTTGGACAGCTCCTGTCCTCACAGTGCTTTCCAGTCTCTGCTTGCACATGGGTCTTCCTTTCTGCCAAATGCAGAGCTCTGCTGTGGCAGTTTCTTCTGTCACCAGCTTTACCTCTCATCTTTATACTTAACTCTGTCTCTTCATACGATCCCTAGATGAAACCTGCAAATGGTGTTAGGACACTAACTAAGCCCTCAGTGATCTTTTATTTGTGCACCTCTAGGCAAGCATGGCTGTTCATGTTTCAAAGTATGGATTTCAGAGAGTAAAGAAATGTGAGCTTGTGATGTTTCCAGCAGGAGCATGCAAAGCAATTTAATTACTTCTTTCTGATCCAAAGACAACAGAAAATTTCCAGTGTTACTCTCTTAGGGAGCTTTATTGGTTTAAAATCAATATTGGACATGCAGTGGCTGAAATGGCAATTTTATTCAAGATGTATTCTGTAGCAATATGCTGTCATGCATATTTTGAGTGCCCGTATGGCAGACTTCCATATACCACCTCATTTCAAGCAAAACATATATATATTTCATCTTACATGCCCCTGCAGGAACAGTAAAGGAGAAAGCCTTACAGCAGAAGCTAATTCTAGGCTCCACAGATTTGCTAGTGGGTAAGGAATTCACTTCACTGGACAGAAGGCATCGATTGTTCACAGAGGGAGCCAGCAGGGAATAGAATCCTCTGTGATGGGAGGAGACAGGGAAAGCTAGCAAGCAGATGTAGTGGTCCCCTTGGGTCCCCTTTTCCCTCTCCTTCTGGGAGATTTTTCAGCACAAAATAAACAATTGGGATAGGAGTCTGTAAGTCTGGTAACCTGGATGTGTCTTGGGGTCCAGGAAAACCAAGTGCACATGTTGCAAGTGGGTCTGACCTGGTGACACACCTGTTGGCCTGTCTCTATGTCTGACCATGTTTGGGCAAACTGGATGCCATAGGTTAAGGCATCATGTTTCTATCCTTCAATCTTTTTTACCATTGGTCATTAATTGTCTTTGGACATAGAATACATAGAATAAACCAGGTTGGAAGAGACCTTCAAGATCATCGTGTCCAACCCATCAACCAATCCAACACCGCCCAAGCAACTAACCCATGGCACCAAGCACCCCATCAAGTCTTCTCCTGAAAACCTCCAATGACGGCAACTCCACCACCTCCCCAGCCATTATTAATACAAGCTGAAATGGTAAACAAGTTGCCTTGTTCTGCCTTTTTTTTTGCCTTGTTTTACTGGAAGGAGCCACCAGAGCTGCTGCAGAGGTTATAGCTAAAGAACCTCTCCACAGCAGGCAAAGCTACAAAAGCTGCCGAGCCCAGAGCTGCAGGGACAACAGCTGCTCAAAACCCTGAGCACTGAAGATACCTCAAGTCTGGGCTGCTGTATCCTCTGCCTGCCTACGCTGTGCTAGGGATGCACCCTTCCCAGGGCAGCCTCTCCCCAGCACAGCAGCACCCAGGTGCAGACGCCGCTGTCATCTTGTTCTACCAGCACAGAGTCAAAGCGTGCTTCACCTCCTGGGGATGACCACGCAGGGACCAAATGGCCTGGGCTGAAGCGACTTGCAGTCAGTAACCAGCGAAGCTGATGGCTTATAGGCATCTGCTCAAAGGTTCTGCTGGCCCAGCCGCTCTGCTGGGCGAGTTCCAGAGGTCCACTGTGTGGGCAGGGCCGGCGTTTGAGCCGTGTGTGATTCTTGTCAGTTTTGAATTGTTGTTTGTGCTATTTTGGGACTTTTGCAAAACTGTTTAAGTTGCCTGTTCCCTGTGCAAACAACTAGCCACAAGCAAACACTACAAATAGGTTTTGTTAATATCTTTGGGGGAGTTTGGGGTTAATAAAGTTATTAATTTTTTAATTAATTATTCAGCCAACTATTAAATATAAATATTAACCATAACAGTACAGCAGCTCTTTGTGTTTGGTTCTATTTTCAGGGAACTGCTTGAAAGAGTTCAGTGCAGAACCACAAAAATGATGGAGTGGAACATCCCTTATGAGGAGAGCCTGAGGGAGCTGAGGGCTCTGTAGCTTGGAGAGGAGGAGCCTGAGAGGTGACCTCATTCGTGTTGATAAAGATGTGCAGGGTGAGTGCCCAGAGGATGGGGAAATGGTGGAAGTTGAGGCATAGGAAGTTCCATGGAAACAGGAGGAAGAATTTTTTCCCTGTGAGGGTGACAGAAGACTGGAACAGGCTGCCCAGGGTGTGTGTGGAGTCTCCCTCTCTGGAGATATTCAAAACCCACCTGAACGTGTTCCTGTGTGACCTGCTCTAGGTGCTCCTGCTCTGGCAGTGGGGATGGACTGGATGAGTTTTCGAGGTCCCTTCCAGCCCCTAACATTCTGCCATTCTGTGATCTCCATCAGGAGATAATCTGGAGAATCTGGCTTTGCTCTACCGCACTGTCTCTGTGTGGAATCTTCTGGTTCAGGTCACCTCTCACAAAGTGTCATTTCTTGACAAATCTTACCTTTTCTTTTTTGGTTGCTATTTTTATAGACTACTTGGACAATTAATGTTTCCATGGCAATTCATCGACAGTTTCCCGAAGCTGATAGATTTTAGCATTCATAGACTCCATCCTTCCTTTCTATTTTCTAAGTATTTTTAAGGCTAACCAAGTAGGATCATGTAGGAGTATGTTCTGCTTCAGTAACAATACCACTGTGTGGATATTTAGGGAGGTTTAACTTAAAAGTAGTCTATTAATATCTTAAACATCCATGTTAAAAACACATTCCTATGAGATCAGAGCGTATGCAAATCACTGGGTTTTCTGCTTGAGAGAGGGAAGTATCTTATGTTCTTTTCTCAACTGAAGTTGCAAACAGAATAAAAGAAAGGAAGGGCTCTCCTGCCCTTCTAGATCACCCCATTCTCACTGTATCCTTATGACTGCTGGGATCAAATAGAACCTGTGACAAAGTAGCCCAATAAGGGGGGCAACCCCACACCAACAAAGCATCTTAGAGTCAAGGAGACTGTGAAGCTATACATGTAATTGGCTCAGATGTTTCAGAGAAGACAGCAACTGTATTTTGGGAGAGGAATGCCACTGGACTTTCAAGAAAAGCATCTTGCCTAGGCCAAGATCCATGCTCTACTGGGAAAGAGGTCTGGGATGTGGACAATTGTGGAGCTTCGAAGAGGATTAACAATGTGGACCTTGGCAGGGACTGTTACAGATGGAGTTGACATGTTTGAGAGCCACAGGCCAGTCATTTAATTTATTTAATTTCAGGCAGCAACATGCACTGAGATACTCTACAGATATACTTCCTTCTCACTTCTGAAGTGCATTTCGACAGTCCACCAAAAATATCTTGGAAATGACAGCTGCAGAAACAAACAAAGAAACTAAGGGAAAGACTGTCAAGTTGCTTATCAGTGGTCAGAAGGGAAAAGCCTGATTGTTCCTCCTCATTCCTCTTCCACAGGAAAGCCACTGGATAAGGGCATCCCTTTGTGAAGAGGAGAAAAAGAGGAACTGCTGACATTTATTGCATAGGGCAAGTTCTGTCTGCCTAGCCTTTGGGTATGGCCCCATTCATATTTTCCCTGGGAGCAACTGGATGAAAGGAATAAGCAGCAGTGGGGTGGGGTGTGTGTGCGTGCACATAATAAGCCATCCCAAACTCAGAGTTTAAGCTGAAGTTTCAATCCTGTTCATAAATTATTTGACTGTGTATAAGGCTTGTTTACCACCTTACCTTTCTAACCAGCTTATTAACTTACCTTTCCTTTCTTTTCATTTCTTAGAAATAAGAAAAAACTTGTTGCAATTCTCTCTAGTTTAAATGATACTCCTTGACCATCCTGCCAATATGCAGCATGTAGTCTGGAGGGAAATGTCAGTTCTTCCCAAACTCTTGGTATGGGCTATTTGCCAGAACAGCTGCATTTTTTTAGTCTGGCAGGCTCTGCAAACATCCAGGAGAGTTATTCTGTCTGCCCTGTCATACTTTTACATAAGACCAGGTTGTGCTGGCTCCATAGGTCAGGGAAGCTGAGTCAGGGTGATATAAGGTATCTTAGAAGCAGCTACATGTCAAACAGTGGTGCCCCTAAAACCACTGATCTTGTTTAGTCTTAAAACTACCATAAGCACAGATGAGCCATGTCATGGGTTGTTGGTTTGGGGTTTTTTAATAGGATTTTTTTTTTCCTCCATGACAGTATGACTTTTTCTTAAGGTTGCAAAACTGGTGGAATCACTTCTTCCAGCGACTGCTGCAGCACTCCCCTGAAGCTTTCTAACAAAACAGTGAAGAGTCTTAGATTTGGTTGCACAGGCTGTTTGGCTTCTTAGATCAGTTTGTTTCCTTACTCAAAGCTGTGGTTTACAACTAAGCCTTTATATACATGTATATATATATATTCCTTTAAAAAGCACATAAAGCCCCCTAAAAATATGCATTGATATGGATAGATATAGGTATAGAGATAGAGCTATATAGATATAGATAGTTATAGATGTATTTTTCATGAAAAGCAAACGTGTCCCCTCTTCCTGCCACAGCAAAGAACATAGTTTGCAGGTGGAGCTCTCCATTGAGAGGGCATTAACAGCTCAGCCTTTGGGAAACAGAAATGGATGGATGTTGTAGGAAAATTATTATGGAACAGAATATTAAGGCTCTGCAAGCATGTTAAAGCAAAACTCTGCATTTACTGCCTGACATCCTTCCGTGTGTGTGGTGGTTTAAGGCTATGCCTTTAAAACTTAGCTACAGATTTTGAGCAGAAAGGTAGAAAAACATAAACAAATCACTATTGGGTGTAAAAAGGAAAACTAAAGATTATTCTCAACAAATTCATTGGATAAATATCTGCTGTAAGATTGGCTGTACCAAAACCATTGTTTCTCTTTTCTGATCGCTCTCTGCTTGCTGCGTTCGGGAGCTTTATTTCAGCTGACCTAGGCTCGGCTGCGTTGGTTAGTTAAGTCTAACCCATTGCTTTCTCTCCGCTCCTTTCTCTCTTGGGACAAGGGGGGATGGGGAGGGGCAGTGGAATGGCTTCCTGGTCTCTGACCAGGGGGGTTTCATGTTGTTTGTTAGTTGTAAATATCTGTATAATATGGTAAATACTGAATATTTTTGTACCTATTCATGGCATTCCATTGTAGAGTCTAGTTTTTGCTTGTAAATACAGCTTCATTTGCTTCTAACTGAGTTGGTCTGGCAAAGTTAGTGCTGGGGGGGAAATTTAAACCCACCACAGTGTACTGGAAAATTTCTCTTGAAAGCTAAGTCTCCAAAACCACATCACCACTCGCCCATCTTACAGCAGGAGGCACCTTTTCTCTTTGGGTGATGCTGAATGGCAGCACAGTGAAGGGCAGCAGCACGAGACCAAATGTAAAGGGACTTAAACTGTGCTACTGGGACTACCACCATTTCCCTCTGTGTTCTTGGACAAGGTTTTGTTTAATTCTGTTTCTTGTTTTCCCTGAGAAACAAAGGGAAAGTATTTAGAAGCAGCCTGCAAACCCCAATAAATACTATCAATTTAATAAATGTGGGTGCAGCTTCAGCATGGTGCTAAAACTTAGTAAATAGGCATCAGTGGTTGTAAAGAGCAACTGAAGGCACTGTATTACTGGCTGTGGTGGAGTGAGGTTACCCCCCAGCTAATTGGAATTTACCCAGAGTAAATTCCAAAACCCCCCTGAAACTCAGAACTTGGAAGCAAACTGAAGAGTTGTATTTACACAAGGTAAGCTAAAATCTACAAGTATAAAATGCAATGAATATGTACCAAATATATTTACATATATTTACAATTCAGGAAAACAAATACAAGGATTCCCTTGTAGAGAGCTACACCCCCTGCCCCAGACAGCCCAGAGGGCTGCTTGCAGCCTCCTTCCAACCAGCCCCATTTGCATTCCTGGTACCTCACAGACAATATGAGCCAGCAGAAGGTCAGGAGAGAGATACGAGAGCAAGCCATGCAAAAGTCACAGAGAGAAGTAGTGAAAAGGAAAGAGAACAGCTTGTGCAGCAAACTATATCCTAGTCAGCAAGAGAATGGAATGATATAGACATATCTATATTAGTGTTTTGTATCCAATCCCCTACTTTATTTATGTTTTACTCAAAGATGTCCAAAAAAATTCCCATTCCTATTTATAACTAAGACCCTGGGCTAAAGCGCCAGCCTCCAACCGCAACACTGGCACAGCAAAGACCACTGAAACAGAATGTTCTGAAGTTCAGATCTGCTGATCAAAAGCTCCTGGTGGTGAGAAGCTGAGGTAAAGTCAGTTCTGGTATCTAGCATCTTGCTCTACAGTACTTGAACAAAGCCTTGTGGAGAGTCTTAAAAACACTTTAAAACAAACTGCTCATGAATAGTCATAGCACATCTGAACAGGGTGGAAACAACAGCAGAGGCTTTTCCTCAGTACTCACAGTAGTGTTATAATACACTGTGGCTACAGCTCCAAGTGATCAAGGCTATTGCTGAGAAGGCTGCTGCAGAGGAAAAAGACGGAATGGGTAATATTATTTCCATGCTATGCCATTCTGGATGCATCTTTTAATGGCTGTGACCAAGGATACAGACAGTTAGGTAACTTCCACCATTGGATTCCTTCAAATGATGTTTATTCTTCAGTGTCTGTGTATGTTTTCTTTTCAAGCGTGGTTTAAACAGAGGCCTAGCGCGGTGTAAACTTCACCCAAGTGACCTTAACTGTGTGCATCTCTCTGTAAAAGCACTGCTGAAATTCCAGTTCTGTCACTTAGCTGATAAGGAGGTAGTGGGTTTAGTTTCAATCCCAATGAAGTTAGCGGTACTAACGTGTACAAAACACAACCATATGGCTGAATTAGGAACAGAGGAAGATGAGGAGCAGGGAACATGCTGTCCTGGGCTGCAAGCAGGGTAAGTGGGCAGCACCCAACCTTGTCCAACAGCTTTCTGCTCTGAGTGCATGGCCGGCTGGAAGAGCTATGCCACCTTCTACAGAAAGCAATGGTTCATATCTAACAGCTAGCAATTATTATCTGCCATCATGGCAAGAGAAGTAAGGAGTCAAATAGCTGAAGGATACTCAGGCAGCTGCTTGAAGGCTATGGGAGACTGTGAGAAGGTGAGATAGGGAAAAAAAGGGGGGATTCCTGCCTAGAAGAGGAGAAACTTGGACAGTTTAGTTGATTTCCACGTTGCTGCATCTGCCCACTGCAGCAGTGACATTGTCCATGAACCTGCCCAGAGCTTTGGCAGTTATGAGAAGAGCAGCCTCCTCTTCTTCTGCAGGCTTGTAAGGCACATCTCACACATAAACACGTGAGAGGAAGCTCAGTTAGAGAATCGGGTGGAAAGTCTTTTAATGCTGCTATTTTTAGGCACATCATATAAGACAGAGGGCTGCTGGGGGATCTGTTATTTCCAACAAATGGTAGATTACTTCTTTCTCTTACATGCATAAAGCTGTGTCATGACTGAAAAATAAACACATGGTTGAGAAATTTCTTGCTCTGCTGCACAGTGGTTAATTTTTCAACAGTTCTTTTAATGGTTCTGAGAGCATCACACAGCAGAATCTTCTAAGAGGCAACTCTCACCACCAGCCCTTCATCACACTGTGAGAAAAACCCATCTGTCTTTAAAGGGTTTAATTTTTACATATGTTCTTTCTTCATCTCTTTCTGTTCAGTTGTTGAATGAATTGCAAATTTTGCATCTGATTTTTGAAGGGCTCCACAAAACCATGGCTTTTTAAACCGTGTTTGCATAACTCTCCATCTGACTAACCTGCTCATTGCCTTGTCCCAACAGACACAGAGAAATGACCCATTTTCAGTGATGTGCTGACTGCATACTTAAGGACTGCATGAGATTGCCTGACAGGCCACAAACAGTCCCTGTACTGCCTCCTGCTAACTCCTGATGTTTTTTATTGTGCTGGGTTTGCTTCTCCCAGAGCAATGGAAATTAAAAAATGTAACTGAAATAAATTCAAAGGCTTGATATCTTAGGATTTAAGACCCAAAACAAGCTCTGGTACATGTGGTGAATGAGTCTTGATTTATGATGAGCTATGGAAGACAACAAAGATCTCATGTTGTTCCCAGTAGCCAGCTACTCCTATCCAAGCCCCACTAGTGTATCTGAATTACTAGCATGCTTTTTGGCAAACGGGGAAGAAACACTGCAGACCAAGGGAGTGCCAGTGGGTGGGATTTTAGTTTGGGTCAGTCCTCCAGGAAAAGTCAGATCCAAACTTGCTGAGTGGACCAGAAATGCAACAGCACAGTTTGAGAGGTAGCACATGGGTAAGGAAGAGATTAGCATCCCATTGCTTTCTGAGACAGGGCAGCTTCCCATAGGATCCTGCAGAAGTCTGGCCATTATTGCTGCAGCCTTGGTCCATGTGTGTTCATACTGACTTATTTACAAGGGGGGTTTGGCATTTATTTTAGACTTCTGTTAGCTCTGCATACCGATGCAGACCAGGGGAAATTAAATAGGTTCTGCTATTTCTCTTGTCAGAATCCATTGTATATGTGCAGACAGTCTGATTGCCAAGTGTTTCTGCTGGCAGAACTGGCCTGCTGGTGACAACGCACTGGAAAAACATGAGGAAGAATCCAAAATGACACTCAGCTTCTAAACAACTTAATAGAGCCAAGCATTGGCAAGTTAATAGTAGGACTAAGAAGGGAGATAGTTTTCCTTTCCACTTGTAAATTTGATATGTTTTGTCTGGAACTAATCAGAAATATAACTTGGCTATGTCATTTTTCTAGCACATTTTTTTAGCAAATAGATTTGCAGTTCAAGGTGCTATGGTGTCTTGGCTTCATCTCAAGCACCAGTATCTTCTGATTTTTATGTGAACTAGTTGAGGATGCTGAATACACCTGCATCATCACCACCACCAGCTCAGGAATACAGTGTCTTAATGATTTACCTTTTGAAGCACTGTTCATTAATGTTATTAATAAATTAGGCTTGTGAGAACATGGTGGGAGGAAAGTTAGATGGGGAGGAAGCTTTTAGCTGTGTAGTAAATACAAATAAGATGCTAACCTCTCAGTGGGTCCTGCTGATTGCAGGGGGCACACACTGCACACACACACCCCCCACCCCCTCCCACTAAGAGAACAGTCTGTGGTTGTTCTTATGAACAACGGAGAAAGTGAAATGCCCCTCTAGCAGCAGAAACAGAGTTTTGACCTCACAGACACAAGATGAGGCAGCAGAAGGTCAGGGCTTTGTGCCCAGGAGGAAAACTGACTTTGACATCAACCAGTCACACCCAAACAAATTATTTTAGTAAACTGATATTTTTCCCCCCTTTGGATTCTGAAGGGAATTCATCCACTGAGACTATTTTCATAAGCTTGTTTCTCAGTTTCACATAATGTGATCCCACAAAACTTATGACTCCATTGTCTTTGCTGCTAGAGTACTCCTCTGGATGCTGGATCCTTCAGTCTGCCATTAGTTCAGTCAGTTCAACAAACCATTGGACAGTGACCCAAAGGTGAAATTTAAATGAGTTAATAAAGACGGTGACTGAGAAGATCTGTCAATAACTAATCTGGCAAGAATGAATTAATGGAAATAAAAGATACATCAGCCAGGTCTCCTGACACTAATTTTCCAGCAAGATGATACCAGAATGATATCATAACACAAGTTAAACTTTCAGAACATTAACTTTATTTGAAACAAGCAATCCTTTACTGATTATCTTCCCTGAAATGAAAAATGAAGAAGGATCATTCAGATTAATTTAAAAAGAGAACAAGCAGAGACTGAAATACTTCCCTGTAGCTCCTTCGATCCTTCAATTCATTCATGGGGCTTCCTTCCAATAGGTAAAATACAAATAAATACATTACCAGGCAAACATGAACGGTGTGAAGAAACTGTCAGGAATTGCCTTTGGATTCCTCTTAGTTTACAGATTCAGTACATGCACTGAAGAACACACAAACTAACCCTATTTGTACTGTTTAATTAGGAGATAAAACCCACTGCAAGAATTCCTTGTACAGCAAAGCTTCAGATGGAAATGAGGAGCACAGTTTAACTTTAATCCACTTTTGAGACCTGCTCTTGTTCCAGTTCTCCCAGGGAGAGCTGGAAGCATTCAGAGCTTTGCTGGTGTTTTGTGTAAACTCCAACAGCGACATTGCCATTGCAGCGTGTGAGTGAGCTCCTTTCTCAGAGTCTCTGCTGGGCACAGCAGGCTGGCCAAATCCACCCTGCATTAAGGGAAGCAGCAGAAGTCCACACTCTCAAACTCTGGCTAAGTTTAAGAGGCAACTTGTTTTAGAACTATCTCTCTGGAGCCAATGAGGCTCTTGTGCATCTCTGTGCTGGAAGCCACCTGCCCATCCTCTGCCTCAACAGACTGCACAGCTCTGTGCTCCAAGGACAAGCATACACACGTGCACAGTCTTGGTGCGTGGTACTGTAGCCAGTGCTTTAAAATGTCTTTTATATTCTTTTATCCTTCCTGCTTCTGAATCAAGAGATCTTTGTGAGACTCTGCAGTGAGTCTGTGCCCTGGGACATGAACAATGACTTGGAAATCATCCCCAAAGGACCTGCTTCTGCAAGAGATGGGTCAGTGTCAATTATAAATTGGGATTTTCATGTGATGGCTTAGCATGGGCTGTGATAGGTATCATCTGTGTCAGGCTGCATTTGTGTTATTCCTACAGTCTGCCTACAGGATAGGTTGGAAAAAATCACATGCCTGAATTCATGAAACAGTAAATTTTTATTCTGTTACATTATTTGTCTGCATCTACATCCATGTATGCCTAAACCCTAACATCTGATTCCCCAGAAGCATGATTCATTTGACAGTCCTAATAGCTACTAAGAGTAAGATTTCACCAGACCTTGTAATTTTGTTTGTGGGACTTGGCAGGGAACTTTTATGTGCTGCACTTGAAACCTGTCTGTTATTTTCACTTCAATACTTCAGACCTAATGTGGCAGAGGAGGGGAAAAAGAACAAAGTTGTAAGGAATAAAGTGCAAAGCAAGGCACTGAGCAAGCAAGACCATGGCAGGTTTGTTAGTGAGGCCAAGGGGCTTATAGCCTTCTTCATACTGCCACACTCAATAAACCATCTTGGATTGCTCTCCTCAGAGGGGGCAGCCTTACAGACTCCACAGCTATCAGATTGTGGCCAGCCTTAACTAAACTCTTAAGGGTAGCAGCTTGGGATCCTTTGCACCTATCTTGCCATGCTACAGGACAAGCTATGTGCACTAAGGGATTCACATGAGGAACTGAGAAATATTGCTGAGAAATTTGTCAGAGTTCTGTTTGATAAGAGGTTCCCCCCTCCCCCCTTCATTGAAAGAGCCAGTGGGTACTACACCAACCTCCCCACTCATGGGAGCTTTGCCTAAAGAAGCTGTAGATAGTGGCAAATACAGGGAGAGGTCTGAACATGGAAGGAGCTGCATTACCTAAGTTAAAAATAAAAGGATCACTTATAAATGCAAAAGTAAATATAAAGCAATCAGATGATGATGTCAGAAATCCTGCAAGGAATACTTGAGCACCAAGGAATATGTTTCAAATGACATGACAGTGCATGAGAATGTGAAGAAGTGCAAGAAAGAAGAGAGATGCATTTCCCACACAGTGCCGTGGCCGAACTCCAGAATCTGGGCTCTCCAATCTCCTCAATCAGAGGTGGGACTCGGGAGCACAGCAGCCTCTTTCCATTTGATGAACTCCATTTTGGACACACCGAGACCTGGGCACTGGGGCCAGGGACCATGTGGTTGCATATCAGTAGAAAGGGAACTGCCCCTCTAGCAACAGAAACAGACAAGTCTTGATTCGCTGTACAAGTCTGGGCTTGATTGGACTCAATCAGCTTAAGGGCTTTGTTGTAGTTGGTAGAAGTTAGTCCTTGCGACTATCTTAAGCAATCTGCTCAACAGCAGTGCAGCTGCAGGTTTAATGCTGAGGATGTCCAGTAGCTGCTGAGACCTCTTCAGAGCTGGTAGTGCCTGGCTGGCCCACGCAACCTGGCCCCTACTGCTCAGCAAGGGCACGAGCTGTTTCTGCATTGCCGATTCTCGGCAATGTGGTGGAAGGAACCATCTTTCCTGAGTCTGCTTCAAACTCCTTCCAGCATAGTGTTCCCTCAAGCATATGAAATAAACTAAGTTTTCTAAATGATTCTGTGAAACAAAACCTTTTTTTTTTTTTAATTGCAACTGGCCAAAGTATTCCCTGCAAGCAACTGAAAGGATGGACTCTGAATTACAATGGGAGAACCTGGCAGAAGACTAAGCTACATCTAATGGTATTAGGAAGCCCTGCTGAGGAATTGACACAATGTGTAGGTATTTGACAGGCTGGAATGGGGATTCTTGGCATCCAGTAGGTTTAGTGTAGGAGGAGGGTTGCTATACCTTAGTCATTCCAAAAAGGACACTGATTTTCTGCTACTGAAGGTTTAAGAATTTCCTATTCAGTGTACCCAGAGGTGCTGTTTCTGGCTCCTGCCTCCAGAATTGTTAACTACATGATGAGAAAAGGAGTAAACATAGGCTGAAGTTCTAAACTGTTCAATATGTGAAATTTCACTAGAAGAGCAGTAAGGAAAGCAATCTCTCCATACTCCTGCACAGCCCTGCAGAAACACCATGTATCTATTCACTTATGGGCTATCACAGAGCACAAGCTGGAGCTGTAACGACTGGGTGGCAAATCTGAATTCGCCTTTCTTGGGCCACATTTGCTGATGGTGAATTAAAGGCTGAGTTCAGCAAATCTCACTGATTCAAGTAATTCTTATTTCTGCACGTCTTTCCAACAATTTCCAACATTTTTTATATCAATCTTTTCATTCCCCTCAGTAGTACTAACTGTGAGAGTAAGAGTTTCCAGCATCAGTCTGAGTTGTTGGTATTTTTCCCATGAACAGATGTCATAAACTCTGCTGAGTAAATCAGCTGTTATAGATTGCCTAAATGATTGTTTGTTGGCACCAGAAGGATTCCTTCTTCTTTTCATTTTGGGGGGAGAGAGGGAGCTTGAGGGGTAAAGCCCATGGACTACTCTGTGTTCCTACTCTAAAGATATTAACATTTATGTGCAGGAGACAAAACCCAGCAGAAGAAAGAAGACTGTGTATAGTTATCACAGGCATGACAGGCTAGCCAAAGAAACAGTAAAGCTATCTCAAGCAAGACAATAAATCCTGTGAAACACCAGGGAGCATGTAGCTCACCCAGCTTTGTCTGGAGAGGAGTAAAGCATTTGGTCATAGACGCCCAGGCTGTTGGCATAGTCTCATGGAGTGAGACAAATACAGGCAATGGAGCATTCGTGCACCAGGGGAGGTTTAGGTTGAGCAGAATGATAAATTTCTTCATTGAAAAGGTTGTCAAATGCTGGAGCAGGCTGGCCAGGCAAGTGGTGAAGTTGTAATCACTGAAGGTATTGAAAAGACATGCAGATTTGGTGCTGAGGGACGTGGTTAGTGATGGACTTGGCAGTGTTTTGGCGATTGGACTGGATGATCTCAAAGGTCTTTTCCTACCTAAATAATTCTATGGTTCTCTATTCTAGGATGTGATGACTTGCTTTCTGCATATGGTCATGCCCACTGACTGCAGAAGGCACCTATGTAGCTCCTTTGTGTTTAGTGCTTAAATGCCTTTTAGATGACTAAACCAGGCAAGAGAACCTAACCCAAGGGCCTTGCAAAGGTCAGGGTATACATAAGAGCAAAGGTGATGTTTAACAAAGACCTTATGAAAGATAGATCCTCAGCACAAGAAACAAGTCATTAAATGTGTTCATAAATGTTGTATCTTGGGTCAGTAGATCAGAGATGAAATATATCAAGTGTTGGATACAAATCAACAATATGGATATGTCTATATCATTCCATTCTCTTGCTGCCTTGGGTACAGTTTGCTGCACAAACCATTCTCTTTCCTTTTCGCTTCTTTCTGTGGCTTTTGCAATGTTTGCTCCTTTATCTCTTTCCTGACCTTCTGCTGGCTCATATCGTGCCTGTGATGTACAGGGAAGGGAAAAGGGGGTGTGTGTGAAGGATTTTGTACATATTCATTGCATTTTATACTCCTAGATTTTCACTCACCTTTTGCAAATACAACTTTCATTTTGCTTCTGAGTTCTGAGTTTAGTTTATTTTGGAATTTACTTGGTGGGTAAATTCCAGTCAGCTGGGGGTAGTCTCAACCCACCACACTGGACAAGCAGATAGAGGCTGCAATGGTTTTAAAAAGTGCATGGCTTGAACTCCTGTTGTGTTTGTTAATAAGCTGTTTTGGTTGTGCTGTATATTGCAATGTAAACACCTGAGGAAGCACCAACAGTAACAAAATTGGATGCAAAGTTATTAACATTATAAAAATCCAGGAATTGCATAAAAGCAACAGGAAACAACTGATAAGGACACTGCAACAGTGCACATTATAATTTCCTCCCTCTGAGGATGACATTACATTTCCTCAAGACCATCATTCTGCTTGATGCAAGGGTATGGACGTGGAACACTTGCCTTAGTTCCTTTGATTTAGCTGCATTTAGATTCAGAGCTAAGGAGCATGTTTTCAAGATGCTGCCCAGAAATACATCCACTGAAGAAACAATCCCTATCCGTGTACCAAATCTCTCAGTTCCTGTTAGTATTTCAAGCAAGATTGACAACCTCCTTTTTCTGCTCTTCCCTTTTAGCCCAGACTTCCTTTTGGTGGGAAGTATCTACAGATCTCTACTACGAAAGCACAGGCAGCTGATAGATCAGTGTCAGATGGGTTAGCCATGAACCTGCTGGCTGGAAGAAAAGCTGTTCCTTTCTGGGGTTTACTTACTCATGGGTTCCTGAAGAATGGGGCTGAAATGCAGCAGAATTCCACAGACTCCCCTATGTGACTTACACTTGACAAAGAGCAGAAAAATATCTCTGTCTAGCTGATTGGAACCCTAGGTGCAGGTAAACCCAGAGACTTTCTTCTTACCTACACAGCCTCACCAGGAGGAGGCCACTGTCATAGAACTGAACTCTACAGAGTTATATCCTTGGCATGTTAGACTTTAAGGGCCTTCTTTTCCCTGTGGTTCCTATAAACTTCTCACACAGGTTGAGAGGCTCTTCAGGAACACACCATGGTATTTCTATGTGCTCGTGGCATCACTAAGTGCCAAAGTGATACCACACCTGTAGCAGCAGACAGTGCAATGATACCAACACAAGAAAAAGCAGAAAACAACTTCCCTTTTAGGAGGTTCATGGCTTGCAAACTCATGCATAAGTAATTTATAAAGTCATAGGTTATTGTGATTCATGAGAAAAAACGAATACAAGTCCTGTATGCCAGTCATGCTAGTCCCCACATATGGATAGATAATGAATAAAAATGTGGTTGGTTTTATTAAATTCCTTTTGATCTGGTTCTTACAGTATCCCTAAATTATTTTCTATACACTAAATCAGACTTGTCCTGAAAGGAAATACACGAGTGTCTTCTAGTCTGCCCGTTATCACAGGCAGTGGTGTTTTGCAATCCCCCTTATGGCTGATCAACCTTCTTCAAAAGCTGGAAGCTTCAGCTCCTTGTACTTCTAGAACTAAAGTTTTGTATAGATGTGTGTGTGTGTGATAGCAAAGTTTTGATTTCCCTGGGTATGCAAAGTTCCACTTTTTGTGTGTGGGTCCACAATATCTGAGTGCTCTGGAATGCTGTAGCCGAGGTACAAGTATTCAGAGAAAACATAAGGAAAACCCATATGTACTCATTAGTGAAAAAGATCATCATGACAGATTGCTCTCCATATGTGGAATTTCTGTACAGCATTGTTGCTACTTACATGACACATGAGAACTTGGTTCCAGTAAGTTATGTTGTCATATTGCTTCTTTGAAAGGCATTCAGGTAGAATGAGTACATTCACAAATTAGACTGAGTCTACCAGGCCACAACCTTCCAGAATCCGCCACCCCTGGCAGCTTCAGCAGGCCTAAAATATGTGTTTTTCAGAGATGTCTTTATGATTCACTGATAAGCTCAGGCAAGGACACAGCTGACAAGCACATTGTGAAGTGTCGCAGCCTCTTGTACTTAGCAGCAGCACACCCGTGTTGTGACACAGCTGCACAAAGCTTTCAGATACGTTCCTATAGCCTCAGTAGACAGAGATCCACACCAACAGCTAACTCTTAGTTCCATGTGTTGTTTCATGACTGCACTCAATCCATGCACTGTCTGTAGCTATCATTTCTGTAGCTATCATCCCAGGCCTGTGTGGATAGCTTTACACTATGACTTGTCTTCTTTTCTTCTGTCTTCCAGTGTCGTGACACTAGAGGGTGACAAAGATCCAAATGCGAATCAACATGGAACCATTTAGAACTGGAAGCTTGAAATTCAGAGGAATTTCATAAAACTAGTAAGTCCTCCAGTAGAACAGACATGAAGATTCAGTGCTGCCAACTGCAATTTAATGGAAGCTAGTGGCACTTAATGGAAGATTGCTTGATTCAAATCAACCCTGGACCAGATTGTTCAAAATTAAGAAGGTGGAACCATATGTTCCCAGACTTCTCTAGGACAGAGTTGAAAATAATGGAGCAGTATTGCAAATTTGAAGTAGTGATGGGACTGTATTTTTAGAGAGTGTGAAAGAGAGAAGAGCAAACCCATCAAACCCATCCAACTCCAAACAATTCAAGCACTAAAAGTACTGTACAGCAGTCTTCAGTTATAGAATTATAGAGAAAATTAAAACCTTTCCATATGTAATGGTGTTTATAAAAGTGAATGCATTGCTTAGGGAGTGCATAAGTTCCAGCTCCTGCCTTTACAACACTGTGGAAAACAACCTCCTTCCCTAAAACAATCTTCTGCTTTGCTATTTCTTATCTATAGCTACATAATTGACTTTGCACATGAGAACAGAGTTTGACTCCGCAGTGGTTTCTTGTAAATATATACATGGCAAAAGTTTCCAGACAAAATCAACCATATATTAAGTTCCAGATGCTGTAGTAGTCATGGCAAGCCTTGCATCATTTGAAATGTGGCCCATTATGTATGTAAAATATTTATATTATTTTAGAATAGTAAGGAATGCTCTGTTGGTTAATTTTCTTTATTTTCAGATCAAAAGTAACTGGAATACTGCATCCAGCTATGGGCTCTCCAGTTCAGGAGGGACAGGGATCTACTTGAGAGAGTCCAGCAGAGGGCTATGAGGATGCTGAAGGGACTGGAGCACTGCCCAATGAAGAGAGGCTCAGAGCCCTGGGGCTGTTTAGTCTGGAGAAGAGAAGACTGAGAGGGGATTTAATAAACATTTCTAAATATCTGAGGGATGGAGGTCAAGAGGATGGGGACAGCCTCTGCTTAGTTACATCCCTGGGATAGGACAAGGGGCAATGGATAGAAACTACAGCACAGGAGGTTGCACCTCAACATGAGGAGGAACTTCACTGTGAAGGTCCCAGAGCACTGGAAGAGGCTGCTCAGAGAGGTTGTGGAGTCTCCTTCTCTGGAGACTTTCCAGACCCATCTGGATGCCTTCCTGTGTGGCCTTCACTAGATTATATGGCATAGGTGATCCTGCTCTGGCAGGGGGGGTCAGGCTCAAAGATCTGCAGAGGTCCCTTCCAACACCTAACATCCTGTGATCCTGTGAACTATTTAAAGGAGATCTGTATGATACTACCAGGGCATTACCATGAAATGTAATAGAAACTGTAATGCACCAGCACTCAGAGGTGTGTAAATCTTAGTTTCAATTTCTACAAAATACTTTCAGGCTGCAAGGTAGTGGGGGGGGGAAGACCTAGATTTCCAGCATTTGAAGTGTGATGAAAGTAATCCCCCTTTGTTAATTTTAAAATGTTACTTTAAGGTTTATTGTTATTTTAATTTCTTTTAGACAGTTGTGGTGTTTAGGCTCAGAGGCACATCTCTCTGGGTTTGCTGTTGGGAGTAGGGCATGCAAATGGCACCAGTCTGTGCCAGCAGAGATCGCTGACTGCATTGAAGGATTTAAATGAGCGAAACACATGTAAACACATGTAAACCAGTCTGATGGAAACCTCAGATTTGGTTAGGGATTCTGGCTCTCTAAGCACTTGGCCAAAACCAGTGGTCAGAATAAGACACAGACTCTTAACATTTGCTGTCACCAGAACTGAGCCAGCATTTCACCTAATAGAGACAAACCAGCTTTGCCACCCCCTTGCCTCCTGCACAGTAGCCCTTCTGGAAGGGAGGTCTAACCAGATAGGCTGGGGTGCCACTTCTGTGGCATCTATGCACAAGATCAAGATAAGTTTAGAGGGAAGGTGTGTGTCCTCCAAAAGTGAAGGAAAGCTCCTCCTCAAGACTGCTGGAGAGAAGCTTGTCACCTCTTTTGGGCCCCATGGGCTTGGGTGAAGCAAAGAGAGTGGTGTAGCACATAGGAGCAGGAGAGATGCCCTTTGCATGCTTTCATAGCCCAGCTTTTGCTTTGGTTGCCTCTAAAATAGTATTCCTGCCACAAAAACTTTTGTAGCGTGTTTTGAGGTCCTTACAGTCCAACAGAAACACTGGTTAAAGCTGGAGAGAAAGAAGTTGCTGTTGTAGATGTGTGGGCTGAACAACAAGACCTGAACTTGGAGGTGCTCAACCAACATGGGTGCCTTTGGGCTTGAACTGGTCCTTCTGACCAAGTCTGTCATTCGTGTTAGTGACATGTTTGCTACTGAAAGATGTACCAGAAAGTGTTCTCCAAAAAAATATATATGTAGCAGTTGCTTTGTGCAATCCTTTCAGTGTACTAGCAGCCCTGACTGGTTGTCAACAGTAAATGATGAGGAAGGGGGAACCAGTCAGCATTGATCTGAGGAAGAGAGGGAATTGCAATGCAAAGACTCAGCCCCAGAAAAAGCAAGCAATAGCAATTAGATCATCACATAGATGGTTCACATAGCCACTGGTGGCTTTGGTTCAGTACAAAGGAATTACACCAATGTGCTTAGGATGCTGTCCAGAGAGAACAGCCTGCACTGGTATTTCAAAGACAGTATCCAAGGGAATATAAATGAAAATCAATGAAAAGGGAAGTCACTTGAAGCTCATGGCAGGTGTGAAGAATCTGGTTTTGCTATGAGATCTGAGCCTCTGGCTTCCGTGTGCAGAGCACTCACCACTTTAGATGGGAGATACCAAAAAACCTGGTAAAAGAATGCCATTTAGGAAAGGCATTGGTATTTGTTTTGTTTGTAACATGTCATTGCACTATTTGTTTGTCTTACGAAGCCACTCAGGCTGTGTGTAGTTAGGAGGATAAAACATGAGTTACCTGTTACAAGTCTATCAGCCCCAGGCTAGGAAGTGCTGCCTGTGAGGTTGTATCACAGTATCACAGTACAACTAAGGTTGGAAGAGACCCCAAGGATCATCAAGCCCAACCTGTCTCGACAGACCTCACGACTAGACCATGGCACCAAGTGCCACGTCCAATCTCCCCTTGAACACCTCCAGGGATGGTGACTCCACCACCTCCCTGGGCAGCACATCCCAAGGACGAACGACTCGCTCAGTGAAGAACTTTCTCCTCACTTTGAGTCTAAACCTCCCCTGGCACAGCTTGAGACTGTGTCCCCTTGTTCTGGTGCTGATTGCTTGGGAAAAGAGACCAACCCCTTCCTGTCTACAACCACCTTTCAGGTAGTTGTAGAGGGCAATGCTCACTGGTGATGGGAAGGAATGCAGAGCCATGTTCCCTCTCAGAGAGCTGATGGCGGAGGAACCTGCCAGGAGCCAGCTGTGGTCCCGGTCACCATCCTCCCACGAGAGCTATTGGGCAAAGTCTGCTGCCTTTGACAAAGTTACAAAGCAGTAGACCACATGATTTTTCAATGTGTGCTGTAGAAGTCTGGTTTTACTCACACAAATAGTCCCTGGGAAAGGGCTTTGTTGTGTTCCACACAAGCTTCCAGTGGAAGGTATGACTGCAACATCTTGCCAGTTCATTCTGTTCAACAGGTTTTGCCTTTTAAAGGAAAATGCCTATTTCCTCTCAGACACTTCCTGTCTGTGGCTATTCTATTTTCCAGTAAGAAGATAGAAGGCATTTTCCCCCCAGTCTCCAGACATTTGCATTTTACTTTCTTTCTCCTACTTCTTCAGTACCTACCTGTGAAAAAATAGCTGCCATTATATTTTTCTTCTCTGACCATTGTTAGTGAGAGATTAAAATTATTGTCTGCAGTATTCATAGTATTATTAATATCAGCATTTTAAAAGTTCACTTTACCCTGTGCTTTGCATGGAAACTAAGCAGGCAGTTTATTTCTCCAGAAACTCATAAAATATGGTTCTAAATATATCAAACAATCATAGAATCAATAAGGTTGGAAAAGACCTCAGAAATCATCAAGTCCAACCTGTCACTCAACACCTCATGACTAACTAAGCCATGGCTTCGAGTGCCACGTCCAATCCCCTCTTGAACACCTCCAGGGACAGTGACTCCACCACCTCCCTGGGCAGGGCATCCCAATGACTTGAAAATGCATAATACAGGGAATCAGTAAGGATCTTTTAAACTGAGTACATTTGCTTCTCAGAATCTGGCAGCAGGAAGACGATACACTTAGTGGGCTTGATGTCTGCAGTTATTTTAAGATCCTGCCTATTTTTTAAATAATCTGAATAAGCATTGTGCTAAACTGCACAGAATATCACTGCAATAAATGTCTTTAAAGCATCACTGTCACCCAATCCTGTGCTGCCAGTTTGAAAACGTTGCTCTTTAAGCTTGTAAGTAAAAGATGAAGTCACTGGGGATAAGTTGTTTCCTAACTGCCTAGTGATTTCATGGTCATAATCATGATTCTTTTCTGACATTTTGCATTCATCACTGCAGCCTTTGTGACCTTCTGTGGTCACAGTCTGTATGTTGCCTCACAAGAATAATCCATATAAAATTGGTGATGGGGACTTTGCCTGCTTTCAGCGAGATCCACAGAGGGAGGAGAGAAGCTTAGTGGGTTTGCAACATGTCTTCTATCACCTTGCTTAGGAACATAGGGCAGTAGATCAGGCTGGAGAGCTACTGTGCTCTATATATGCTTTGAGTGTGTGAGAGGTCTGCAGGGAACTGCTGCAGTCAAAACACTGCAAATCTGTAATAGCTCTGGCCTTGGGAAAGGAGCCTCCAGCAGTTGGGGGGTGGGCAGGGAACCCACAGAAAAAAAAATGGAAAAAAGAGCAAAAATGATGCTGAGTCTCCATTTTCTCTCCTCCATTCTGCATGAGCAGAAGTGCACGTTGGTAAGCAGAGGATACTGTCCCACAGACAAAGTTGTCTGATGATGCTTTTATGGATTCTTAAGTTCACTACTAGATCTTGGGGTAATGTCTCTACACATTGCAGATTCTTCTCTTTGCAAAGGCGAAGGAGGAAACAAATTCAAGTATGCTAGAGGAAGCCATTGTGGAGCTCTTGTGGATTGAGACAAACATCTGGGAAAGTTCAAAGAAAAAGAAAAGACAATGTACAAAATTCCATGAGCCCAATCCTCATCTCGTTAATACAGCTTGTCTGTGTGAAACTTCTGCATTCATTAACATCAGACCATCTGGTCCTTGTCTGAATTTTTCCAGGCAGGCAGTTGTTAGTTTTGCCCTCAAATACTAGCCCTGGTCCTTCAATGGAACAAGGCAGCCAGAAATTCCGAAGTAAGGGAGAGACTTATGAGGAGATTTTTAAATTCAAGCTAATAGTTAAGAATTGCTTCAGTGTAATCCAGAAAAACAACAAGTCCATAACTCTCACATTGAGATGGTGCCATGGCTTGAGGTGAACCTGCTGCTTGAGTTACACCTGCCTGCGGTCATGCAGCTCCAAAATGAAATCTGCTGGATGGGGCTTGAAGTTCAGATTGCAACATGGGAGGCTTCCTGTTCGGGTTGCTGCTTTTGGGTTCTGGGTTTTGGGATGTTGGTTCCTATCCACAGGGATGGTGGTGAGATGGGTGGGAGTCAGGGGGCTGCTGGATTTCTTTTATGCTGTTTGTTTTTGTCTTTTGCTGCGCTGCTTCTGCAAGCAGGCCAAGCTAAGGTAATCATGCATCGTGATATCTGGTGTTATATGAAACTCTGATTTTATCTCTTTATCTCAACCCTGAATTTTGTGTGTTACTTTTCCCTCATTCTGCACTGGGCAAGGCAGACAGGCTATGCAGGGTTGTGTTAACCCATTACAGATAGTAAATTAATTAGTTCACAAGTGTAATTGATGGCAACAATTATGATTGAGGGCTCTCAAGGCGTAGGCTTTGTTCAATGTCTCATGTCTTTATAAAACTGTAAAGCCTTTGTTGTTACAAACACTCAGAGTAGTTAATATGAGTAACAAATTACTATTTACTCTTTGCACCTTGTCTGCAAACAGAACAAGCTTGCTGGCTTTCCAAACATGTTCCACTGAATGTTGAGAGATCTGGCTAGGGACTGAGTCCTGCTTTCATGGGAGAAACTCAATATGGGAGAAAGCAAATTGGATTTTCTGCCTGGTGATACTCTGCTAAGAGTCTGAGCAAAACTAAGAAGTTACTGTGGGAATAGAATAGAACAGAACAGAACAGAATAGAATAGAATAGAATAGAATAGAATAGAATAGAATAGAATAGACCAGGTTGGAAGAGACCTTCAAGATCATTGTGTCCAACCTATCATCCAACACCACCTAATCAATTAAACCATGGAACCAAGCATCCTGTCAAGCCTCGCCCTGAACACCCCCAGCGACGGTGACCCCACCACCTCCTCGGGCAGCCCATTCCAGTGGGCAATCACTCTCTCTGTGTAAAACTTCCTCCTAACCTCCAGCCTAAAAAAATACCACGTGTGGAGCCTTTCTTGCTTTATTGCATGTATTTTGCAAAGTAAATGGGATTAAGGATGGACTCAGAGAGCAGTTTTTCCTTGATTTGTAGTTGTATAATACATTTAATGTGTTTCACTTGAATGGTCGTCTTCTGTTGATAGTTCAGAGGCTTTACTGACATGTTTGCAAGAAGGTATCACTGTTTGATACTGTGGTTATATTCTTTATATCCATTAAATTGCTGTGCTTCTTAAATTGCAATTGACAGTAATATCTTTGTCCAGTACTTCAGTCACCCTTCTTGATTGTTCTTAATTACTTTCTGGGAAGACATTTAAAACCAAACTAAACCCATAATGGGCTCTAGAAGCTCAAAGCCAAAAGGTTCTAAATGCAAAGATGAATTTCTCTGAATGAGCACTTAACTGTTTAAACTGTATGGTTAAGCTCTGTTTCACCAGAATATTTTGAATTCTGTTTATCATCACGGAAAGTACATACAAATGATTTATTTCCTTATGAACAGACCATCCTGTTGGACATTATTTAGTCATATGCTAACAGGTGTAATTGTTCAGCAAAAAAACCCTAAAATTGAATTACTGGATTTCTTAGCTGTATTTTTTAACTCAGAAACCAAAAGATCACAAGAAGGAAAAGGTATAGAAAATGTGGAAGTGAATTTAGAAGGCAATAGGAGCTATGTCTGATTACTTCTAAATTTCCATTCTGTAAAGGTCAAAGCAGAAAGAGAACATTTCTTGAAACAGTATAAGCTGTGAGATGCTGCTCCTCAGAAGAAGACCTCAGGACAATTCTAATGCCTATATGCCAACATCTTGTTTCTTGTAATAGCTTTTAAAATGGATTTTTTTTTTAGTGGACAATCTTAATAAAAACGTAAAAGCATTTATTTCCTCTACTCCACAGAAGATGGACAAATTTCCAGCCACAGACTTTTTCGTCTGTCTGGTGGTTTGCGTAAGAAATACTGTCTGCAGTGTATCTTATCACTAAGTGACATCCACTGTTCTTCCTGTATGTTGCATCCTGCCACACGTTCATCAGTATGTACATTTGGTTAGATTAATATAAACACTTATTAGTAGTTAACAAACATCTTTGAAGTAACATATTCCTTCAGTAGTACTCTTGAGGCTCAGAACTGAGCAGACAAAATCCAGTAATTCAGAGGCAGAGTAGAAAATTTGAGCCCTGAATCATCCAGATGCAGAGACTAAGCATGGCATGAGTCTTTGTTGTCACGCAGAGAGCCAAGTAAGGTCACTGGAAGTTTTTTCATTGACTTCCATGATAGCAAGTAAAAGACATGACAGACAGAAAGGAATCTGTGTCTTTTGTAGCTTTGGAATTACTCAAGGAATTCAGTTCTCAGTAAAACGTCAGCTGTTAAACATCATCAGGCACATCAAGTAGTGTCCTCATCTCAAGCCCACCTTATATCCAACGTTGCCAGATACTAGTTTTTCATAAGTATTTTTCAATAATTAAATAAAAAGGACTTTGGGATTCTGAGCCTTTTAGCAGGTCTCAAAACACAGCAGCTGCTTGGAGGGGTTTCCTGAAAGGCTTTGTTCAAAGTGAGTCACAGCCAAACAAAACATTACTAAGACTGAATTAGTACTAGCTGCAAAATAGGATGTTTAAGAAACCACTCATACATATCAGGCAGTTAAGAGCTGATTACAGGCAAGATAAAAGACATGCAAAAGCAGCAAACTTGTGTGAAAAACTCCTACCCTTCCTGCCTGTCTACTTTCCCAGGCTAATATCACACAGTCATGGAGCAATCTGACCTGTAGTGATTAGCAATGGTGACCCTTGCAGGCACAACCACTGTTTTGGTCACCTCTCATCTATGCATTCATTTCCTCCTTAAAAAAATTACCTGTGGTAGAGACTATGGTTGGCTTCATAGACCCTTATTTCTTTATCTTTCATTTGTATGTATGGAAAGAAAACCAAACTCTGTGGCTTTATTATTATTATTTGTTATGATTTATGTGCCAAAAAGCTTTTTTGAGGATGGGTTTGGTATTGTCCTTGGGAAATAGGTGCAGCTGTGAGGGCACTACAGCTATCCATTGGAGAAATCAGTAAAAGAGCAGTTCTTATTCAAACAAACCCTGATAAATTGTAGTGAGGCTGAACAGAGAACTTCAGGATTATTTCATAAGAATATAGAAAATACTTTTGATTGTACTTGAGAATGGTAAGATACCAACAGCATCTGGTAAGATATCCTTCATCGTGCTTAATGGATGAGGAAAACGCTGGACTTTAGTAAGGCATTTGACACTGTCTCTGATTGAATGCTCCTGGAGAAAGTGGCTGTTCATGGCTTGGATGGGTAGACGCTTCACTGAGTAAAAAACTGGCTAGGTGGATGGGTCCAAAGAGTGGTAGTGTTAGACCAAATTGGCAGGTGGTCACAAGTGGTGTTCCCCTCTGGGGCCAGTTCTTTTTAATATCTTTATCAATGATCTGGACAAGAGGACTAAGTGCACCCTCATTAAGTTTGCAGATGGCACCAAGCTGGAAGGGACTGTTGATCTGTTGGAGGGCAGGAAGGCTCTACAGAAGGACCTGGACATGCTGGATGGATGGGCAAAGGCCATTTATATGAGTTTCCACAAGGCCAAGTGCTGGGTTGTGCATTTGGGTCACAGCACTACAGGCTTGGGGAAGAGTGTTTGATCTGAAGAAAAGGAGGCAGGGGGCTGAGGGGAAACCTTGTTGCTCTCTGCATCTACCTGAAAGGAGGTTGGCGTGAGGTGAGTGTTGGCCTCTTCTCCCTAGCAAGAGTTACATTTCTGAGTTCATCATAGAAAAATACTATTATATGCTCATTTTATTATTTTTCTCCAAATAATTAATAATTAATCAATGTGAAAACCAGATCTACTTCTCCATAGAATCATTAGGGTTGGAAAAGACCTTTAAGATCACTGAGTGCAACCATAACCCAGCTACCATGACCACTAAACCATGTGGCATCACATCTACAGCTTTTTGGTGACTCCACCACCTCCCATGGCAGCCTGTTCCAGCCCCTCACCACTCTCTCACTAAAGATGCTTTTCCTAACGTCCAATCCAAACGTCCCCTGGCATAACTCAAACCCATTCCCTTTTGTCCTGTCACTGGTTACTTGGGAGAAGAGACCAACGCCAGCCTCACTCCAGCCTCCTTTCAGGTAGCTGTAGAGAGCTATGAGATCTCCCCTCAGCCTTCTCCATGTCACTATAGTATATTTCAATCCCCATGAAAGAAACTCACTATCTTAAGACACTGAGTTCCACACAGCAGTTCTGCAAAGCCACAAAAACTGTTTATTTTCCTGTTCTCATCCAAAGTGTCTGAACAAAATCTAAGTCTTTCTCAGGCATAATTCCTTCCCCAACAAGAATTTTAGTTCCCTGAATATCATGTGCAATAGTTCTGGCGTTTAAAGCAGTTCAGACACAGTTACAAAACTGTCACACACTTACTGTCCAGAGCCACGACACAGCAGCCTGTTACTTTCTGTGACATTGCCTTTCCCAGCATTCACTGACGTGGGAAGTTTCCACTGCTTGCATGAGTTTGGGAACAAATTGTGTATGTCTTTGAGGCAGATAAGTTTCTGTTTAAGGAAAGAGTACAGGAATATGGTTCTATTTTGAGAAATTAAGAAAATGCCAGTTTTAAGAGATTTCCATGTAGCATTTGTTGCTGGAAAACCTTGTACTTAAAACTAACCAAAAAGGCTGAGATAAGGAAAGAATCATCTGCTTACCAGATTGCGTACTTTTCTTCTCCGTCTTCTTATAAATGGCATAGTCTCACAAATGACACCTTATGTACACTTAACATTTAAAAACATTCAAATGTCAAGGAAGAAAACAGGCAATTATTTGACTATTATTTCAATATTACTAATATTTTGCAAACATTTTAATTAAAACTATTCAGCACAACATTTAAATGTAAGTAAATGTTGGCATTTGCATTGCAAGGTTTAATTGACTTCTTTGACTTACTAATAAATACTTCCTTTTTCTCACAGTAGATCAGAAAACTTCTGGAAGTAGCTTGTGAAGAATAGAGAAATGTCTGAGCTTCATGACATCAGTTAAAGGCAAATTATTCTGGCCAGTTTAATTTGTGTTGGTCCCAGCCTGTATTATATTGGAAGGCCTCCTCAGCCATCCATCCACAGTCCAGGAGGTACTTCCAGTGCATTGATGATAACTTCTTGATGCAGATGCAAAAAGCCAACTAGGAGAGGAGCACTGCTGGATCTTACAGTCACTAACAAGAAGAGCCTGGTTGAAGTGGTGAAGGTTGAGGGCAGCATTGGCTGCAATTACCATGATATGGCGGAGTTGAGGATCTTGTGTGGTAGAAAGAGAATACCAAGCGGGTTCAAATCCTTGGACTTCAGCAGGGCCAAGTCTGGCCTTTTCAAGAAACTGCTGAGGGGGAAACCCCATGGGACAGGGAACTAGAAGGCAAAGCAGCAGCTGTTTAACATTCAAGAACCACTTCTTCCAAACCAGCGTTCAACAGAATGCCATTTTGTTACCTTTCTCAAAGACTTCATCAGTTTTACCCCACATGATGATGTCATCAAGGAACTGAACATGTTCTGGGGCTCCACCTTTCTCCAATGCATCATGGATCAATGCATTACAAATTGTTCAACTGTGTTTCCATCCTTGGGGGAAATGATGGAATGTGTACTGGATGCCCCTCCAGGTAAAGGCAAACTGAGGCCTGCATTCCTCTGCATTAGCAACAGCTATAGCAGCATACCGTTTGGCCTCCTTGGATTCCAGCTCATCCTGAAGTTCCATCATGTCTGGTACAGCCACACTTATGGGTGCAATTACTTTGTTCAGAGCACAGAAGGCAACTGTCAGACACTAGCCCCCATTCTGCTTTCACACAGGCCACACTGGACTGTTGAAAGGTGAATGAGTTTTGCTGATGCCATTCTGGTTCTCTAACTGGTGAACTAGCTTATGAATGGGCATCAAAGAGTCACTGTTAGTTCTGTATTGTCTGTAGTGTACAGTCTGAGAAGCAATTGGCAGCTCCACATCCTCTATCTCATGCTGTCCCACAGCTGCAGATTCATCTGAAGGTTCAGGTCTAATAGACAACCTTAATTTTCTGCCATCAATTTCTACAGTTACTGTTCCAAAAGCCCGTTTGTAACCCTTAGGGTCTTTGAAATGCCCTTCTCTCAAAAAGTCAATTCCCAAAATGCAAGATGTGTCTGGACCAGTTACAATAGTAGGAATAACACAAATGCAGCCTGACACAGATGATACCTATCACAGCCCATGCTAAGCCATCACGTGAAAATCCCAATTTATAATTGACACTGACCCATCTCTTGCAGAAGCAGGTCCTTTGGGGATGATTTCCAAGTCATTGTTCATGTCCCTGGGCACAGACTCACTGCAGAGTCTCACAAAGATCTCTTGATTCAGAAGCAGGAAGGATAAAAGAATATAAAAGACATTTTAAAGCACTGGCTACAGTACCACGCACCAAGACTGTGCACGTGTGTATGCTTGTCCTTGGAGCACAGAGCTGTGCAGTCTGTTGAGGCAGAGGATGGGCAGGTGGCTTCCAGCACAGAGATGCACAAGAGCCTCATTGGCTCCAGAGAGATAGTTCTAAAACAAGTTGCCTCTATAACTTAGCCAGAGTTTGAGAGTGTGGACTTCTGCTGCTTCCCTTAATGCAGGGTGGATTTGGCCAGCCTGCTGTGCCCAGCAGAGACTCTGAGAAAGGAGCTCACTCACATGCTGCAATGGCAATGTTGCTGTTGGAGTTTACACAAAACACCAGCAAAGCTCTGAATGCTTCCAGCTCTTCCCAGTTATTTTTCAGGTTCACCAAATGCTGCATGAACACCAAAACTGATGTCCTCATAAAAGGACACCTGTGTGTCCCAAGGGATAAGTGTGGAAGCATTTGTTAGCCATTTTAAGCTGAAGTTCATGTAGAACAGTGTTTCAAGTCCTCAGTCTCTGTAGCACAGGAATTCAATAGACCAAATATTTATGTCCATGTGCCCGCTCAGAGGAGTGTGTTGGTGCTGCTTGCTGGGTTATGTAAGGGACGATACTGCATGGGAGGCACTGAAGCAGGAAGCCTGAAATGTTCCAAAAAACCAACTGGGATTTTGCCTGATGCTATTGTTGCAGCTTAGCTGCTATTTTTGATTTAACCAGTGTAAATGAACATACTTATCCCTTTCTAAACAGTCTGCTAGTCAGTGCTGGGCAGTGCTGGTGGGATTTTAATGAGGTTAGATTTTAGACACATTTATTCCCTGTCCAATCAGGAGCAGGCTGGAAGATCAAGTGGCACAGCCATGTCTGCATTATGCAATATCATGATACTTGGTGGTGGAGGGAAGTACTTGGCTGTAGAAAGCCAAGTGAAGCTGGCAGCTCTGCATGCATAAACCAGAAATTAGTCAATGGTGTTAATGGAATGCATTGTTTAAAACTAAAAATAACAATTGAGAGAGCAGTGTAATGCAATTAGTTATTACAGCAAAGGCATGGGAATCAGGAAGCTTGGATGTCCAGAACCGTCAAGATTGCACCCTGTAGCTAGTCACCAAGCAAAGAAACTCCAAGCCCCAGAACCTTTAAAAAGGAAAAAGGGATATGCAGATGCCCCTGCTCCCACTGACCCAGAGGTGTGGGGCCAGGAGGCAATATGGTTTCCTTTAGTACCAATTAGTATGGAGGGAAGGAAAGTTGTGGGTGGCAGCAGTACCAGCAGAGCCTCCTCTGTGGAGGGGCAGTGGCAGCTGGCAGCAGCTGCAGCGCTGGTGGCAGCAGCAGCACCTGCAAAAGCGGCAGCAGCAAGTTCAGCTGCAAGTGGTGGCGGTTATGGAACAAGCCCTCGGACAAACCAGGTGGAAGAGCTTATCCTCAGTGTTTCCAGTCTAAGGCAATGTCACAGTTTGTATCTACTTGGGAAACTTTGGCAGCTAAATCTGCCTGATGGTTGTGTTGACGTTCCTCAGTAGCTTTACTCTTGGGCATGTGTGTGTGAACGTGTCTCACTTCCGCTGGAATTTTCTCAGTGTGAGCACCAAAATATTTCACATTCTGTTGAAAGCTGATTTTGGCATTAGGTGAGACAAAGTGAAATCAAATTTCTGGGAGTACAGTGACGGCATGCTTGCTGTCATGTTCCACCGGATGTGATAAAGTCTCCAGCAGGGCAAATCCCACTAACAGGGACATTCTGCCTTTCTTGGGTGCAGTGGGACTTTGGAGACTGCACATTCCTGGATACGGTCAGGTTGTTAATCCTCTCTATGATGTGACTCAAAAGAGAAACAATTTTGAATGCAATCCTGAACAAGCAGCCTTTGAAAAGAAGTAGCCCCTCTTGGAGCAATAGAGCAATCTGCTCATTAAACTACAACAAATCGCTAGAAATCTAGAAAAATGTGAGTGACCCCAGGTTAGCTAGGACATAGTCCTGGACTAATGCATCTAAAATGGTTTCTGGACTGTGCAGAGCTTCACCATCTTGCACACCAACAGCGCACACATTTATCTTTCTTAGTTTCTCAGGCTGCATCTCCTAGTGTCTAGCATTTTGTTTTCCATAGCATATTGTGGTGGGTTGGAATTTCCCACTACGTTAAATAAGCATGACCAGCTCAGTCTTTACAATATTATACAGGTATTCACAACCAGGAAACAGCACAGAAAGTTCCCCCTGGTCCAAACGACCAGGGAAAGCTGCCCTACTCCCCCCCCAAACCACCTCCTTTCCCCCTATAATTAGAAGACTACTCAAGGTGTGGCCTCCCCAGAGCTGAGTCCCAGGGGACAGTCACCTCCCTGCTCCTGCTGGACACAGCGTTTCTAATCCCAGCCAGGATGTCATTGGCTTTGTTGGCCACCTGGGCACACTGTTGGTTCATATTCAGCTGCTTACGCGATTGTGTCCCATACTGACCAAGGGCCTTTAAAACATTTTCTCTCCTACAGTGCCATCTGCTGATCATCTGTAGGAAAAGATGAGTCCGTTAAAATGATGTGCTATGAAGTATTACACTTCAGGTTCTTTCAGAAGCTTACTCTGCCTATGATTGGGCTTGTTGTAGACAGATGTGTTTTTAATGTTAGCCTACATTACATCCTTCTTTACCTACGTTTATTTTCAAAAGCCTTACTTTCTGCATCTTAGTCTTAAGACACATGCATTTACTTAATTGATATACAATAACGAAGTCACTTAGGAAGCACATGCACAGCCTTTGTGGTTTTTTCCATCCCACAGCAAACAGGATTCACATCTCAGCTTATAAGAGGAAATCATCCTGCTCGTGTTAAAATTTCTGAGAAAAAAGCAATTGGCTCTTCAGGGGCACAAGCATGGCTCACAAGTTGCTTTGGGGCTTTTTTATCCTTCCCATGGAAAAAGGCAAGGAAGTGTTTCTCTTGCATGCTGTGGAGAAAAAAAAACCCATTACATGTCCAAGAGCACCTTGCACCTGCCAGCTTGTGTCTGGCTGAGTCTCGCTCTAGGTGTGCGGTCGCAATCAGGGAGAGAGCTCAACTAAGTCTCGTGAGACCGATCAAACCAACAAAACGGCTTAGGGCCTCTTTTCTATTCCATATTTCATGATGTTTAAATACAACAACAACAACAACAACCCCACAATGAAGTGCTGAGGTTTGGGGTTTGGTTTTCCTGAGTGGTCAGGTTGTTTTACCATTGCCACATTTAGGGTCCCTGTTTTATTAATAGTCAAAATGCTGCAGGGTAATAAAAGATTTGTCTAGCCTCATCCTACACCACCGTTTGTTTCTGATTAAGAATTACCCAGGAGGTAAACTGCTTCCTCCTCATTTTGGTTTAATGCCTTTCACTTTCATTCCGTCCAACATATACTCTGAACAGGATGTTCTGCTTCTGCCTCTTGTATTCCTAACAGTTCTGTGTTCCTAATTGTTTTGTGGGAACTGCCCTGTGTGTCTCTTCTGCCTAATTTAACCATAGTCTCTATGGCTGTAAGATAAAGATATTTTATACCTTACTGGTCAAGTGTAAACTGTTACAGTAAATTGTGTTATTTTCACAAGTTTGGTAACAAGTGCTAGCTGGCATTCTAAGTGTGGAAGTAACACTTTTGTTTCCACATTCCTGCTTTCATCATTCACACTTGTATCTTCAGGGGAAAAACGATACTTGATGTCACATTGAGGAGTGTCATTGTACCATATTCAGTTCCTGGGCTGGGAAAACAGGTTGCCTAAATACGAAAGGTCACAATTAAACTCTGCACTGTAACTGTACCACTCCCGAGTTATCTGTTTTATTAAGCCCTGACAGCATCTGACCATAACAGAACACTGTCCTGAGGCCACAGGGGATATCTTCTCAAGCACTGCTAGACTCCTCTTTTGCTTTGCTTTGCTTTGGTTTTTTCTCTCTCTTTTTTTTTTTTTTTTTTGGTTTGGTTTGGTTTGGTTTTGTGTTTGGTTTTGGTTTGGGGGTTTTTGGGGGGTTTTGGGGGGGTGGGGTGGTTTTTTCGGGGTGTGTGGGTGTTTTTTGTGGTGTTTTGTGTTTGTTTTTTTTCCCCCTTGTTTTTGAGGTTTCTTTAATCTGCTACAGCAATCAGGAGAGGAGCTGTTGTGCTTGTGTAGTTCTGTAATGATTTAGGCAGTAGTTGTGTAATTGCTCTCTACACTTAGACCCAGCTGTGTTTCCAGCCCAAATAGGTATCTTTAAGTAGACAAAAATAAAACTTCAGATTCTAATAAGCAGAATTCTTTGGATTCTAATAAGTAGAATTCTTCAGATTGCAATAAGCAGTTCAAGGAAAAGCAGTCATTTTTCATCAGTTTTCTTCCACACTCATGATATAATTTCTACATCAAAGCTATGGTAGTCTCTCTTTGATTTTTCTATCAGAAACCAAGAGCTGATCATTTTTCCAGGTGGAATATTCCCTCACTTCTGGAACTGCCCAACACAAAAGTTCTTCATCTGTTTCTGGGAATATATCAAAATGAATAAACATTACCAGTGGGATTTGTTTCAGTGGAATATGGAGAACAGAGGCTGTAGTCAGAGTAGAGGACAAGTACTGTTGAAGACTGTTGTCTCATGAAAGTGTTTGTTCTTGAAACTCTCTTTTAAGATTCAGGGTTTGCTCTACAATACCTTCTTTACATTTTGGGGAAACCATTCATTAAATTAATATCCTTCTACTATTAAGTTTCAGATGGTGTGCTCTGGTTTTTTCAAAGGCTCTGCAGATCTGTTGTTCTCCAAACACAAAGGGAATGTAATGACTGAAAAAGCTATCAGACTGAAGCACAGACAGTGAATGCAGCATGTTTGTGGAGTTCTTGGAAACAAATGGTATTTTGGCATAGTGGTGACTCGTAATTGCACAGCTATCACAAGATAATGTGATAGTATTAACATAAGTAGCTATGTGCTGCAATTATTCCTCTCACAGTGTTACATGCTAGCATTTGTAAGTGTTCAGTGCTTCCAGCTCACATAACAAATCCTGAAACTATTCTCAGAGAGATTACTTTGTAAGTATTTTGAATAAGCTATTAGATTTCATGTGTATATGGTACCATTAGCTGCCTCTATCCAGCAGTAAATGGCACTAGATCTGGCAATTTCTCACAAAGGCAGGAGTGGGCAGCTCAGTGATGGAGAGCTGTCAGTGAAGGCAGTGCCAGTAAAGCAACTGCCAAGTCTTTAACCAGGAATTCCTGAAGTACAGCTATTACTGTTCGAAGGGGGAACTTTAGCCTAGTCCCTGACTGTGAACACTGAAAGCAAAATACCATTGGATGCAGAAGAGAAATAATGCTAAGGTCTATAGAATTCATTGGCTGGCTAGTGGGATGGATATAGGGTAGTGGCAGAAACAGTTCTCTCTCTTCTTCTGTCTCTTCTGCTTGCAACTCCTTTCTCTCTCTCCCCGCCCCCCCCGCCCCCGGCCTTGCCAGGGGATCTCTGTTGTGACTACTGTGTGAGGTAATGGGAAGGAGGGAGGGAGTGGGGGAGGAGGTGAACGGTGCCCCTGGATCCATCCGGGGGGTTCTGAGGAGTCCCTGTGTTGTTTATAAATGGTAAATAGCTCTATATTGTAGACCTCTTGCATATTTTGTACATATTCATTGCATTTCATGTTTCTAGAATTTAGTTTGTTTGTAAATAGAGCTTCATTTGCTTCCAGCCCAAACTGAACTGGTCTGGCAATTTTTATTTCGGGGGTAGTTTCTCCAAACTAGTTGGGGGGTAACTTCAAGCCTCCACAGCAATGCACACCATGAGTGATGCACATATACTGCCAGCATGACAAAGTTTCTCCCTCAACACATGCAGCCCTGAAAAGCCAGGAAATACTAGCGTTTGTCTTACCTACTGAACATGCTTTATCTGATTTACTTTCCATTGGCTCCTGCCTGTGCTCTGATGACCAAAGTTACCGAGGATCACAGAGGAGAATTCTGGCCTCTAAGTAATGCAGAATTTGCACTTGCACTTCAGTTCCACTTAGAAGAAACCACATAAACCATACAAATGATGATGCCAGTCAGAATAAGCAAATCAGACTCCAAATATGTAAAGCCTGCAGTGACACGCAGACAAGGAAGCAATGAAAGTACAATGTGCAGTTCTGGCCTGCAACCATTGGCTTCATTCAATACAGTGAACGTGTACAGGGATGAATGTTCATCAGGGTAGTGTTTCGTAGAAATAGATCTGCAGATAAAATGCATTAGCCAAAAAAGTAAAGCTACTGATGAAACACAGCTGAGTCTTTCACTCAGGATTAAACTGCACGTGATGTGGCAGAGACCCATGAGCAGGACAGAGGTAGTGCGTTCTCCCCCCTCCATAAACCAGCGAGACACTTAGATTAGTGTAGCCACCGTGCAATTAGCAAAGCACAGCTCTGTGCTGTCCTGTAATGGAGCACATGCATGGCATGACTGAAAGATGAGCAACACGTTAGATCAGAACAAAGGGTCCATGGGACAATAAGGGACAGCTGTGGGGAAGTAAGCCAGGGCCTCTGAGGCTGCAGCAGAATGCGAGATGTAGCTGGTGAAAATGGACAGACCGTAAAGGTAGGTGTTGAGCTATAGGGTTTGCAGATGTCTCTATGGAACTGTGGTGACTACACATAGGTATTCTTTATCCATTTTGTTCAGCTGCAAAATAAGAGGATGTCTAGAAATAAATGAACATAAATATTATAAATTTTTCTGACTCACATTCTCTTCCATGGCCAGAGAGAAAACAGATCAATAACCTTAAGTACTAATTTCTGGAGCTCCCACAACTTGTCAGCAAAAAAAGTAACCAGGACTCTTGCACATTACCTAGAAGCAGTTCACAGAAATGTGATGCCTCCTGAAAAGTGTACATTCCATTATCACCTACAAAAAAATCAATAGAATAAAAGAACTCTGCATGTTTGACCAGCAAAAGCCTAATTCTCATCACATTTTGGTTTGCTGTAACTGCTGCTAAATAGAGACGGAATCAAGCAGTCTTTATCAGAAAGTATATTAAATACAAAACCTTCCACCTGTCAAAATTGATAGCACCACCAGCAGCCCAGCTGAATTGCTTCTGATCCCTAAGAAAGGTCACAATTAGGATGAATTAGATCCCTTCCATACTGTTACACCACTTCTGCTTGCTGGAGAATGCAGGAGGAAAACTGTTAATGCGGAGGCAAATTTGTTGTTTATGTCATCTATTTGCACACTTAATTAGTGTAAATTACAGCAGCTTCAAAAGTTTTAGACAATGACAAGAATCATGCTCCAGTTTTTTAAGCTAAGACCTCCGGGAGAAAAAACATGGCCAGTTTATATTTTCCCTGTGTTGCTGATAGCAGTTTCCAGGTTTTATTATCTTATTCTGCTCTTGGAATTAGGAAGCAGGCAATAATTACTTGAGGAGGGAAAAAGATATTACAATGAGGCTTAGGACTGGGCAGATGAGAATTACCAATGGTACACTGTCCTTGTCCCCGTAGGGCAAAACAACTGGTACTCAAGGTACGTCTGGACTTGGAAAACAACATTGTGCTGTGCAAAGAAGCTCTTTCTGTGGTGTTGGCTTGGACTTTAATGCTCTTCTTCTGTAAACGATATGATGTGACAGAATTCCACTGTACTAAAACTCCCGGACATAGAGCCAATAATAGAAGTTCTGAGAGGACTTTGCAAAACAAGCTGGGTGTGAGCGCTGCTAGAATGCAGCCTACAATGATTAGACTTCTGAATAATCAGGCAAGCAGCCCACGCTGTAATGAGCACTGTTTATGGTGCTGGAGTGAACACAGACAAGTTTGATTCACACGCCTCAGTAAGCGCAAAAACACTTGTAACGAGGAGCCCTGCGAACTGAGCAATTAGGGCTATGGAAACAGTCTCCCTGCCCTATCAAGATCACAAGCTCAGCAAGAGGTGGGAAGCACCTGGCCAAGCTGGGATGCCCCAGACAGATGGGCTCTCAGCTCCCAGATAGGAAACAATGCAAACCCTGCCTCAGACTGGGGTCGTGTTCCCTGTCCAGCGGTATCAGCAGAACATTGCCAAAACTGTATCAGCAGGGTTAAGCAAACAGAAAAAGCAAGAGAAGGTTGCACCAAAAGTAGCCCTAAACATCTGATAATTCCTAAAACCAGTGCAAAATATTCAGTTTTGGTAAACAGCACTTTGTTGGCTTTATTACTAAATTATAATACAAATGATCCCAACTGCAGCACCTGAGGCACAGGCCTCTGCACGCAGCAAACATCAATGCACAGCAGCGGTGATCCTCTCAGGGATATATGGATTCTACACCATGGCAGTTGCCTGCTACAGTGCTTCAGCAGCTCTTCCGTGGTAAGCTGGGTTTGAGAACAAAATTCTCAGGAGCACAGCCTCCTAAAGGGTTTGTGTCAGTCACCTACTTGAGGCTGACAACCATCCACAGCAAAGGCTGCAGCCACAAAGGTTTGTACATTGATTATTTAAGGCACATTTGCTAAAGTTTTCCCTTCTCCCAGTAATACTCCCCCAAGGATTTTCACACCATGATTTGGGCTACCTGGGCTTACTACCACCATTCTCAAGAGAAACGCACCTGAGTCCCAGTATGGATCACCAGGGCTTTGTGCTGGCCTGAGCACATGCTGAGGTAGGAGAGTACAGTTGCCAGAGCTGACCGCTTTCCTGTCTGGAAATACCCCTGCTTCAAGGCCCAGCTAAAGATAGCCCTTCAATCACTAGTACTTCAGTATTCATCTGTGATGGCAGACCACAGCAGAATTCCCCTTTTCTATTCCATGAACTGTATGGGTTGCAAATGAGGTAAGATTGTTTTTCAGCATCAGCTTTGGTTGGATCACCTGCTCTTTTAACAGAAGAAACTATAGCAATGTGTTTCATTAAATGCCCTAGAGAATCTTCAGCAAAATTAAACACACTGTCCTGAAATGTATTCAGCTGTTAGTTTCCACCTTGTCCACATTCCAGTCATGTAGGTCTGGGACACGGTGCTGGCATTTTTAACTACCATTTCCTTCTTCTCCTGAAGCCCCATGACCTTGACCCCTTCAGATCACTGTGCAGGTTGTTTCTGACCTTCCTATTCCTTCTGGTTCTGTGTCTCATGTCAATTTGGCCATATCAGAAATAACACAACACAGGATGATACAAATCCAGAGATACAGAGAACAGAGAGACTCCTGCACTTTTTTAACTTCCATCACTAAGCCCCAAAGGACTGGGAAATACAGAGCACGGATTACAGTTAACTGGAAGAATCACCACCACCACCTTTGCTTTGTCTTTGTGAAAGCAGCAATGCCATGGATCCCATGAGGGTACTCTGCTGAGTGCCAGGCACTCTGTTGGTCTAATTAAACAGCTCACTGCATGTCACAAGTTGCAGCCCTCATTTCCATGGATTTGTTATGTGGCCTAGCCATACTTGTTTGCTAGTGATGCTCCTGAAATTCAATAATTGCTCATGAAATACAATTAAGTATTCTAAATATATCCAAATCAAATAGAGCTGGTTCACAATCTATCCACTTCCATTCTGTATTATTTTTCCATGTTTCTGCACCAGATTTCTGTGCTAGCCAAGACATGTCTCTCATGAAAACAATTACACTTTATGGCTTCTCTTCTTCCACACATAATTACACAGGAGTTGAAAATAAGTTTACAAATCCTCCCCTGATTCCCAAAGATTGTTCTTTTTCTCAAAATGAACAGGCTAGCCCAACAAAAAAACAACTCCTACCTGCAAACTGCACCATTTCAAGAATTGCAGTGTGCTTACATTTAAGCCCTTAACACACTTCTCTCTACTACAAGAGTATTGGGAACTGTCAAGTAAAATGGAGACAGACTGAGAGAGTTGGGGCTGCTCATTCTGGAGAAGAAAAGGCTCCAAGGAGACCTTATTGTGGCCTTCCAATACCTGAATGGGCTACAAGAAAGCTGGGGAGGGACTTTTTAGGGTGTCAGGTAGTGACAGGACTGGGGGAATGGAGCAAAACTAGAATTGGGTAGAGTCAGATTGGATGTGAGGAAGAAGTTCTTCCCCATGAGGGTGGTGAGACACTGGCACAGGTTGCCCAGGGAGGTGGTGGAAGCCTCGTCCCTGGAGGTGTTTGCAGCCAGGCTGGATGTGGCTGTGAGCAACCTGCTGTGGTGTGAGGTGTCCCTGGCCATGGCAGCAGGGTTGGAGCTGGGTGATCCTTGGGGTCCCTTCCAACCCTGACAATTCTCTGATTCTAAAAAGCACAACATTTCACTAATGTCTCTGAACTGGTGCTGCTTTCTCTTAAGCTCCAAGGATATAATTTTTTTTCTTTCACATTAAGCATAATTAAAACCTATTTTTAAAATCAGTTCCTTATAGTGTATTGCATGCAAACTGTAGGATTACTGCTCATTTCCTTTGTGTTTGTTTTAAAGATATTACCAGAAGATGGCACCTGCTATATGTATTTGATCGGCCTGGTACAACAAAGATCTGCTCTAGAACAGAGGGGAGATGTAATTCATTTTGCTCACTCTATGTTTAGAGGCTGGGGGATATATTCATTGCATAATGATAGTCAGTGCCTTCATTCAAAGAACAGCTTGGCCTCAGTTCTCAATGCAATCAGCATAGCAGGCAGTGTCTTTTTCTAACATTTCCTCTAACCCATGGTTATTTACAATTTCCATGGCTCCACTTAGAATTCTGTCTGCAGTCTTTCTCCCAGATTGAAATGGTGTGTTTGTTTTCAACACCGAAAGCTTCCACAGAAATATTTTGCCTTCTTAATTAAATAAGATGTTTTAATTAAAACTGAAACCTCAAGTTCTTAAACCTCATGTTCTTAAATGATTTTGTGTCCCCATTGTCTGCCCACCCTCTAAGGTGGAGAACTCTACCTGTCCCTTTCTCTATAGCTATTTGAAACATTTTTGGGTTCATAACAGTAAGAACAATAAAAGCAGCCAGAAACATGAAACTATGATGAATGCCAGAAGCCTGGACATTATTGTCTACTTTCTCTGAGACACACAAAAGGAAGAAAAAGGACATTCTCTAGAACAGATCTTCCCATTGGTACCTAGTGCCCACAATCTGATCCAAACCCCCTGCAGGCTGGTGGTGACCACTGAATTTTGCCACTTTGGCAGCCCTTTTTCTCACAATGTTTAGAGTATATTGAAGTTGCTTTTATTGCAAATTAGAGTGACTTGCCTGTGTCTGGTGGGGCAAGGGCTGCAGGACAGGAGCATCTGTGACATTTGAAGTGATGCTGCAGGAATTAATGATGTCCCTGTTTGCTTGAGTATGACTTGCATATCAGTAAGAGCTTTCAGTTAAAGACAGGGCCATGAGCAGGTCAGGAGGCTTTGGAAAATACGATTCCTGCTGTTACTGGGGGAAAAGAGGAGTCGTAAGTCAGTCCTCTGGGGATAACTTGAGATCTGTGAGGCTTTTCTTCCAGAGACCCAAATGCCTGAGTGGCTAAGTCTGCTATTTCCTTTCTGGGAAGCAGAAGCTTTCAACATATTCTACCCCAACATTTTTTAAAGTGTTTCATGTGCTATGATATTCAGAGCAAACAGAACAAAATACTGGTAGAGAGAAAGAAGGACTTTCAGAGACCCGTTTGGTCAGTATGATTTAAATGGTGTGCTAATGTGTGTAAGGTCTGGAAGGACCTGTTAGACTGAAGGCTCCACAATACAGGCAAGGCAAGCCCTTATTGCAAGCTGCAAATTCTTTGCAGTCTGAGGAAGCAACAAGAATTCTGCTTTGTTCACTGATGTCTCCTATTGTCCACTTCTAAAATGCTGCTGTCCTAACTTTGGAAGCTAGGTTTTGCTCTCTAAACTGTTGCTATCTCCAGGACTCTGAAATCTCTCTCTATAGTCCTGATTCTTGATGTTATCTCTTAGATTTTCTTCTTTTTAAGCAGTGCTCTTTCAAAAGACTTTTATACAGTCAGAATTAATATGTTGTGTTATTTTCATTCAAATAGTAATTCATTCCTTTTATGTCACTGCTTCTAGATGCTGGCATTTTCTCACCATATTAGTACAATGACTTCAATGGAGAAAACCTCAGGCTCTTTTTAATGCAAGGAAAATCTGTGAACTAACAGTCAAAAGAGTTTTCATTAAAATCCATGTAGATTAAAAGGCTAAAACATTCAAATTAGCAGACAAGGCAATCTTCCTAGGGGGAAAACAACAAGGCAAACATTGCTGCTCTGAGCAGTGCATAAACATGGAAAAACACTGGAGGTTTAATTTTGACAATGTACTGATAATAAACTACATCAAAATGCCAAATGAAGAACACACTTCTGAAAATATTGAAACATTTTCAATCACCTCAGGAAAAGGTGTCAGAGGTGTAGATACAGGATGAGAAGGATACAGAGCCAGACTCAGAATCATAGAAACATCAGGTTGGAAAAGACTCCTGGAATCACCAGGTCCAACAATTGACCCTACTCTACAAAGTTCACCCTTAAACCATATCCCCAAGCACCACACCCAAAACACCTTTAAACATATCCAGGGTTGTTGACCCAACCACCTCCCAGGGCAGCACGTTCTGACCACTCTTGCTGGGAATTTCTTTTTTCCTACTGTCCAGTCTAAACTTACCCTGTTGCATTCTGAGGCCATTCCCTCTTGTTCTATCACTAATGACCTATGAGAAGAGACCAGCAGCAGCCTCTCCACAACCTCCTCCAGCTAGTTGTAGAGAGCAATGAGGTCTCCCCTCAGCCCCCTCTGTTTCACACTAATCACCCCCCAGCTCCTTCGGTTGCTCTTCATCACATTTATTCTCCAGGCCCTTCACAGCTTCCTTGCCCTCCTCTGCCCTGGCTCCAGCACCTCCACATCTCTCTTGGATTGAGGTGCCCAAAATTGAACACAAAACTTGAGGTGTGGCCTCACCAGAGCTGAGTCCCAGGGGACAATCCCCCCCCTGCTCCTGCTGGACACAGCATTGCTGATCCCAGCCAGGATGTCATTGGCTTTGTTGGCCACCTGGGCACACTGCTGGCTCCTATTCAGCTTCCTTAGTGTGGGCAAGAAAGGGCTGTAGTTCAGCTTGGAAGGGACATTCAAAGGTCATCTAGCCTGTTCCCTTCTGTAATGATTTACAACTTGATCATGTTGTTCAGAGCCCTGTCCAACGTGACCTGGAATATTTCTACAGATGGTGCATCCACCATCTCTCAGGACAACTTGTTTCACCAGTGTTTCACCACCATTTCACCAGTGCTTTCCTTTTATCTGTTCTACATCTACCCTCTTTTAGTTCAAAACCATTATGCCTTGTCCTGTCACAACAAATCAAGCAAAAAGAATGTCTCTATCTTTCTTCCAGGTCTCCTTTAAGTACTGAAAGGCTGTAATAAAGTGTCCCCAGAACCTTACAACCCCAACTCTCTCAGCTTGTCTTCCTAGGAGAGGTGTTCCAGCCCTCTGGAGTCGCTTCAACAGCTCTGTGTCTTTCTTGCAAGCAAAACTCCAGAGCTGGACACAGTACTCCAGGGAAGATGTCAGCAGGGCATGGTAGAGGAGCATACTCACCTCCCATGAGCTACTTGCCACATTTCTTTTGATGCAGTTTGGGATGCAGTTGGCCTTCTGGGCTGCAACCACACACTGCTGGCTCACATCCAGATTTTCATCCACCAGTAGCCCCAAGTCTTTCTCCACAGACCTGCTTTCAATCACATCACTGTGATACTGTGATACTGTGATACATCATTCCCCAGCCTGTATTGGTACCAGAGATTGCCCTGGCCCATGTTCAGGGCTTTGCACTTGGACTTGTTGAAGCTCATGAGGTTCACAGAAGCCCACTTCAGCTTGTGCAGAATGATCTCAGGCTTGTACAGAACATTAAGCAGTGTAGCTTAACACCCTACTAGAAAGATAATTTCTACCTGACACTGTCCAAGATGACACAGTTAATTAGCAATAAGGCTGGAAAAACAGATCCTGTCCCCCAACCTATTAATTAAGTCACAGTTACATCTCAGACTACTGGTATTTCATGTTTGTATCTGTCATTTATGTGGTTTCAAACATCTTCTTTTGGTGTCCCAAGGTAGTACATGTCTGTTATTTCCCCTTTGCCCATGGGGAAATTGAAGCGATTTGTCTCAAGCAATAGAGCTGCCGATGAACAGAGGAAGGTGTAGCACTGAATCCAAACTTACAGTCCACTGTCTGGTGCAGATGAAATGATCATTGATACAGGTAAGGATTTTTGACACAGACCTGCAGTCTTTCATTGTGGCATTAAGTGTAGACACACTTTTTTCAATGCATAGATGTACATCCAGCTACTCTTTCCTCAGGTTTGAGGCTCAGTCTCCTGAAGAAAAGCGGTTCCTGTACCCCCATATAAAGGGATATTTAAATAGCCACTCTATTTTGAGTGCTGATCAGGATTCTTATGTCTAAACTGATTATTAAAACAATAACTACATCTTCATTTTTACTGTAATTGAGGGTTTCATTCTATACCAGAAACATAAAATCTGCACATTCATACAACTCAGTGGGTGCTCCTTGGAAAGTCAGCTGAATTTAATAAAGATAACAAAAATTGGATTACTAAATACAGATGAAAGCTGGAGACATAGGACTTGAACTGGCACTCTGTGTTTTATTCTTGAGTTAGTGTATCAAGGATAGTTTTTCAAAACAAGTCCACAAAAAGACTTTTAAACAACAATCTCAGCATGTGATGGGGAAATGTGAACGCCAGAGTGATAATCACTGTGCCACTTATCAGTAATGCTCTGTGGAGTGGCTCACTTATGTCTATAACAAGCCAAAGCTGCTTCTAGGAGACACCGGTGCATCCCGCTCCATATTTCAGGAATCCCCTACAGAAATGATCAATTTCTGTGTAAAATAAATACGATTTTGTGTTACAGTTTGTTAGTTGGTAAGATGAAAGTTCCTCTCGGGGATTAATGTCTGATTCATATAAAGAAAGGACTAGAAATAAATGGCAGTTGCCCAGGGGAATAAGTCTACAGGTGGGCATTTCCTAAGGATCTGTTCTAGTCATTCATTGTTTGGAAAATGGTGGAGATCTGGAACTAATGAAGTTGCAGGAGTGTTATAGTTTGAAGGTGGAACTTTAGCCTAGTTCCAAAATAAGAGTAGGGATTTTCCATAGACATAGAGGAAAACAGGTAAATAAATTACCATTGGACACAGTAGAATAACAACTGATAGGTGTAGATCATTCCATTCATTCTCTGAATGATTTATACTTGGTTGCACAGGTAGCTCTTTCTTCTTTCTTTTGTCACTTCTGCCTGCAGCTTTTTCTTTCTCTCTGCGGCCCTGATGGGATAATTTCTAACTGCTCCATGTGAGGCACTGGGAAGGGAAGGGAGGGAGGGAAAGAGGCTGCATAAGGTGCCCCTGGCCTGCCCAGGAGGGTACTTCTGACTGCTGAGTGGTAAATACATGTGAATGGATTTTGTACATATTCATTGCATTTGCTACTTCTCGTTTTTAGTTTAACTTTGGGAAGTACAACTTTCATTTTGCTTCGGAGTTCTGAGCTGGGGTGGTCTGGTTTTTTCAAATTTACTCTGGGGTAATTTCCAATTAGTTGGAGGTAATCTCAACTCACCACAAGGTGATCTTATGTTATTTGAAGTAGTTAAATGTAAAGCTGAGGCTGAAAGCTTCAGAAAAGGCTTCACAATCCTGAGTGAATGAACAATAAAGCTGCAGACAAATATTTCTGTTTCTGACGAGATGAGAACAGGCATGGAATGAAATTATCAGGTAACAAACAGAAAACAAAGTGACACACTTTGTCACAAAGGATATAAGCACAATATAGAATGCCATGGTACAGTGAAACACAGCCAGCAAACATACAGAAGGTGTCAAAAAGGGATTTCTTCATTTCATGAAGAATAAGCACTTTGGTATGTATTAGATGGTATTTCCCTCACCCCAAAATGCCTCTGTTCCTCATATATTACAGATCGCGTGAAGATGGACACTGCAATGCAACACTGCAATCTAGAGGCTGCAGCAACACATCCTCCTGAATGTCTTTTGGTTTCACTCTCCAAGTACTGCAGAATGTCAGGTTGCAGTGTACTGTTTCTTGTGGTTGTATGGAGCAGTGCCTACAGCAGAGGTGTACCATTAGCTCAGTCTCTGAGAGGCGCTCCTTGTCCTTGCCTCTCTATCCTGGGACCATACGCTATAATTTCTCCCTGTTGCATGGCTGCTTGTGTGCCATGCTGTCTGAGCTATCACTGGCCTGTGGGGTAGCTTTTGAAGCAGGAGCATTGTGCAGTCTTGGGACATGACAGACTAAGAAAGCTGTGATTTTCATATTGTGTGTCACTGCCAATTGTAAATCAGTCATTTAAAGGATGCTTTCCATTTTTGCTTCCCTTTGGGCATCTCTTATTTCTCTCTGGAAAAAGAGAAGATGTAGTTTATAGCTAACTGCAGGGCTGAAATGACATATATAATAGCAACAGCAGGCAACAACTGTCTCCCTAAAGTGGCAATATGGTGCCTTTTGTTTTAAGACTTCAGAGTGATAGGTAATTTGTTTCTTCAAACCGGTGTTTGAATAGTTACTGGGGGTTCAGAAAACAGCATTATGCATGTTCAGTACTGAGGACTGCACAGGCAGATCTAGGCCCTTTGAAAAATGAATGATAGGAAAAGACAGAACAAAATACTGACTATTAAGCATGGGGTTATTGGCATTAAAGGTTAATAACCGTTTTTCTCATTTTCTTCCAGATATCTTTTCCTTCCAATTAAAACAGGCAAAAGGAGGCCACTCTGATTACCAGGTGTTTTTGCACAAAACTGCCACATTTTGTGGGCACAAACATAGCCAGCAGGGAACACTTTTGCTACTAGAAAACTATGTTTTATGATGTCTAAATATAATGGTTTACATATATGATAACATCAAACTCCCTCATGTAACTATTTAAAGGACAGAGACTGCCACTCTATCCCCAAGAGTGTTGCAGTTCACATCTCTCTGAAGGGATGCCGACAAAGCCCCAGTGCCCAAATAAAGACAGGTACAGCACAGTCCCCTCACTGCACACAGGGCAAACCCCATTCCAGGTGCAGGGGTGTAGAAAGGCAGGAGATATGGAAGCCATAAAGTCTCTGGAGCTCCCCATTTCTCTTTCCCCTTCTCTCTGAAAGCTAATAGCATCTCAGAGATGCAGGTGCATGGAAGAGGAAAAGGATAGAGGATGAGGCAGCTGAACACCTGCAGTTGCTTAAACTAACATTTCTAAAACCACTGTGCAAGGGAAACCGATGCCACAGCACAGATCTCAGCGATGGCTGATCTGACAAAGGGATCTGTGTCTGAGTATCTGCTTGTTAAGACTGTAAGGGAGAGGAGCACCAGGCACCCAGCAGACATCCCCTGGCATGGGATGGGCTAAGAGGTGCTCTGACTAGCACCAATATCTGCTAGCTGAGAGCCATCCATCCATGTCTTTGTTGCTCTAGCTCATTACTCACTTGACAGACCCCTACTTCTTACTTCACTTTTCTCAGTGACTTCAATTTCACTTTTCTCCTTGTTTCACTTCTGTTGTAGTTACATTACAACTTCCTTTCTCCTTCTTTCTGTAGCATTTCCTTACGCATTCCTTGGCTCACTGAAAGGAAGACCTGGGCTGATCACACTGGTATATCATTCGCTATTTTAGACATCTACTTAATCTTTAGCAGTGTCACAGGTGGCATTTTATCAGAATTATTCAGTAAGTTGATTTGTCTCTACTTGTCAATGTGTTCTGAAGGGAACACCTCTCATTAATCAAAATGCAAACATTAAAATTAAAGCAATAAAATAAATATGAAAACCTCATTAAAAATAACAGCTGAATGCAATATTTTTTCAGTATAATTTCAACACTTGTCATTATTCCAGGCTCTACCTATTTTCCCAAAGTAAAATGCACTCAGATGTGTTTGAAGTAAAGTATCTATCTCTATATTTACATCTATCTACATCTCTATATAGAGATAAGTATAGATATGGATGAGATAGAAATGATAGAGAGATCAGTATTTTAGATTAAGGTGATATAGGTAGATTACACATGAATATTGAGTGCCCTAAATGAGAGAGATTGAGGTTAAGGCTTATAACTCACATACTTTAGGGATGAAAATGTTTGAATTGGTCATTTAAACAACTTCTGCCCTTTGCTGGCATAAGGCCATTTATCATCCGCCATCAAAATACTTCTGCATGTGGTTGTACCTAAGCCAAACCTGACTTTCACAAGCAGGTTACTCACCCGCTATGTCAGTATTAAAAGCTGGACTCGTCTCCTGGATTTTTCTATGATCATGTACTATGACGGCAGCTGGACAATATGTTGTTTTCTCTTTCACTGATTCTATTAGCACAGGTGGGGTGAGGGGGTCTTGCTGTCACAGGGCTGCAGGCAACAAGGCAGCAGGGGACTGAGTCTCTCCAGTGGAGGGGAAAGAGGGGGAGCTTCTCTTATGGTTGCCATGGTACTCTGGCAGCCAGAGTCGTTCTCACACCAGATTCTGGTATCCCACACTGCTTGCCTGCCGCTCTCCCTCATTCAGTTCTGCACTGGTTGCTTTAGGTGCAAGAAATCAGACTGCCAGGAGTCAGCTTCCCTTGCATTTTAAGTTTCTTAAACAATTTTATGGCCTCCTGTGTTTTTGGCCTTTGTCATATCTACAGTCCCCCAAGAGGATCCACATAGCCACACATCCTTGCCTAAATTCTCATGTCTGTCTGCACCCCACCTGACCAGCAGGTACACATTCTGCACTGCAGCACAATTCAAAGTGGTAGCAAGAAATCTGAATCTGTGCAATGTATTTGGAGTTAACTTCCAGAGGGGGCTTCCATCATTTGTACTATCCACATGCAATACAAATCCTGTTGCCAAGGGTTTTGCAAATCTTGGCTGTGATCTCAAGCAAACTTTTTCACTTCAAACTACTTCTGTAGATTCCTTGACTATCCCTTCTTTGATACAAGTTTTCTCACAGGCTCAAGGAGAGGATAATGGTACTTGGGCTTGATACTGTATTGATGCAGCACTAATCCTTTGCTATAATCCCACTCAAGAGCGTAAACCGCCTTTATTGACCTCTGTGAAATGCCTGCAAAAAAATTGGTATCATTGGAATTGTTCTGGTTTCTATCTAAATGTGCCAGTGAATGACTTGTTTAGTTTGTGCAATATACACTGCCTCTTGCATAAGAAATCACAGAAATATTAATATGAAACTACTGCTCTATCCCTTAATGCATTACAGTCACATTAGGAAGCTTTCAATAGGTGATTTTTTCTCGTGTTCTTAGAGAACCCTGACCTTCAGTTTTTAGTAAGGTGAATAATACTACAGCACATCTAAAGAGAACAGTGTAATCATCTTTTCTATTTGCAGCACTAAGACAGTCACCAGTATTTGATACAATCAGCATGTGTCTTGATCCTGAAGGCACATGGTGACAAGTCTAACTGAATGTAGTTATTTGCCTGTCATGGAATGCACCTTATGGTGATAAACTTCAGCCATAAAACTGGAACACTATCACATAAACATGTTTCATGAAGAAATACACTAACAGAATTCACTGATAGTTTATAGTTGGAAAGCTGTCTTCTATTTATGATGTTGACATTTTTACAGTAAGTCAGGTTCCAAAATTCATACATTTTACAATTAACTAATAACTGAGTCTGGATACTTGTCCTTCAACCAACAGGTCTGTCCAATTAGTATACAATAAATTGAAATAGCATGATTAAGGATGTGTGAAAGAATACCGAGACTGGATGCAGCTTCAGTGTGCTTAGAAGCAGGGGAAACTGCACAGCTGGTGCCCCATGATGTGCCTGGGTAGGTACCTCACAGGACACATGGGGCTATTCCCCCACCTTTGCACCCTCTCCTCTGTAAACACACCCTAACACAGACACTACAATAAGCATATCAAGGCAGTTTATATTCAGATGCATTCTATCAAGGCAATTCATATTCATATGCATTAAATCCTAAACTCAGTACAAACCCATCCTTTTTTTTCATTACTTATCACACATTTTATCTTTTAGATAAATTTCTTCTCCCTGTAATCTTAAAGGATACAGTGTTCATAACATTTACTAAAGGTTAATCTATAAGATACCAAAAAACAATAGCTTAAATAAACTCAGAGGCATTGTCTTGTCTTCAGCATAAGTCAGCCTCACTGAAGTGTAACGTTTCCAGCTTGGCATTTTATTGGTTATGGGAAATGCTCTGAGGCACAAGAAATAGGAAGGTTTCTCAGTTCTGCTGAAAGTCAGAAAGAATTGGAGGCTTAACCTCCATCTCTGCCTTTGAAGATCCCCACTGTGTGTTTGACTGCCCATCTGTGAATGAGATTTTAGATATGGGGTTCCTCTTCCCTTGGATGAACAATCCTGCCTTGATCAGTAAGAGGACACGAGTGTAACTGTGGTTGTAAAACTTTCCCTCAAAGAGGTGTGACTTTGAGAGGCTGTGTTCATCTGGTGTTCTTAGCTGCTCAGATGAACAGTGGAGCTATTCTATTAAATGGTCTTCAAGGAATAGTCTCGAAGCAAGGGGTTTCTTGGTACATAGTTGCCCTGCTCCACCTTGAAATCTGTAAACTGGACTGCATGCAGAGGTACCTTGGCACGGCAGAAGGGGAAAAAGATGGATGCAAGCCACGCTTTAAGTATTCAAGGAACAAAGCCATTGGGCCACTGCAACTCACCATAAATACAAACTAAATAAATCTCAGCTGCAGCTCATATCTGCTCGAGGAAGAGGGAATAATTAAATAACCCTAATTATTCTTTTTCCAGATCAGAAAGGTTAGCCTCCTCTCAAAATGATTTAATATTTTCAGACCTCTTGCAGCCATTCATGACATTACACAGCTTTATGACAATAAAGACAAAATTAATGCCTCACTTTTATGTAAGACTCGTCAGGCTAATGTTAATCATTACTTGGTTAATTCAAGAGATGAAGAAAAATAATAACTGAGTCTCAAAGAAGCAGGGAATGTTTTTACAGGCCTGTTACATCTCCACGTTTGCTAACCGTGCTATTGGTGCTGAAGCTCAGCAGAGGTGATTAATACAGCTAGGACAGGCTTTCTGCGATCTAAGCTTTTACATTATCATATTGTTCTTTGCTGAAATGCTGATTCTATTGGATGAAGCAAAGTTCTCTTTCTGATTTAGAGAGGCCAGTTAAGAACAAGTGAATCTTCATGCTGGCAATCAATCAGAAAATTTAATTAGTTCTGATGGAGAGCTGATTTTTAAAAAGGTTGTGCTGAGAGCTCTAAGCATTTTTCTTCAGCCTTTTACTTTCCTTGACTCATATTGACTTGACTCACATCCTAGCATTGGCATGCCAAGATCATGTCCCATACTGTGCACAGAATAACTGGTGAGATAATGCATCCATGCTGAAATGTTCCTTTGCCTTTTCTGATATTTGAAAAATTTGTGTCACTCTGTATTAAAACAAACCAAAGCCAAAACCCAAAACCACAACCCAACCCCAAACAAAACAGAAAATCAGATGTGCCATTATGTACAGAGTGGACAAAAGCTTCAGTTTAATTTGTGTCATATATTGTACAACAACAAAATTAGATGGGAAGAGTGTGTGAAAAATTACAGTAGAAGGCAGTCTGACAAGAGATAAGAGTATAGAAATACGAGCTTGCCCTCATGGAACCAGGCATATTCACACGAAGGTGGTCATTAGAGAAAGACAGATAAACATCAGGACAGGGATCACGAGGGAATTATGATAGATTTCTTGTTCCTCTGATCGTTAATCAAGAGCCATAGGTGTTGTTGATCTCCTGAGATAGGGACATTCTGGGCAGCTGCCTATACTCCACAAGTTATTTATGTGATCTCATGTTATGTGCCTTTCTGTTCCACTGCAGATCTTAAGCATTCCTTCTGGTTAGTTAGCATAAATGAAATGCCAAAAGATTAAAACAAAATACAAACCTGCAGGTATGAGAACAGTGGCTGGGCAAGGCAATGGCAGACTGTGCATCTGTTAACATCACATGGCAAGCATTGCTCACAGGCTCAGAGGAAGTTAGGGGTTGGAAGAGACCTCCAGAGATCATCAAGTCCAACCCCTCTGCCAGAGCAGGACCATAGAATCCAGTGCAGGTCCCACAGGAACACATCCAGATGGGGCTGGAAAGTCTCCAGAGAAGGAGGCTCCACAACCTCTCTGGGCAGCCTCTTCCAGTGCTCTGGGACCCTCACAGTGAAGAAGTTCCTCCTCATGTTGAGGTGGAACCTCCTGTGCTGTAGTTTATAACCATTGTCCCATGTCCTATCCCAGGGTGCAATTTACAGGGGACAGCAGAGCCTATCCCCTCCCTCTCAACCCCCAGCCCTCAGATATTTAAAAACATCTATTAAATCCCCTCTCAGTTTCTCCTCTCCAGACAGAACATCCCCAGGGCTCTCAGCCTCTCCTCCCCAGGCAGTGCTCCAGTCCCTTCAGCATCCTTGTAGCCCTCCCTTGGACTCTCTCCAGCAGATCCCTGTCCCTCCTGAACTGGGGAGCCCAGAACTGGATGCAATATGCCAGGTAAGATCTCAGTAGGGAAGAGTAGAGGGGGAGGAGAACCTCCCTGGATCTGCTGAACACACTGCTCTTAATGCACCCCAGGACCCCATTGGCCTTCCTGGCCACCAGGGCACATTGCTGTCCCATAGAGAACTTGTTCTCCTCCAGGTCTCCCCGGTCCTTCTCCACAGGGCTGCTCTCTAGCAGATCACCTCCTAACCTGTAGTAGTGCAGTTTATTATTCCTTCCCAGGTGCAGGACTACATCACCAGTGTAGAAGGTTTGACCAGGTAATGTCACAGCAGCTTGGCAGTTTGTGGTGGTTGTTGTTTTCCCTGTGGGCTTCAGAATTTCAAAAAGGTTCAGTGATTTTGTCTTTCAGCTCATCCTCAGTCCCAGGGGGATTAATTACAAACACAAAATGAATGTGCATTTTGGTCAGGACACTGTTTGGAACATTTGAACTACAAGACTTGATTAGAGATGAAAACCAACTAAGATTAAATGACCAAATCCCATCATGGTGGTAGAGTAACTGCCCCAGGTGTTCCTTATGATGTGTCGTGATGTTTAATGATTTCCTTAATGACTTGGAAAGGAGAAAGGATCGCGTGGCAACAAAGTCTGTCAAGAAGACTAAGTTGTACACATGTAGAAGGACTTGAGAAGACTTCAGAGAACATTAAAGAAACTTAAATAAGATAGGTGAAAATTCAGTTTGATAAGACCGAGTTTCAAATTCAGGCTACAAAGAACAATCTACTCAACCTGGGAAACTCTGTGCTGATTATATCATGTAAAGGAAGCCTGGGATATCACTGTACACAGATCCATGTTCACCTGCAGTCAGAAAAGCCAATCACTTACAGGACTATCACCTAATAGTGATTTGTTTACATTTTATACTTTCTGTTCAAGATCTGTGGAAAATTTTATAAGCATAGCCTAAAAGTACCACAGAGTGCAGCTCCTATGCCCTCATGACACAGACACACATGTGCTTTATGGGCCAGGGCCACCTCAGCCAAGAGGGCAACCCCCAGGTTCTACCCCACCTCACCCAGGAACTTTGCAGGCAGGGCCATTTCAGCCAGGCTGGATGACCCCTCTGTGCTCTATGAGGCTAGGAGGCCATGGGACTGATGGCCTGGCCAGCAAAGAGCAGGCTGCCAGCCACCAGGTCACCTCACTAAACAAGGTCAGGGAGGAGCTTTTAGCTTCCTGGTATAACGTAGCCTCTGCTATAATAGGGTCTTAAGGTGCTTTCATGTGTGTGAAACCAGTGGCAGCAGAGTGGCGGTTCCTGGGCAGAGGGGCATGAACATTCTGTCACCCCTCCCCTCAGCTGCAGCCTACATCGCCACATTTCCAGCTTCAGAGGAAGCTCTGCTGAACATACATCCCATGAATGCTGAGGGGGGGACAGGCTGTACCGTTGGGAGGAAGCAGTATTTCTCTAGTACTGCACTTTGTTGGCTTCTTTGCCATAGCTGCTTCCTCCAGCTGCTCTGAGATGTCAGAAGTAGGCAAATGCCTTCAGTTGACATCTCAGGAAAAGATGCACAGCTGAATCAAGGAATGGCTGTGTAAATAATTTTATGATTTGAGCCCCAAAAGGTCTGAAACTGTCAGATTTATTATCCACCTGATTTTATGGCTTTGAGTTGTGCGTATTCTCTGATGTTTGCCATCCAACGTCTCGACAGAAGATCTGCTTTGTAGGCTTTCATATTGCTAAATCATTTTTTAAGCTTGGGATGTAGCTTCTGTTCACATCAATCCCATGAGATACACCATTAGCATGAATCACTTCTGAAAGTATGTCGTGCAACATGAGCTTCATGTTGAGTCAATCACTCACTCTGAGTGAAGGAAGAGATGACCTTCACAGCAGCAGCGTGTCGCAGCTACGTATCCCAGGACCCACTTCACTGCTGTCAGTCACTGCTGCATTTGGAGCTCAGATCTCCAGACTTAATCACAGCACAAAAAATAGACTGGCGATTACTTTCCTTGATGTAGTTAGACCAGCAGAGCTTTAAATAAAGGACTGACAACAAACTGAGTCCTTTACTAAGCCAGAGAGGCCACTTTGTTGCTTGAAGATTGTTTTGACATTGGACTCAAAGAAAATTATATTGCACTTTGTTCAGTTTGCTTCATTTTCCTTTATGCCCTTCAAGAAAAGCTTCTGGGGAAGTACTGGCTCCTCAGCAGACATTTCAGAAACAGATGGTTCTTGGTCCTTTTAGGAAATAAGCTTCGATTTGCAGAAGTAGCAGGGCATCTGCCTCCACTGATCCTGTAAACCTGGTGCTGAGGCCTGGATCCTGCAGATCTGAACTTGCACCGGGGGATGAAAGCATCACATGATCAACCTATTAATTTGATGAGAGCTTAGTTACTTGTGCTTTAGCACAAGTCCCTTTGCAAGAGTAGATGAGAGCTTGTATTAGCACCCACTCCTGTACAACTGCTGCAAAAGCGAACTGGGTGAAAAAAAGATGGTTATTGTGGAAAGGCATTGGGTTTATAACTGGTTCTGGTTTGGGTGTCCCTTGGGATCTTGGATTTGTCACTCATTCTCCCAGTGCATCATCTTTCTCCTATAAATTAGCCCAATTATGTGCTCCTGCTTTATAAACTCAGCGGGAGGCCCAGTTTAGCCTGGTTATCTGGGTTCATTCATTAAGTATTTTAAAAGCTTGGAGAGGAATGTATGCAAAGGGATGTAAAAGGGAAGTTAAATTCAGGAGAGTCATTCTAAAGAGAAGAGGAAAAAAGTGTCAGTTCCTCACGCTTTCACAGAGTTGGTTTTCCACACTCCTCATGTGCTACATTCTGCAATTTAAACTATTCTGGACTTTTTCTCTTGGCAAGCAGCCAGAGCTTGGGGACACTCTTCTCCCTTTGTGAAAATGTTATCTTTTTCTGAATATAATCTGAGTTATAGGAGTAATTATCTGCCTTCTAAGCAGTATGCCTGCTGCTGAAATGCCATATTTCCACAAATATAAATACTTCAGAATGACTAAATATGGAGAATGCATTTGTCAAAGTCACATTTGGTCTTGATTTCAAAATGCATCTGTCACTGACACAATTTTCTGGATTCTCATCTTTGAAAAAAATAAATTAAAAAATCAACATTTGCCTCCAAGATTTGGCCAATATACACACCAACTAGGCTACAAGAAGTAAGATCTATTGATTTTCAGTTCAGTGTCTCATGGCTGGTAAGGAACATTTGCCATACCATTTGAAATGGGGAAAAAAAATACAATCTAAAAAGGCAGTAACTGAGTATCCCCCAAAAGTTTAATCTCAGCTCTTCTTGAAAGAGTCCAGAGCAGAGCCACAAAATTGGTTAGGGAGTGGAACATCTTCCTTATGAGGAGAGCCTGAGGGAGCTGAGGCTTTGTAGCTTGGAGAGGAGGAGCCTGAGGGTGACCTCATTCATGCTGATAAAGATGTGCAGGGTGAGTGAGTGCCCAGAGGCTGGAGCCAGGCTCTGCTGGGTGCTGCCCAATGACAGCACAAGGGGCAGTGGTGGAAGCTGAGGCATAGGAAGTTCCATGGAAACATGACAACGAATTTTTTCCCTGTGAGGGTGACAGAGCCCTGGCACAGGCTGCCCAGGGGGGTTGTGGAGTCTCCCTCTCTGGAGATATTCAAGACCTGCCTGGATGTGTTCCTGTGTGACCTGCTCTAGGTGCTCCTGCTCTGGCAAGGGGCTTGGACTTGGATGAGCTTTCAAGGTCCCCTCCAGCCCCTAACATTCTGTGATTCTGTGACTCTGTGAATTATCTGACATAAGTTCCAAACTTGAGCAAAGATCTCATCAATGTGACTGAATAATTCTGTTGCATAGCTGGGTAAGAGGCTAATACTCATGCTAAATCCTGCTGGTGACAATTAGACAAACACTAACATGCTAGAACTTGGAAGCCTATTTTTTTCATAGTCTCTCTGAGGTACTAGTGACAAAAAAAAATGAGGTGGAAGATACAGAGGTCATTGATATAAAATTTAAAAGGTAACGGATCAAGCATTGTTTCCAGTAGGAAATGTTATGCTCAGTGCAGTGACTTAGAATTCAGAATGTTCTCCTCTCAATTTCTCCCTGTGCAGAGCAAGGCAAAGTACAGATATGGTGCACTGTCAAACACACTGTTTGTAACCAAAGGAAACTATTTTTTCATAGTACATACTGAAATGAAAGAGTATTCTGTCTGCATGATCACTTAGGACTGTGGCATTTAAAGGTCATCATGAAAAGCATCTTCCAGACACATACTGTCGGCAGCAACCTCTCAGAGTATTGACTGATAATGATTAGGGATTGTTAAAAGTATTTTCTGTCAAATATAAATAAATGTTTTTCATATTGTTTTCCGCCTCTCAGATAAAGAGAAAAAGATAAGATTGTCAGTATTTATTCCACTGACTGCTCATGGAGGTGAACAGCCCCTTCAGAGTCTAATCTTTATAGCAGTATTTTCCTTACAGATATTACAACCTTGAGTTGAGATTTTAGCATCAAATACAGTAAATTTTATGTTCAGAACTGACAACACCGATAATAACAAAACATCCCTAAGGCTGTGTGGCAGCGAAGAAGACTTCTTAAAGTAACAAAATATCTAACAAATCATCACAGACAATTGTCTCTTTCAATTTCCTGAGCTTCTGTCATATTTTCCGACTGCCCATTGAAACGAAGAGGAAAGACAAGGATAGCTAATTGATAGCAGCACGGTCAGACGAAAATGAAGGCTGGGACAATGCAGCAAAATGCTGATTTACTCTTAGAGTGGAGGTTAGCTGGCTCCCAGAAAATGTCTTTTGTATTTTGGCCATCACAAACCTTCTCAGCTGTAATTGCTGTAGATTCAAGCCACGTTGACTCAGGGAACAGGCCCATTCCTCTGTTTTAAAACAGTATCAGACCATGTCCCAGTCACAAACCAGCACACAGGGTTTTGACAGGCTTTGAGCTGTGAGGGTTAGGGGTGCTTCAGGGCTTTGTTTGCTTTGTGCTGTTTGTTGTTGTTGTTGTTGTTTTATCAGCAGCAGACAAGAGATGCCTGCTCCCCTTTGTTCCTGTTTCTTCTTACTCATATTTTACCACCCCAGGCTGGTCTGTAAGGCTGTGTGCCCAAGCCATTTGTGGTGCATTTTTAATGTCATCATTTTTGTTGAGGTTTGTTTTGTTGGTGGTTTTGTTTGTTTGTTTTTAAGAATACATCTCCAAAAATAGGAGGAATGGCTACCTCAGAGCATGTTGATTAAGACTACACTGTGGTGACACAAACATTTCCACTGGTACTTCAGAGAAGATTAACTGCAGCTTAGAAAGGCTGAAGAATGGTTTAGAAGCAAGTAAAAAGGGACAGATAGTAGAAGGATCTCTTTAAACTGTCTTTGTTACTGGAGACAATAACCATGTACCTTCCCACTTTAGACCTTTCCCTGATTCTTAATGTGTTCAGGCAAGAAAGCATTGACACCTATTCTCTGAGGATAAACAGACACATGAGGTATATTTCTAATTACATTTAATATCTTCTGCTGATGGAAACAATTCACAAAACTCAAAGAATTTAATAGCTACCTAGCCCAAAATATTATCTCTGTTACACACAGCAGAACTGACAAAGAAAGCACCACTAGTCCAAGGAATTAGCTTCATTATTAATCACAGCAATTATTGATGATGCTTTTGTTAAGTAGCAACGGTGCACTTAGGACTGCACACAGCCAAACCAAAGGCTGTGAGAAGTAGCTGCTGAGCATCTGCGTTTCATGCCCTTGGTGAATACTGAGTGTGTTGACAAGGGACCCTAAGCTGAGAAGAAAACTCTACATCTACTCATAGAAGGTGGTTAATCTTTAAATAGTTCTATTGTTACAGTACCCCATTGTTACAAAAGGAAATTCCACACTGAAATGTATCAGCAGCAGAAATGGGTGAGGATTATAGGTGCTAGAAAAGAAAAATTGTGTTTAGACAGGATATCTGTGAAGCATAAAGGTAGGAAGACCATATTCATTCTCTACTGCCAGTGAATGAAGGACACAGTAGAACAAATAATATGTTCATGTAATAAATGACTTGGTCACAGGCTCAGATGCACAGCTGAATTATCCCAGCTTGTTGAGATGCTGCATCTCAGCTGTGACAGGGTAAATGACTATATGCATACTTCTCACTCCTAGGAAGCATGAGGGAACGTGCTAGCACAAGCTGCTGCCAGGGATTTCCAGCAGCTTAAGGAAGTGCATACGGTCACAGATGCAGCAGTTAAGTTCAGCACCACTCAGTTGTTTGTGCAAGGCCTGAGATACACACTAGGGCACCCCTAATTCTGTCATTTCCTGTCTTCAGAATATGGGGCTTTGTAGATTCTCCATTCTTCTGTGTAACCACTAAAAAAAACCCAACACATTTTTGATAGGTGATTTAACAAACAGGCACAATATACTTCAGGCATCTTGAGACAAATACAGAGTGGAAGCAAACAGAATGAGTACTAAACAGAGAGCTCCCTGATGTGTTATGCTTGCACCTGCCCTGGAGAGGCAAAATACCTCAGAGCTCTTCGTCTCAGTTGTCTGACAGTTTCACACCATCAGATGAACCCAGCAAGGAGCAAACCCGAACATTTTCATTGGCACCAGTACATTCCACATGCTTATTTATTTTGACTATCATAAAAAAAAAAGGGGGGGGGGGGGAAGAAGAGATAAATCCAGCATCAATATTGCTTTTTTTGTTTGTTTTGAAAGGCCTACCAGACAAGATACATTAAACACAACCTGCAGTGTTCTTTCTGAAGTCACAGGAGGGGGCATTTTCGAACGCTGTAACTCAGCCTCCGTTCCCGAGGAGTTGTAACCCATAATTACATTGATGCATGTGCCGTGTCAGCAGCGGCAGTGAAACTCACAGTAATTTTTATGTGAAATGTACTGGTTTATTGCATTAATTCACATTTAATGTGTACACAGTAATAACCATAAAGTATGATAACCAAAGTTATGCATTTCCTTCAGAACCTTCATGTAGGGAGCTTTCGAAAGAGTCCAAGGAAATTAAGATATCAGTCAGTTTACCTGCAGGATATACAGGCAAAACACTACACACTATAATTTCTTTTACCAGCAGCCCCTTCCTCACATGAAGTCCTATCTCTGCTAAAATACAATACTCATAATACATGCACATACTGTTAAAACTGCTGGGCACAAACCCAGGATTTTAGAACTAGAGAAGAATGTATCAGCAGCGAGAAAGAAACTGTGTTACTCATAGTGGGCTGAGGAAAGAGAAGCTCTACAAAAGGTATTTGAGCTGTATGAAGGTCCAGAAAGTCAAGAATCTCTTCTCACTAGCACTCATAAAGCAGGGAAGTCACACTCAGAAATCCTAACTCTGTTCACTAAGGGCCATAAAGAAAGGCACTAAATGGAGCTAAAGTCTTGGAAGAACCCACTGGAAAAGCAAAATAGCACTATTAGGGGTACAAAATTCGATGAAAAAGAAGCAATATATTTTTATCTTCTAATTCTGCTAGGGCTACATTACACCAGCTCTGAGCCAAATGGAATGCAAACCCTTACTTCACTCTGAAAACGAGGGGCAAGAAGAGAAAACGGACACAGTCCAGTTCAAGAAATGCACCCTCGTGAAACAAAGAAGCCAAAGTAATTCTGACACTGGACAGAACTGTGGCAGAGACAGCACAGTTATCAACTCTTACAGACAGAAAATGACAGTTCAGGCACAGTGGTATTTGTTAGCTTTTTACATTTAAATTTAATGTTAAAAATGAATGAACAAGATTTACAGCAGGTGGAGGAGGGTGGAGGAAGCAAAGGTACAGACACATCTCTCTGGAATCTGAGAGATAAAAGCAACCTCTGATAGATTATGATTCATGAGTTGGGTGGGTTTAGTTAGAATAACAGAAGCACGCAACACCTTATGGCAAGGAACAGGCATAATCAGAGCTGGCTCTTATCAGCTTTGGCTTGCCAGAACTTTGGGCCAGTAGCTGTCACAGATCAGAAATAAGAGTTTAGGTTTCTCTCTATTGCAATGGAATATTCAACAAGAAATGCACCTTTTTGCCTTCCAATTCCTGACCATTTAGGACTGGCATAGAGAGAAGCTGACATGAAACATGAATGTAAGAGTTTCCCCCCTGATTCTTAGTAAAACCTATTCTAGTACAGGAAGAAGGTTTCACAGCAACTTCCTTTTAGATTTATAGATATATCCTAACAAAATATACATAGCTGTATGAGAGAACCACTTTCACATTACACAAATGGCCAAATGACAGAGGCTGTACTAGAATTAACCACCCTTTAGAATCATAGAATCAGAGAATTGTCAGGGTTGGAAGGGACCTCAAGGATCAGCCAGTTCCAAACCCTCTGACATTGGCAGGGACACCTCACACTAGATCAGATTGCTCAGAGCCACATCCAGCCTGGCCTTAAAGACCTCCAGGGATAAGGCTTCCACCACCTCCCTGGGGAACCTGTGCCAGTGTCTCACCATCCTCATGGGGAAGAACTTCTTCCTAACATCCAATCTGAATCTACCCATTTCTAGTTTTGCTCCATTGCCCCCAGTCCTATCACTCCCTGACACCCTAAATAGTCCCTCCCCAGCTTTCCTGTAGCCCCCTTCAGATCCTGGAATGCCACAATAAGGTCTCCTTGGAGACTTCTCTTCCTCAGACTGAACAACCCCAACCTTCCCCACCATTCTCGGATTAATATGATTGTTGCTCCTTAAAACTGCTCTAATTAGAAATTTCTCTAATAATACCACAAGGTTCAAAACTTTTTTCTGTGCACAAATCCATGGTCCAGTGATGCCTGTGATGACTGAATGGGATTCCTGGTACAATGTGCGGGTGGAGACTCCTGTGCACTGGTGCAAATCATCAGAAGAAAGCACTTAGTACAAGAGCGAGGGACAATGGCACAGATGAACTCCTGAGCAGCACACCCATAGCGCTTCTGGTTCTAGAGAGAACTCCTGACTGTCTTTGCAGTTTCTTAGTCACCCTTGTGTTCAGCTGATTAAACTTATTTGTATATGTCCTGAAGATTGTATTGACAGCTCTCCCTGCTTGCATCGCAAGTCGCAAGAAGTTGAAGAGCGTGATCTGACGTGCTATGACAAATGGGAAAACTAACCCAGTGCTGGGCACCAATTGCACTCCTCTCCTTTTCACCTCTTGGCATCCTGACGATGTCAAGACTGGAAGGCAAATGAATGGATGGCACTTGGTTTTGCTAAGATAGCTGTGTTAGTGTTGATTTGTGGCTACATTCCTTCACAGGTACACACATCACCATGGAAGCTGAAAGTTGGCTGGTCAGAAGATGTGTAGAGTTCCTGATTCTCAGGGGTGATATTTTATTGAAAGACTCAAATTTGAAACAGCTGTGGAGAAGGAAAGTAGGTGGAGTAAAAGGCTGTTTAAAAATGAGCACTCTGTGCATCGATCTGCAACTATAGCAAAACGTAGGATCTTCTTTCAGCAGATATGAAGATTTAGGACCCAGCTCTGATTTTACTTCTATTTCAGTACAAACAGAAAAGCAGACCCATCAAACTTACCAAAGTTACTCTGGGTTAGAAAAAGAAGATATTACAAATTCAAATTTCAAGTAAAACCAAGCTTAGAGTTTGAATTTTGATACTTACATAGCAGATAGCACAGTCCACATCAGATTTTGTAATTGTAGACAGAAAGGGTCAAAATCCAGCTAGCCTCTTCTTTTTTTTCCTACTTACTGGGAGCTGGGATTGTTTAGCCTGGAGAAGAGAAGGCTCAGGGGTGACCTCATTGCCCTCTACAACTACCTGAAAGGTGGTTGTAGCCAGGAGGGGGTTGGTCTCTTCTCCCAGGCAACCAGCACCAGAACAAGGGGACACAGTCTCAGGCTGTGCCAGGGGAGGTTTAGGCTGGAGGTGAGGAGAAAGTTCTTCACTGAGCGAGTCATTCGTCATTGGAATGTGCTGCCCAGGGAGGTGGTGGAGTCGCCGTCCCTGGAGGTGTTCAAGGGGAGATTGGATGTGGCACTTGGTGCCATGGTCTAGTTGTGAGGTCTGTCGGGACAGGTTGGACTCGATGATCCTTGGGGTCTCTTCCAACCCTAGTGATACTGTGATACTGTGATGAAAGTCAGTAATCTTGTTGAAAATATATTAATTTGCCACTGAAATGTAAAAAAATAAAAAAATACAGAGAGGAGCTACTTCAGGGCACATTCTTTTCTGTGAGGACCCTTTTAGGTACCAAAAGTGACTGTTTTGGGAAGCAGCAACCCTAGGGACAAACATAATACCCATACAGAGTACCCTCAGAGTGACCACAGTCAGTATTCTCATAGGGTGGAAAAAGGCACCGAATTCACCACCACCACCAGGCATTTTAAAAAACAAACAAGATAAAAGCATGAGTTACTGAAGCAAAAATTAATGGGGTAAAACACACTTCTGGGGAGACCAGTCAGAGTTTCTGTATTAGAAACCCAGCGTAAATATGTGTTAACATTAAAAATGCTAATTAGGGAAAGCAAAAAACAAACACAGCAGACCAACAGTAGGCCAGAGAAAGTTATTGAGAAGTGAAGATTGGGAGCTGCACCCAAAGAAAGGGAACAGAAAGGAGTATAAACGGTAGCAGAGATTCCCTGTGACAGGCCAGAAGGGATTTGAAGGAGTAAGATTAAGGACAGGTAAGCTATTAATAAAACTTTTCTCAAACATCCCATTAGCAGAAAGCCTGACAGAGAGTCAGATGGGACCAAGAGGCAGCCCTGGTATGAAAGCAACATTCAAAGAAGATGAGGCTATTGCAGGAAAGCTAAGTTAATTTATTGCATCAGTGTCTGTTACAGAAGGGAATGAGGCCCTGATACCAGCCATTCCCAATGGGAGATGAGGCTGAGGAACTGGCTCCAATTCAAGTGCCAATAGAAGAGGCTTTGGAGCAAATTGACACACTGAGCAGGAAGAAATCTCCAGGAACAGATGGTATTCACTGAAAATTTATAACAGAATCCAGATACAAAGTCACTGAACTATGAACAGCGGTGTCTAACCTACTGCCAGAGGAACAGAAGGTGAGAAATGTGACACCATCTTTATGAGGGACTCCAGAGAGATCTCAGGTCTCTACCCTGTAAGCCTGCTTTCTGTGCAGGCAAAACAGGAAAACCATAATAAAGCAGGAGATTAATAGACACCTGGACAAAGAATAAATGTTCTGTAATAAACAGCTTCTACTGAGGGAAGATACTCCTTCCAGATGGATTGGAGCTTTTAATAGCTGTCGACAAGCAACAGAGCACAGTGAGCCGAATGCTTGGTGTACTTGGATTCCTAAAATGCTTTTGACACACTCCCTCATTAAAGGCATCTACAAAATTAATTATCATGGGAGTAATGGGAAGGTGTTGCCGTGGCTTAGTAATGACTTAAAGGCAGGCGACAATGAATAGCTGTAAGTGTTACAACTTCTTTTGTCAGCCAACAGGGCCACTAACTAGGAAGTAGTATATATACTATTCATCACTCTCCTGTGCTATCTGGCTGAGGCACTTTAAAGGTTTGGGTTTTTTTCATTAATAGTGACATTTATAGTGAACTGAGATGTAACCTTAAGTCATGAATATTTGCCTTTTTCTCTGCTGCTTCCAAAATATGGATTTAGTATCACAGAATCACAGAATGTTAGGGGCTGGAAGTCCAACCCCCTTGCCAGAGCAGGATCACCCAGAGCAGATCACACAGGAATGCATCCAGGCAGGTCTTGAGTATCTCCTGAATGGGAGACTCCACAACCCCCCTGGGCAGCCTGTTCCAGTGTTCCTCCTGTTTCCATGGAACTTCCTCTGCCTCAGCTTCCCCCACTGCCCCTTGTGCTGTCATTGGGCATCCCCCAGCAGAGCCTGGCTCCAGCCTCTGGGCACTCACCCTGCACATCTTTATCAGTATGAATGAGGCCATCCCTCAGGCTCCTCCTCTCCAAGCTACAGAGCCCTCAGCCCCCTCAGGCTCTCCTCATAAGGCAGATGTTCCACTCCCTGAATATGTTTTTAACTGGTTTTAGTTTGACTACTTTCTCTAGTTTTTGCAAAAGTGTTGAGCGATGAGAACTCTTCTGCTCTCAGATTTGGTTTAGCAGCCCCACTCTTCAATGCTACAGAGCACAGCAATCTTTAAACGAAGTTAAACTGTTGAAGAGTACATCATGCTGGTTTATAAAGACCTTAAACATGTTACAGGGGTAAACACATGGCAGGAGCTGTATCTCACCACAAAGAAGCACGGACACAATGCACACGTTATCCCAGCGCTGCCAACACAGCAGACAGGATGACAATGAAGTTATCAAAATTCCTCAAGCCTGAAAACACATCTGAGGAAATCTTGCACACTTCCTAATAATAAGTGCTGAGAGAGAAGCAAAGCTACCAAGCTGGTGTTTTGTTGTGGGGATTTTATGCTTATGTGAATCGTATTTCCAAATTGATAAATGGGGAGAACTGCTTAAGTTTTCACCATTTGCCTCAGAAGTTTTCCCCTCAGTGTAAAGTTCCTCCCTTTAATTTGGCAGCCAGGAATCCTTTGTTGTAGCTTTGTTGTTGGGAGCTCCTGCTTTAGTTCTGCCTCTGTGAGAGAATGAAAGATATAAACAATAACTGGAGATAGGAAGAGACAAAGAGAATTTTTTGACCTCTGTCAAAAACCTGAGATGTTTTGGCATAACAAATGCATAACTGCAGAGACAGCAAGTTCCCCTAAGTGCCTATCATGCATGCAATTAGTAGAAATCCTGTTCTAGTAGCATCCTCCTCAGCTACAGATCTTGCAGGATTATCCTGGGGGTAAAGAAAAGCTTTCCTATAAGTCCATGTAACTCCTATGAAAGCTATTTACTGACTCATGGATCAAGTTCTTAATTGTAGATGGGCACAACAGTCCAGGTAAAGCAGGCTGCTTTCTTGGATGACATCTGATTTGCACAGGTGAAAGGAATTTTGCCATGGGCACACAAACCTGACATGCTCTGTAGATAGGAGCAGCTGTGAGCAGGAGGTGGGCACTGCAAAGAGGCACACAGCTGGCTGCACCCACGTCGCTTAACACTGCCCTATCAAAACTATGTTTCCACTTTAAGGAAGCCTTTTAGGCTGCCTCTAGAGAAACTTTCCATAGTGAGGTTCATCTCTTTTTTCTTGGGTACTATTTAGGATGGGATTAATTGGCCTCTTAATGGATTGTTTCTCTCCATTGGACAATGGAAGAAGCCTAGCTTAGTGTTGCATATTATGTGATTAGGTGAGGGGAATCCTTTCCACAACTAAAGAAACCCTGCATGACCTGTGTGAAGAAAAGGGCTGTTTGAGTGGTGTAGATAGAGTTAGTACCTCAGACTTTGAGTTTCTTAGATGATCCTAAATAAAGGATCAATAGTGGTACTTCTTAAACAATACTTGCAACTGGTAACTAGTGTAAATGTTAACTATAAACTCAATAAACCAGAGGGGAGGCTCCTATAATGAGAAATTCACTTCAATGAAGAGCCCAAAGGTAGCAATTACAGTGCACTTCAGTTTTTTTTTGTCTACTGCTATATAACAATATGAGTGCTGGGCTGCCACCAGCATGTGAATGATGCTCTTCTCTCATTACCTCTTCCTCCCCCAGAATTGCTGTGGCCCATGAACCATTGCATCTTGCAGAAGCATATGGAATAACAATTTAAGAAAGATGTTGAGATGCTTGAAGGTGTCCAGAGAAGGGCAAAAAGGCTGGGGAGGAGTCTGGAGAACAACCCCTGGGAGGACAGGCTGAGGGAGCTGGGGGTGTTTAGCCTGGAGAAGAGTCATGGGAGACCTCGTTGCTCTCTACAACTACCTGAAGGGAGATGGTAACCAGGTGGGGGTTGGTCTCTTCTCCCAGGCAACCCATGACAGAACAAGAGGTCACAGCCTCAAGCTGCACCAGGGGAGGTTTGGGCTAGATATGAGGAAGAAATTCTTCCTAGAAAGAGAGATTGCCCATTGGGATGTGCTGCCCGGGGAGGTGGTGGAGTCACCATCACTGGAGGTGTTTAAAAAGAGACTGGATGAGGCACTTGGTGCCATGGTTTAGTTGATCAGATGGTGTTGGGTGATAGGTTGGACTGGATGATCTCAAAGGTCTTTTCTAACCTGGTTGATTCTGTAATTCTGTGAACAGCTGAACCCTCTCATTCTATATTCTGCCCCACAAGGATTTCCTGAAAGCTGAAGTATGCACAACAGATAGGAAAGAAAATATGCCATAATCTGGGGAATCAGTAGACCTCTAACAGCTGAGGTGCAGGAATTGTAGCTTGATTTAATTTATGGGAGAGCAAACTCAATCCCTAGTATCACATCTTCACTACACTTCAGTTTTCTGTTTCAATAAGCTGAAAATCACTGCAATGAAAGCTCAATTTAAAAATAAGCAGTATGCAAAATATGCATAATGGTGGCCCATAAATAGAGGGAGATTCACACTTCAAAACTGTGTGCTTGGCAAACAATTCTCATTCCTGCTTGCAACTGGTATCCCAGTATGCTTTCTGGATGTGTTTTGGTGTCACAGAAGCACAGTGCCATGTCCTGTAATGTTCCACAGGCAAGCAGTTAGGAGATTGTAAGCCAGCCACCAGCACTGTGTGAGTCAGGAGTGCCTTACCATGGATACATGTGACTCTTGATGAATATGTCTATGATTATACAGCTGTTGTTTCTCATGTATCATTTATAAAGCATTACATGACATTCTGCTATCAAGAATGCATGTGCAAGCTTGTAAAATGAAACATAATGCTTGGTAATTTAAAAAAAGCACAAACATTCATTGTAGATTTAATTGTTGAATAGTTATGTTGATTTATACCACACAAATGGCAGCTTTATGATCCACAATGACTTAGCAGACAGTGAACTCCACTGCGTCTCTAAAACTGGTTTATGGGGCTGAGCTGCAAAAACTGGTGGTTGTTCACAGGGATCACTCTTGCATCCTCTGCACTGTTGAAACCTTGCACTACTCTTGACTCCACTTAGAATCAATAAGGTTGGAAAAGACCTCAGATATCATCAAGTCCAACCTGTCACCCAGCACCTCATGACTAACTAAGCCATGGCTTCAAGTACCACATCCAATCCCCTCTTGAACACCTCCAGGGACGGTGACTCCACCACCTCCCTGGGCAGCACATTCCAATGGCAAACAACTCTCCCTGTGCCTCACCTCAAGTGTAATCTTCTCCTGGCACAGCTTGAGACTGTGTGCTCTTGTTCTGGTGTTGGTTACCTGGGTGAAGAGACCAACCCCTTCCTGGCTACAACCTCCCTTCAGGTAGTTGTAGACAGCAAGAAGGGCTCCTCTGAGCCTCTTCTTCTCCAGACTAAACACCCCCAGCTCTCTCAGCAGCTCCTCACAGGGCTGTGCTCCAGACCCCTCCCCAGCCTTCTTGCCCTTCTCTGGACACGTTCAAGTGTCTCAATGTCCTTCTTAAATTGAGGAGCCCAGACCTGGATACAGGACTCAAGGTGTGGCCTAACCGGTGCTGAGTAGAGGGCAGAATGACCTCCCTGCTCCTGCTGGCCACACTATTCTTGATGCATGTCAGGTTCTTCTTGCCCTCTTTTTAGCATTAATGTATTTGTAAAAATGCTTTTTATTGCCCTTTACAGAGGTGGCCAGCTTGAGTTTAACTGGGCTTTTGCCTCTCTGATTTTTCTCCTACATGATCTAACAACATCCTTAAGCATATCACTAGCTGCCTCCCCCCCTTTCCACAGGCAATACACCCTCTCTTTTCCCCTCAATCCCTCCAGGAGCAGCTTGCTCATCCAGGCCACTTGCCTTCCCCTCAGCTCATCTTTTGGCACGTGGGAACTGCCAGTTCCTGTGCCTTCAAGAGCTCCTGTTTGAAGTAGGTCCAACCCTCCTGGACCCCTCGGTTCTTGAGGGCTGCTACCCAGGGTTCTCTCTGAATTAGTTGCTTAAACAGGCTGAAGTTCACCCTCTGGAAGTTCAAAGTGAGGGTTCTGTTACTGCTCCTCCTCATTTCCCTGCATATTAAAACTCCACTAGCTCATGGTCACTGCACCCTAGACAGCCTCCTACCATCACATTTCCCATCAGCCCTTCTCTATTGGAGAACAGCAGGTCAAGCAGAGCCTGGCCCCTGGTAGGCTCACTTAACCACTGCATCAGGAAGCCATCCTCCATACATTCTGAGAACCTTCTGGACTGCCTCCTCTCTGCTGAGTTAAGTTTCCTACAGATGATTTTCAAGAGATTCCCTAATATACAGGGCCAACCCTCCTCCTCTTCTCCCTCATCTGTCTCTCCTAAAGAGCTTGTAACCCCCCAGTGCAGGACTCCTATGATGTGAATCATCCCACCATGTTTCTGTAATGGCAATTATATCATACTCTTCCTGGTGAACCAAGACTTCCAGTTCCTCTTGTTTGTTACCCATACTGCCTGTGTTGGTGTACCTGCACTTCAGCTGGGCCGCTGATTTCTCATCTAACTCCAGTTTATGTCCCTCTCTTTCCCCTCTAGAGAGACTGGTTTCCTCACCCACCCCCTTCAGACCTAGTTTAAAGCCCTCCCAATGAGCCCTGCCAATTCCAGTGCTAGTGCCCCCTTGCCCTTTCTAGATAAGTTCACCCCCTCTAGGTCTAGCAGGTCAGGCGCAGTAAAAGTTGCCTCTTGATCAAGGAACCCAAAGTTCTGCTGCTGGCACCACCCCCTGAGACAATTGTTGATGTCATGGGTTCTCCTGTTCCTTTCAATGTACACCCCTACCACTAAGGGAACTGAGCAGAACACTACTTGAGCTCCTGCCCCACCAACCAATTATCCAAGGCCCTTGAATTCCTTCCTGATCATCCTGGTGTCCTTCTTGCCAATCTCATTGCTTCCAGCTTGGATTATCAGCAAGGGGTAATAGTCAGAGGGCTGGATTAGCTTTGGAAGTCTCCTTGTGATGTCCCTTACCCTGGCCCCTTGCAGGCAGCAGGCTTCCCTGTAGGGTGGGTCATTTGTTCAAACAGGAGCACCACTGGATCCAGACTGAATCTAAAAGTTTGAGGTGACTAGTTACAGACTGGAGTTAAATCAGTGACTAACACCAGTCCTGTTTCTACTAGTTGTGGTGGCTTGAGATTGTGTGTGTGTCCCCCCCCCCAGCTAATTAGAATTTGCCCCCAGTGTAAATTCCAAAAAACCAAACTCAGAACTTGGGAGCAAAATGGAAGTTGTATTTGCAAAAGGAAAGCCAAAATCTAGAAGTATAAAAGGCAATTATGTACAAAATACATATTTATGTATAGTTACAGTTCAGAAAAACAAACACAAGGATCCCCTTGTCCAAAATCACCCCCCTGAACAGACCAGGGGGACCGCTGCAGCCTCCTCCCCACTCCTTTCCCCAGTACCCTCAGAGACACAACACAAGTCAGTTCACAGCAGCTGGTCAGGAGAGAGCTAAGGGAGCAATGCAAAGCAGAATCACAGAGAGAAGCAGCAAAAAGGAGCACAGGATAGTTTGTGCCACAAATTGTCCCATTGGCTTGCTGACTAGGATACAGTATGGACAAATCGGTTGTTATTCTTCTGTGCCCAATGGCAATTCAATTTTTACTCAAAGATGGCCAGAAAGTCCCTCTTCTTATGACCAGGACACTTGGCTGAAGCATCAGCCTCCAATCATAACAATACTTTGCAAATGAGACTGACTACAAAAGTGTGTTTTGTAGTTAAAAAATAAAATGGGTTGCTGACCAAACTGTCTCCAGAAACTTGTGCTTTCAGTTAAAAAAGAAGTTACTTACAAGCCAAAAGTTCCAGCTAGGGCTTCATAAAATAAATTGCATGGGTAATTCAGTAACTGTGACACATTTGTGGGTTACCTATTTCCCACCAGGAGCTGGACTCCCTCTTAACTTCCCATAACTTGGATGTTATGTCAAAGCAAGATGCTGCTAATCTCAAACCTGCATACCATGAGAGAAATAGTCCAGAGAGCTGACAGGTCAAGGTTACTCAAGCCTAAGGTTCAAAAAGCCCTCAAGACAATATGTTAGTATTTTCAATTCTCTTTTTTTTTCCCCAGAAGAAATATTTTTAATGTGTATTATGTTTAATATGTTATGTCTAAACCATCTCTGACACCTCCGTGGGCAGTCCTAGCGGAGAAGCCTATAGCTATATATATATATATGGGTTGGATGCGATGATCTTGAAGGTCTCTTCCAACCTGGTGTATTCTATATGGGAATGGAGAATGATTTCCCTAACTATCCTTTGAAAAATATTTATTCAGAAGCTTGCCTGGTTCAATGCAGAGGGAACTTCAATATCTAAAGTCTATTTTCTTCATAAATGCTAAACTTTAAAGGAAAATCAAATATTTTTCCTTACAAATTGAAAGAGCGAGTCTGACAAGTGTAGTGAGCCAAGAATAATCCAATAATGTTGGATCCCAGGTGAATGCCTAATTGGATGCTCTTCATCACAATGCCTGCCTATCTTTTTTCTCATAAGAATGCAGTGAAAGAAAACATGTTAATTTTCTAAATGAGTGAGCAGTAGCCTTGTAAAACATATGCAACTGCCTGCATATACAGAGGAGTGGGGTATCCCTAGGACTCTGCATATGAATTTGTCATGTGTTTGTACACCTGTGACTGCAGAAATAAAACAAACCTATATTATTCCAGGCTCAATATTAATGGGGAACACTTACAGCACAATCTGAACATAAAACACCATGCCCAGGAAGAGTTGCATTCTTTCACAATGAAAGAGTAAGGTTATTAGATCTTACCTGCTTTGCCAGTTAGAATCAGAGAATTGTTAAGGTTGGAAAGGACCTCAAGGATCATGCAGTTACAACCCCCCTGCCACGGGCAAGGACACCTCACACTACATCACATTGCTCAGAGCCACATCCAGCCTGGCCTTCAAAACCTCCAGGGGTGAGGCTTCCACCACCTCCCTTGGGAACCTGTTCCAGTGTCTCACCACCCTCATGGGGAAGAACTTCTTCCTAACATCCATTCTGAAGATACCCATTTCTAGTTTTGCTCCATTGCCCCCAGTCCTATCACTCCCTGCCACCCTCAAAAGTCCCTCCCCAGACTTTCTGTTTTCAGGGATCAGGGTGCCAAATGCCATGTTGAAGCCCCAGCAGTGAATTGAAAGGTTAGACCTGCAACAGCTGCCCCGGGGCTGAACTGAAAGGCTGTGTGGTGAGTATGAGCCTGGGCTGTAGCATCAGCACGCAGGCAGCCTGTCCACATGCTGCAGCTTGAGTGGGGATCTGTGACCAAAGTTACTCTAACATTCTTGTCATTTCATGGAATACTATAACTGTGAGCTCCTGCTCCTTCTTGCCTTTAATAGAAGTTGATATGAGGTATGGTCAGCTACAAAGAAGGTTGATATTGCCAGTCTACAACTTCAGCCAGCACAATCTGCCTTAAAGGATTCGGGTTTATACAGCTGGGGCAGCTAAAGGAGAAGGAAAGTCCAGACACTCAGTTAGCAGCAAGGCCTCTGAAGAGCAGATTCTGTGATTCAGCTCCAGCTTTGTACTTAAATGATGTTTAAGTCTTCACAGCTGAGAACTGGTGACCAATAGAAGAGGAGACATAAGTGGTGCCTCCAGGGAAGAACCATCTGCAGGCACGGTATAGACAAAAGGCAGTCCAGAAGAGCAAGAGGCATTCAGGGAAAAAACAAACAACAACTACAAAACACCAAAACAACAACCAAAACCCACAACCAAAACCAATCCAGACCAGATGTAGGTTTTGTAATTCTGGCTTTTTAACTGGGCTTTTCAATCCTGCTGCCTGAAGAGCTCCTCTTCTTTCTGACTTCAGGGCTTGGTTTTGCTGGATTCTCACAAATGCCTGTGCTTTGGGGTTGGTTTTTTTGGCTCCCTGTGCAAGACAGAAGAGTCTGGGTTATTGTGACTATCTGTAAAATAGCAATTCTTTCAGGGAGCTGTTTCTCAGACAAAGCTTCATCAGCTGAAGCTACATCTGCACCACAAAGCCTTCCCTGCTTTGTGATTTCTCATACCAATACCCACACCTTCCTCCTGTGTATGCACCAAGAGGTTAGAAAGGAAACAACCTAAGTGCTGCTAGCACATGCTTCTCATCCTGTTCTTCTTGCTGTATTTTGCTCCCCATGTTTTTCACAGCATAAAGATTAATTACTACAAATGTAAGTAACATTAGTAATTTAAGGTGACCTCGCAGGTCAGGATTAGGAAGACTCAACTACCCTTTTTGCATGACAGATCACTGTCCATACTGTAAGTAATTACTGAGATCAGCAATAACAAAGTCCTGTGTTCATAGACTCATAGAATGGCTTGAGTTGGAAGGGATCTTAAAGACCATCTAGCTCACCCCCCCCTGCCACGGGCAGGGACACCTGCCAGACCAGGCACACCTGCCAGACCAGGCTGCTCAAAGCTTCGTGCAGCCTGGTGTTGAAGCATTGCTCATGCTGACACAGCAAATGTTACCCTTCTCACTGGTTTTCTCCTACACTTTGGAAATGGGCACTGTAGCAGAATCACAGAATAGTAGAGTCCCTCAGGTTAGAAAAGACCCTTCAAATCATCAAGTACAACTACTAACTTAACACTGCTGTGTCTACCACCAAACCATGTTCCTAAGAGTGAGAATTACTTGTAATTCTCCCTAGACCACAGCTAAAGGAGTGTAGTGTCTAAGGACAGCTTAAATAGCTTTCTCCGAGGGTCCCTCCTAACCAATGCCTTCCATGATTCAAAGATTCTATGACTTGGCTTACAGGTCTGTGTCTAACTTCCTGCTGCAGTCAGTGGAGAGCCATTTGAGACAACTGAGTCGAGAGTCAACCCAGCTGACTCGACATTGGTGTCTACTTCTGGGTGAGACTAAACTGACTGTCCTGATTAGAGACCCATGGACTATGGCAGGATGTTAGACACTGATTGCATACTCTTAATCTCAAGATAAATCCAACTGCTATTTCCTTCCTATAACTTATTACTTTTGCTCTCATTCCTAATGGAGTAATAGTTTCAGGTGCAGATCACTGTGCTGTACACACACAAAAAGGACAGTTTTAACTCAAAGAACTCAGCTCCAGATATAACCTCACTGCAGTTGTGGAATCAATAGGAGTCAAGAGGATGGTCTTAACATAGTCTCTCTAGAGATATCCTCACAAATATGATGAGGAAAGTATGGTCTAGATGGAACTTCTTGAGAGGTAAGCGACTGCTCTCTGAAAGCAGCTACTAATAAACACTGTCAGAATGGAAGAGTACATCTCTTGGAGCACTGCATGTTTCCACTGACATCTGAGGTGGTAGAACAGAGAGGATCACAGACTCCTACAATTTCAGGGGCTGACTTGGTCTAGTGGAAGATGTCCTTGCCCATAGCAAGGGGGTTAAAGCTAGATCCTAGAGTCATAGAATCACCAGAGTTGGAAGTGACCTCTACAGGTCATCTATTTTAAACCCTTCCCTCCTCCACTACCAGCCTTCATCCTCCCAGAGCAGCTCCTGCTCCCACTACACCATCCTCCCACCTGCCTAAAGAGCTCCTGCTCCCTCACCACCATTTCTGCACCCATCCCAGAGCCACAGGCAAGACCCTCAACCAGCCAAGATACCACACAGAGGAGCCCAGCCCCAGCACCCGTGGATGATATTGGAGTGGTCATCAATGATTGCCCTAGCTAACCGGGGGGCCACCAGGCCCCCCGGCCTTTGTTGTCACCACCACCATCACCCAGTGTGCACCATGAGGACTCACCGGTGATGAGAGGAGGATCCTCCAGCCCAGATGGGCTCAGCTTGGGGCTGCTGCCCTTCCTGGGGGAGAATAAAAAGGGGAGTGGGTGGGGAGGGCTAAGTGACCCCACCTGGGGTGGGAGGAGTCCTGCCCTTGCTGCAGCTGTGCAAGGGTCACAGAATCAAAAGCTCAACCAGTCCAACCCAGCTGCCAGAGCAGGATCACCTACACCAAATGACACAGGAATGCATCCAGGCAAGTTTTGTATATCTCCAGAGAGGGAGACTCCACAACCTCCCTGGGCAGCCTGTTCCAGTGCTCCATCACCCTTACAGTGACAATTTTTCTCCTCATACTTACATGAAACTTCCTATGCCTCAACCTCCACCCATTGCCCCTTGTGCTGTCATAGGGCACCACCTAGCAGAGCCTGGCTCCATCCTCTTGGCACTCACCCTCTACATATTTGTAAACATTGCTGAGGTCACCTCTCACTCTCCTCTTTCCTAAGCTAAAGAGCCCCAACTCCCTCAGTCTCTCCTCGTACCTCTCCCTTAATCATCCTCATGGTAAGGATACTTACTGGTTTTGCACATGGCACTAAGCAGGAAGGACAGCAAATAAAAATCAGTGTTCAAAACAGTCCTGACACATTGAAGAAACTGCCTAAAGTACACAGAAAGGAGACCCGAAAGACACATCAGAGAAGAAAGACTAATCAGCTGTACAAATGCAAAACTTCACCAGGAGGAGATACAGGGGTTCTGGTGGATCACAGCAGAATGTCAATCAATAACATCATGCTGCTATGAGAAAGCTAAATGTGATACTGCAAGGCATCATGAGGTACCTGAAGCAGTCCTTCCACAATACTCAGCGTTAGTAAAGCTTCAGTGTAATAGCACAATCAGTTTAGAGCTGAAGAAAGAGGTTCACTAAATAGAGAAAGTACAGAGGACAGAAATACTAATAGTCAGAGGACATGAAAACATAGCCTGTAAGAAAGGACTGAAGGAAGGGGGTTTTATTACCCACTGCTGAAAATAATAAAATACGCAAAAAAGCTGCTGCAGGGATGGGATTCCTAATACTCATAATGAAAAAAAGCAGCATTAGAATAGAATAGAATAGAATAGAATAGAATAGAATAGAATAGAATAGAATAGAATAGAATAGAATAGAATAGAATAGACCAGGTTGGAAGAGACCTTCAAGATCATCGTGTCCAACCTATCATCCAACACCACCTAATCAACTAAACCATGGCACCAAGTACCCCATCAAGTCTCCTCCTGAACACCTCCAGTGAGGCGACTCCACCACCTCCCCAGGCAGCCCATTCCAATGGGCAATCACTCTCTCTGTGTAGAATTTCTTTCTAACCTCCAGCCCTGGCACAGCTTGAGACTGTGTCCTCTTGTTCTGGTGCTGGTTGCCTGGGAGAAGAGACCAACCCCACCTGGCTACAAGCTCCCTTCAGATAGTTGTAGACAACAAGGTCTCCTCTGAGCCTCCTCTTCTCCAGGCTAAGCAACCCCAGCTCCCTCAGCCTCTCCTCAAAGGGCTTATGTTCCAAGCCCCTCACCAACTTTGTTGCCCTTCTCTGGACACACTCCAGCCAGTCAACCTCCTTCCTAAACTGAGGGGCCCAGAACTGGACACAATACTCAAGGTGTGACCTAACCAGTGCAGTGTACAGGGGCAGAATGACCTCCCTGCTCCTGCTGGCCACACTGTTCCTGATGCAGGCCAGGATGCCATTGGCCCTCTTGGCCACCTGGGCACACTGCAGGCTCTCCTGGACCCCTTTGTTTTTAAGGGCTGTTTCCCAAGGAACCTTCTGAGTTAGTTCCTTAAGTAACCTGAAGTCTGCCCTCCAGAAGTCCAGAGTGGGGGTCTTCTTGCTGCCCCTTCTAGATTGACTGAGTACTGAAAATTCAATTATCTCGTGGTCGCTGACCCCTAAACAGCCTCCGACCACCACATCCCCACCAGCCCTTCCCTACTGGTGAAGAGGAGGTCAAGCAGAGCCTTACCCCTGGTAGGCTCACGCAGCACCTGGGATAAGAAGCTGTTGTCCTCCATGCACTCTAAGAACCTCCTGGACTGCCTCCTCTCTGCTGTGTTGAGATCCCAGCAGGTATCAGGCAGGCTGAAGTCGCCCAAGAGAACAAGGTCAGGCGATCTTGAGACAGCCTTAAGCTGCCTATAGAATGCTTCATCAACATCTTCATTCTGGTTGGGTGGTCTATAACAGACTCCAACCAGGATGTCTGCCCTGCTGGTCTTCCCTCTAATTTTCACCCACAAGCACTCAACCCGATCGTCCCTGATCCCCAGCTCAATGGCATCTAGTGCCTCCCTTCTACATTCCCTTATGGCTCTAAGTCTAGCAACCTCATCCTTCAGTCTGGCCACCAGGTTAAGCAGACAGTCGATCTGCTCACACCTAATGCAGGAGTTGTCCCCACGACATCTCAAGCGCCAGGCTCCAGCACTCTCTGCAGCCAGATACTTGGACACCTCCCTGCTTATGTCCCATCCCAGTCTGGGTCGACACTGATCTTTTGAAGGCATTATTGCTGCGAGTCACAGCCATGCCTGTCCCTGGCCACGGTGCGTGCGGCTGCAGCCGAGCGAGAGCACAGCAGCTGCCGCCGCAACGCAGCCCTCGCCAGCCGCCGCTGGCTTCCGGAATCTGCCGTGGGATCGCCGGGCTCCCGGCGCTTCCCGTCGCCTGAAAGGGAAAGCAGTGAGTGCCTTCCGAGGCTGCTGGTCTCGCTGCGTTCCCGAGAGAGGTGCCCGCTGAAATGCAAAGGCAGCTGCAGTAGCTCTTGTCCAGGAGAGGCAGGAGCCAAAAAAGGAGACCTAATGACTGCAATGCCCTCCCTTTTATACCCCAGCTGGGCAGGGAGGGGGTAGTGGAACAGACTCCGTTTCCCGGGGGGAAAACGCTCGGCAGGGAGGGCAAAGCACTTGCAAGTCCTCCACCCTGTTTTCAGAATGGGCATTAACCCACCACAGGCCCTCAAGCCATGGAATGGTCCATCCATCAAATCCATATTTCATCAGCTGGTAACCTTTCTGCCTCTGCCACTCCCAGTTCTGAGGGATTCTCAGTCTATGTGCAGCTATATTCTCATGTGTGGCAGCATGGATTTTAACTCTCCTTTTGCCTTCTGGTTTTGGAATGTCAGATGTGTATTTGTGCTCAGATAGTTGAAAAATGCCAGTGCCCTGCATTAACCCACAAATCAAATACCAAATGCAATAGGAATTTCCTCCCAGTGTTTCAGGTGATGAATATGTGACTCTCATCTCACAGGAACACTTCAAATAGAAAAATAGGAAGTACTGGAATTCAATTATTATGATAGTTCAATTAACCTCTATTGAACAGATGTAGAAATTATACCTAATTATACATGGAGCTGACTTCAGACATGGACCTCTGCCCACCAAATTCATTTCACTTCAGACCTTTGCTCTCAGAAATGAGTACTACAGTAAGTGATTTCACCATTAACTATCCCTCTAGCACCATAACCTTTCTAAAAGTCTGTTCACTGCTCAGTTTTATACTAAGAAAGTTAATGTGATATCCCCAAGTGTTATTATAGAAATGCTAAAGGAAAGGTCACTGATACAAAGGAGTTTTTAATGTGAGCTTTGCTGAATATTGCTGTAGCCTGCCTTGCTTTGACTCCACAGGCATACACCCAAATGCATGCATTTGTACCTCCGACTCCAATGCATCCTTGTGGTGACCAGAAAATGTTTTGAATTTATTCCTTTGCACAAGTTCTAATGCAAGGCTTAATTCTGAGAACCAAAGTATGTACAGTAATGAAATGCCCCTCTGCAAGAAGGTATTTTCTGTCTAACCATGGAGTATATTTCTTTATGATCCAGCAGCTTTTTCTTAACTCTGAGAAAACAAAGCTTCACAATCAGTTATACAGCTCTGAACACAAATTCTACACTAATGTATTCTAGGAAACTATTACTGACACTGTCTGTGCAATGTCATTGCCCAGAGAAGGGCAATAAAGCTGCTGAAGGGTCTGGAGAACAGGCCTTAGGAAGAATGGCTGAGGGAACTGGGATTGTTTAGTCTGGAGAGGAGGAGGCTGAAGGGAGACCTCATTGCTCTTTACAGCCTCCTGAATGGGAGGTGGGGGTCAATCTCTTTAGTATCAGGTGATAGGATAAGAGGAAATGGTCTGAAAATGTGCCAGGGGAGGTGTAGATTGGATATTAGGAAACATTTCTTCACTGAAAGAGTGGTCAGGTATTGGAACAGGCTGCCCAGGGTAAGGTGGTAGGGTCACTGTCCCTGGAAGTGTTCAAGAAACATTTTGCCATGGCACTTTGGGACATAGTTTAATGGCCATGGTGGTATTAGGTAGGCAGTTTGACTCAATGATCTTAGGGCTCATTTCCAACCAAAACAATTTTATGACTACAGAAATAATGATGAGCACACAGTTTAAATGCAGTGACCCTTTCCTCCAGCTATATTTGGGTTCACCAGTCTTACACGTATTTGTTCCCTTACTTCTCTTGTGATCGTCTTTTCCTTTCCTCCATGACATTTATTTCTGTTTCTATGTGCTGTTGAGATTGACCACTCTGATCTTTCTGCTCTTCTTAGCTATGTTTATGAATATCCTCATTTTCTTGCAGCAGCTGGCTTCTACAAGGAGTCTGTGAGGTGGTATCCAGTGAGAATATCCCTAAATATTCCCCATTGCCTTTTGAGTGAGAAAGAGATTATCTGCTCTGTTGTAACTCCTTGGATCAACTTCCCTGTTGCTGGGGAAAACTTCCTGTCATGTAACCAGATTCTTTTTGTCAAGTGCTCACTCACTCATGTAGCTTTTCTTCCTAATATTCTAGTAAATCACCAGCATCAACTGGAGTATACTCTCATGACAATTGGAATGGAGATGGAAATTATCCATTTTATTCTGGGCTTTTGAATCTTGGATTTCCAGTGGCTGTAACACAGTTGCTGGTGACCATAGTTTTCCTTCCCTTCTTTGGGTAAATATGATGCTACTTAGATAAACAAACCAACAAGCAAGATGGAGTGGAGTGAATGGAGAGTCAGAACTGAGACAGTACTGTACCCATAGAGCCTCCTAGACCTGAACCTAGTGTCTCCTTCCTACAGAGCTGCCAGTAGTTTATTGGCAAACTGATCTGATCCTATTGGTGAAATCAGTTAATCTTTATCACACAATCACAGAATCAGCCAGGTTGGAAAAGACTCAGAGATCATCAAGTCCAACCTATTGCCTAATACCTAACACCTCCTGACAACTAAACCATGGCTCCAGGTGCTACATCCAATCCTTTTGAACCCCTCCAGGGATGGTGACTCCACCACCTCCCCGGGCAGCACATCCCAATGGCCAATTACTCTTTATGTGAAGAACTTTCTCCTCAACTCAAGCCTAAACTTCCCCTGGCACAGCTTGAGACTGTGTCCTCTTGTTCTGGTGCTGGTTGCCTGGGAGAAGAGATCGGCCCCCAACTGGCCACAACCTCCTTTCAGGTAGTTGTAGAGAGTGATAAGGTCTCCCCTGAAACTCCTCTTCTCCAGGCTAAGCAACCCCAGCTCCCTCAGCCTCTCCTCAAAGGGCTGTGCTCCAGACCCCTCCCCAGCCTCCTTGCCCTTCTCTGGACACGTTCAAGTATCTCAGTGTCCTTCTTAAATTGTGAAGCCCAGACCTGGACACAGGACTCAAGGTGTGGCCTAACCAGTGCTGAGCACAGGGCAGAATGACTTCTCTGTTCCTGCTGGCCACACTATTCTTGATGCAGGCCAGGATGCCATTGGCCTTCTTGGCCTCCTGGGCACACTGCTGGCTCATGTTCTGCTGCTGTCAGCCAGTACCTCCAGGTCCCTTTCTGCCTGGCTGCTCTCCAGCCACTCTGTCCCCAGCCTGTAGTGCTGCATGGAGTTGTTGTGGTCAATGTGTAGAACCTGTCACTTGGACATGTTCAGTCTCATGCCCTTGGATGCTGCCCATCTGTCCAGCCTGGCAAAGTCCCTCTACAGAGCTCTCCTACCCTCCAAAATATCGAGTCCTGCTCCCAGGACTCAACTTCCCTCTCCACCAGGGGAACTGAACAGATCACCATTTGCACTCCTGCCCCATCAATCGATTGACCCAGAGCCTTGAATTCCTGAATGATTGTCCTGGTGCCCTTCTTATCAAGCTCATCACTGCCAGCTTGGATTACCAGAGGGCTGGATTAGCTTGGGTAGCCTCCTCGTGATGTCCTGTACCTGGGCCCCAGGCAGGCAGCAGACTTCCCTGTGGAAGGATAGTATGAGACAAACTCTTTATCCTGAAACAGAAAAATCTAGGGTCACTGCTTAAATTTATACCACTGGAGTTATGGGTAAATTAATATTCCTCAGTAGTTAATATAAAAGTGAGATGGTGTTCAGCATTTTCTGCTGAGTGGGATAATTTCAATGAGGTAGTGTTGAATAGGCTATTTTCTGTTGGATTTGTGATTACAGTGAACACTGCACCCATGTTTACTGCAGGATAATAACCTAATGGAAAGCCAGGCAATTCCAGTTTTTGAACATTGGGAAGTATTTAATGTAATTATAGCTTCTTTTAAAACAACTAACAGCTTGGAAATATGGGGAAAGTGCAGAGTGGATAACTGCTTGAATAATTCTGCTATGATTGGGTTTGCCATAATGTATTTCTTTTATATAAAGGAACTTTATTATTGGCATGATAATCTAGTAAGACATTCAACTTCAAGCCCGTTAGCAGAGAGGTTATTGTCTTGTATTATCTATAAACTACAGTTTCTGCATTACAGTTTGTAATTTACAGTCATTGTCTTCTATTGTCTACAAGCAATTATGCTTACAGTAAGTAGGTTGTAACAACCGTACTCAGGCAGCCTTGCTTACTATAAATTCGTGTCCTATATCTTCTCTGCAATCACCCCTGCTAAGATGGGTTCACTCTTACACGGATACCTCTGCTGTTGTACCTGTAGTTGCCTCTCCTTGATTTTACTGCCTTCCACCACGGCATCCTCATTCTCAGATCATTAGCTCACCTCCTGCTGAACCTCCCTCATGTATCCACCAGACCATCAGCTCCCTTCTGTGCCCTCCATCTATATTTATGCTGCTAGGTGAAGGAAAGTCTGCAAGGGTTGCTGGCATTTTCTGGCTGGTTGGCCAGGTGGTGAGCACATGTACTACCACACACCAAATCCTTCCCTCAGCAGCAGTACTAGCAAGGTCTCTGTCCTCCAGCTGGCCATGAAGTTCATAAAACTTGCGACAACTTCTCTCTTTGTGATGTCAGCCAAAAGACATCATTTCTCATTAATTTCTGGATGTAAATATACCAGACAGTGGAGCTGCCTGGATCCCCTACAATCCTGCAGGTATTTGGTAGCTGAGTTCAGAGAATTTTGTGACTGCTTAGACTAAGACATGGTGTGGGAAGGCAGAGAAACTGCTGTTTGCACAGTCCAGAATTTCAAAGTGCAAAGGGATCAATATCCAAATCAGTTTTGTGTCTCCATTACTTTGTTTGACAATACATACACACGTTCTCTGTCACACACAAACATGCTTCATGCAGACACATCAGTTACTAGTACAGCTGGACAAATGCCTATCACAAAGCCACTTTTATATCTGGTACTTTTACTAGCATAGTCTCAGCAGAGGCCCAGGGTTGAATAAATGTGAAAATTGAAGCGCCTTCGTATTCAAAATGATGCTTACTCATCCTGGGTCCAGAGTGGAATAAAGGGCAATTCAGAGGAGCAGGAACTGTTGTTAGTACTGTACCTGCCTGTAGCTAAATAGAACATATTTTCTACCCATCAGAGTTAAAACAGAGTTAAAATGTCACCATGGTGTGTCCTTTGTGCTGCCACTGCAAGACTTCAGCATGTTATACTCTTTGCTCATGACTTACTGTGTGTGTTGCATACATCAATATTCTCTGTAATCTGTATCATGGCTGTATTGTCAAAGCAGCCATACTGTAAATTTGGCACTCTGAGGGCAAATCTGAGATACTTCAGCAGGATAAAAAAATAATCTTTGATAAAATATGAGAGCAATGGAAATCTTCTGTGAGCCACAAAAAGTAAGTAGGAAATTCCTTTAAAATATTCCAAGGCCAAAGACCAGCCAGGTCAGGACCCTCCTGTGCTATGGGCTGTAAAAGCTTTTAGCAAATGACTGTTCTTTCCCCAAAGACTGAAGTAGATGAACCAGTCATCTAGGTGAAAAGGAGAAAGACATTATGCCACAGAAGGAGGCAGATTAATGGGAGACAGAAACACGGCTTCCAGTAGAATTTGTTCTTATTGGAACTGTTCTTTATTGTATTTGGAAGCCAGGTGTTCATGTTTGTGCTTGGATCTTCTCAGATAAACAAGTTTCAGACTCACCTTATCAGCAAATACAAATGAAAGAAGTAAAAAAATTCTTGAGCTAAAAACTAGTTTCACATGGATAAATGATCCCAAGAGGTATTTTCCATGCTTACAGAAAATTAAGACATTTTAAACAAAACTTCACTTAGACCATGAAGACCAATGATGCTACCTTAAAACTGACCACAAAGAGATAAAGCTGGTTGAAGTATGTTGTGCATTCCTGGTGTGTTTTTGTTTGCTTGGTTGCCTTTATTTGGTTTTGTTTGCTTTTACCAGATTTATTTAAATGGTGCCCTGTTTATTGTATTCATTACATTTGGGTTATGTGCTTTTTTTCTCTCGATGGGGTATTGATTTCTTTGTTAGTCAAGGGAAAGCCTAAGAAATGCCACAGTGCAAACCAATAACAAGCAGTAAAAGAACACAACGGAGTAGCGCTCGTTTCAAATGGAAATGTGAGTTAAGCTGGGCAGTGACGGTGTCTAGTACAGAACCAGATGTTGGCGTTAAAAGGAGAATCCGCCTGGTGATGGAAGCTATCTGCAACGGAAGAGGGAGCTCACACTGCACCGGCCCCTGCCATCTGAGAGAGGTGGCTCACCTCTTCCAGCTGAGGCTGTGGAGGTGATAGTGCCCATTCCCTCCCCCTTCATTTTCACCCCTGAATATCATTCCATCCAATTTTCATATTACTCCTTATAGAAAGCTATAGCAGAAAGCTCCATAGCAAATCGGTCAGATAGGAAGAATGGATCAAACTCAGCAATGCTTACCAAGGCTGGCTGTCAGAGGGCTATTTTCCTGAGTAAGGAAGGCACATTTTACCCCTATAGCAATGTCTGCTTCTTCCTGTATTTGCACAACCCCCAAACACACTCTGAAAAGTACTGCAGTATAAATAATAACAAATATCAACTCTGTTTATAACAACCAAGAACACAGACTGAAGGCTTGATATAAAACTCAGTGAATTTAATTATAAGACTCAGACCCTGTAGGGTTTAAAGAGACAGTGACAGTGTTGTTCTACAGATCTCAGAGCAGCTGTTATCTCTATACATCATCCTTTCTTTTTTTAATAAGCTGTTTCATGCAACTAGGAAAGTTGTCATAGATAAATAGCTATATTTTGGCTTCCATAGATAAAAAATGATGCCTGAGGTCTCAATTACAGACACCACAGTGGTATTTTCATTTGTTTGCTTACTTGTTTGTATTGTTTCCCAAATAAACATAAAAGAACGAGATACTCCAGTTTCAGTGTGATCCTATGAAAAGATGGCTAGAAAACATCACGATGCTTGCTGTAAAATTGACTCAAAGTTAGGGTCATTAAAGACTTGCTCTGTCCTAGGTGTTCAGTGCCATTAGGAGGGGCCCTAGGTTATCTTTCCTAATCACCAGATATCTCTCCAGAATGAGACAGAAGCTGTGTTTCAGCCCACTGTGGTCGTTTGAGGCTGTGCCTTTAAGAACAAACACTGCTGGGACACACTGGCTGAATGTTTTTGATACTAGAACCAAAACATTCTGATATTCTAAACGAATTTTATTGGTTGATAAACAAAAATGCAGCTTTAGATTGTAAAGCAGTTGGAATTTTTTTTTCCTCAGTTCAGTTCGGTTTGGGAGGTTGGGGAGTTGGAGTTTCAGCCTGTTCTCCCTGCCTGCTTCTGCTGCGAACTGCTGGAGTTGGCCTTCAGATAAGCAAACACTAATCCTGCATGGGCTTTTGAAGCTTACTGACAACTCTTCTCCTTAGTAACTTGCCTTTCTCTCTCTCTAACCCCTTTTTGGGGAAAAAGGGAGGTGGGGGGGGAGAGAGGGGGTTCCTAGGAGGGGATCCCTCCCTCGGGGAGGGATTTTTGTTGTGTTATTTCTCTTTGCTGTGTATTTCTGTGTATATATTGTAAATACCTGTATATATTGTGTTATATATAACCTGCTTTCCATATATGCTTGTAAATATATAGCTTGCTCTTCGACTGGGCTAGTTGTGGTTTCTTACTCTGTGGAGGAGGGAGAGCTAAGCCCTCTCTCAACCTACCACACCCACGAATTGTGTCCCACCATTCAGCAGTGTCTACAGGACTGCTTACAAATCTGGAGCAGATCCTGTGATAAAAAATAACTTGCAGCAGCCATGGATCTACAGCATATTTACCAGCTGAGCATCCACCTAATCTGTGCTTCAGCTAATGCCACCCACTTACAGCCTGTCCAAGGATATGGAGGACAACAGAATACAGGTTCAATTACCACTCAATTCACTATTACATGAAATATTTGTTACTAAATTATAAAGTCCTAGGGAAGGTAGGTGCACTGTCTGCAACCACACAGCAATCAACTTGCAAAAGGTCTGTAATAAGCAACTGGTAAAAGAAGTAATCCAAAAATATCCTTCCACGCTGGACTCACACACTCTTCACTTGTGGCATTAAGGTATAGGAGCGTTGTTTCAAAAGTAACTGCAGGACCAAACATCTGCCCTAGAGGCTGAATTCAGGAAGAGCCGAGGAGAAGTATGTCACAGGATCACAGGATCTTAGGGGTTGGAACCAACCTCCGGAGATCATTAAGTCCAACCCCCTGTCAGGGCAGGACCAGAGAATCCAGCACAGGTCACACAGGAACACATCCAGATAGATCTTGAAATTCTCCAGAGAAGGAGACTCCACAACCTCTCTGGGCAGCCTCTTCCAGTGCTCTGGGACCCTCACAGTGAAGAAGTTCCTCCTCATGTTGAGGTGGAACCTCCTGTGCTGTAGTTTATATGCATTGCCCCAGTTTATATCTTGACCCCCAGCCCTCAGATATTTACAAACATTTATTAAATCCCCTCTCAGTCTTCACTTCTCCAGACTAAATGGCCCCCAAGTCTCTCAGCCTCTCCTCATCAGGCAGTGCTCCAGTCCCTTCATCCTGGTAGCCCTCTGTTGGACTCTCTCCAGCAGATCCCTGTCCCTCCTGAACTGGGGAGCCCAGAACTGGATGCAGTGTTTCAGGTGAGGTCTCACTAGGGCAGAGTAGATGGGGAGGAGAACCTCCCTGGATATGCTGGACACACTCCTCTGAATGCAGCCCATGTCGAGACACTGTCAGCCAGAAATTCTGTATGTGTTGGTAGGACTTAACTTCTGCATTGTATCTAAGTATATTAAATCTGCATGTGTGTTTTAAGACAGCACACGTATTAAGATATGTTTATAAAGAATCCTCTATCCCTATGGCCACTTGCACTGATTACTCCATTTAGGTTTACAAGAGTTCTAAGCTGCAACACAGGTTTCAATAGCATAGAAACTCCTAGAAAACCAGAGAACCCACAACCTCCAAAGGCTTTGAATGCAGAAGTAATTCCTAAGGCTCTGCTTTTAGGTGGGCTAAAATGATGGAGAAATAAAGAATCCAAATCTTATGAGCCAGGTCCACAAACATGCTGAAAAACACAGATTTGTAAAGTCCTCTAGATCAGATGTTCCACTGTTTAGTCACACGGCTGCACCTCTGTGGGTTTTTTTGTTTTGTTTTAGTCTTAGATGGAGAGATTCTTTTATTCTTGTTATCTTGTGCTTGGCATGTTTACATCTGACTTATACAGCAGTTCATCTTATGAAATACTGGTCCAGGTCACCGGACGTAGGTCCCTGACACAAAAATGTTTTGCATCTGGCATCTGTGCAGGTGTGAAGATCCTTGTCAGTTTTGGATAAATATAAAGTTTCTCAGGAAGCATGAATCCAAAAATAATTTTATCAGAACAGTATTGGATTGTTGAGGGCTGAGTGATGTTACACAAAAAGAAGGACCTCTGCAACGCAGATGATTTGTTCCTCTCTGATCAGATCTCTAAGCATGGATCACTGGTATGATTTACACAGTACATCCCTTCCATTACTTGCAGGACAGACACCAGCTCATACTTGTCTGAGGATGTCTAAAGCTTTGACTTATAACAGACATTTGGATTTTTCTGCCTGAACATGCAGCGTGCAGGGCCAAACTATGCTCTGTTTCATCAGTGTATGTGCAACTGTCCCTAGGCTGATCCTTTAGCAGCTGGGCTAACAAATCCTTGTGAGGAGCATACTTTGTTGTTACGAACAATTGGCAATACTTATTTATATTCATTATTTCTGGTATGTCCTTTTGGTGGTGCTTTGTAAAGTAGCAGGCAGCTTAATCCATGTACTCTGTGAATTTCCTACCTACCATGGTCACCCTTAAAGAATTAAATACTCTGCCTTTATAGTCAAATACCTGGGTTCCCTATTGTTTAGTTTGTGATCTCCAAGTAACACCAGAGAAGATCTAGCAGAAGTCTTGGAGGAATCACACGGGACAAACTCAGAGATACAAACACAGCTTGATTTAAACATCTGTCTTTCTGTAACTCACATTTTGGGTCTGGCTCAAACCAAAACGAGTTTCTCCTTATTATCTAAGTCCACAGTATTTTAGCCAGCCCTCTTTATTTATTTACCTCCACATGTGTAGATTTATTTTCTGCCTTGTACATATTCTTTCTGCAATTTCATTGCCACTGATTATCTGCTATGGCAATACAATTTCTTACAAATTGGCCTTGTTTTCTGCAATTTTACATCCTAACTCCTTAGAAACCTTTACAACTTTTCCCACTGCTACCAAATTGTCCTCCCATGTTCTTTATATTGTCTTATTAGCACACTTGCTACCTGATACTCCCTGCCAATCCATTCTGGAGACAACTTTGAGGAGTAGTTCTAGTTCTTTATCTTCCTAGATGTCATATTGAGGCAGGGAGGTGAATCAGGACAGCCAGCAGGGCTTTACTAGGGGTAGGTCCTGCCTGACTAACCTTGTGGCTTTCTATGACAAAGTGACTATGTCAGTGGGTAAGGGACAACCTCTGGATGTGGGACAACCTCTGGATGTGATCTATCTGGACTGATGCAAGGCCTCTGACACAGTCCCCTACAACATCCTGCTCACTGAGGTGGAGAGATGTGGATTTGCTGGGTGGAGTGTTGAGTGGATAAGGAATTGGCTGGGTGGTCACATCCAGAGGGTGGTGATTAATGGTTTAAAGTCCAGCTGGAGAGCAGTGACAGTGCTGCCCCTCAGGGATCTGAGCTGGGACCGCTACTGTTTAATATTTTTATCAGTGCTGTAGCGAGTGGGATCCAGGCACCATCAGCAGTGTGCAGATGACCCCAAGCTGAGTGGTGCTGTTGATACACCAGAGGGACAGGATGGCATCCAGAGGGACCTGGACAGGCTGCAGAGGTGGTGCCCAGGTGAACCTCATGAGGTTCATTAAGAGCAAGTGCAGGTTCTGCACCTGGGCTGGAACAATCCTCACTATCAATACAGACTGGGGAAGGAGGGGATAGAAAGCAGCCCTGAGGAAAAGGACTTGGGGGTGCTGATGGATGAGAAGCTGGACATGAGCAGGCAGGGTGAGCTTACAGCCCAGAAGGCAAATCATATCCTGGGTTGCATCAAAAGATGCATTGCCGGCAGATCCAGAGAGGTGATTCTGCCACTTTGCTCTGCTCTGGGGAGACCTCACCTGGAGTACTGTGTCCAGGTCTGGAGCCCTCAATATAGGAAGGACATGGACCTGATGGAGAGGGTCCAGAGGAGGGCCATGAGAATGATCAGGGGGTTGGAGCAGCTCTGCTATGAGGATAGGCTGAGGGAGCTGGGGGTGTTCAGCCTGGAGAAGAGGAGGCTCTGGGGAGACCTCATAGCAGCCTGCCAGTACCTGAAGGGGGCTACAGGAAGGCTGCAGAGAGACTGTTTGCAAAGGCCTGCAGGGACAGGACAAGGGGCAATGGCTTCACACTAGAGAAGAGCAGAGTTAGAATGGCTGTTAGGAGCAAGTTCTTTACTATGAGGGTGGTGGAACACTGGAACAGGTTGCCCAGAGAGGTGGTTGAGGCTCCTGCCCTGGAGACATTCAAGGTGAGGCTGAAGGAGGCCCTGGGCAGCCTGATCTAATTGGGGATGTCCCTGCTGACTGTGGGAAGGTTGGACTGGATGAGCTTAGGAGGTCCCTTCTGGCCTGGACCATTCTGATTCTGTGATTCCCTAAGGACTAGTGTGCAGGGTCAGCACTAAAGTCCAAGCTACGACGTGATTAATTGAAGGGCTGACCTCCATGACCAGCAGAAAGGCATTTAGGAGAAGTGTGACCCACAGAAGGCAGCATAGATGGCCTAGCTTTGTCAAAGGCTCTGCGCCCTGGCAGTGAAATAAGCAATGTGGGAATAGTGACTCTAGGCATTTCAAATAAGAAAAGAGAGCAGCGCTGCAGCCTGTCTTCAAGCCTGTCTTAATCAGCCTTCAGACTGATTAAGCAAATAGAAGGCTGAGCTGAGTCACTCTGTATTTGTCTGTCTGTGTGCATGTTTTCATATATAGATATGTATTTTTGTAAGCGTGTATTGGAGTGAGGAGACAAAAAAGAGGCACAGTGTTCCAAAAGCTACTGCAATAAGGAATTGTGAGCTGAAGCTGTCACATCATATGAAACAGACCCAGAGAACACGTGAAGATGTAGTCATAGATATTTTAAAACTTCTCCTCAGTCTTTTGCTCACATTTGGAGGCATTTAAATCTGATATCTTTTGTGGCTTGATTTTTTTTCCTGAAACCAATCTTACCCTTCTGAAGCAATGTTTGATGAAAATACAAAAATTCTTGGCTATCAAGAGATTTTAGGTTTTCATCTCCCAAAGTCATATCGTTCAGCTTCATGCAGAGAGGAAAACAAGCTGATGTTTTTCTGGGGAAAAAAAGGACTAGCAGGATGAAAATGCACACCACTAGACTTGCTGCAAAAAGGCTCAAGTGTGACACAGCCTTCTGACCAGTGTTGCCTTCATGACCACAGCCAAAGCTCGTCTTGGCCTTACTTTGGGGTAGTTGAGAGAGATGCTCTCCCAGAGCCTCTCTATTGAGTTTTTCATAAAAGCTGCAGTAAAAAGGGCATTGCAAATAGAATGCTGCTGAGTGAATGATCAAATTGTAATTAATTAATTAATTTTTGTTATTACACTCAGATGTTGCCTTAGGAAGTTGAAACAAGGACCCAGGAACAGACAGCTTAATAATTAAATGGGGAAAACTGGTGGGCAGATTTCCTGCTACTGCCTCTAATATGTAGCATCTATGAATGAATGTGTGCAGTACCCCAGTGGCTCTCCTTCCAAACTGGCTCATCTGTTACTGGGTAACGATTTTCCATCGAGTAGCAGCAAAGCACCGGGCTTATTACAGCAGCTACTTAAAGTTAAAAACACATTATGAATAAAACGTTTGCCATGGCTTATACCATGAGACCTTACTGCACAAGACTGCCTAATGCTGACACGTGTTTATTACACTTAATAATATCGTTTACATAATTATTCCTTGAGCTAATTACAGCTTTCTAAAGTCTGTTTATTTCTTAGAAGGCTTTGTAGTCACCATGCCGAGCTAAACAGCAGACAAGAGGAAACTGCCAGGCTTCTGGGATGGAAAGCGTGCAGTTGTTTTCCATCCCAACCCAAGCATCACCACACCTTTCTTCCCTCTTTCAGGATTTCTTCCCCAGCAGGAAATCCAGCTTTTTACTCGGCACCCGGAGCCGTTCATCGGGCCCGCGAGCACACGTGCGAGTCTCTGTAGCCTTGTCACCGACGCAGTTGTACACCGGCCACCAAGGCGCTGCAACTGGGAGCAAGGATGGGACTGCGTTGAGAGAAAAACTTTACACCGAAGTTGCAGACTGAGCCGTTAAAATAAAGAGCGCTACTGCGGCGGCAACTCGGGTTTGCAGGGTGAGCAGGGGGCGGCAGGGGACGAAGCCCGTCCCGTGCCCCAGCTCCTGCTCCCGGACGCTGGGTTGAACGCGTCCTACTCGACTGTCGAAGCGGCTGACAGCATCCGGGAAGCGGGGAGCAACCTCAGACGGCTGCCTTGGTCCCCACCCCTGCCGCTGAGCCCCCGCCAGCTCCCAGAGGGGAGGGAAAGGCGGAGGGGCTCCTTCCTCTGCACCCCCCCCGCTCTCGGCGAGGAGGCGCGCGAGCACTCGGCGGCCCCGCCAGGGGGCGGAGCGGGGCGGGGGGTCCGGGGTTGCCGCCGCCGCTACCGGCGGCACTGGAGGGGTGGTGGAGGCGGCGGGAGCGGGAGGCTGCTGAGGTAAAGCGAGGCTGGCGGCGGCCCTAGGGAGGGCTCTGCTCCCGCGACACCGCGTCGCGTCCTGCGTGGGGGGAGGTGGGGAGGAGAGCGGAACGCGCTGCCACTTGTCCTCTCACGCCCTGCCCGGCGCGGCGCCTCCCCGCCACCCGCGGCCCGCCCCGCCCGTGTCCGTGCCCACGCGGCGGCCGATCTGTCCCGGCCTGACGGCGGGCGAGCGGGCTCGGAGCGGCGCGGCCGCGCTGGTAGCGCGCGGTGCCGGCGCCGCAGCGGGGCGCGTCCTCCCGCGGCTCCGCGGAACTCGTGCCGGCGGCGCTGGGTAACTATTGCCGTATGCACCCCCTTAGCGGCGATCATTTCGCCGGGGCGCTTTATTCCTTCTCCTCTGCAGACAAAAGCGCACGCGAGACGTCGTCAGGGAGTGACTTGGTAGCTCAAAGTCGTGTGCAGGAAGCGCTAAACTCTGCTCGGGACCCTGACAGCCTAGAGCCGCGGCAGCGTAGCCCTCGGTGGTGCTGCTGCTGCCGATCCGTCTTGTGTACCGTTGTTTGCATCAATGAGTAGTCATGTTAGCAGGAAAACATACTTAACGCTTGCAGATTTGCCTTAAACAAGCTAATGGGCCTTGGTGAGGCTTACTGTAAAAAGTGATTCATAGTATGCAAGCAGAATCCCAGCGATGGAGCGCTTGGCTGAATGAAATCCCTGTGCTGAGAGACACGGCGCACATTAGATTTCTCTCAGCCGGCTACTTCCTTCATCCTCCTGCGCGTTGAATAGTTGCAGGCTTCGATGGCTGGGTAGGTAAATGGACGGGAGTGCGTGCAGGGGCAGCGCTTCGGCGCCTTTTGGAAGTCCGATGTAGCTTCTGCACCTTCCTACCTTGGTGAAGGGTTGTGTTCGGACTCGGGGGCAGTGCGCTTAGTGGCTGAAGCAGGCATTACTTCTGGGTGAGTGCGGCTGGCTGGGTGAGGGTCTGCAGGATATCCCTTCTGCTGTCTGCAGTCAATGATACGTGCTTAACAGATGCAATGTGAAGAGTCAGCAGTCTGTGTGTGCATTGGAAGCTCTGGTATGAGTGCTGTTGATGCGATTTTAATATTTTGTGGTGGTAGAGTGACACTTCGGTCATTTGAATGTGTAGCAGGGTTGATGGTTTTTACAGTGCTGGTAATTTTTCTTTGGCTGAGACGTGCATAATAGCATTTTAGCAAGCAGCATGTAAGAACATAAGAAGGGTTAAATCATTGGCGGTAAATGCAGCCTCAATTCACACTTTGAAGAGACACAGGAAATAATGGCATGAATTTTGAATACAGAGTATTTAATGGAGCAACGCAAAATATTGATGTCCAAGGAATGCTGGATCCAAGGAATGCTGGATCCAAAGAATGCCCACCAAGACAGTACAGCAACAGTCCAAAAAGAGGAAATGGGCAGAGGCTGTTCTTCAGCTCTTACTCTTGGAAGAGTTCTCAGGAGGAAGTTTAGCAAGCATAGGTTAATTCTATATGATGTTGTGGTTAATTGAAGGAACTGAATAAAGGTGCAAGAGCTTGTGTGTATGGGAGAAGTTGATTTAAGGTTAAGTGATGTCAATGCAAATTTAGACCAATTGTGACATTGTGGTGTAAGTTGCTATGTGGACATCACTTGTTTGCGGTTCTGAGGATGTCATTTGGGAAGTGTTGAAAGCAAGCTGGAAAAAACATTGCTCTTAAAATAAGAGCACCTAGAGTTGGTGTGTGGTGTGGGTTTTTTAAGCAAAAAGAGTGGTTTTCATTTAAAATGTTAATTATATCTTTCCTTCATGAAGCAAGCCCTGATTAAGAGTTTGATGTGTCAGCATCTGTCTGCATCTAATGATCAGAGAAGGTTGTTCCTCAGTTTTTTGTGTGTGTAATCTTCCAGCTAGATATGTTGTGCTGAATGAAGGGTTGTGGGATTCGTCCTTGTTTAGTAGTGTCACAGTGTTAGTGAATGAGAGTGGCTTGTCATTATTCTGTGACTAAGCATGCTTGTGAGGAGTGCAGAGGATGGCTCCAAAGCAGATGGTCACACTTTGGGGTACTTTGCATCTTGTCTGATTCTCTTCTGCACCTTCTTGCAGAGCTGAGGGGTCTTGCCATCCGCTAGTTCACCTCAGTAGCAGGATGGTAAAGCATCTCTCATACACCTGAAAATCAGGTTCTCTCCATGTAGGAGCAACTCCACCAAGGACTGCTTGACCGTGATGCCTTGTTTGGTTTTCCATGGGTGATTTTTGTTTTCTTTTCTGTGTCTGTACTAAGAAGTGATTTATTGGTACTAGCTCATTTCAGGGGTGATGGGTCTGTGGTGTGGGCAAGGTGCAGATGGGTGAATATTCTCACATGTCCATGTTCCTGTAGAATGAAATGGTTTATTTAGAAAGTTCTCAGGTGCTCATAGATGTGTCCAGTAGGAGTTTGAGCCACATGCACATGAAAGGGTCATCCGTTCTGACACTTTTGTATCTATGGACATGGTAGAAGAGGTATGCAGTATAAATGAAGACTCTGTTGACTTCTGGGTGTTTACACGTGTTTAAAATCAGAGTTGCAAGACAGTTCAACCAGATCTATGCTAATACTTGTATTGTGGTATGAAAGACCAGTATTATCAAAATAAAGGTCTGATTTTCCACTACTTGGCACTCCGAGGTGTGACTCTCCCGGTCTGTGTTATCAGCCGCAATTTGAAACGCTGCCTCTCCTTGTGGGATGCAATACAAAGTCTGGCCAGTGGCATCCCAGTTACAGTGTGGGTTTTGTCATGCTGTTTTAAGTTTCTTCTAACCGTTCTTTGCTAACAGTTACTTTATGCATTACTTTAGGCTTTAATATGCTCTTTCCTGTTTATTAACCTGTTTCAGGAATATCTTGTAGCACTGAACTTTCTAAGTGACCTGCTTTAAACTCATTGTCTTTCAGCATCATTGACTCTCTCCTTGTTTATATATAAGGAGGAGACAGTAGTTATTGGAATTACCTAATACAGTTTAGCTGATCTTAATTATAATAACAGAGTCTGTTGCAATGCATACTCTAAGTGCAGACTATTTTTTAGAGCTTAGGCAAAGCACTGGGGTAAAAGTTGCATCAAATTTTGCATCTTTGTAGGTTGTGTTCTAATTAGGTATTCAGTATTACAGAAGACAATCTTCGAGTCCCGAGATGCTGATGAAATGTCAGTTAGATAAAAGCAATGTGCAGTATTCTGTGTGCAGTATTCCATTTGCTACAATACTGGGAAGTCTTTTAAGAGCTGAAGAGTCCTTCAACTTTTTATTCTCTGTAATCTATAGTTAATTTGTATTCAGGGTAGATGGGAAAAATGCTGAACATGTAGGAAATACAGATATGAAAACCAAGAATTAGGTCCACTGGGAAAAAGCCAAATGAAATACAGGAAAGTGCAGAGAATTTGTAGAACAGACATACATCTATAAGGAATACTTTGTTTCAGGAGCTAGCAAAAGCAAAAAGAATTTTATTTTCTTAAATAGTTATTTAGTTTCTCGAAGCATATACTTTGGAGGGTTTGGATTTATTTCCTACACCAGGCAAACTTTTCTCTGTTCACCTCTTTCTTATACCCTGACACAGTGAGCTTATTATTTCCAGCCCTAATTACAGCTGTATATATTTTTGTAGCACTTTACAGCCGAGTCTGGAGGGCAATAGACCCAACCATATCCCATGTCTAATTTATTGCTTTATTTTTCAGCAGTTGTGGCAAGTCTGCTGATCAGATCAGAATTAAAGTTATTTAGAGATAATTAAAGGATGCTAATATTAATGAAACGATGAAATGCATATGAGCTCATTCAATTTCCCTTTTCACTATTTTGGTTGGGGGGGTGGGGGAGGCTAATTTGTTTTTATAATACAGTGCAAGCTGTTGCTAATTAGCATAGCATTTGAGGTGGTCTCTATGTAAGCTAAACAGAGAGGATATGAGGAAGGGGAAAAAACACCCCCAAACCTAGAGACATGAAAGTGCCAGTCTTGGAGGTGTTAAAAAGCTTTGCACATAGAGTAGGTTTTGTCCTTCTTGTTAGACAAGTGTGGTGGTAATGGCACAATGGCAAAACCTTTCCAGGTCAGACTTGAGTTCAGTCCTATGCTGATGTGTTTGTGCTGGGTCCAGGCAGAGGGGCCTCTCTTGGGAGAGGCACCAATTTCTCTTGTGTGGTGCTCCAGCTTGTTTCACATTGGGTAGGCTGGCATGTGGAGGTGGTAGATGGCAGTGTAGAGCTGGGAGGGAGCCCATGCCTCTCCAGAGCTGCAGACAGCTCATTGAAGAGGTGCCATTAGCACTGCCACCATGCAACAGCTCTCCTGGATCCAGAATATTACAGACACCTGTGTCACTGTTATTAAATTACTGAAGGCAATTTACTTTGGATATGGCAGTAATTAGCAGAATTCTGCTTAGGGTGTACACAAATGACTGCAGACAGTTGTGTGTATGAATCAGTATTTCCATGTCTGTTTCCCAGTGTTAAAGCTTCTGCCCTTGGGTGGAACTTCTGCATCTGGTAAGGGGACAGGTTTTGAACTTGCAGGTCGAGGGCTGCTGTTTGTTGTGGGAATGTTTGACAGTCTTAGTTCTGGAGGGTTTAGTTCTTATCAAGGCAGATATGGAAAAGCTTCCCCTGGGGCAAGTAGTACGTAGAAAAGTAAGACAAGGTTTACATAAATGATAAATAGAATCTTTATTAAACCAACTTTTGAATAGAGGGAGCATCCTATGAAGTTGTGCAGAAAGCTGCCTTCCTTGAATCTCTGAATGAAACCTGGTTCACCTCATGTGAGGGCATACTTAGCACTGCCAGGTAAGGAAGATTGCTTTCAGTAACTCAGTACAGATAGCACATCTTCCTTTTCCCACATCTCCTTCCTCTTGTGTTTGTTTCAACCTACATCTAGAATCTTTGCATATGCTTTGGAATTAACACTGTCAATTGAGTGGCACGTACTGCTCCTTTCATCAAAGTAATATGTATACTATGTCTCAAAATAATGATTAGGAGTTGCTTTTTCTTAGGAGAGGGTGCTTTAGCCTGCACGAGAGGGTGTTTTAGCCTGTATTTTCCTATCAGATACTATTTGGGAACTTAATTTAGCAAAAATCTTGAAAATAAATAATAAAACAATTCTGTTCTTCAGAGCTCTCCATCTAGAGTTCAAAGAAGGGTCAAAAGAAGTTACACATCATATGTCTTTTATTTTTTCTGGGGTCAGCTGCAGAAAGTTTTATAGCTGCATTCTAAACCACATTGAATTTTCTCTAAGTGTAGATACTTATTAGGGTCACTGTAAAAAATGCTGTTTGAGAGTGGTCTGTGTTTATGTGATCTGAGATGCTACTCCCGAAGCAGTGCATTATTCTGTTGAATCCTTTGTCCTGCCGCTCTGAGCTTGTCCTCAGAAAAACTTGCTTTGAGATCAGAAGTTAAAGCAGCCAGTGCTGCTCTTCATGTCAGGACAGCTGTGAAGCAGAGCTATATGGTCCAGGTGAATTGTATGGAAGGCTTTGTGTCATTTTCATGAAGAATTGAAACTCTTGCAACTTGGAAGAGCCACCTTGTTTCAGCCATCAGTAGATGTTAACATTTTAGCTCAAAATTTAAAAATTAATCTGCAAGAGAAACTTGCCAGATTTTCTGTACTGATTTGCAAGTTTGCTGCTCAAGGTCTGACATATGGCCATCCTTTCCCCTGCAGGCTTTGGGATAGCCTCCGTGGCTGGAAGATTATGCCCCTCTTCTTTCTGTTTTTCACAGAGGTTACCACATCAGCTTCTTGTTTGTGCTATAGTATTGCCCAAAGGATATTTGCTCTCCACTCACATCACTTGATTTCTTTTAACCCCTTGTTCTTAGGGTGGAGAATTGTAGGAATCAAAGTATGTGGTGGTTAAAAAGCAGTCTTGAATTGGCATCAGCAGTGTGCTCTTACAGCAATGGAGGCTAATGGCACACTGAGCATTCTTAGCAGGAATTGAGTGAATTGTGTGTTGCTCTTGATGTGGCTGTTCCTGGAATAATGCTGTGTTCAATCTCCAGCCCACAGAGCAAGAAAGGTAGGGACAAAGTGGACAGAATCCAGAGGAGGGCTACTCAAGTAGTTTAAGGCTGGAGCACATGGCCTACAAGGAGACATTGAGGGATCTGGGTTTGCCAGGCCTGGAGATTAGACAATGAGGCTGAATTGCTGCTCACCATTTCCTGATGGGCTGTTACAGAACAGAGAAATGCTTTTCTCCAGGGGACATGGAGAAAGGACGAGGTGTAGCCATCACATATTGAAATGGTGAAATTCTGATTTGGCATAAGAAAACAAAACAAAACACAATGAAAATGGTTGAGCTCTGACCCAGGATCTGTGGAGGTTGCCAGTTTTGCCCTTGTCTATCCCAGACTCTGAACAACTGGATGTAACTTTGAAGTTGGTGCTGCTTTGACTGGGAATTAAAGCATGTGGCCTCTAGAGGCCTTTTCCTTCTTAAATTGCTCTGGTTCTCTCTGAGAAGATTTCCCACAGAGAAAATGAGTATCCTGAGAGTTATTCTAAGTAGTCTTTTGAATTCGTAGAATCACAGAATGATAGGGGCTGGCAGGGACCTCGAAAGATCATCCAGTCCAACCCCCCCAGGATCACCTCCACCAGGTCACACAGGAATGCAATCCAGGCACGGCTTGAGTATCTCCAGAGAGGGAGACTCCACAACCCCCCTGGGCAGCCTGTTCCAGGGAAGAGCTGTTTGTCTGGGGGACCAGCGGAGCCTGTAATGGCCACCATAATGCGGAATGAAAATGTTTTTGTAGAGAGCAGGGGCAGAGGGGATGTTTATACTGTCTGCAGGGTAAAATGCTTCTGCACCATGCTGCTGCCATAGTTAGTCATGGTCTTGCTGCCATCTATTGAGAAGAACTCTGTCAAATAAATGTAAGGCACGTCAAGTGGTAGTGTTTGCCTGAGTTGGCTGTGGTCAGAATAGGTGAGTTCATTGCAAGTCTGGGAAGTTATGTAACACATACTACCTTTGAAATGGCTGTTACAGTCTGGTGTAATAAAGTGGCGTTTGGTTTGGGGTTTTTTGTGTGAAGTGACTAATGAATCTCTCTTAAGATTGATTGTTGACACTTCCTTTGTGTCTGATGTGATGAGAGGGCTCTGTTGGACTAGCTCACTGGTGATAATTGTAGCACCATGTTTGACCATTCATGTTCTATAATATACAGCTTGAATATAAGGGGCAGGGTTCTTTTTTTGAGTCTGTTTGTATTTCTCAGAAATAACTTTGTGATAAGGCAGACAGAATATTAGAGCTTCTTGTCTTGGACATCTCTGTGAGGTCAGAATGACATCACCAGAAAACTCCATAGATTTGACCTTAAGACTTCTGTTTTATCTTGAGTTACTAATGTCCTAATAAACTGTTATGTGGATTGTAATTCCAGCAGCATTATTAATTCCAGCAGGATCTCACTAAGGTAATAGGTACTTTATGGGTTGATGCCTGTATGTTCAAATGGGAAAATTCAGTAGTGGAGGACAAGTTTATTATTTTCCTGGATGTCTGTGTGCCTACATGATTGCTTGTTGGGGAAGGAGGGATGAATGTCTCTGCAGGAAATCCCCTGCTCCTCCCAGAACAATAACTTTGGGGTTTTTTGCAAATGACATTGAATGCCTTTTACCAGTACTTGAGTTAAATATGCAAGCTGTGATTTAGGCCTGAAAATTAAGTCTTTTTTTCAGCTTTTCAAAAAGCTGGAACTATTGCTATCAGTGCTCTTAGACCTCAGTGGTGTTTCTCTCCAGGGGCTGCTTACCTGTGCAGGCCATAGGACGGGCATCGAGAGCATGATGTTGCTCAAAAGAATAGCGAATGGGAGAGATGCTGTCCTGTACTCCCAACAGCTCTTCCTGCTGGCTGTTACCTTCCTTGAGTCCTGCTCCTGTCTTTAATATTCTTAATTTTATTTATTTATTTTATTTCATTTTATTTTCATGGAGATTCAAGCTTTGCAACTCATAAGTCAGGCTCCCTAAAAGACCCGAGAGTGACTTAGTAAACAGGAGACACTACCAATTTTGAAACACTTGTAGCTGCTCTCTGCTCTTAAAATTGTATTCAGAATGTGTTTTCCAGTGTTGTGCACATGTAAAAGGGAAAGAGGATTTCTGTAGTTTTTTAATTAAGACTGAACTGCATGAATTGTTGAGGAAGTGTAGGAAAAAGGCTAAGCATCACTAGATTCAGATCATAAATTGAGGGGTGGCTCTGCTCGTTCTAACAAGATTGCAATAAGGAAATAGCTTTGCCAGTAGATCTACTCTTGTATACAAAATCACACTGAGTTTTTGGTTAGGCTTTACAAGCAATTCTAACTATGTGTATCTTTGATTTAGATTCTTTTGATTTGGGAAGGCAGTAAAAAAATGTTTTTGAACTAATGTTTTGAGTTCTGGATAGGGAGCACACTTTGTTAGTCTAATGCTCGTTGTTTTGTAGTGCTGCTGGTATGACAGAGGAAAACAAATTGTCTTTTGTGGCTTCATCCTGTGTACTCTGGTAGAGTCTATCTAAGATCAGTTGTGTGGTGAAGGTAAAAAAGGGCAGTACAGAGCAATGTTTTTTTCTTTTAATAACTACTTTCTTTCCTGCTTTTCTTGTTGGGCAGGAGTGGGTTGACAGCAGCAGTGCCTGCTTGGATCACAAGGATTGACAGAGGTCACATTAGTCAAACCATGCTTCCTTTTTTTAAAAAAAGAAAAAAGAAAGAATTTACTTTTGGTGGTGGTTCAGCTGCAAAGGTATTATAGCTTTTTCTGTCCTAAGTAGGGTGAACTGAGGAAGGTTTACTGTATGTGCTCAGCATTAGTGCACACGCAGTTGGCCAGCCCTGGAATTTCTGTGGGTGCTCACAAGGAATTTTGGCATGTACAACCTTTGCCTTGAGCTAGAGCTGGGAAGAATCAGTGGTGCAATTGATAGCATTGGGAAGAGGAGGGAAACATGTCACAAACCTGAGACAGCCACACTCAGAAACTTCAGTGAAACAACACTTTGGTTTTGATTACTTATATGTGGATATTTGAGATAGCAAGATGACCATCCCTGATTCTGCCCTAAGTATCATTGCTCTGGTGACAACTATGTTTGCTCTATTCCTTCAAAGCTTTATTTAATAACTGCTCTTACCCTTTATTTTTCCAGAATGTCAAACTGGCTTAGGTCTGTGAAGACTACCCTGGTGTGTAGCTCCCTCTGACGTGCCTTCAGTTGTCAGGAGCAAAGGTACAGTTACTAGGGTAAGTAAAAATCCACTCCCTGGAAGGAAACAAACATTTTAATTAATGTCCTCTCCTTTTATGGCAGTCTCTGGTAGATTTCTTCAGAGTTTCTTGGTCCATGACAGCAGGCTATCAGCAATAGAGAAAGGGGAATCCAAAAGAGTGGAGTGAAAAGTTAATGAGTAGAGCACTTAGAGGGAAAACACCAGTACAGGCTGTGTTAGGTAAGCGTTCCAAAAGTGAAAAGTGCCACCCTGTTGGTTTGTTCTCTTTTTAACTGATCTCTTTGAAAATCTCATTAGAATCATAGTTAAACTACCATGATAAAATATGGTTTTGGTGGATAAAGTTGAAATAATAAACATGTAGCACTCGAGAGTGGTGCTGGAAATAGTAGACACATGCAGAAATGAACACACATTCTCATTTCTTGTTTCATCCTAAGGGCAAAGTACCCTTGGTGCAAAGCTCAGGGGACCTATATAGTTATTAGCAGATGGAGGGGGACATTAATCTTCTACCCACAAATCTGCCCCGGAACATAAAGCAGGGAGCGTCTGTTGTGAGGATTGCCAGAGGTTGCATTAACCATGACAGTGTAGTGGATAATCGCCGTGTCAGCCGCTCTCGCTGGGCACTGCTGTGTTTTCTTGGTAGTCTGGCTCTGGCTTGCACTTTTTCTGTCCCTCTCTAATGGAGTAGTGACAGTGTTTCTGCTTCTTGTGATCTTGGTAGAAGCTTCTTACAAGCTCTCTCTTGCTGTAAGCACTAGAGTACATAAGGATATACTTGAAGTACTTTTTTTGCATGTATGGAAACACGTGTGATATTTTTCCTCATGTCATTCAGTCTTTCCTGTTTGGCACTAAGCTAGGACACAGGCATGGCTAATGAAGTATCTCTGCAGCACATTTTATGGGAGCATAGTTTAAGGTTAGGAGTTCGTCCAGTCTCCAAACTGCCTACTGAGCATACTGTATCTGGAAGCAAAAGGCAGCTGGCACTGGTTAAGGAGTGCATGCTTATTCTACTCATGATAGCCAAAATATGCTCCCTGCTGTGTGCTTTTGGCAGCTTTGCACTGGCAATAGGTCTCATTTGCCAGTTGCATGTCCTCCTTTCTTTCTTGTGAGTGTATCCCATAAGGCATGATTTAGCTTAAATAAAAATGTTAGACCTGGTAGCATATGGAAAGAAAGAGACTGCTTGTTTGAGAAAATCAAAGTATTTCTGAAACGCCTGTAGTACATGATTTCCATGGAGGAAACAAAAAGATGATTATCATGTCTTCCTATACTCAGTGGCAAATTTGCCTTGAATTCCTGAAGGTTTGATGATTTTTGTGACACCAATTCTTAGGCACGCCACACTGAAAATGTTGTGGTATTGTGTGTGACTTGTTGTTGGTGAGAGCGCTGCTTGGAACGTCAGTCCTGGAGTGGCTGTGCGTTAAGCATATTTGAAGCTATAGCTCTGCTTATCTAGTCCATGGACTCGATACGTTGGTGGTCAGACGAATGGCATTAATGTGTGCTCTGAAGATAATAATCGCCTCTTCTATTTCTTCCTGTTAGTGGAATTCTTGTAAGTGAATAAACATTACAAGTGTTACATTTGACTGAGACGATGCCTTGCATACAGGCAGACTGACTTATAGTCAAGTTCTGCAAATGTGCTTATCTGAATTATTTGAAGCAGTTTGTGAGTTGTGGTACATTTGGTACAAGTTCTTAAGAATCCGAGGGTAAATAAATCCACTCTACATTTCTTTGTCCTTTTTGTCTCCACTAACTGTAACAGGTTAAGAAACTATATATGTATTTTTTTTAAAGGCAAACAAACCACTGAAACTTTTCAGTTCAGTGCTCAAAGAACCGCACTTATTGTCAAGCTAACTGTAGTGTAAGTAACCTGTGCTTAGAACTTGGTCTTAGAAATATGTATTTAAGCTCCATACTGGTTTTTTTTTTCCTTTGAAAATGTGTCTTAACCTCCTTTCTTTACAGAAGATCTCAGTGTTTGGCAAATAATTCTCAAACCATTTAAATGCCCTTTTTCTTTCCTAAATCAATGAAATTTGATTGAGCTCTGCTAAGAAATGGAAGATTAAAGATTAGGAGAACATTTATCACTTTGCCAATACCACAAGCTTTCCCTCAATCACTAAAAGAGAGGAGCAGTCCCCTTCGGACAATGTTGCATCTTGGTTACTGTGTTTCCATGTACCTGTCGAAGCCTGTCTGCAGTAGCTAGTTCAAGCTCTAGTTGCCCACTCTGCTTTGACAGGAAGAATCAGCGTTTCTCAGGGAGGAGATTAAAAAGAGGTCCTTGCTGTGGACCCTTTCTTCAAACACTTAAGGTTACCTCATCAGGCTTATATCATTGTAACATACTTCTGTCTCTTAAGACAAGAACAACTCATTTGCTTTCAACATTTCAACAGTTCATTTGCTTTCAACAGCTGATATGAAATGAGACAGGTACTTGCAAGGTCTTTGTTGCATCCATCATCCAGCTGTATCCTGGATATAAAAGGGTGTGGGCTTCTACATTAAGGTACCCACATACTTCTATGGTAGTGCCATAGTGAAGTTGAGACTTAAATCTTGCTATGATTGATGTGATGGGTTGGAAGGACCTCTGGAGATCATCAGATCCAACCCCCCAGCCAGAGCAGGACCATAGAACCTAGTGCAGGTTGCACACGAACCCATCCAGATGTGTCTTGAAAGTCTCCAGAGGAGATTCCACAACCTCTCTGGGGTGCCTCATCTGTGACCCTGACAGTGAAGAAGTTCCTCCTCATGTTGAAGTGGAACCTCCTGTGCTGTAGATTATATCCATTGCCCCTTGTCTTATCCCAGGATGGAACTGAGCAGAGCCTGTCCCCTCCCTCTTGACCTCCAGCCCTCAGAGATTTAGAAACATTTATTAAATCCCCTCTCAGTCTTCTCCTCTCCAGACTAAACAGCTCCAGGTCCCTCAGCCTCTCCTCATCAGGCAGTGCTCCAGTCCCTTCATCATCCTGGTAGCCCTCTGTTGGACTCTCTCCAGCAGATCCCTGTCCCTCTTGAACTGGGGAGCCCAGAAATGGGTGCAATATTCTAGATGGGGCTGTACTAGGGCAGAGTAGAGGGGGAGGAGAACCTCCCTGGATCTGCTGGACACACTCCTTTTAATGCACTCCAGGATCCCATTGGCCTTCTTGGCCACCAGGGCACATTGCTGTCCCATAGAGAACTTGTGTCCACCAGGACTCCCAGGTCCTTTTCCACAGGGCTGCTCTCCAGCAGGAAAACCATTGCTCATTGTTTTAACTCATCTGTGCTCTAAAACCCCCTTGGGTACGAAGGCTGAAAAAAGGTAGGTTGCAACATCAAACCTCAGAAGTTGTGAAATGTCAGATTTATGTTATTTTTTTTTCTATGGCTGTAACTGATGTAATTTCATCATATCCAGCTACTGGATACCTGAACTGGGTAAAAGTTACATTAAAAGCCATGAGTCATGGGAGTGATCTTTGGTAAATAGCATGGTACTGTTTGGGTATGAGGAAAAACTGTGTTCACGGAAAAATGGTGATAGAATTTGATGCCAAGTTGCAACACACATGTGGAAGATGAACAGAATTTAAATTGTGTCTGCTAAATACATTTGCATTATGTAAACAATGCAGATTCAAACCTGCAGTATGTAAGTATGTGCAACATGACTGATCTCAGTGAAGTTTCCCCTTTTGTGCTGGTGTTGAATTCTGCCTCCAGTCAAAAGGAACTTTTCTAAAAGTTCTGCCAACAGAGTTTTGTCTTGGAACAGCTTTGGGACTTGCCAGCAATGTTATTCCTTCTGTGTTGTAGGAGCAGCTCTGGTTACAGGCCAAAATATGGTCTTATTTTTAACCTAAAAAATAAATGAAACCTATGTAGAAATGGAAACTTTGTTGAATGCCAGATTCTGGCCACGTTACTCCCATTGGAGCCACTAGAACTGCTTCAGCAATCTGCTCTGTTTTTATAGCATTAAAAAGTATTTCACATTGTGGAAAATACTGGAAGAAAAAAAAAAAGAGTGCAAGGAAATCTGCCAATGTCCATCTCTTGTAAAAAACGTTCTTATAACCTACTTGCTGAGCTGGGTTTTATGCGGGTATCAGATTCAACCAGACCTCAGTTGCAGCCAGCCATCCTCCAGTTCAAAAGTGTTGTTCTGTGAAGCAGGCAGATCAAAAAGTTTTGGTACTTAAATACTTTCAGCATGATCATAATTTCATTATTTTTCCCTGTTTTCCTAAGAGAGTAAGGTTTAAGAGCTTGGAGGCTCTGCCTTTCAAAGTTCTTTCCTTCTCATTTTCCTTGATTTTGATACATTTTGTTCAATTTAAGCAGAATTTTAAATAAGTTGGTTCTAGTGAGATAGAGCTTAAAACAGATGGAGGGGTTTGGGTAGGAGAAATACAGTACTCAAGAACAGGTTGATATGCTCTAAGAATATCTTCCTCATACATTAGTCCTTGTAAAAATATGCCCAGATGTTTTGCCTCCAGCAGTGTGTGAGCAGTCAAATCCACCGAGGGCTCTGAGACGTGGCTCTAGTGATTTTGGGCAGTTTTTTACTTCCAGCTTGTGTGAAAAGCATAGAACAGATATGTCAACTCATCATTCCACCCTAAAATGAAAAGAGACATTTATATTATTAATGTAGAATATTTTCCAAGTGTCTTGCACCTGGAGTTTCAACTTGATCTTCAGCTGAAGTCTTCACAGCAGTTCCAGAGATAAGTATGATCAGGCTGTGTGCTGCAAGTGTGACGAATGATAAAGGTGACAGTAGTTGACATTATAGCATTTTGAAAGCATACTCAGCCAGGTAGTACAGATTAGCAAGAAGTCAAGTAAGGCCTGAAATGTTCACTGTTTTTGAGGGCTGAACAGTTGGCTTTGATACCTTGCTAGACTGCTGTGGTCCTGCTGACCCGTGGCTTAAGACAGCATGTTGCTTAGCACAACTCTCCGTGTTTGACAGCAAGTTGTTTGTAGGCTAGTGCAGCTGGGTGGTGTTACACTGTTGACACTCAGGATTTTTATCCCCACCTCTCCATAATGATTTATGAAGAGAATTATTAGCAGCGTACCTACTGGGGGAGGCATAGGTGTTTGAAGCTGAACTTGATAATTCATAGGATTACAACACAGAGGCTGATCTAATGGGTTGCCCTTCTGAGCCTGTTCTTTCTTGGCACTGAAACTGGATCAGGTTGTAATCTGCAGAACAAAAGCTCTTATATGGGGAACTGAATTTGCCTTAGACAATGTATGGTCCTTCTTAGGCAGGAAAATGGGCATGATGTTTTCATGTTCTGAGCAGACTTTATATATACAGGTCTCCTGCTTTGTACATTTACACTGCTTGGAATTGTCTAATATTTGCTACTTTCATCTCAATATATAGGATGAGTCTTTACTTTGTACCTAAAATGAATTAATAATTATCCTCGGTAGGCATTTTGATGTGCCATGTCAGCCCTAGGGATCCTTGACTGTAGTAAGCTCTTTGGCAAAAGATGTAACTTGCCATGAATTGGATGTCCTTTCACTGAAGCCTGAACTCACCTGTATCTTTGAGTTCCAGAAGGAAGGTGGAGATTAAGGGTGCAAAAACGCAGTTAGAGATGAAGCTCCCACTAATTGGATTTGGTATATTTGCAAATCTTAATGTTTCCTTGGCCTGCTTGATGGGTGTTTGAGGAGGCAGCAAAGAGGCTACTTGCTTCTGCATGGTTCTGTAATTGCAAATACACTGACTTTGATAAGAGAAACATCAGACAATAAGCCATGGTGATGGTTAAGTTAATTCAGTCTTAGAAGTTCAATAATTCATCTAAGGAGTGTCAGCAGCTGGGTCTTGTTAATGGCAGGCCTTTCATTTCTGTTAAATCAATTGTGAATAATAGGATCTTTCAGAGAAAAATGATGAAGTAAGCATTGATTTCCAAATTGGGTGTCTGATATTGGAGCATTAATAAAATCTAGAGCAAGCAGGCAGCTAGGACCTCATACACTCTGATCACCTAAGTAGTAATCAGAGAAAATCAATGGGTTTTGTGTATGGCGCTGGATCTGTTGACGTTTCATCTGTTGCCATTCATCATTGTGTCTATAATTTCATTTTTATAATTGCTCATATTTTTTGGAGGCTTAATAGTATGCATTGAATCAAGTATTTACTGTTAAGCTTTTGTGAGACAGAAGTTGTATTGCTGTACTGTCTACTGTTTACTAGCAGTCTGTCTTGCAATTTTAGGGCTTGCTGTAATGATGGTCAAAGTAATTCCTGTGTATTTTCAAAGGAAGTTAAATCTTCTTGGAGCTCCAAATAGACTTCTTTTAGTCCTCTCTTACTCTCTCATTCGTGATGCTCACTTGTATGTAGTCATGTTCGGTCTCACAGAGAGGGTTACATACATCTCCAGTAAGGATGCTAAAACTCTGTCAAAGAGAAACAGTTGCAGAGAACATCCCCAGAATAGTCAGACTCCTGGTGTGGCTTCCTCTGCAACGTCTTCCTTGGCCCGTTCCCCAGCTACACCTTCTGGCCCTGTGCGTGGGCTTTCTGGAGCTAGTACAGAAGGCTGTGACTGTGAGGAGGAGATAGATGCTAGCTATCAATGACAGATTCTGGCCTTTGCTGGCTTTAATACAAAGGTTCTGGTGACAGGAGCATCAGTGAGTGATCTCAGAGAGAGCAGCTGATGGCAGAACATCCCACCAAGGCATGGAGGCCATAGGCTCTTGTGGATGGGATACCTGTATGCTTTGTACTTCCAACCTCAGTGTCAGGTTTTGGAATGTAGTGTGAAGGTTGGCCTTGTGGGTGTGGGGTTTATTTAGTTGTTTCAAAAATGATTTTTAATTCTTTCTGAAGACTAGGTTCAATGGTTTGATTTAGATCTGCTAGGCATGAGGTTTTTCTGTCCAGTGTTGTGTTTACCAGCAATCTCATTTTGTTAAAAGCTGTATTGAGTTTGTATGGAAACCTACATACAATGAAAATCTGCTTGCTGTTGAAGTCAGTGGGAGTTTAGGCTAAAACTGGACCAGGATTTGGCCCATAAAGCGTAGCAAGAAAATGTAGCAGTTATAATAAAACTCTTAAGGCAAATAAAATGTTCTAGCAGGTGTTCATAAATGTGCTTTATGCTCATAAACTCTGTTAAATGTTAATACCAAGGTCCTGCAGAAGCTGTGCAGAAGGACTGTGTGAAGGAAGCAAATGCCTGTTAAATGTGCTGTGCAATATTGTAGCAAAGGTGGGTGGCAGTGCAATGCCACACTACCTATTAGACTGAAATATGAAAGCTATTAGAGATTCTGCTGAATTTTCATTTTGTGAGGGTGTAGTTTTCAAGAGAGAACATATCCTATAAAAAAGCCATGTGTTGTGCAAAACCAGAAATGTCTTTGTCAGTGAATGCAGTTTTCTTAAATGTATGCAGAGCTTATTAAAGCCAACTGCTAGCATGCTGTATTAACCATACATTTGAAACAAGACAGCGCTTGTGAGCAAAATAATCATTGAAAAGCAGTTTGATTTTTTTTTGTGCATTTTGGTTTCCTTGAATTAGTAGGGGGTTTTGTTGGGTTTTTTTGCTTGTTTGCATGTTTGGTTTTTATGCCTCAGACAAACCCATAGGCAGAAGTCCTAACATGAACCTAAACACCTTTAAAGGATAGTAGGAGTTGGCAGGTTTTTATATTTAGAACTTGCTTATGTGAACTCTTAATGTTTGGCTTTGAGTTGTGTTTTTTTAATCCATCACTTCACTATCTAAATACTTCTTCATCAAAGCACAATAAGGGACAGCTTAAATTTCCAGGACCTTTCTGGCTCCCAGAGGAAGTATTTGTTGGCCTTTTCGGCAGGTTTTGCAGCATGCCCTGAAAGCTGGTGACTTGTGCTAGCTTTGTTTCTTCTAGCAGTTAATTTTGAACCCATGGGACAAAAAAATATCTGTGTGTACTGCAGACAGTTCCTAACATGACACCATGAATGCAGCAGTCATTGTTTGAATGTGTTTTGTTGGTGTTTGATTAATTGACTGAGTTATCATCTCATCAATGCACAGTCATTGTGTTGTAGGATAATAGCAACCACATATTACAAAGATACTCTCTTTCCCAGTTAACTTCTTCATTTTCTGTGCTAGAAGAGAATGCATTAGCTTGGAAAACACTGAGGTGGCTGAGTGAGGGGAGGTCTTTCACATGACATTTAGATCTATCAAGTAATGAGCATCACAGCGGCCCTTGTGGTGATTTCCACTATCAGAATGTACACATTATGCCAGAAAGAGTTTTCCACTCTTGCCTTAATCTTGTCCTCAATTGTGTTCTTCCCTGCAGTGGCAGTGCTGGCATTTTTTTAGCTGATGGGGCAGGGTGTGTCTCAGAAGACTTGTTTCATTCCTCCTGGTTGTAAAAAGACTTGCAGGAGCCTGCACTGACAGGGAATTCTCATCTCTCGATTCCCATACTGCATTGTGGCATTACCAAGGTGGCGTGACTTCGTAGCTTTCTCCCCTGGAGTGAGTGGTGCTGCACTGTTATGCTTATGAATTTTCAAAGCAAGACTGAGGATCAGCAGCAGCTAACAGACTGGGAACTCCCCCATGTAAAATAGTATCTTGTAATTCCAGGCCAGGGAGGCCTAGTAGGGCAACAGGCCGGGGAAAGACTAGGAGCTGTTTTTGCTGAAGCGGAAAATGCGTTAGTACTTCTTTGTAAGCAGTGGTTCTATAGTAGTGATATTCATGCAGAACTTTTAATCCTTGCAGTACTTTACAAATGCATTGTGAGAGAATTAAATGCTAATTGAGGACATTATTTTATGAGCAGACTATTTATGTAGTAAAGTTATTTGAGGTAATAGACCATGAATGCATTTTGTTTGTTAACTTACCCAGTGCTCATTCTTCTATATCTTTTCTTATCACAGAGCACTGGTTTTGATATGGAAGGCTCTCCAATGACATAAAGACCTGCAGCATGGAAGACATGTTACTTACAAATGGTGTGTTTTGTGGATTTCAGTGTGCACAGCAGCATATAGTCAAGGCCTTTGTAGAATTGAGCTGTCCGGAGAAGTTTTACCAGAGGGGCAAAAAATACAGAAGGAAAGGATATTTTTTTCCTTTGTTGAAAAGTTACTTGGTTCAGGTGCTTATACAGTCTCCATTCTAAGGATGAGAAACTAGGGTAAGGAAAACTATTTACTTTGTCTGGGATTAGGAAGGGAACTCTGCTGGACAAGGAAATGAAATTGAGATCCTCTAAATGTCAGGCCAGCGCCGTAACTACTAGAATATCCTTCCTTTCTTTTCTAAAATGTCCATCAGAAATGTATAGCAAAGTTTAGATTTTGTAGGCTTTCCATTGGACAACTGCTCTGTTGCCCTGAGGGTGTGAATACTCACAGTTTGTCGAAATGCATCAGCTTTGAAGCTGGGAATCAGTATCTATTACTGAATCTGGAAAAAAAGAGTGTCAAGTCAGTATAATTCTAATCGTATTTTGGATTTCCTTCTCTAACTCTTTAATGGAGTTATTATGACCATTCTAGATATAAGGCTGGACAGCTGCTCCAGGATGTGGTTTAACTGGCTTTTCTTTCAAGACATTCTGGCAAACTTTACAATATTCAGTGTTATAAAAGTCCTGTTTTTATGTTGTGTATCTTTCCTGCACTTTCTTAAATTCTACTTACTTACCTATTATTTTGGGGGTTGTTTTTTTTAAGACCAAGTTCAGGTTGTTCCTCAGTTCTTGGTTATGATAAAATGCAGAGCAAGGCAGAAACCTTGTATGCCACCTTCTCAGTCATCAGTGACGCTTAGACTGCAGCCGATGAGCTGCAGCATGAAGTGATGCAGTGCGTAAGTGCACTACCATCACATGTTATCGTGGCTTCCTACCTGTACTGAGACTGTTTTTGCAGTTCAATCTTTTGCTGGCTGCATCCAAGCTCCGTTACAATACTTCTGTCCAAGTAAGCAAAGCATGAGGAAGTTGCCTACAGATCCATGCTAAATTCTTGTTTTCTAGAAGGAGCTGGTTTGGAGGTATTTTTTTGGTTTGCTCGTTTTTTTTCCTGACCTACTATTTATCGCTCTTTGATATGTTACAATACATTTGAACTTTGGACTTGAGCATTGCCAGATGAATGCAGCAGAATGAGCCAACTGTTTATAAGGGATGAGTACTGTATTTATATAATAACCGATTGCTAATAATATAGGGAGAGTCTATGACAGTTTAATGAGGTTTAAATACAACTGAGTTGATCTGGCAATCTATAATGCTCACTGCAGCAGGGACGCTACCTTGCGTGCGTTGTTTAGTGCCATTCTGGAGGCAGCAGCTAGGAAAGCCATCATCGTGGTGAACTCCTGGGGATGTTGGTTGCTGTGAACCCTTGCCAGACTGTGCCAGGGATTAAATTCTCTCTACAGCTGGGATAGGTTTGTGCACTGCAATCAGTTAGAAATTGTGTATTTTCTTGCAAGATGCTGCTTTCTACCCCTCGGTAATCATGTGGTGCCTGGAGCTGCTTGTCTGGGAAAACTTACAGGGCTTTTGCAGGCAAGTGAAGAACTGTGATAAATGGTAACTTGAACAAACCCTCACGTGAGAGTCCTGAATGAAGTCAAGATTGAAGTTATTTATTCTGGATGCTTTCAGCGAAAAGGCAGCTCTTGGCGTTTTAAAAGAATACCTTCTAAACTCATCTGCTAAAGAGAAAAGCTCTGAAGTGCAAACACATGATGCTACGCCATATACCAATTACTACGGCTTCTTAATGTGTGTGTGTTTTCTGCCTTTGCATTTATGAAATATTTAGAAGTTCAACTGTAGATATTTTTAATCAAAACCAGAATGATTTTTTTCCCCCACAAAATGGGCGATTACATCATTTGCACATTTGTATTGGAAGACATTTTAACAATATAAGCATTTTTTCATTTAGACAGCAACCATAATAAATTGAAATAAAATTCGGCCTTGATTGATGTTCTGTGTGTCATGTACAGGGCAAGTACCATCTATTAAATGTGGTTTGCCAAGGCAGCAATATTAGTAGCATTTGAATGTTTTTCTTATTAAGGAGAAAAATGGTCAGCAACATCAGTACCATCTGCTCCAAAGACCATAGTAAATGGAAACTGCCTGCAGCACATCTGAATTCCTCACTGTATTTGGGAGGAAGGTAAGATGCAGCAGTAAGAATATGGTTGTGGGGTTTTTTTCTTTCTTGAAAATTAGGATAGACTATTACAGTTCTCAGGATGAAAGAGAGAGGCTGATTACAACATAATGGAGTGTACCATATTAATCTCTTTGAAATATAACCTCACTCGGCCTTTTCCATTTTACAATCGATTCTCTCATTCCCTTAATGAACCCAAGCGTTCATGAGTCTTCCTTGGAAGTATGCACATGAAGTATTACAGTAGCAGAGAGTCATTGTTTGACAAGCAAGTGCAAGTAAAGTGTCTCTCTTGTAGTCTTGTTCAATAACATTATTCATCCTTAATGCATTGCATCAGGTTCCATATTGTTTTGTTAAAAATTACACAACCATCTTTCTCGTAGTTGTTTGTAGTTTGCTAAAATGGTAGCTCCAGCAAGCTGCTTCACCATCACTCTGCCTCCAGTTCTGTGCAGAGCAGTACGTGTGTGTGAGACATCAGCTCTCAGAAAGGAACTCTTGCAAAGCCAGTGCTCTGTTACCAGGAATTTAAATCAACTAAGCGTTAGTACTATGTTCAAGGAAGAGAGGAAGGGCTGTTTGAGAAGAAGAAAACTGTATACAGCTATGTAAGGAATTATTGGAGGTGCCATAATTTGGAAGATGTAATTTTTAAAGAGTCGAATACCTACTATGTAACTTTTGTGTCTGTTGACTTCTGTTGGCTATCAGTGTGATTCTGTGCAATAAGAGAATGCTGTTAATAATTATATTGTATGTTTTATTGTCATATATATGTGTGTGCCTCTCTGTATTTTTGGATGCATTTTTAATATGTAGGTTGTTTGCATAATTATCACAGAATCATAGGGTGTTAGGGGCTGGAAGGCATCTTGAAAGATCATCCAGTCCAACCCCACTGCCAGAGCAGGATCACATCCAGGAACACATCCAGGTGGGTCTTGAATATCTCCAGAGAGGTATACTCCACAATCCCCGTGGGCAGCCTACTCCATCCTCTTGGCACATCTTTATTAACATGAATGAGGTCACCCTCAGGCTCCTCCTCTCCAAGCTGCAGAGCCCTCAGCTCCCTCAGGCTCTCCTCATAAGGAAGATGTTCCACTCCCTTAAGCATTCTTGTGGCTCTGTGCTGGACTTTTTCAGGCAGTTCCCAGAGGTCCTTCTTGAACTCAGGGGCCCAGAACTGGACACAATACTCCAGATGAGGCCTCACCAGGGCAGAGTAGAGGGGGAGGAGAACCTCTGTCGACCGACTAACCACAGCCCAGAGTGGCATTGGCCTTCTTGGCCGCAAGAGCACACTGCTGGCTCATGGTCAACCTTCCATCCACTAGGACCCAAGCTATATTGTGAAATATATGTAACATATAACTGTAACTAATATAGAAGCTGTTTATATGTGGTTGAAATACAATGCATGTATCTATATAGCTTTATTATCAGCTTGTAGCTGTTAACTGCCTATTGACCTTTTCAACTTACTACAAAATATGAAGCCACCCACTGGGTAATGCTAAAAAGTACAAAACAGCCTGGATGGTACTCAGGATCAGACTGCATGCATAGACCTCCCTGTCTTCACCAGAGGGAGATCAGGAGAGCAGGGAATGTGGGACAGACTCACTCATACTGCAGTCTTACTGAGTCTCACTCAGCAGAATTGCCTGTGAGGCTGAGCCTTCCTGGGGTCTGTGCAGGAGAGATGGAAAGCCGTGTGGGAAAACATTGAAACATGGTCCAGTCATGAGGTCTGTGGTGACAGGTTGGACTCGATGATCCTCGAGGACTCTTCCAACCGTAGTGATACTGTGATACTGTGAAACTAAACCACGAGCAGAATAAACCAAACAAAGAAAATTTGCAGAAGCCTGCAAACCTTTTTAATGGCAATTTCATTGAAATGCTAAGCATTTGATGCATTGCCACCAGCACTGGTTTGATAAAAATTGCCATGAAATATAGATTGAGCATGGAGAGAAGCAACAGTCCTGTCTTTTATGTCAAAAAAATAATTCCTCATGTCAGGAAGCAGTGTTTCCTTTCAACTGGGCCAAAGTCAGTGTCCTAAAGTGTGAAAATCACTTTGAACAGCAGACCTGTCTTGTCGTCAGCTGTTGCTCAGGACCGGAGAGAAGTAAAAGTAAGGTTAATTGTATAAAACATAGGATGGGAAAACCCCCTGAGTTTGCAAGCACATTAGGTTTTTGTAATTGCTTTGGAAGAAAATCTTCTTTGCAAATGCAATGCACACTCTTCTTTTTAACTCTTATCTTTCACTTTTGATGACATTTTTGTTCCCAAGCAGTATGGGCCAAATTGTATTTGTTGCAAATACGGCAGTGGTTACTTTTTCACTTTGTCCTTCTCCCTTAACCTGTTCCATAGGGCTCTGTATTTTTTTAGTTTTCAGCAGTTTCTTTAGTTTGGATTTTTGTAGTTGACTTCAGGCAAGTAGAATCAGCTTCGGTGGGGTTTTTTTGTTTGGTGGAAAACTTACTTGGGAATACTGCATCACTTTTTTGTTGCTTGTTTCATTTAGGGAACCTTCAGTTTGCTGTCAGGAGATTTCATTTTAGTAAGGAGTTAATATGTTTTCCATAGTGGAATTTCCTTATGCAGGAGTGAGTCTTCAGCGAAGCGTACAGAGCATGGTTTCACTTGGAGGTGTCCTAAACAGCCTGCTTCTACACAGGCTGTGGGAGAACCTGTTCTAGCGCAGTGACCATCGCCTGCTTTGGTATGTGAACTCTTGCAGCCATTTAGCACAAGGCTAACCTGCCTGCTCCCCCAACACAAAAGTGAGGGGAAGAGTAACACACACAACTCAGGGTTGAGATAAAGAGATAAGAGTTTTATACAAAATGAGATATTATCACAATGCGTAATTACCTTAGCTAACAATCTAATTGATTGAATAATAGAACACATGATTACACTAGCTTAGCCTATTTGCAGAAGCAGCAGAGTGAAATACAGGGAGGGGAAACCCCAGCATAAACCAGAAAGCCAAACCCAGCAGCTGTCCGACTCCCACGTGCCTTGCCGCCATCCCTGTGGAAAAGAGCCTCCACCAAAAGAGCAAGAACCCAGAGGCAGCAACCAGAACAGGAAGCCATCCATGTTGCAATGTGAACTTCAAGCCCCATCATACTTTGCTCCAGTCACCACTTTCATTCTTTGAAGCTGGAATGACTGCAGCATGGTGTGAATAATGTCAGCAGGTTCAACTCAACCCAGGACAGCTCTGCTGAGAGTATTTCTGTAATGTCTTAGTATCTTCATTATCTCATCGTGTATGTAGCACACACACTCCTCTGTTTTCAGCAGGAGCTCTGGATCTCCCATGCACAAAGTGACTGAAGCCCCATTTGGAAAGCCTATATTCAGTGAGGGTACTTATGTGTGTGCTTGATTACACCGAAGCCTGAGGTGGTGGTACATTTGTGAGCTGACATTTAAATGGACACAGGTTTTGTGTGGGAGGCACGGGAGCTTTTAGAAGCCTTGCTATTGGCAGGTTTTTGAGGTTTGAAGAGCGCCTTTTGGGACAAATGCTTTATCAACAATAGGACTGAATTTCACTAGTATGTAGAGTATTTCAACCTGGATTGTTGCCTCACTTTTGGACTGCCCGAATAAAGAGTGAGATGAAAGAAAATATGTCAGTTGGTGGCAGTAGTGGCAGCCAAACAGGCTTAGTGAAGTATTGTGTGAATTTGATGATTCACATCGAAGTATTCACATCCCCTTTGTTGAAAGGGTTTCTTGGATCACAGGATGTCTGTGGCCCTTTTCTCCATTCAGAGTAGAATTCTAGGAAGAAGAGGCAAAGAAATGTACAGAAGAAGATAGACTATAATAGATTATGTCTTGTTATGAGTGTTTCTTCAGTTAGGTCTGAAAGAACATATAGATACAACTAGAGATGATGGGCAGGTACAACTAAAGCTAAGCTAGGCTATTATTTTGTGTTAGGAGACATAAATGAGTGTAATTTTTTTCCCCCTAGGCTTTCAAAAAGTTCTCATCCCAAACTGCTATCCTATAAGAAATGTTTAAGAATATCAAGTGGAGAAGCACGAGGCAGACTTGCTGGAACTGTTAACTTCTGCAGGAGTTGCAGCATATATAACACTGGTTTATACTGCCTTCCAGGGCGAGAGTTGTGCTCAGAGCTGCTTCAACACTTAGCAATTTGGACAGCATAGAACACGAACAGAAAAACGTGGCAATGAGTAGTAGGGTAAATGTTACTAGTGTTACTGGTGTATAGAGATCCAGAAAGATGAGTAAAGAGGTGGCAAAGCTTAGGGAATAGGCAGTGTGATGGCAGGTGGAATTTTGCAGCTGAGAAATCCAAGGAAAATCTTTAGTGTACCTAATTTGACCTAATTGTGTATTGCTTGTCTTAGTTTAAGGAGTGGACAGAAAAAATTCTACTCCCAAAAGTAGTAGAGGCTCTCATTGAGTTGGAGAGAAATACAGAGTTATATTCAGAAATATACAGGAAAATACAGAATACATTAATCCTTAACACCTAATGCAAACACAGGATACATGAAAAACCCCTAAAAAACTTCCCCCAGCCAGACTAAACCACAAATACCAGTGCTCCATTTCTCACCCGCATGCCTCCCTTGTCTTAGCAGGCCAAGACTGCACAGGCAAAATTAGGCCTTATAAAGAGATAGCAGAATTATGGGGTGGAATAACCAGCCCATCTCTGGACCTTTATGGTCCTGGAGGACTCAGCACTATGTTTTTTCATCTTGAGGGCCCCTCAAACTCCCACATTGTTAAATATTAAATTAACTACATTTGCTGCAGGGGAAAAAAAAAAGGCTATCAAGTTAGGATTTTGTCTGGCTCTTAAAACAAGAGAGGGGAAAAAAGCCAACATTAAGAAAAATAATTTTGTAGGACAGACTAGCAGTAATTCCTTGTTGGTAGTTACTGTTAGTTTACATCAGATTGCTTCTTAATTTTGGTCTGCATGCCTTAACACAGTAAAAATAGAAAAGGACTGCAGGATGGGCAGAAGTAATTTGTGGCACTGGAAGGATTTCCTTGTGAAGGAATAGAACCACTACCATAGGTTAGAGGATGAGCAGTCAGTGGGATGGAGGTGTATAAATAAATCACGCTCTTGGACTTGAAGCAAGAACAAAGGACGATGTTGAGAGGCAATAAATGGAGACGGCTAATTGAAACGGTTTTGTGGCAAACTGCATATCTCAGTCTACATCCACAAATCCAACAGGAAAAACTGACATTTACCTGACTGACTAGAACATGTGCATTCACAAAAGTTAACAGAAACATCCTTTCCCACCCCAAGGTGTTAGGGCGTAGTTCTAGGAAGAAAACTGAGTTTACTGCAGTCAGGTTATTCTGTACTTTCTACTTTTCCTCTCTGTGGTCCTAGTGACTGTCAGGGCTGGAGGTGAGTTTAAGCAGACTGCAAGTCTCCTTAGTCTGACTGTCCAGTCTGACTGTCCATTTTGGTGGTTGTTTTTTCACGATTCTTACATTTTTCTGCATCTCCAGTGCAACGGGATCAGCTTTAAATCCTTGACGGTGGTCTGGCTTGTGTATTCTTCAGAAGCAACATACACGTGTGGAAGTTATTCAAGTTCACTAGTTGTTATGAATGTACATACAAATATATATACATATATGCCTTTCCCAGAGCAATGAGCACAAGCAGCTACTGCCCATTCATAAATATCTTATTCTTCCTATGTGTAATAGGACTCCAAAGACATTCCTGTTCTTGTGGCCACAGCTGCATTTGCAATGAAACTGCATATATTGTGTAGTGTATAGGTATAGTTTATGACATCTGCTTTTGTTAGCGTTTCTTCATGGTAATCGGGGGTTCAGCCACAACTCCCTTTATTTGGCAAATCTCACCCTCATACAGAAGAATCTGCTTTATTTATTGTTTTTAGTGGGGAAAAAGCAGTAAAGTCACAAATAAATCATCATTAAGGCTGGTTTGGAAATTTGTGCAGGATGTAAGCGGAGGTGTATGTCCGCTCTAAATATAATGTTCCCCAGAATTCCTTTACAGGTTTTCATCAGTGTGGCAGGGTTGTAGGTTTTTGTGTGTTGGAGGATCCCATGTTTGTACAGGGGGACACTGTTTGCTGTTCAGCCAGCCTGCCCTAGACACTTTTATCTTGAAAACAGGTAGAAAGCAGCTGATACGTGATGCTGCTGTTTATTGAGTGCTGGGACTGGCTTTTCAACTGGTCTGTGATGAAATTCATGTACGATTCCATTTGTAAATTTCTGTTTCCTTTACATGAGTTCGTAAATAAAGACAGAATGTGACATACTCCAGAGAGGGTTTGGCTGGCCCTGGACCTCGGTGCTGCTCAGCTTTAGCAGCATGCTTTGTGAAGTTCCATCATTTACATACACTGTCTGCCTTTAATGTTTGAACATGTAGAATATTTTTCCCTTCAGAATGTGACCGTAGGTGGAGAGCTGTGAAAACTGAAGGATGCTCTCACAGGAGAGTGCAGTGAAGATTGTCCTATGTGCATGTGTAACTTCATTTAGCATTAAGGGAAATTATGTGCTCATGCTGAGGATAGACTAGAGCCTTTTGTTAATATCAAAGAGCCAATCAAGGAAGGTCTTTTTATCTCAAAAGCCCCCTGCTGCTTCCAAAGACATTCTTTTTGCAAGGCACAATGATAAATAATCTTACTTCTTTGGCCATTGTGTCGCCAAGGGGTATTGTTTTGTACTGTTGCATTTAGTCAGACTCATGAAATTCAACTCTGTCTGATTAGACAGGAAAGTGAGGCTGTGAAAGGTGATGTGCTGGGCTGGTTCTTCTCAGGCTTGAACCCCAGATGCTTGAGCTGGGTAGTTTTCCAGCCATGTTGCTCTGCCCTGCCCTGCCAGCTGCCGAGCAGGAAGAGCAGCGAGGGCTGAGCTTCCCAAGGAGTGTAAATATAGCAGGGGGTGGGGTGTTTTGCAGATTTTCCTGGTAAGTGCAATAATTCCTACCTCATTTTACAGTCTGCATGTAAGGATTACATTTGCTTTTGCTTACTGTGCATTTACTGAAAATGCTGTAGCAGATTTGTAAGAATTTTTGTCTGTGAATTGCAATAAGCATGTTTCTCCCCCCACAAAATTATGTTAAAAAGCCTAGAAGGTATGCAATACTTCCTGAAAATAATGTTCTTTGTGAATAGACAGAAACTAATTTTAAATAACTGGCTTTTAGAGGCAAATAATTTTACTATACAGAAACTCAGGTGAGTTGCTGAGGATTTCCCCTCCAACAACTTAAATTTTTCCTAAACATGAAAATACTGGAAGGAGAGATGTTTTCTGAGGGTGATTTTTTTTTTTTTTTCATTCTATTTTGAGGAAATTTCAGTGTAAGACATTGGAACTACTTAAACTGTTTGGTGAAATGGTTTGGTATATTCTGCAAGAAACAGGAATTGCCTGACGGACCTTGTTAATGTTTATAACTATGTGAAGGGTGAGTGTCGGGAGGACAGATGCCCAGTGAGAGGACAAGGGGCAGTGGGTGCAAGCTGAAGCATAGGAGGTTCCACGTGAACCTGAGGAAAATCTTTTTCTCTGTGAGGGTGACAAATCACCAAAATAGGTTGTGCAGGTTGTGGAGTCTTCCCCTGGGGAGACATTCTAAACCCGCCTGGGCGCGTTTCTGTGTGACCTGCTCTGGCAGCGGGGCTTGGACTGGGTGAGCTCCCTTCCAACCCCTGATGTTCTGTGATTCTGTGATTAGGAAGCAATGAGATTTTAGAGGTGATGTTGGTAGGAATGCAAAGCTTGTTCTAGAGAATTTATACCAGAAATTAATTTTGAGGTCATGTGTTCCTCATTGGTTTTAATAGAACTTAGTTAAACCTGTGCTTAAGTGCTCTGCTGTGTGTGGACGCAGTCAAGTGAGAGTGCTGCAGTCCTAAAAAGCGAGGCTCTGTAATGTGCAATTTTTGATCTGGGAAGAAAGTGCTTGACTGAACATGAAATGCAAGTAGTGCCAGGCAGATGCTTCGGTGCTGGGTGAAGGTTACAGTGAAGCCTTGCACTGTGGTAACCCTGTGCAGTCACAGGGTGATGCTCTGCAGACCATGGCTTGCTGCGTCTCCTGGGTTGCATTGCTGCTGTGCAGGCAGCTTGTGTTATGCTTGCATTTTACATGTGCTGTTAGGACAGGCAGTGAGAAAGTGGAAGGTGCTTGAAGACATCCAGGCTGCAGGTGACATTTGAGGAGCCAGTGGCTGTTTTTGTGTCGCACATGTCTTTGCTGGCATTGCTTTGGAGATGTGCTTTCACTCGTCGGAAACTTTGTGTTGTGTAAAATGTACGTAGACATTTCTCTCTTTCTTATAATTAGTCATTTATATTACTGAAAATGTAAGACATTACAAAAGGTCATTTGATTTGGGCCTGCAAATCCATTCAGTGTTTTTCATACAAGTTTTCAGTTGGCTTTAGTTTCAATGTCCAGACACCTGAAGTCCTCAGTGCCAAATGGGGTTCGTAGGGCTTTGTAACGTGGTAGGAGCGAAATTCGCTGCAGCAAATGAGGATTCAATAGGATTGGCAATAACAAAGAATGACCAAAATGTCATGAGAATTTCAATACTCGTATCTGAATGCTTTCAATATGGATGTTTTGAATATCAGTCTTTGAAAAGTCCCTGTTTTGTTGGGAACATTAACATTACACTTCTATTACACCAGCTGGTGTCTTTGAATTATCTTAACCTTACTGCAGTTAACTGTAGCATGCCTTTGTGACTAGTCATGGAAACTCACTTTTGTAAGTCTTGGTATTTTTCAGGTAATATTTTAAGACTTACTGAGGTGCTTTGTGCAGCCCCAATGAAAATAACTTGTTTGATCACTTGTATGATCAGAGAGAGGGGTGACCTTATGCCTTCTGAAATAAGCAGTGGCACAGCTAGTTAAAAAGCATTGGTCATGTAGACTGGGTCATGCCTAAATGCCTTGAGATTTGCATGTTAGATACACAAGTGCTTTTTACCTGAGAAATAATGATGAATATGAGGAACTGAAAGGCTGTTAGGATTGGAAGAAGCAAGCAAGCAAACTCATCTCAACAAGCTCCTTTTGCCTTTACTGCTGTATTTGAAAATGTATGAATTTAATTTTCTGTGTTTGTCTTGAATTACTTAAGGCATCAGCATCAATGGCTGCTGGCAGTTTCAGTCTTCAGATTTCAGAGTGGAATCAGAAAATTACTTCTTTCTCTTTGTTTTAGGAGAGGAACCAAGAGTGTAATTGCCTATATGCACCCTGAATGCTCCTAAATAAAATATAACATATAGTATAATATTATATCTATTATTTATGTACTATTATGTTATCTATTATTATAGTTACCACAGATTTAAATCTTGCTGGGTCTTATTTGTATTAAAGGTGTTTTGTTCTACTTGATCTCTTGATAGTGCAAAGGTCTTAAGGATCCCTTTCTTTTATTGCTTCATGTTTTGACAGTGCAAAGGTCTTAAGGATCCCTTTCTTTTACTGCGGTGATGTAAAGTAACCTTATTAATACAAGTGAAAATTTGGCTTGAGGTTTTAGGTTGTAATCTCCTTTGTGTTTAAAAGTCTTTAAGTCCCTTTTCATGCTTTGTCTCTACTAAAGAGCAGTTTAACTGTGGGAAAGATGCACCTCATTCATTTGCTTTGAGGCTCATTTTGTGTTTTCCCTGTAGAAATGTCATTTGTGTCACTGCATATTGTGCCCTTAAATGATATTTAATTTTGTGACCTCAGCTCAGTATGCCTTCCTAGTTGTCCATTAACTCATTTTCAAGCAGAGACAGTCTTTGCTGCATGGGTACTAGGAGGAATGGCTGATAAAAATGAAATGAGTTTCAAAACTACAATGCCTTGTATGTTTTCCTCCTCTGGTATTGTTCCTCTTAATAATTGTAATACTGTGCAACATGAGAGGTTACAGTCAAGAACTGAAAATGCAGAAGGTTCTGAGGAGGAAAGAAGAACCTGCACACACCAGGAAAATGCAAGGGTGAAAGCAGCTGTGTCAGGTTCTGTTGCCTTACCTTGCAACACTGTCATTTATTCAGTAATTAAGTGTGAATGTGAACATCTTGGATCTGTGTCATTTCTTGCCACAGCAAATCAACTGCTATCTTTGGTTGCTACATAGCACTTAGGGAAAACAGTGGTAGTCACGCTAGAAAAATTTGAGCTATCTGGACAAGTTAAGACATCTTAACACATTTCTCCTTCCACCTTTGAAACCTGAGAGACAGATCAGACAGAGCTTTCAACAGCTGGCAAGCTGCAAAGAGGATTGGAATAAAATCAGTAATGTGAATACAGTTAACAGAATACACAAAGGCCCACATACTTCGTTGCTTTAGGGAAGAGAACTTTTTGCATCACATGGATCTTTTTTCTCGTCTCTAGCCGTTATGTTTCTATCTGTTGTTTTCTTTCCCCCCTTCTCTCCAAATGCCTGTTAGGAAACTCACTGATGATGGCATGGCAAACTTACCTCTCTGCAGCGATCAGCTCATTTGAAATGGGTCACCTCCCTGTCATCTTCCTTTCTGCTTGCTGCTTTTGACATAAATGGACTGCAGTGGTTAAGTTTCTCTTCCATAAACCTGTTAACACTTCTAATTTCTTTTCACAACTGCCAGTGTTCCAGATTTGTGCAGCAAATGCGTAGGCAAATGTGCATTTAGGGCTGAAACTAAGATACAAACCAAGGTTTATGTTAGCATACTGCTGCACACACATCTAGAGTACATTATAGGCTACAGCATTGCTAAGGATGAATCCACCTTAACAATGAAAGGTGCAGAACATTTGGAGATACGTGTTTAGAGCTGATCTGAGCAGTGTAGTTCACTGAAAATCATTTAAACCTGTTTATCCCAGCTCAGCATTGGTCCTCATCTCCACATTTCTTTATGTCTGTATAACTTTTACAGCACACTATTAGTTGCTTTCTGACTGAGATCATTAGCAACTTGTCACAGCTCACTTTTCAGAGTCATGTCAAATGCCAGCAGTGCTTGTTCAGTTTGGTTGGCTTGCTTGGCAGAGTCTCAACTACAGGGTGTCGGACATATTCATAAGCTTTTCTGTTGCTGAAGTTGCCTTTAAGAAAGGGTTCTACTGAACAATTTTGACGGCTGTTACATATTTCACTGATTATTCTGAAACCTAATGATGATTAAATCATTTTGGAGCATACTATTTCCTTAATTTGGGATTATGAGTGGTTTCAAATTCTTGTTTTTCCTTGCTAAGTTGTGGGAATGGAACGAAGAGCGAAGTTATTAGCTGTGCATACAGCCTACCTACTTTACAAAGATTTTTTGCTGCTGCACACATCCTGGTCTATTCTAGTTCCATTGATCTGTGCTGCTTAGTCAGACTTCCCAGGGAAACTGTTAACACTTGGATGCTATGGAAGCTGTCCTGGCATTCTGTCCCCTGTTGTCACTGGGAGATCTCCTGTGCATTTCCAGAAGTGTTTCATCCAGTTCTGTCCATCAACTCATTAACAGACAGCAGATGCAAGTGTTGATTCTGAAGGCTTATCTTAGGGGAGTGAGGTAACTTATTGCTTATTAGTGGATGCCAGCTCGGACTCTCTTTGTTTGAATTCCACTGTCTTCTGGAGCTGGCTATTCCCCATGGTAGGAGGGGGAGCGTCTACTGCCAGTGGTCACAGTGGTACTGCACTTGGATCAGATACAGTTTTCCCAGTCGGAAACCGGTGGAGAAGAACAAAACCTATCCTAGAGACTCTTAGGGACGTTGGGCTTTTACCTCTGAACAAATCATTGGGGTGAGCTCGCGTAAGAGTGGTCCATGCTTGCACACATGGTGTCTTGCTTGCTGGAGATGCTACAGAGCTGTCACCGTTGAGGGAGATGCTGAAGATCTGAAGGGAGTATAGGTTAATACAATCTGCCATGGCATTTCACAGTGGGTTTTGGTTTTGTCTGCTGTATGGTTTTCCAGAGCACTGCGAAAATCCAGCCAAGGTGGTGGCTGCAGAGCTGTATGCTCCGATGTGTACCGGCAGGCAGGTACGGAGCAGAGTAACCCTGCTTTTGATACAATGAGCAAGCACACCTCTTGGGGGAAATTCCCATTTCCTTGCTATCCCTATTGTAAACTGGATTTGCATATTTTGTTCTTTTCACTTACTGAAAAATATATCCCTTTAGCTTCCCAAAGAGTATTTTACATTTTCCACACTGACTGTGGGTACTAATTATATAAATGAGACATCATAGAGTTATGACAGCCTTAATATTCAGTGCTTTAAAGTCTTAACACAAGTTAATGCTGGCTTGGAGTGCTGGAAGAAGAAAAGAGGAACTGCAGGTTTTGAGCAGCTCTTAGTGGCTTGGTAGGGTTGTCTGTTGTCTTTATCTCTCTGTAAGAAATAGCTGACACTTTGAAGGCTTGGTCAGACTATTTTAAGCTGTCATAGTGCAGGAAAAAGTGTAATTCCTTTTTGTACCTATGGATGTACCAGAAACAAATTACCACAGAATCCCAGAATCAACCATGTTAGAAAAGGCCTTGGAGATCATCAAGTCCAACCTCTCATCCAACAACATCTGTGGTGGGTTAAAGTTTCCCATTCACATTAACTAAGTATGACCAACTCAGTTGGAAGCAAATGGAAGCTGTATTTACGAAGCAAAAACTACAGTCTACAATGGAATGCAATGCATATGTACAAAATATACAGTATGTACAATATTATACAGGTATTGACAATCAGAAGATAGCATGGAAACCCACCCTGGTCAAAATGACCAGAGAAACTGCTCCACTGCCCCCCCCCCCCAGCCCCTCCCAGATCCCCCTGTATTGAGAGAGAGAGAGGAGCTGGGAGAAAAGAGTGTTTGTTGTGTCTCAAGGTCAGCCAGAAGCATTATCTTGCCAGCAGAACAGCCAGACCAGAGAAGAAAAGAAGGAATGGGAATGGACATAAAATGTGTAAGATGTTTATAGAACATTACAACTACATGAAGGGTAGTCGTAGCCAGGAAGGGGTTGGTCTCTTCTCTCTAGCAACCAGCACCAGAACAAGGGGACACAGTCTCAAGCTGTGCCAGGGGAGGTTTAGGCTGGAGGTGAGGAGAAAGTTCTTCACTGAGGGAGTCATTAACCGTTGGAATGTGCTGCCTGGGGAGGTGGTGGAGTCACCATCCCTGGAGGTGTTCAAGAGGGGATTGGACGTGGCACTTGGTGCCATGGTCTAGTCATGAGGTCTGTGGAGACAGGTTGGACTTGATGATCCTTGAGGTCTCTTCCAGCTGTAGTGATACTGTGGGATACTGTGATACTTGCTTCTATACCAGATATTCTGTCCAATGAAATTCATTTAGAATAATCTTTTGTTTACCTTTTTACACCCAATAGTGAATTATTTATATTTTTCTACTTTTCTGCTTGAAATCTGCAATTTAATTTTAAAGGCATAGCCTAAAACTGCCACACCATCCAATCAACCAAACCATGGCACTGAGTGCCTCCTCCAGTCTCTTTTTAAACACCTCCCTGGGCAGCCCATTCCAATGGCCAATCTCTCTGTGAAGAATTTCTTCCTCACATCCAGCCTAAACCTCCCCTGGCCCAGCTTGAGACTGTGTCCTCTGATTCTGTCTCTGGTTGCCTGGGAGAAGAGCCTTTTTTGTTTCCTGGACTTTTGCTGCGCATGGCAGATGTTGCTTTGAGGTGGAGTGGCTCATAGACATTTCAATATGAATTAATTTTATTATAAATTATATTTTGGGGAATTAACTAAGAAAGAAAAGGGTAGAGGGAAAAAAAGAACCACAAATAATTGGAACTGCAAACGGAAGACTTAAGACACCAAGAGAAGGATTTTCCAAGATGCTTCACATTGGTGTTAATGGGGCAGGTAGTATCTGTAACATCAGTTATATCCTGAGCCCACCACCATTTAGTTTCTACTAATGCTGTCATACTGCTTTTCACTGCTCCAGGACTCAGTGACACAGACAGCATTCAAAATAGTGGCACAGAAAGTATATTGCACAGCAGTTTTATCTTCTTAGTTAAAAAATAAATATGTATGCAGGCTATGCATGCAGAGCTGGTAAGCCAAAATTATGTCAGTGAGATATTTCTGTCCATGTAGCTTTAACGCTGATCTATATTTAATTGCTTGGCCTGGTTTCCCCACAGCCAGGTGCAGTTGTCTTCCACTGAAATCAGTGCCTGAAGTCTGCAGCAGCCCAGTTTGATGTTTGGACTTTGCCTGTAAAGTGCACTGTCTACATCTGCAAGTAGCAGGTTGTGGTGGAAAACCAGAAGCTCCACTCTGCTTTCGGAGGGGTGTTTCTTTGAAGGGCTTCTCTATGGCACTGTAAATGGATAAATTAATTGGTTTAGTGGCTGTGGCTGTAATATCTCTGCTAGAAACAGGGATATGCTGCATTTTTCTGTAGTGTGCCGATACCTTATTCAACACAAGCTAAACTGGTTTGTGTTACTTGTCTGCTTAAACACAGACAGGTATTTCTGAGTTACTGTATTGAATTGTTTCTTATTTATAACTGTGGTTTTGACTTTTCACTTCTAAGCCTTAGCCTACATTACTTTCTGTATTTCTTGTCAGAACATGTTTGGAAAATGGAATCACAAGCAGCAATTAGCAACGATTGTGTTGAAAGATTAGTCTGCATACCGAAGTGTCAGATGCTTTACCTGTGAAAGATAAGCATCATTTAAATTTACATGGAAAAACACCCAGGGTCGGTAAGTGGAGTTCAAGTAGCTGTTTCATAGAGATTTTTTTGAGTCATTTTACATTAATTCAATGTAACAGCACAGATGCTGTCCAGTAAGACAGGAGGGAAGAACAGGAAATAAAGCTTTGGATTCATTTATCATCAGAAAGCTGTGTGTGAGCATAGGAGGAATCTAGTCTGTGGTTGCACATGTTCTGTTAGCTGGCATCCTCTTGTCAACCAAAACAGCTTTGTAATGCTGGAGATGCTGAGTAGTTTTTGATTTTATTTTTTATTAGCAGGGCTTGTGTCCTGTTGTGCTGCTTGTTGTAATTGGTGCAGTACCGCAGGCTCTTACTGTTCCTCCAAGGGAGGCGGATTGCTTCATTTTACATTAGGAAATCCCATCAGGTTGTGCATTTTCTGCTCAGTTTCAGATTGACAGTTTGATCCGGTCACAATCATGGGATCTGCTGCCAGAAGGCAATTTGTTCCCTCTGTGTCTCAGTCACGCTTATTACCATCATTTTATTATATACTTTGAGCCTGTGAAATGATTTCTTAACTGCACTCAAAGATAGTTTGTGCAGACAGCAGGATTGCTATTCCCGCCCTCAGGAGCAATTTGTAACAAGCTTATGTATAAATATTATGTGCTACACTTCAATATTGTTCAAAGGCCAGAAGATAACTGCCACGATGAGCCTTACTTAAGCATGGTGCCAACGGAGTCCATATGGAATTTGAAGGAAAAGGCACTAATTAGCTGTGCTGTAATACTGCTGTCCTGTCTCCAGCAGGACGAAGCTGCTGCTTGTAGGAGGAAAATACTGGGTTTAGTACAGCCATTTATTAAATGTGTTCTGTGGTGAGAGAGAGTAGAGGAAGCAATTAAAAGAAAGAAAAAAAGACACTGAGGTTGGAAGTTTCACAGTTAATGAAATAGGAGAGAAACCAAGTGGAGAAATAAAAGAAATAATTGTGGATAGTTAAAGAAATTGAGAAAGAAATTGAAAGAAAAAAAAAACCACAAAACAAACCCATGATTTTAAAGGAAAAAAGGGAAGGGAGAATTGTCAGAATCTAGAACAAAATGAGCTGCGAGCTGTCCAGTCAGGCACCTGAACATTCTGCTCTGGTAACTCTCACCTGCTTGGTTCCATTTCATTCTTTTTTTCCTTCTTTCCTTCATCTCCTGTCACCTATACTGGAAGAACAGTTTGGTAGAACAAGGCCCTGAGAGGACCGAACATTGCAGCTCAGAGATGTCCTAACATCTTTATGTTGGTTTCTTTATGTATATGTACTTAAGTTACCAGGGAGATATGTCCATATGCATTTAGTTATTTCATTACCATCTTCCAACTTCATGTTGAGTGCTCTGCCTCAACAGAGCACTCCTTTATCTGCATGAACTATCTGGTTGAGAAGGTAAGGTATGTCTAGAGAAACCTGATGCATAGGAGCCCTGACAGCCAGCTGAACATGAGCCAGCAGTGTACCCAGGTGGCCAAGAAGGCCAATGGCATCCTGGCCTGCATCAGAAATAGTGTGAGCAGCAGGAGCAGGGAAGTCATTGTGCCCTGTACTCTGCACTGGTTAGGCCACACCTTGAGTCCTGTGTCCAGTTCTGGGCCACTCAAGAAGGTCATTGAGAGACTTGAACGTATCCAGAGAAGGGCAACAAGGCTGGGGAGACGTCTTGATCATAAGCTCTATGAGGAGAGGCTGAGGGAGCTGGGGTCTGTTCCAGCCTGGAGAAGAGGAGGCTCAGGGGAGACCTTATTGCTCACCTTTCAGGTAGCTGTAGCCAGGTGGGGGTTGGTCTCTTCTTCCAGGCAACCACCAACAGAACAAGAGGACACAGTCTCAAGCTGTGCCAGGAAAAGTTTAGGCTCAAGGTGAGGAGAAAGCTCTTCACAGAAAGAGTAATTGGGCATTGGAATGTGCTGCCCAGGGAGGTGATGGAGTCACTGTCCCTGGAGGTGTTCAAAAAAGGATTTGATGTGGCACTTTGAGCCATGGTTTAGTTAGACAAGAGGTGTTAGGTGTCAGGTAATAGGTTGGACTTGATGATCTCTGAGGTCTGTTCCAGCCTGGCTGATTCTATGATAACTGGGTTGCCATGCTCCATTCTTGTTTCACTTTTTAGAAGATGTTTTTCACCGTTCCTGCTGAACAGGTGTCAGGATTTGAAACATTAGTATGTGGAAGCATCAGCCTTTGTCACCTAAGCTAAGCTGAATTTCCTAGGCATGGGAGGCAAACTTCAGAGGGATAAACATGGTTCAGCACATAACATGGCTAAGTTATAGCTCAGAGCAGGTGCAATAAAATATCCTCAGTATTCACATGTTTGCTTATTGTTAGCTTTGCTACAAATGAGAACACAATTTCCCAGGGTTGCATTTGAGACACGAGCAACATCTTGGAGGTCTCAGTCATTAAGAGTGCAGTTAGTTTCTTTGTTTTATTCACATAACTTTCCCTTCAGTTACTCTGTAGGCAGTACATGGATTTCAGGACACTCTCTGACACTGTATAATGCTTTATCACCTATAAGAGAGCTTTAAAGTGATCATCTTTTCATCCCTGAAAAGAGATGTCCTAACATCATTTTCATCCCCAAAAAGATGATGGAGCAGCTCATTCTGGAGGTCATCTCTAAGAACATGGAAGACAAGAATGTTATCAAGAGTAGCCAACACGGATTAACCAAAGGGAGATCTTGCCTGAGTAATATGATAGCCTTCTACCCATACCCATGACCAAACAGGTAGACAAGGGAAAAGCAGTGGATGCCATCTACCTTAACTTCAGTAAGGCTTTTGATACTGTCTTGCATAACATTGTCCTAGAACAGCTCAGGAAATGTGGCATAGACAATTGGTCAGTGAGGTGGATTGAAAACTGGCTCAACAACAGAGTTCAGAGGGTTGTGATCAGTGGCACAGAACCAGCTTGGAGGCCTGTGGCCAGTGCTGGTCCTCAGGGATGAGTACTGGGTCCAGTTTTGTTCTCCACTGTGAAAAAACTCACTCCTTAATGACTTCTGGAGTGATAGGAAACCTGCAGTGTTCCAATACTGTGCTGTTAGTTTCGTAAATGTTTGTGGCTTTGATTATTTTTTTTTAATGTTAAGACTCTTCTTGCACTTTTTTGGCAGTAAAAATGAGCCTTTAAATAAGAAGCATTGGAACCTGAACCATAGGTGTGCCTCAGGGAGGCGATGGTGGGGGTGGCATTGGCACTAGTGCACAGGGCTGCACGGGGCTGTGTTCTGCAGCAACCCGGAGCAAGGCAGCTTGCCTGATCTATGCTACTCCAGCGCTGGCAAGGTGCTGTGGTGTGCCTGCATTCCCCCAATGCTAGCGGACTGAATTACTGCAGGTAGAGATACTGCCTTGCACTGTCAGTTGCACTTAACTGTTATGATGCTTGGTGTGACTTTCCTCTTGACTAAACTTCCCTTTTTGTTAACAGGTAGTTTTATTTTGCTTTTCAGGCAGGACATGTTGTACAGTACAAAGAACAAGTTGTTCAGTTATGCCTTTTTTTTTCTTAGATTGGATCTGTGTATCCTTCCTCCTTTTTTCTTCAGTTTCTTTCAAGACGACATTCAGTGTGATTCACTCCTTTGAAGGAACTATTTCCTTTCCTTCTGTATCTGTGCATGTATACCTTTCAACTTTCCCTAGCCTCCTCCAAAGTGCTGTTGTGAAGCCTATTAAGGTTGATACTTGTCCCTGTGGTTTAATGCTCTCACTGCAGCTCTATAGGGTCACCACAAATCATGCTGCTCCCCAGTGCCTGAGGCTAATGCAGACTCCTTGACATCTATTCCTTAAACATGGTTAAATGTTAATACAGTAACACTTTAATACTGATCGTACATCATGTGCTCTTCAACACCGTGGGGCTTTGGGTGGCCTCTGCTTGGCAGGGTCTGGTTGTGCCACCCATAGTGTCTTGGAAGAGCATCTCATTCCTGTAAGTGTTTTCTTGAGGTGAACGCAATAGCACGGGGAGCAGGTTCTGCTGAAGAGCCAGTGATGGGGCTTGTCCTAGTGTTACACGTTTGGCATGCTGCTGTGTTTCCCAGGAAGCTCTCCTTTGCTGGCATATGGGTTGGATACTATATACTTCATTCATCATTCATTTAGGATCAAAACTTGTGGCAACTTATTACAAATAACTTTCACTCTTTGCAGCTGTCCTGCAAAGTGCCTAACTCACTGCCATTCAGTCTTCTCCAGGCTTCAAAATTTACCAATTTGATCTCTCCTTAGTGGATTTTAATTTAAGTGGAAACATCTGACCTGTCTTCAGTCTCTAAGTATAAATTTTATTTGTGGGTTTTCCTAGGTCTTGAATCTTTGAGATAGTGCTTTTCTTTGATAAGCAAATAAGGTAGATAGATCCAGAAAGGATTTTATCAGAACTGTCAAATGATGAGCTGAGTTAGAAGGCTTCTAAGTATTATGCAGTTACAGTTTTCAGAGTGCTCTTGAGTGAACATGAAATGGTGCAGGTTAGTTTCCAAAGGATGTGATTTGTCCTATGATTGATTTACCTTATTATTGCTTTCCCCCAAAATGTGTATTTTTGAATCACATCTTTTTACAGCCTGGCTGAGAATGCCCTTTCCTGTGGAACTACACCATGCGTGTTACTCCCATTTACAGCTCTAGGACAGAGACAGTCAAGGGAATTAGTGGAAAGGAGGAGTGAGAGGCTCGGACTGAACAGGCAGGTAGAGTTTATGTCCACTGGAGCAAATTCCTTCCTGGATCTTGTGCTGGTACTCATAACTTTTGTTTCTGTCCTGTGAGGAGAACCAGATGCATAACCTCCTTGGGGACAGGCCTCCTTCTTGTCTGGTTCTGGTCTGGGGTACAACAACATGGTAGCTGCTCCCTGCAATGGCATAACAAAAGACCGTGTGGAGCCTGAAGAATCAGTCCTCCTGCTGGTCCAAGTAGTTACCAGTGTGATGTAATTTAATAGAAATTCTGTTTATTGTTTTAAAAAATGCTAGAAAATCACTCAGGAAACACAGCCTCAGGAGGGCATTGTCGCCTGGGGCTGTAAACTTAGATGTTAAGAAATAAGAAAATAACAGATTTAAGGTGTCAACAACTTGAATTCTGAGCTCATGAAAGAGGCTATTGGTGGCTGCTGTAGTAATTTGTCAAAAGCAATGGATTGGGACCCTCATCAAGACTCACACAGATCTTCAGGCCAGACTACTGCATCTCCTCGAGGAGGACTCCATCATGTTTAAATTCATGTATTTCTTCATGGGAAATGCTTCAGCCACCAGCTGAACCCAGATGCAGGGGCAACTTTCTGTACCTGTGAACCTGAATTTTTTTTCTAGCTGCATGCATAAACATTTGGTCTTACTGACTGGTGGCAGATAAATGTTGTTTGTAGTCTGACACATAAAATACACGCTGACAGTCAAGCAGGGACTTCTCGGGTATTGAACAGCATCTTAGGGTTACCTGCATGCAGAAGTGCTGTGCTTTGCCATGCTGGCCACCCCCTCTTTCTGACAGAAGGATTAATCTGTAATTACTTTATCATCACATTACCTTGATTTTTAAGGATCCTGCCATAAAGTAATTTTTAGACATAATTTAATAGCAGGATTTATTTTTTCTATTACATTTGCTGTATTGCATGCTCTCTGGCTGCTGGTATATATTTAGTAATACAGTGCTGCCACTGCAGAGCAGAGGTCTCACATGTAGGACTGTACCTGACTCTGTCTTTTATTTATATGTTTTAATTGATTTCTTTATTCTGGATGGATTTAAAGAAATCAAGCATAAATGCACCGAGCTGCACAACTATGGACTAAGAGCTTTGGACTAAGATGTGTGAAGTTGATAATGATTTTTTCCCCCCACCCTGTTTTACTATATCCTAGATGCTGAATTTATAGTGAAAATTATATGGATGCAGGATCAACCTTTTACTATTGGTGCATGAGTGATGCACTAGACTGTAACATCTGCTTCTCGACTCAAGTCCCCTGACATCTCAGTAGTAACAATAAATAAATAATAACAGCTGTAGGGTGGCACGGGGAGAGAAGGAATCAGTAGGTGTGTGTTTGTGTCCGTGATGGAGTGTCTCTTATCAAATATGAACAATTTAGAAAACATTAATACATTTAAATATTAAATACCTGTGCTGGAGTGAAAATTGCAGGGTTGAGTACTTATCTCCGTAACGTGGTGTATCGAGCGGTTCTTGTCATTGTTGTGCGAACAGAGGGAGGTGTCAAGTGTGTGTGTGAGGTCAGGAGCACTGTTTGAAGGGGATTATGTATGCAGCTGTGCAGTGCTCGGCGTTTTATGAACAGCAGAACAAGTCAGGCAGAGTAAAGAATACGTGATTGTTGTAATCTGGTTAGCCCATCTTTTTCTCAGGGAAGGTGAAATGTATTCTGCATTTCTTATTCACAGCTCTGTTCTTGGGTGGGAAACACAGTGGTCAATTGAAACCTGTCTGCAGTTAGTTGCTGTAAATCATACTATAAAAAGTCTTGACCAGCAGAGGGCTACTGTCCCTGGGAAATAATGCCTCATGCCGCTACTACCAGAGGAGAGGAGCTTTAACCACCCACGTTTCCACGCTGTTTTTTCTTCTCTTGTGGCCCTGTGGACTGGTGAGCTCAGTGTCTCCGTTACTTGCCTTCAGGTTATCCATGATGCTTTCCCACCTCTTTAGGGCAGTGGAAAATACAGTCCTCCTGCAGTGCTCCATTTTAATTATGTTAAAATGCTTTAGTTGTTGAAATGTAAATAGGGGCAAATAGAGATGTATCTAAGATCTTTGTTGTTGAGCCTCTGGAATGAATATAGTATTGGTGGACAGTTTCAAATGGATCTATCCCATTTTATAACAGAGCAAAGCTTTCTTCCTTTCATCCTGCTCTGACACAGAATGGCATCTGATGAAGTTCTGTTTTATTGTAACGTGTCTTTTGCAGTGTCAAAGTTGTGTACCTGTGTGGGTGTGCTCAAGCAGGCTTCTGTAATGGCAAGAGCACTGATCCTACACTCTGCTAGGAATGTGTTTTAGATGTTCAATGCCTCATTAGAACCAGAAACATTTTGGTTGGAAAAGGCCTCTAAGATCGTCAAGTCCCACTAATACCTAATTCTGCCAAGTCTGGTGATAAACTATGTTCCTTAGCACCGTGTCTATGTGCTTTTAAACACCTCCAGGGATGGTGATTCAACCACTGCCCTGGGGAGTCAATTCCAGTGTTTGAGAACCCTTCCAGTGAAAAAGTTTCTTCTAATATCCAATCTGAACCTACTCTGGCACAACTTGAGGCCATTTCCCAGTATCACAGTACATTACAGGCTCACAGGGTGCTAAGGGTTGGAAGGGACCTCTGGAGATCATTGAGTCCAACCCCCCTGCCAGAGCAGGACCATAGAACCTAGCACAGGTCACACAGGAATGCATCCACTTGTTACTAGGGAGAAGAGACCAATCCTCTCCTCACTCCAGCCTCCTTTCTGGTAGTTGTAGAGAGCAGTAAGGTCTCCCCTCAGCCTCCTTTTCTCCAGACTAACCAACTCCAGTTGCCTCAGTTGCCTGTTGTAAGACTTGTTCTCCAGACCCTTTGCCAGTTTTGTTGGCCTTCTCTAGACCAGCTTCAGGACCTCAGTGTCTTTGTGGTAGTGAGGTCCTTAAACACTGAACATAGTACTGAAGGTGTGGCCTAACCAGTGCTGAGTACAGGGGGAGATTATTCTTAACACATAGTTTTACATTTTACCTGGCAAGCATTAGTCTTTCTTTTGGCTAGGTTTTGCATTCCTTTTATATGCTTTATCTAGAACTCATCTCTGCTGCTTCTTCTGTAGCCACCAAGTGCTGAACAGCCTTGAGTGAAATATTGCCACATACACTGCTCTCCTTAAAGTACCATTGACTTTGCTTGGTGCTGTGAGAGCAAGACAGTCTGAACCAGGCCTTTCAGCTGGCTGGCTGTATATGGAAAGATACATTTGGTTAGAAAGATAGTATTTGTTCTGCTTTCTGTGTTCGGCACTGCCTTTTTTTCCTCAGCAGAATTAGAAGATAATAGCATTGTAAAGAGTGAGGAATTGACTGGTGACCACTTGGAGCTGTAGCATTTTTCTTCATCTTGTGTGGCCTCAGTGCTAAGGTGAGACACATCCTGACTTTTTTTTATTTCCACAGCTTGCTGCACTAAATCCTGGGGCAGCTTGGATATTCTGCTGGCACCACACAGGGAAAACAGATATGTGACTGGTATAAGTTCCTTGTAGATTTTTGGTTGGTTGGTTGGGTTTGGTTTGTTTGCTTGCTTTTGTTTTGTTTTTGTTCTGGCTTAATTGTATTTCGTATCTATACTGATAACATGCACTATCAGATGCTAAAATCAAATAGATGCAAGATTGGTTTTTATTTCCTATACCAAAGTTAAATTTGTTGAAAACCCCATCCCCTCACCCAGAAAAAACCTACTTTTTTTTCTTCAAAGCTGCCTTTTAAGTGCAGATATTAATTGTTGATAACTGCACTGCAGAAGAATGAAGGCTGGAACTTGTAGGCGCTCAGGAGCACAGCTGAGTAAGGGCTTTTGCAGCTGAGAGAGGTTTGGGAACTTGGGAGGAAGATGGCAGTAGCAGTTTAAAGCTTTGGTCATGATAAGGGACGTTGTGAGGAGAAGAGTCAAATGCTTGAATCACCCAGGATGGAGTGAATCAATACTACTCTCCTTTTTTAGGAGGACTTATTTTTTATCAGAAGGTAGTGGGTGTTTTAGTTTAATCTTTTTGCCTTATGTTTTTCTTTCCTCGAGCTTCCATCCCTCTCTTGCTCCCTTCTAATGCCTCTTGCTTGAGCCTGAATTGTTCTAATAGTTAATGAGCATTTGATGTCTTTCCTCACGATCCCCCCATATCTAATTTGCCAGAGAGTGTTTTTTCAGGTGAGTGGTACCCCTCTTAGCGGGGTTTTGCATAGACTTGGCAGTTCACAGTGCCCATAGGCAAAGGGCAAGTGTGTCAAAAGCATGAGGAAGCTGCACCAGCTTGTCTTAGAGTTAGCTTAGAAGTGATTTAGAGTAGTCCAAGAACCTTGTCTGGAGATTCTCCCTGCAGCTTGGGAGGCTTAAATATACTGTAAAGTGATCCATAATCAGTGTAAAACTGCATATATAGATAACTTCCTATTTGTTCATGCTGCTCTACATACTGAAATGTGTGTCTAGGTACATTTGCATCAGTTTCTATAGATGAGTGTAACTCACACAGGTATAAGGCTGTGTTTTTAAATCAGAACCAAAGGTATCAGAAGTTTCTGATAACATCTTCTTTTTGCACTATCAGTACCAAAAGTGAAGCAGTTTGCTTGTTTTCCAGTTATTTGGACCCTCGAGTCTTTTGCTTTGGCAACAGTTTTGATGTGTTCTGTAAACAGTGATTTAAAGATGTGTAAGTCTGTAGCAGCTTTAGAAACTACTCTCAGATTGCTCTGTTAATCTGTTACCAATTGGAAAGATGATACTGAGGGTATGTGTGTTAGTGTTATATAAAACATATGCCTGTTAAATGCAATATGAAGATATTTTGCCCTTTCTGAACTAATTCAGGATAAATAAAAGCACTTACAGCAGAACTCTTGGAAGTTGTGGTGGAAGAGGAAGAGAACCAGAAAGTGCATTGTTGCAAAAGCGTGTGGCGATTGAGCTTGGTGCATCCCTTACCTCAGTGAGTTACTTAATTCATTTTAAAAGTCAAACAAATTTAAATACAAATTAACATTAACATGTTGGGAACTACTTACTAACCTTATTTGTAACTGTAAAAACAGATACCCCGAGGCAGATTTGAGCAGTAGCAACTAACATTGTTATGATAGCCTCAGGAAGCAAGTGTAACAGACAGGATGTTTTGTAATAAAACTGTAAAACAATTAAAATAGCTGCACAAAGCATGCTGATTTTTAGCCTGTCCAGAGGAAAGGACTGTGAAGGGAGTGTCAGCCAGGCACTGCATCACAGCTGTTAGAAATTGCCATCTACTTTTGGAATGGGCAAAAGATGGATAACAAAGTTGACAAGTAAATACATGCTACATAAATATGCATAAATTCATTACCATCTGCCACATTGTCCAATTTGCCTGGGTTGTCTTTCTGTGTCTACCACGTAAATCAGTTTAAAGCAGTTTTCCTCAAGCAATATTTTCTGTAATGAGTGGATGAAAGATCTGCATTCTTAGGTTGTGACTGTAGTTCTGCTATATAATATAGAAAATGCTGTATTTACCCAAAAGAGAAAAGTCTAGTCAAAAGATTTCTTTGACTAAACTTTGCATTAGTCTCTGGAAGCCAGTCCAGGAAGTTAAGTTATCAGGATTTTTACTTGGCTAGGGATTTTGAGTGATTTATTCTATACAATCACTGCTGCAGACAGTATGTAAGGATTAGAAATCTCAGCCTGTAAATGTGCTGGGTTTGTATCCCAGCATTGTGATAATTTGTAATACTAATTTGTCATAAAGTTTCCTTCCGCGCTTGGTAAGCAAGCACAGGTCACGGTGCTGCTGTTTATTCTTTGTGCCCGCACTGTGCTATGTCTCAGCTGAGGTCCAAGTAATTCTATTTTTCTGTCCTGTGTACGTATAGCTCATTGCATTTATCTCCTATCCAGATGTGGCCTCTATCTCTTTAGATTCAGCTTGTACAATTTTCCTACATCCTCTTCTGTATTTCTCCTAATAGCTACAACTATAGAATCCCTGTACTCTGCTGAATATGCATCTGGGCTTCCTTTCTTTTACACAGAGGCTGCATTACACTGTTCTGGCAATGAAAAGGGGCCCCAGTGAGAACAGGACTCAAGACCCAGCTGGCTTGCCTTATATTTTATGACTTACCAGATAGATTGCACTAGAACAGATAAAATTGGTTTGTTTATTTTTTTAAAAGCAAGAATAAGCGTTACAATTTCCTTGTTTGTTTGCTTATTTATAGAGTAAAACTCTACAAGAAAAATTGTGAATATTTTTAATGTACACTGAAGTACTTTATTTTTTTTTTTTTGCTCCCTTCCCAGTTTAGAGATTTGTATTTACTTCTGAAAGAATTTATAATCCCCTGATTAAGACCTTATCATGGCCTTACAGTATCTGCAGGGGGCTACAAGAAAGCTGGGGAGGGACTTTTTGGGGTGTCAGGGAGTGATAGGACCTGGGGGCAATGGAGCAAAACTAGAAATGGGGAGATTCAGACTGGGTGTTAGGAAGATGTTCTTCCCCATGAGGGTGGTGAGACACTGGAAGAGGTTGCCCAGGGAGGTTGTGGAAGCCTCATCCCTGGAGGTTTTTATTAAGGCCAGGCTGGATGTGGCTCTGAGCAGCCTGATGTGGTGTGAGGTGTCCCTGCCCATGGCAGGGGGGTTGTAACTGGATGATCCTTGAGGTCCCTTCCAACCCTGACAATTCTGTGGTTGTATGATTAGGGGTATATGTAAGGACTTTACATCAAGATATTGTTTCTGGTAGGATGTTTTAAAATACACACTTATGGGGGGGGGGGGAAAGTGTTTTCATTAGCATTCTTACAAAGCAGCCAGCATGAGTTTGTATATGAAACAGTCCAATAACAAATCTTCTCTCCGCAGAGTTATGCCTCTGGTAAGCCAAAGGTCAAAAATCTAAAATATCTGTCAGGGTACTTCTGTGGAACTTGGTAAATGGTTTAAGTCTTTTAAAGCCTGTGTAGCAAGATGTCCTTCAGTGGATTTGGATTTCTGTTTGGTAAGAATCAATGGGTTTGTAGCGCGAGGAAGATCCCACACATCTATTAGCATATTGTAATTCAAAGTAGTTGATAGGTAGTACTGAAATAGTGGGGGGGTTTGTGTGGTAAAGGTTGTGTAGTGTTAGGAAAAGAACTTCTAATGAAAACACAGCTTCTCTCTCCCTTCAATAATCTTAAAACACTTAATTAATCCACTTGGGAAAAAGCATGCAAGAGTGGGATTCATTTTCATTTCGAATTAGCTGTCTAAAATTTAGGCATCACTTTATAATGTAGTAGTCCAGGCTTTCAGCTCAGTTGGGAAAGGGACCTGCAGAGAAGGAATCATGTCATCTGACAAGCCCAGCAGAAGTGGGATAGGCTTACTCCTGGGAGGGCAGGATGACTGTTTTGGCTGGGCAGAGAGGTTACACTTTTTGACCAACTCGTGGTTAGTTGGTACTGTACTGGCTTTCACTGGCCTGCATTGTTTAAAATGTGGGTAGCAGTGCATAAATCCCAGTGTGATATTTTTGTGCATGGGGAAGGGAGGGAACAGTGTGCTCATAATTAGGAAAAAAAATCTTGACTTTTAAAATATAAAATATTAATCTACAATATGCTGATTTTCAGCTCAGGATTTCTTCTAAAACTCAAACAAAGCTCACCGCTAACTGCACATCTTAAGTCTCTGCAGCATCTTTACTGACTGATACATGAAATAATAGAGCAGACTCTAAGGGTTCTTGTAGAAAGCCCTTTTTCTGATCTAAAAGTACTCTTTCATCAGTTTGTGTAGTGACTGGTTTCCTTTTAGCACCTTTTGTATGTGTTTAGAGAAGAGAAGATAGTCTGGCAACTGCATATCGAGGCAGGAAACCTATTTCCAGACCTGCTTCAGGCTTCCTGTATGGCTGAGGAAAGGGGGGGGGGGGGGGGAAGAGGCTTATTTCATGTGTACATTTTTAATGCACTATTTTTGCTATCAGTTTCCATGTTCATAAAATCTAATACTTACTTGCATAGCAGGACTTTAAGAAGGTGAATATTCTGACCAGCCCTGAGTGCTCTCCTGCAGGATGCTATGTGCACGTAGACAATAACTTTAACTCTGCACTATTAATCTTCAAGCAAGACTAGAGGAAATTTGTGCAGGGTACCAGCCTTTGGAATAGTCTTGCTCCCTGCCCTTGGTAATGAAGTAAAGAGATGAAACCTTCCTTAGAAATGAGGCAATTCATTATTATTTTCGAACAGCGATGGCAGAAAATGGGAAGGAGACAATTGCTCTGAAAACAATTTGAATGTTGCTCCAGACAAATAAAAGACAGAGGTGGTGGCTGACCTCTCCTGACAAACAGCTGGAGTCAAAAATGGCCACAAAGTTGTTGCTTAAGGACTTAATAGAGGGGATCTTTCAAATCCAGGAAACAGTAAACAAGGTAGATGAAGCTTTTACAGAGGTTAAAATTGAGATAGCTCAAATGAAAGCCAGACAAAATGAAATTAAAGAAAAGGTGAATCAACAGCTCTGTGTGTGTGAGGATGAATTGCTTACGGTAAAAGAGACTTGTAATCAAATCAAGTTTCAGGAATGATCTTTGAAGAATCAGGAGAATAAGAGGAGGAAAATCAAATTTGAAACTGGATACCTAGAAGAGGCTTGAAGGACATCACCCAGGGGAAGGTTTTGAAAATATTGCTCTGGAGCTGATGAAAGTGAACGCTGAGAGAAGCCTCTTAAATGGAAAGGTTGCACCTGAGCTTCCTCTCTGGTGCTCAGGAGGCATCAGCCCCTTGTACTGAAAATGTTGCACTTGCCTTATGTAGCTGATAATAGCGGGAAAGTTTCCTCCTGTAAAGCTTTCAGATCACTCTCACTAGACCTTAGCTGGACACAGGCTGTCTGCCACTGATGGTTTTACAGCCTCTCTGAATGTGAGGCTTGATTTATGGTACCCTAGTGAAAGGAGGGTAGGTTATTGCATGACAATACAGCAATAAGGGGATGAACCCGTTGGACCATTCTTGGGCTCAGGAAGGTTCCTTGTCCTTTTGCTAATGGATGCAGAGCCATTCTGTTCTGCAAAACTGTGCTTGCTTCTAAAGTGTTCTTGCCTGCTTAGTGATTACCACAGTAGGCTAAATTATGCTCTACTTCAAGAAGTACTGGAAAAACATATAGAGGAAGGTATTCCTCAGGTGCTTTCCTATTTTGGTACTGATTCTGCCAGTATGGTGAAATATGGAACAGGCAAGGAAGAATGAGGGTCTGTGGTGCCTGACTCTTCACTGGTGGAAGAAAATCAGTAAAAAAGTTAAGGATACTTTAGTAGGTTCAGCTTGAATTGGGGTCAGGCAGCTAAGAGTAACACGAGCTGGCTCTGGAGTTGAGCCTTCAGTGCTTAGTTTGTAACTAAATAAGACAGATTAAGAAAAACCAAACCAGCAAGAAATGAAAAGAACACTTTTTAGCAATTCTGCAGAAGAGAAACCGGTTTGAAACACCTAGGAAAGAAGACAATGAGAATAAAAAGATAGTCTTAAGGTGAAATTAACTTAGCATCAGTGTTGTTGCTTATCCTGAATGCCACCTTGTTAAAGATACATAGTAAGAAATTAGTTCAGGTTTATGCCAGTGTTTTGGTTGTCCTTGGGGACTTCTGAATGTGTTCATTATTCCTTTTATGATTTATTTACATGATGATACTATCTTCTTTTTTTTTTCCCCTGGTATTTGCAGTGGTAATATTTTTCTTTGTATTCTGACAGTGTCAACTATAGCAGGTGAATTGATTTAGAAAAAAGTAGTCTTTCTGACTGTTTTTGTTATGGTAGTTGGAATGTTTTGTTAATTTCATTTTCAGTTTTTCATCTTTGCTCTGTGTTACAAACTGTCCTGTATAAAATCTACAACCATCTGCCTTCTAGAAGGTTTGGGGTTATTTTCAGCCCAGTGATAGCAAGAAAATTACAGACAAACCAGAGATTGGGGTTGACTACAGATTTTAGGTAAATCAAGCATTCAAGTTTTTTTATTCTGACTTAGTTAATTTGAAGGTTGGGTTCTTGGCTCTTGGGCTCTGACCATTGAGAAGAGAAAGTCCTCAAGTGGTGAATAGTGCTGCACAATAGTCTGTGGAGACAAAGGATTAAGCTGTGAGAAGCAGACTCCGAGGAGCTGATATTTCCCATTTCCTGTTTTGCAATCGCTGTTCTATCTTCCTACAAACTAGTAAAAGCAATGAGACCAGTCAGAACCATTGTTAAACGTGGTCCTAATGAGACCGAACTGATGGGAGACGCATTGTTAGCAGATGTGCCAATCTAAGTACCTGAGTGAGATTTTGCCCCTTATTTGCAAACCCCCAGTCAGTCAGTTGGTTAAAATAAAGGTTGTAAATCCTTTCTCTTGGAGATTCTGAATTGCAGTATTTAGTGGAATGATGTGTTGTGTAGCTGTAGTCCCAAAGAGGCTGAGTGAGACATCAGAACTTTCCTTTTGGCAGCATCTTATGAGAGTACCACTGAAGATGAGGTGTAGTGAATTCAAACTGTGAGTAGAAAATAGTCTACAAACTTTTGTGTAGATTGATTTGTTACTTACAGAGAAGAGATACAAAACGTGCTGTGGGTTTGGGAAAGGCACTAAGATGCTGTGCATACAAACCCAACAACTTCACAAAAGTCACTCTGCTGAAAAGATCACAGGAAAGGTCAGTGCATTTCTAGGTCTGTGTAGGATGGTTTTCTAATAGTGAACGTTTCTGTTTGTGTCTTTCTCTCTGCTCTTACTTGCAGGGGATGCAGTCTCTGGAGTGCCTTGAAAATCGGCTTCAATTCAAATGTTTTTCTTTGCAGTTAATTGGTTTCCAGGTCAATGTTCCATCTTACACCAGAAATAGATTTGGGTGCATCTCTCTTCATTTACAGGTTTCTGAATAGGTACCCTAGGCAAAGTATTGCAAGAAACTTCCATTGTTCAGACACTCTTGAAAATAGAATAGAATAGAATTTGGGAATAAAAATAGAATTTGGGAAGGGTTTTGGTAGCAGCCTTACCCTAAATGCACTTTTGAGGTGAAATCTCCAGCTTTCATTCTGTGACACAGTTGTGCTCATAAGGTAGGCACACCCTGATGAAGAGCTCTCTTCTGCATGCATCACCTCTGGTGTGAGGCAAGCCCTGGATGGCATGCATTGAGCACCTTGACAGCAGCAGCTCAAATGCCAGGAATCACTGACAGCCTCTTCAATTCTCTGTGCAAATGCAGGAGTCTGACAGCCACTTAAGAAGAGCGAGCAATTGCTTACTTATTGTAACTGAGTTAATTTCCATCTGGTGTATGAGCAGACATTCTCTAGGTTGGTGAATAAGCAGAGAGGCAGTTGAAGCTGCCATGTCCCATTTGTCCCAGCTGCCATGGTCAGGAAGGCAGATGCTCTTCTTCCAAAGCAATTAACTAATTTTCACCCATGTTTACCAGCCAGTGTGCCTGTATTGAGAGTACATCTCAGAGGAAGCTGGTATGGCACTGTTGTATTTGTACAACTCATTTTTTGACTCCAGTCATGAGGGGCAGGTAATACTATCTAAATTGTATTTAACATCATGTTCATGTGCAATGGGTGCCTCATCTTCACGAGATCACAAGATGCTAGGGGTTGGGAGGAATCTCCGGAGATCATTGAGCCCAACCCCCCTGCCAGAGCAGGACCGTAGAATCCAGCGCAGGTCACACAGGAATGCATCCAGACGGCTCTAGAGGAAAGTTAACCTCCCTGGGCAGCCTGTTGCAGTTCTCTGTGACCCTCACAGTGAAGAAGTCCCTCCTCATGTTGAGGTGGAATCTCCTGTGCTGTAGTTTGTATCTGTTGCCCCTTGTCCTATCCCAGGCTGCAGCTGAGCAGAGCCTGTCCCCTGCCTCCTGACCCCCAGCCCTCAGATATTTATAGGCATTTATTAAATCCCCTCTCAGTCTTGTCTTCTCCAGATTAAGCAGCCCCAGTGAATCCTTTATTTTTCCTCTTCCCCTTCAGAGGGTTGAAAAATTCCAGCTTGGTAAGCAAACAGATTTGTTTGTTAGGTTTTGTTATTATGAGCTTCCAAGGCAGAACCAGTGTCTGTTTGTGCTGGGGGTTGGTCCTGCAGTATGTCTTATGCTAAGATAGGCAGCAGCACTTCAAGAATGGACATTGAGGAAGGACAGGTAAAAGCAGGCTGCTACCAGGAAAGGATTGGTGTTGGTTTTTAAATTATCATTATTTTAAGAGGGTGGTGTGGTTTTGTTCATGTGCAGATGAAATGTGGATTTTCGTCAAGATGGTGGATTTAAAATGTGCAGCAATGCTTTTAGTTCTTCTATGATATTGTATGGCAACCAACTGGATAGTAGAGACCTGCCAAAGCAGACAGGAATGTGTTTAGCTGTTGTGGCTTTTTCAAGCAGATGTTATTTGTATTTAATTTCCAAAGTGGCACTGTCATTTCTGGGGGGTTTTATCGGTCCTGCTTTCCAGCATGACACCATCACTAGATACTGCACAGCTACAACAGCTGGCTTAATTAGGTAGATGTGTTACAGCACCGGAGCCAGTGCCTGCTGCCACTGTGCACAGGCAGCCAAGAGCTACAGCAGACAGTCTTTCAGAAGCATTAGCGATGCAATGCCAATTGTAGTAAAATACCAAGCCAGCTTCTATGTGCTGTCAACTGAAAGTTATGCATCATAGCCCCTACTTCATCTCAGAAATGCTGATGGATGAGTCTGTGTGCTTAAGGTCTGCTTTGCTTCGCCGGAGTGGCTGTACTTCAATGACTGGCAAAATATTTCTTTCCCACCTGTTTGGGGTTTTTTGTTTGGTCGGTTTGGTTTTTGTTTGTTTTCATGAGGTTCGAGTTAGTTATAATCCCTGAGGACAAAATGTTCTCAGTATGACTTCAGCTCGTTGCAGACCCAGCAATGTAGATGTGCTGTAAGTGAGGAAATGAGGTCATCTCAATGTGTGTGATGGAAATTGTTAAAAGATTGCAGATTTTTTTCCATAGAAGAATCTCTCAAAACTAACTCTACAAAGTAAGTTCCAGAAGTACTGAGTACAATTTGGAGGGTATCTGGCCCAAGGGTGCTATGTTGCCTTAGGTAGTCAACTTGGCAAATCTGTACCCTCAGTTTACAAGCACATGCCAGAACCAGTTAAAATACATGTCCAGAGCAAGCTTTTGAGAATCTTGGGGAAGTCAGTGGGGTACAGCAGCAAAGGAGTCTGGATCAGATTGATTGACCCACCAACCTCAGAGTGTGAGCAGGCTGGGCTGCAGGCTTGGTCTGTGTCAACTCTGGTCTTCCCCTCACAGCACCTATGAAATGGTTGATGGCAAGGAACTAGTAGCTGAAAGTGATGACGTTTTGGGATGGTTTTCATACTATATGTGATAGGAAGCAGAGCCTGATAAGTAAGCATTCTTTCATCAGGCTTTTGAGTGCAATGTGTTGGTTTTGTGCAAGGCCACTATATCCATGGTAATTTTAATGAAAGCTCTCTGCTGTCTCACTGTCTTGTTTCATTTATGTATCACCCCTTTGGTGTGGTGTAAGTAATCTATTGTTAGTTTATTCTGTTGCTCAGTGTTCTGTTGCCTCCTGCCCTCTTCCTTTTGCATTTTTGCCTGTAGTTGTACTTTAATTTGTAAGCTCTGAAAAGGTGATTGTTCCTCCAAGCAACTTTTACAAAACTACTGAAAATTATAACTAGTGAAATGGACCTAAAAATGAGGAGGAAGAAGAGCAGACAGAATCATTCATGCAGGGGCATGAAGGTCTGAAGACCATGAGCAGCTTCTTAGTTCTTACAGACACACAAAAATTATGTACTTTAATCTAATGAAATTTTTAAATTCACCAATCAGAATTACCTTTTCCAAGGAACTGCAGGGCTCCTACCCTCACAACTATTTTAACAAGAGAAGCCCTTGAGTTTTTTCAACAAGAAGTGGTTTGTGATAGTGTGAGATTTGCCAGGATGAAGAGAGGCAGAGAGAGTGATTGCCCATTGGAATGGGCTGCCTGGGGAGGTGGTGGAGTCATCATCACTGGAGGTGTTCAGGAGAAGACTTGATGGGGTGCTTGGTGCCGTGGGTTAGTTGTTTGGGTGGTGTTGGATTGGTTGATGGGTTGGACCCGGTGATCTTGAAGATCTCTTCCAACCTGGTTTATTCTAAAGGAGAGGCAGATGTTTCATAGCTTTAAGCGACTTCGGTTTCTGGAATTGTGCAGTATTTGAAATTAAAATACTCTTAATGTAGCTTTGGCTTCTGTTGTAGGTGCTGTAAGTTTCACTAGACTTCAAGTTTATCAAGGTTCAGATCTGTAGCAAATTTGATAGCATTGTCCTACACATTTTACTGAGCTGTTTCTTTGGAGATTTGATGCAGGCTGAGATTATTCAGTGTGACAACACTTGACCTAAGCTAATTCAGTTCAGTGCACTGAGAAGTAAGATGATAGAAGTTTTTTTTCCTAGGATGGGTACCCATCTGTTGTCACTCTAGTTACTGCAGACTGTGATGGGAGTATAAGAATATAGGATTTGCCATGCCAGATCAAACCAGTGGTCCATCTAAGTCACTTTCCTTTCTCTTGAGACAGGGTGGAGCTTGGTATTTCAGATAAAAGTATAGAGAACCCTACAGTAAACTTTGAAATGTCTCTCACATTGTGGTATTTTCTTCTAATTTCCCTCTGTTGGACTTTGGCCTGTGCTGTGCAGTGAAAGGAGTTAAATACCTTGTGTTTCCTAAATCTCCTCTGATGCAACACTTCATTTGCTTGCTATCTAGCTAAACCTTACCTGAAGCCTGCTGCGCTTTTGAGGTCAGCGTGGGGTGGCAGCAGTGCATTCGACAAATGAATTGTAAGTTATAGGTGGGGATGGCTAGTGTAGCTTGTCTTGTTTCTCAAACCTCAAACGTGCCTTCTATTAGATACCTCATCTTCAAACTAAAAGGATTCCCATCAGTATTGGCAGTCCCTGGCCTGCAGGACTCTTGCAGTGCCTCTAATCAGTCTAATGATTCTTCATATCTGTACCTTTCACTTGTCACAAGAATAGAGCACAGTATTTCATACAAAGTAATTTCATATAGTAGCAATACTGTTTTTCTATAACATTTTAATGTTGGCATGAAGAATTAAGGGGGAAGCAAGACACTTGCAATCAGAATTATCTTTTAAAGGTTTTATTTCAGATATGTGAAAATGGTGCAAGAATCATTACAGCAGCAGGAGATTTGTCTTCAAATGTATGTTGAGCACAGCCAGCAGTAGTGACAGCCTCTTTCACTTTAATGGCCCTTTTTTGCCTTTGAAGTTAATATTACTGTAGTTTAGTTTGTGCACTTCTTCAAGTAAAGCTTTATGTCCTGTTATTAACCAGTCCATTTAAGTTCATATGGGATGTCAAATTACACTTACTGTAAGTCCTAACTTCATTTGTTTCTTCATTTACCTCATCCAAGGATGAGGTGTTTTTCGAGTGAAAAATCCCTACTTTTTTCTTTTGATCCATCCAAGTGTTTTCAAAGAGCAGGGCTCTCTACATTTCTTCTTTTATTCCCCTTGCATTCATTTTCCCCCTTGTATTATGTGTGTCTCGAGCCTGTGTTTTTAAAAATGAATCAAGCAGCAGCCAGCACAGTCTAGCACGGCCGGCATTCACCTGCATGCGTGCCGAAGGGCACGCATCAGCACCTGGAGAGCGTAAGAATGGCCTCTGAAGTGCATGCATGAGCATCTGGAGATCACACGAATACCCTTGGAGGCAGCTGTACCTGGGGGGGAGCCCTTAAACTCCTTGCACACACCCAGCATTGGCTGCAGCACAAGAGCTAAAGCGATTAGCTGAGGTATAGTAGCACCGTGTGGACTTCAAGGAAAAATGCAATGCTTTTGTCTGTTGGGAATAAGTGTAATGTAGTGTTTGACCTCTGAATATGACTACAGCTGTGATGGGTTCTTCTCCTGCAAAACTGGCAGCCTTCACCGTCCCCTTCTGTAGGCTCCAGAATAAATAATGGAAACTACCATAAACACAAGATTTGATATTGATTTTCTGGAGCTTAAGATAATCTGAGGTCTTCAGAGATCAGTATCCTTTCCTGTGGCATACACATATGTATGCTGCTGCTATAAAAATAAATAACCGAAGCTCTTTAAGGTCTTGTTTGTGCAAAAGATGAAACATTTATTGGCCACTATATTTTGAACATTGTATTTCTGAAGCTGAATTTGATGCTTTGTGTCCCATAAAATAAAAATGATGAGATTGAAGGCCATAATCAAAAGAAAAGGACTCAATATGTCACTCCATTGCCAGAATACATGTAACTGGTGGAACTGAGCTGTACTTCAAATATACTTATCTACATTTTTAATGATAGCTAATGAATCAAAAGCTGAGAGGCCTTGGAGATGAGTTTTTTATTAGGCTATTTTTACCCCTGTGGTGTTCTGCGGTACTTCGGCCTCATACCTCTGGTTGCAGACTGTTCCTGTAATGTGGCTTGCAGTTTGGTCTGTTCCCTGTCCAGCACTTTACATCTCTTTAGTGAACGCCAGGATAGGGTTCAGTGCTACTGATTTCTAACTTTTCACAACAGCACATGTTAGGAAGACTTGCAGGAGCAAAGCCACGCTGATTTTCATTCTGTTATGATGACCTGGGTGCTGTCTGGGATGCAGGTCTGTGTAGCACCATGGTGGTGCCCCAGGGCCAGATGTGCCCTGCCAAGTGCTGCTGTGGTGCATGCTGCTAGGAACTACCCAGGACCCCCCCATACACCATCCCCAAACTCCTGCTTAATGCAGTAAAAAGGCAGAGTAAATTGTAGCCTGCACCCTGGGGCCTGACTGAGCCACTGCAAGTCATCAAGGAAGCCTTGATGAATCAGGAGCAGTCTCCTAAATATCAAGAGGGCTGTATGGCCCTGCAGAATATTGTGGATTTCTGCAGTGTGACCATATTGCAGCATCAATTTGAAAAGAGAGGGGAAGAAAACTCAAGCCACAGAAATAAAAATGATTCACAGGGAAGTGGCTCAGCAGCTTACAGTTAGCTTTGCCTCTCCAAGAGTGTGATCAATGCCAACCAGCACGTCAGCTCAGCACTGAGGAGCATTCAGTTCTCTGCCTGCCCCAAGCATGGTGGTCTCCATTACTCAATGGGCATTGCTGCTGGCACCTCAGAAGCAGCATTTTGGCAGGAAAGAAATTGTGTGAGGCAAAATCATTGATGTAAATTGAAAGTAATCTCTCAGCCACTCAAATGGAATCCATTGCAATATGGGTTAGGTAGCCCAGATTACCCCTGCCTGTGGATCTCCCAAGTGGTGCAGCAGATGGAGATCACAGGACACTACTTAGAAGGGTATGCACTTACTAAACATGGGAGGGAATCCACCCAGTGCTGGATTTAAATGGCCAAATACAAGAGAAGAGGTGATGATGGTAAGTGTCTTAAAAATTGGCTGTTGCATTGAGCTGATGCATTGCTGGGTTGTTACCCAGCATTTGATTGGAGATGGTGTCTGATAAATTGATAAGAAATAAATCAATAGCATTGGTCAGTTTTTAGTGGATCCCATTTAAGTAGCAAGGTTCAATTGCTCCTGTTTTCTTACACTTACACATTTGGGTTTACAAAATTACAGAATCAGCCAGGTTGGAAAAGACCTTCAAGATCATCAAGTCCAACCTATCACCCAACACCATCTCATCAACTAAATCAAGTGCCTCATCCAGTCTTATTTTAAACACTTCCAGGGACAGTGACTCCACCACCTCCCTGGGCAGCACATTCCAATGGCCAATCTTTCTTTCTCTGAAGAATTTTTTAATAACACCCAGCCTAAACCACAGCTTGAGACTGTGTCCTCTTGTTCTGTCACTGGTTGCCTGGGAGAAGAAACCAACCCCCACCTGGCTACAACCTCCTTTCAGGGAGTTGTAAAGAGCAATAAGGTCTCCTCTTAACCTCCTCTTCCACAGGCTAAACACCCAGCTCCCTCATAGGGCTGTGTTCCAGACCCCTCCCCAGCTTTGTGCTCCAGACCTCTCCCCAGCTTTGTTGCCCTTCTCCGGACATGTTCAAGCAACTCAACATCCTTCTTAAACTGAGGGGCCCAGAACTGGACACAGGACTCAAGGTGTGGTCTAGAGTTTCTTCCTGTCTCTGGGGAATTGGATTCCTTTCAGGTGGACAGCAGATTTTGGGAAAGGCCTCCTAACCTGCTCAACATTTCGCTCTGTATCACACCCAGGCAGATGTCAAAATACAGCATCCGTTTTGGTCTTTCTCTTGCATAAGTCTTATTTCCTGACCTTGTCAAAAATCATACATTCATCACTTTGCTTCTTTTCATCAAAGTTCAGAATTATAGAGCCACAGAATTCTCTGGGCCAGAAAGGACCTCCAAAGCTCATCCAGTCTGACCTCCCCTGCAGTCAGCAGGGACATCCCCAACTAGATCAGGCTGCCAAGGGCCTCATCGAGCCTCACCTTAAATATCTCTAGGGAAGGAGCCTCAACCACCTCCCTGGGCAACCTGTTCCAGTGTTCCACCACCCTCATAGTCAAGAACTTCTTCCTGACATCCAACCTAAATCTGCCCTTCTGTAGTTGAAGTCATTGTCCCTAATCCTGTCACTGCAGGCCTTTGCAAACAGTCTCTCTGCAGCCTTCCTGCAGCCTCCTTCAGTTCCTGGAAGGCTGCTATGAGGTCTCCCCAGAGCCTCCTCTTCTCCAGGCTGAACACCCCCAGCTCCCTCAGCCTGTCCTCATAGCAGAGCTGCTCCAACCCCCTGATCATTCTCATGGCCTTCCTCTGGACCCTCTCCATCAAGTCCATGTCCTTCCTATATTGAGGGCTCCAGACCTGGACACAGTACTCCAGGTGAGGTCTCCCCAGAGCAGAGCAAAGTGGCAGAATCACCTCTCTGGATCTGCTGGCAATGCTGCTTTGGATGCAGCCCAGGCTGTGATTTGCCTTCTGTGCTGCAAGCTCACCCTGCCTGCTCATGTCCAGCTTCTCATCCACCAGCACCCCCAAGTCCTTTCCTCAGGGCTGCTTTCTATCCCCTCCTCCCCCAGTCGGTATTGACAGTGAGGATTGTTCCAGCTCAGGTGCAGAATGATGGAGGCCTCCCAGTCTCACTATGCATATGCTGAGTAGGAGGCCGGAACCAGCAGCGGGATGCAGTGCACGCTGGCCTGTGGTTGCAGTGGGCATGTGCAATTTTTTTGGGTACTTTTATCACAGAATGCTGCTGAAATTCTTGGAAGAATAAGGGGGTATGATGCAAGATGAGTTGAGGCAGATTTTAAGTAGATGAATGTGGGATGACAAGGTTGAACTCATTCTTCACCAATACAGGTAGAAAACACCTGAAATGTCGGTTCTTTGAGGTGGAGGAATTTGTTGTAGGAATGCTTTCTAACCCCCATTTTTCAGGCTGATTTTTTTTTCCTTCAAACTCTCCAGAAGTAGTGATGCTGCAGTAGGGATCTTGGAATCCTATTTTTCAGGATGTGTTAGAGTACATACTCCTCAGGTGTGTTTGGAAGGCCTTGGGGAACATCTTTGTCTGATCTGAGACAGAACAGAGAAGTAGTTGTCTGCCCAAAGGAGTTATACTAACGGTAGCTTCTTCTTCAGTCACTTGTATGCAACATGGTGCAACTGCATTTAGTCCATGTTGGTTTCTTCTGCATTATTTCACATTTTAGAGACTCCTGTGTATGTGGGAATAAAACTTGGTCCCAATATTATTTTCTGGCATAGTTTTTGGGGGGAGTTGCACCTGTTAATGTGTAACTTGTATCACTGTGTGTGCCAGACGGTGGCACTTGAGGCTGCAGGGCTGCATGTTACATTCCTTACAGCAATTATATGTGAAACACTCTATTTTGACAAAATTATTTACAATGTACAACCCTATCAATACAACTCCAGCTGCATGAATGCAAGCAGTTTACAGTCATGGAGTTGCAAGGTCTAATGTAGTATAAGTAATTGGGTTGTTGAGTGTTTGAAATGGGTCTGACTGAACTATTTGGACCATGCATTTTTTTGACTGACATTATACAATATTCATATCATTGCTTTCGAAGGCTTGTGTTTCAGTAGGCACACTGGACAGGAAAAATCGTGTGCAGTGTACATTAATGGTTTAACTCTTCATAGGAAACCTTACTGAACTTAATTCTGGAAACATGGCAGTGGAAGCTGGCTGCAGTTGAAAGTGAGCTTTGAAGCCCAAAGCAGAATTTCTTTGAACCTGAATGTATGGAATAAATCTCAACTACTAATTAGACTATATAGAATATTTTTTGGATACTAATTTTAATTAACACTTTAATATTTTTGTTTAAGAACAACTGCAACAGCTTCAGAGTCTACTGCTCTAGCTGTGCTAAAGTGTACTGAAATCAGGAATTCACGACTGCAGACAGACGTCTGGAGCCAGAGACTTGGCGTACTTTTGAAGTCAGTGGAGTTGCTCTGATTTACACCTTCTAAGGATCTGCCCTCTGAGATCAGTGCTGGTCCAGACTGATGTATTCTGGGTCAAATTTAGTGAACCTGGAAGAATTAGGGCTTCAGAGCATGTATTGTTCATTTAAAAGGTTGGTTGGACCTTCCTCTGTGTGTGTTGAGTGTTGCACATAGCCTGATTAGTGGGGGGCATGCATTACATATTTCTGGGAATAACTCAATTTTACTTTCAACTTTCATTCTTTTCCTTCTGAGAAGTCAGATGGCTTTATGATAATTCCCTGCTGCTCTCTAATCCCTAAATCTCTTTCCTGTTTCTCACTTCTGTAAGGTATTAAGTGCTGGTCTGTAATATTAGTGTGTCTGTGTGTTTAATTTCACCAGGCCAGGCATAAAGAATTTTAAAGTCATGCTATTTCAAGGTGGCTGTATTCTGCACAAGACACTGTTAGGCTCAGTGGTAAAGGTCAGCTGCTGTTTGTTGACTTCCAGCTACAGTAAGTACTTTAAAATATCATCAACAAAATGTAAAATTGCATCTTATTGCAAATTAGAAAAAAATCTTTGGGCTAATGAACTTTCTGACTTAGGATATTTGCTTTTCTAGCTGCTGAACATGAAAATTGGAAGTGTGAGCTCCTGATATATTGGTCTCCAGCCTGTAGTAAATAACCCTACAACCAAGGCTAACCAAGGAGACCGTAGTAATGCCATGTGTTGCCCACTGCTTGTACAGTATGGCCACTGTGCTTCGTGGGACCATGGGCTTGGTAAGAAGGTTTGCATGAGGTTACCTTGCAGTGTCAGGGGGTGCATTGCTTTACTGCAGATCTGGTGCTGCTGTGCGGTTAGCAAGTATGGGGCAAAAGGCGAAGTTCATGTGTCTGCAATGGGGTCTGTGGTGGACAAAGTCAGGGAATTTCTGCATCATGTACTTTATAGAATCATAGAATTGTCAGGGTTGGAAGGGAACTCAAGGATTATCTAGTTCCAACCCACCCTGCCATGGCAGGGACACCCAACACTACATCAGGTTGCTCACAGCCACATCCAGCCTGGCCTTAAACACCTCCAGGAAGGAGGCTTCCACCACCTCCCTGGGCAACCTGTGCCAGTCTCTCACCACCCTCATGGGGAAGAATTTCTTCTAACATCCAATCTGTATCTCCCCACTTCTAGTTTTGCTCCATTGCCCCAAGTCCTGTCACTCCCTGACACCCCAAAAAGTCTCTCAGCAGCTTTCTTGTAGCCCCCTTCAGATATTGGAAGGCCACAATAAGGTCTCCTCGAAGCCTTCTCCAGACTGACCAACCCAGACCTCTCAGCCTGTCACTGACACTCACTAACATGCTTTGGGGAAAAGCTGAGAGTGTTATAACTGGTCTCAGTTTTGCTATCTCCTCTACTCTGAACAACATCATTTCTTTTCCATTTTCTACTTGGGCAATGTGAAGAAGTGAGTGCAAGACCATCACCTGAACCCAAGCAGAAAGGGCTGGGTTTCACACAGGCCTGTTTCCTGGAAAGCCTCCCGGGAGTTTTTGTACCGGCAGGGCTCTGGAATACACACGCAGGGAAGTTGGTTTTGATACTTGCAATATCTCTATCTTCTGAGCTTGTGAATCTGAACTGGCTGGTATGTTATAGGATACGCCATGGAGCTTGAATTGAGCAATCTAAGAGGGTGGTTACTAGGAAATGTATCTTAGTGGGAATATTAATGTGGTCTCTTTATATTGAAACCAGGTTTGACAATGTTTATGTAGCCCACAGGCCGAACAGTGATGTTAGTATGAAAGAGGCAGATTGTTTAGCTGAAAGGAGAGTTGAAACTTGTCATGTTTGCTTTACTGACATTAATGTTTTATGCACTCAGTACTTCTAGGACTGCTTCTCTGTGTGGGATTATGGTAATTCCTGATCAATTGTGTCTTTGTAAGAAAGTATAACTGTGCATAAAATGGCTAAAATCCAAGGTGGCTCTTTACTGCTTAAAGACCAATTAAAGAATAGTTTATTACCCACCTTTGAAAAGAAAAATATTCCAATAAACAAGTTCTTGATCAACAAAATGTGAAAGGATTTAGCAATTTTAATTCACTTGGATTTGGCTAAAGTTATTGTCCCTGTTTCAGGGGAAGATATAAATCCTTTGCATCAAGCTACAGACCGCAGCTTCTGCTGCGTGAATACAAATCTCTTGGAAACACAATTCTGTTGTTGTCTGTGAGGGGTGCAGAGGCAGAAGAATGCAGTTCTTGGGGGCCTTGGTCCTCTCTGAGGTGTTGGCAAAGGAGGAAGAGCACCCTAAGAAGCCTGGAAAAAAGGCAGCAGAGTGTTTGCTTTGCAGTTGCCCTCGTCCCCTAGATCCTCTCTCTTTGATTATAAAACCTCTGGAATGGAATAAAACCCAGAAGTTAAGTAAAGGCTGGGCCACCATAGTTGGTGCTGATTTGACTAATTGCTGGGAAATTGTTCCGTTATCTGAATTTTGTAGTTTATTGTTTGTTTGTTTCTTTTTCTCCAAGGCACAAATGTTTCTACTGAATTTATTTGCAGTGTTTGGTTTTGAAGCAGCAAAACTGTTATGATTTTCATTTGGCCACCTGTCACATCAGAGCTCAGCCCAGCTCTTTAAAACAAATTCAGTGTTGCTTGGTATATTAATTGCTGTAAGAATTCCATCTCGCTATGGTTCCAGCGTGTTTATTTTGCAGTAAAAGGAACAGGTTGTCCAGGGAGGTGGTGGGAGCTTTATCCCTGGGGGTTTTGAAGGCCAGGCTGAATGTGGCTGTGAGCAACCTGATGTAGTGTGAGGTGTCCCTGCCCATGGCAGGATGTTGATACTGGACGATCCTCAAAGTCACTTCCAACCCTGAGAATTCTATGATTCTGTGATATTCTTGCAAAAGTAAGTTCAGTCCCTGCAAAAAAGGTAATTCTCCTAGTATGTTTTAAAATTGAAAGGTTCAGAATGAATCCTCCAGAGGAAATAATGTGCATAAGAGTAGTAAGGAACAGGCATCCAAAAATCTAGGAGCTCCTTTGTTCCCCACCTGCTCCCCCAGTGGCAGTGCCACAAGGCTCTTTATGTGCACGCACACGTGTTTGCACTCCAATAAATGGTTGGATAGATGGTGTGGGTAGAATGAAAACCCCTGCTACTCGAGATTGAAGTGCCTGTCACTGACATTAATTTAGATGTAGTATTAGGGAGTCTCTTAAAGGTCAGGTTTCCCCTGGAGCGTTAGTTTACCCTGGACATTTTTACAGATGATGTGCTAAAGATGTAATGCATCTAATAACTACATCTTGGCTTCATCTACTTGATTCATCAAATACTTCCCTCCTCAATACTGACTTTCCATTTTTTATATATGAGATATTAGAAGACAGCATGTTAATACTGTGTTGATTGCAACTGATTTCTGGTTATTTTTTTGCAGTACATAAAAAGGTAGGGAGAAAAATAATGCTCATCTATTGCCTAATGCTAGTGGCCTGTGGCTCCTTGAAAGTAGGGACCCTTCATTGCTTGATTAAGGGAAGATGGTTATGAATGGCAGCTGCCATTTCCTGGGAAGATGGCTCAGTGTTTTTCCTGGGACAGCAGCATCATGGCTACCTCTGCAGATGGGTTGAGCATGCTGCATGTAAAACATTATATACTGAGCCAAGGAGTCTTTCCTGGGTTCGTGCAAAGCTGTAGATGGTGAAGTAAGTTGTTAACAAAGGATGAAGCTTAATTTTTTACGTTATCCTGTGATGACTTCTTAATGCAGATGTTTAAGCCATTTTAAGGGCTCTTCTAACTTGATTGTGAAGACTGTATTTGACCAGAAACCAGAACAGGGCAGCCCTGAGGTTGATAAGATTGTTTGCTTTGTCAGTTTGTCTTTCCTACATGATTGGAATATTTTGTATAGTTTAACACGTGCGTTAATCTGTATACTCTGTCCTCATCAAGAACAACTTGGTCTAAAGCAAGCAGGGAAACTTGGTAGAAAGCAGGTATGAATACTTGCTATGAAGCACCAAAACCCCCCCCAAATTTAGAAACAAATTTGCTTTGTAAAATTAATTACGTTAGAGTGGCATGTGCCAAAGAGCTGGCAGTGGCACATTTTAGGAGTTCAGCTGGTTTCACCTCTCCATTGGTGACCGTGATAAATTTAGTGCTGTACAAAATGGGGTTTGCCAACTGTAAAATGGGGTTTAAGGATTAAAACCAAGCAAATGTGAAAACTCCCACAGCTCTGAGATTGTCGTATGACAATGAAATACAGATGTGCAATGTTGCTGCTTTACCAAGAGAAGCTGTTGTTTCTGCATCAAAGAGCTGGAGCTGTGTATTTCCTTGATGCCAACCAGGGCATGAGGCTCCTGCAGCAGAGCAAGCACAGTTTTGTTGGTGGGGAAGGCAAGGCTGACTTACATATAGGTGGTTGGTGGATGTGTGTCTACACTCTTCTTCTAAACTGCAGATCTCTCCCTTTGCTTGTGATCAAATCCATAAAGGAGAATTGCTTCTTGTCTGCACAGATTCCCCTAGTCATCTGGTTGTCCCTGGAATCTAGGTGAGAATAAAAGCAGTGGAATAGCATTGCGTTATGGTCTTGCCCCCAGAAAAGCACCCACACCAAATTCATTTTTTAGCTCAGGCTGAAGCCTAGGCTGTGTCCTTTGTCCAGACCTTGTCCTTAAAACTCTGAAGCAAAGCACAACCTCGCCCTTGTGGTTTTTGGTGGTTTTTTTCTTTTCCTTTTTCCTAGAACTGCCTTTTGTATGTATTGGCAGAAAAACAGCATTGCTCTTAAGGATCTAAGAGTCAGTACTGCTTATGCAATCCTGGAGCTGCTGTTACATTAAAGGGGGGGGGGGGGGGAAGCCCATAAATATTGAAAGAATTTCTACAGGAAAGAGATTTGAATTTATGATTGATTTCAGAGTGAGCTGTGTTTAAACTTTGAACGGGAGTAAAATACTGTCTTGTTCAAATATTGAACTAGTTCTAAAATTAAATAGCTTGAACACAGACCTCTCTCATGGGGAAATTGTAGTCTCATTTCAGCCTCTGACTTCTCTTGCATATTGTACTATACCTCATTGTACCACATGCCACTGCTTCCTTAGGCTGCACTGAGAGGCTTTCTGACACAATTTCATTAGCTGATTGAAAAATGTCCAATAAGAAAACACAAAATGCACTGAAAAAATCAGTAGCAGCTGACATTTTTTCAAGGTAGTGGGAATTTATCAGAATGATGTAGGCGAACACTTGGGATGCTTTTTAAGGCAGAAGATAAGGGGAGGTAAAAGAATTAAAGTACACTGACACAGAGATGTGGTCACTGGAGTATGGCATAATGAGCAAGAGCTGTGTCATTGGAGGAGGTTAATCTCTGGAGCTTGGCCCATAAACAGATGAACAAACCAGTACCTGTTATTGCTATCCAAGCCCCTCTTCACTCTTTGGGGTGTTGGTTATTCTTTATTGACTAGCTTGCTGCAAAAGTCACTGTTTTGTGAGTCTCACTAAGCAGCCCACAGTTTTATTTTAGAGCATGTGCTGCCTCCTTCTTAGTGTGGCTTTGTGTTTGAATGAGTTTGATTCTCTGGCTTAGCTTTCACCTTTGGCTGTAGGATGCTTAATGAAAACCTTACATCAGTAGCAGTGAGAGCTGCAGTCACAGACTAGATAAAATGCAGCATGAGTGATGAGCGTACTGTTGTCTTAGTGACCACAACATTAAGATTCTCTGTGTATTTTACAACCAATATTGCTTTTCAGTTTCCTAACACTTGAGGGCATAATTACTTCAACTGACTAATTGAGTTGGTAGCCGCTTTTGTATATTCTCAGTGCACATTTTTCCTTGAGATGGGGTGGAGTGGTGGATCAGTGTGACATTGATGGTACTGATAGCTTGATCCACTCTGCTTGGAGTTTGTCATAGCTGCTGGAGAAGGCAAAACTGCAGATGAGCTACCCTTGCTGCTGTTCCCATCCCTGTTGCAGCAAGAAACTGATTTGTGATAGCTGGAGATTTTCTGCAGATAGAAAGCTTCAGTGGCAAATCCAGTGTGGTAGAGGTGTGTATCTTCATGGCTGCAAGCAAGGGGGTTGAGGGTAAGCTGGGTTTGCAGTGCTAGATAATAGTGTGGAAAATGATCTCTGTGTTGATCAAAGTTTCATGAACCCATAGTGGAATGTGAGTTTGCTGTTCATTTAAATTTTTTATGTTGCCATGAACTTAAGCCACTGGAAGAGGACCTCCATTTACAAAGGAATAAAACCTTGGGTTTGGATTGGGGAGAGGTGTATTATGGCAAGTTCTCAACGTTTGGAAGTTTGAAACATTTCTGTCAATAATATCACTTTATAAATCAAATCAAATAAAAGCTCAAGAACTTAATGCACATTCTAAGTGTTTTGGGTTGGTTTATTATTATTATTTTTTTTAATATTACTGTGATACAAACCCAACAGAGAATCAATGGAAGCTTTCCTGAGCTACAATGAATCCATGAGAAATTATGGGAAATGTAGACATCTGAATAACTGGCATATTCTAAAAGATAAATCAATTACAGACAGTGGAGGCTGTCTAATCAAACACTGCTGTTAAGCCTCAGGAGCCACCTATTCCATGATTCTAATGAACCAAGAGGCATGGAAGTAAGCTTATAGTGGGAGTCATGTGTTGCTACAGGTGCCTGTCTCAGGAAACATCCTCATTCCCCTTTCAGTGTTAAACGGAGGAGGGGGCTTTGGGGGCCCAGTGGGAAGGGAAAGTGGTTTGCCCCATAGGAAGGCTGGTAATAATAGCTTTATGAGAACCAGAGATGTTATTTAGGCTCCAATTTCCACAGTAGAGCTGCATTCATTTTTTAGTGCCACTTATTGTACTTAAAGCAGAAGAAAAGAATAAAAAAGAACAAATAATGCTAGGTTGGTTAGTTACACTTCTTACATGGTTGAAAACATACCACAAATGGCTATGGAGTGTTGAACAATTGTTAATTTTTGTGTAATTCCTCCTCTATTCAATAAGGCCTCTCTTTTGGAATAGCTGGCCATTCAAAGAGAGGGTTTGGCAGAAGCTCTTCACCATGAGAGTGGTGAAGCCCTGGAATGGGTTGTTCAGGGAGGTGGTTGAGGTCCTGTCCCTGGAGGGGTTTAAGCCCAGGCTGGGTGAGGCTCTGGCCAGCCTGATCTAGTGTGGGGTGTCCCTGCCCATGGCAGGGGGGTTGGAACTAGATGATCCTTGTGGTCCCTTCCAACCCTGACTGATACTATGAGACTAAGGTGCAAAGACCTTTGTGTAGCCTAGTTTTGGCCCCAGGTGATGGGTGTTTGTTTGCAGGTGTCTGTGTGCATGCATGTGTTACATGCAAGATGGAAGCAGTCACAAACATTTTACATGTGTAAAGAGAAATACATTGGGAAAAACTTAATGTCAAGAAGACTTGCAAGTACATGAGGTGTAATGTGGAACTCCCCACATGCTGGCATCAAGGGCATATTACAGAAGTCGCTGAGGCAGTTACTGAGTGTTCTGTGCTCTGGAGGCATCTATGGCTGTGCCACCTATGACACTGGCTAAGACACAAATTTAGAGAAACAAGGCCATTTGAGATAAACATATCAGAAAACTGTCCTGATGAAGTCTGAGAAAGTTAAGCAGAGACAAAAATGATTTCTAGTTTACACAACCTGGATTTCACCTCAGTTAAGTTAGTTTGTTTGTTTGTTTTAATGGAAACGGGATATATAAAATAAAGCATTGTATGGATGAGTGTAATCCAGTGAATGGTTTGTGGACACACTCCTCCAGGGAGTATTGTAAGTTCACTGCTGAGTGCTAGGTTTGCATTTGGATCTCTAATTTAACTGCAAGAAGTGTAAAAACTGATGCATTGAGCCAGCTCCCTACTGGTTACACATCTGAGACTCAAGTGCTTCATTAGTTACTTTTAAAGCTATAGTAAGTAATTTTAAACACCATGGGGGGTGGGGGTGGGGGTGGTGTGTGTGCATCTTTTTTGCCTTTTCTTGTGTTTTTTTATTAAGGCTTAATGTTTCCAAGAAATGGTGAAAAATCTAAAGCACATAAAAGATGACTTGCTGTTGGTAGAAATGGCTATATTGGCTCCAACCCTGTTTGTTTGAAACAGTGGCTGTAAGAGACTTGTGTATTTTGGTAGCTTCACTGACTGTTATTCTCCTTCTACCTCGTTTTGGGGGTCAGCCATCACAAGTGCAGAAGCTATGCAGATCTGGAGTACAGTACTTTTTGTTGGATGGAGAGGATGGGTTGAATTAATAATCTAATATGTAGGTTGCTGGCAGCACCCTCGATGCTTCAGGGGAAGCACAGCTGCAGAAGAACAGAGTCAGAGTTTAAGGCCATCAATATTGTTTAGCATTAGTTATTATTATTTCAAAGTTGGTTTACTGCTCAGGAAGTGTGGGATGGAAGAGCAGACAGTGAGGTGGATTAGGAACTGGTTACAATATAGAGTTCAAAGGGTGGTGATCAATGGTGTCAAGTCCAGCTGGAGAGCTGTAACTAGTGGAGTCTCCCAGGGATCAGTGCTGGGACTGGTGCTGTTCAACATCTTCATCAATGACATTGATGAGGGAACAGTGGCTGCTCAGCAAGTTTGCTGATGACACCAAACTGGGAGGCTTGGCTGAGACACCTGAAGGCTATGTGGCCATCCAATGAGACTTGAACAGACTGGAGAGCTGGGCAGGGAAGAACCAAATGAGGTTCAACAAGGATAAGTGCAGAGTCCTGCATCTGGGGAGGAATAATAAACTGCAGCAGTACAGGTTGGGAGGTGATCTGCTGGAGAGCAGCCCTGTGGAGAGAGACCTGGAAGTCCTGGTGGATAACAAGTTATCCATGGAACAGCAATGTGCCCTGGTGGCCAAGAAGGCCACTGGGATCCTGGGGTGTATTAAGAAGAGTGTGTCCAGCAGATCGAGGGAGGCTCTCCTGTCCTTCTACTCTGCCCTGGTGAGACCTCATCTTGAGTACTGTGTTCAGATTTGGGCTCCCCAGTTTAAGAGGGACAGGGATCTGCTGGAGAGGGTCCAGCAGAAGGCAACGAGGATAATTAGGGGACTGGAGCACTGCCTTACGAGGAGAGGCTGACAGACCTGGAGCTTTTTAGCTTAGAGAAGAGAAGACTTAGAGGGGATTTAATAAATGTTTATAAATATCTGAGGGCTGGGGGTCAGGAAGGAGGGGACAGGCTCTGCTCACTTGCTCCCTGTGATAGGACAAGGAGCAATGGATGTAAGCTGCAGCACAGGAGGTTCTACCTCAACTGTAAGAGTCACAGACCACCAGAACAGGCTCCCCAGAGAGGTTGTGGAGTCTCCTTCTCCAGAGCCTTTGAAGGCCCATCTATGTTCCTCTGTGACTAGAGCTAGATTGTATGTCCTGCTCTGGCAGGGGGGTTGGACTTGATGATCTCTTTGGATTCCTTCCAACCCCTGACATCCTGTAATCCTGTGTCCCAGAGTGGGGCTGGCACTTCTTCTATGTCCTAGGTACAGAAAGCTTGATATCTAAGTGGAATGCTAGATGGGCAGTGAGAGTAGAGCATTTGGCCAGAGAAAGAGCTCTGATGGGGACAGCTAAGGATGATGGCCCCAGAGTAAATTAGTTACTTCCTTTGGGTGTACCTTGTCTTACGAACACGTGGGCAGGCTTGTGAGACAGGGTGCATGCAGAGCTGGAGAGAATGTGGCAGATCTTTACTGTGAGGTAGGATGTGAGCAAGACTTTAAGTATAGATTTTGGTGGTCTGAGGCTGGAAAATAACAGGGATTGAGGTGAAGTTCATGAAAGAATAAAGTTTCTGAAGGTTAGTGTCATCTCGTAAGTGGAAGGAAAGGAAATTATACTAATAGATAGCACTGAACAAAACATGTGTTGCTCTCTGCTTACAGCTTCAGCAGCACCCTAAACTTTTCCTTCAAGAGTTAGATTCTTTTTTCTGGTGAACCAACATCTTGCTGTCTGGTAGGAGCTGGGAATGAAGCATTTATGTAGGCTGATACAGGAGGAGAAGGCAGCTTGTGCAGCACCACGTTTTATCCCCTGCTGCTGCAAGATACTGAAGACACAGAAATTTCTCATCCTCCACTGTGGAAGTATTTTCCTCCATCCCATTCCTGCAGGACAGTGGTTGGAATATCTCACCCTGCTTGATGGTTAGACACAGGCTTGTGAATTCCAGTCTTAATATATTCATGGCCAAGTCTTAATCATTTGTTCTTATGCCAAAATTGTCTTTTAACTTGAGTACCTTCTCTGCCTCTCCGTTTCTTATCTCTTCTCCAACCCACTCAAAAACCCTTCAAAATAGGGTATAAAGTCTTGCATAATGTTTGGGCCAGACTGATGACTTGGTGGTTCGATAGATTGCTCCCCCATATTTAAATACAGATATTATTTATGTTAGCTGCTTCTCTAGTCATTTGTATAACTTTTGACTGAAGAGGTTGATTAAAAACTAAGTTTTCCAATAAGTGGAACCAAGAACAAAGTAAGTCAAGTCTCTCCATGTTCCTCCATATGCATACAATGTGAATCTTAAAACAAGTGTCTTGTACCCTTGGCTTTGCTTTTCTGCAGCTACAGAAAGCAAGATACCAAGATTTAGTCACTCCTGTGTGCATTTCCTGCCTCAGCATGTGTGGTGACAAATCACAGTGCTAGGCTGAGCCTGAGAGGGAAGGATGCACTTCAGTGCCATTGTAGGGGTGGTCTTCTGGACTTTGAAGAAGGTAAGGAACTGAGAGAAGGCAGAGGAAGTCTTTGGAGTGGAAGGCAAACATTAAGGGAAATAAAAAAGGTAGGAAAGTTGAAGAGTAAGGTCATTCTATGTTACACTTGTCTGAAGCGCTTTTAATTCCCCAAACTGTCAGCAGTGATAGGAAGAACTCCCTCTTGTCTCTCACTGATAGAATGCCAGAATTAAACCTCGGAAGATTTATGCTTAAATTGAGCTGCAGGTGCACTTTTGCGGGGGCAGGGTGGGGAAGATCTTAATGAAGTCTATAAAAATCAACTGGGGAATTCTGTAAAAGACTAAACAAAAATATGTGTGTTGCTGAAATCCTGTAGGATAACTCCATGGATCAGCTCTCCTCTAAATGCTGGCTGTTCAGTTTCCCAGCTGAAGATCACTTCGGTTCTGATAGCCGTCACATGCAAACCGACTGATGAGGGTAGTTTCCAAACTTCTTTCTTTTTCTGCAGCAAGAATTTTGTTTTCCCCCCTCAGTACCCTGGAAGGTTACTGAATAGAGGTATTATTGCAGTCAGTGTGTCATTTTACTGTATTTCAATTCATTTAGTCCCAGGTGTACTACGTGTGTGTTCAGTCTAGGGGAGGGCAGAGGAGCCTTGCCAAGCCCTTTAGTTATTCTTGGCTCCGAGCCTAAGCACTGCATTTTTCTAACTTATGAAATGAATTTCAACTTGTAACCTGTGGCACTTTCAAGGTCACGTTGGAAGGTGTCAGGTGTGCTTTAGGAGTAGCTCAGCAAGGAAAGGACCTTTTAAAGTTTGGGCATTTGTTTGGTTTTTTGGGAGGTGTTTTTTTCAGGGGGGGAGTATTTTTTGGGGTGGTTATTTTTTTGTATGTTGGTTTGGTTTTGTTTTGCTTTATGTTTTTGGTGTGGTGTTTTTTTTTCCCCCCCAAGTTGGTGGCTAACAAATAGCCCAGAAAGCAAACTAGCATGAACTCTTCAACACCTCTTCAAATTCAACAAGACTGACATTTATAGCTTTATTGTAGCAGAGACATGGCATTTGGATTCAGATTGTTTGGACTGCAGAGTGTCAGTATAAATAGCTATGATTGACTTTTGTATGCAGCACATCTGGAAGCAATTTATGGCATTCCAGCTAGATTAAAGCATGTTTTAAAGGCATTTCACCAGTCTTTTTTTTTTTTTCTTCTGGCTATGGTGAATGGTGAATACAATTTCAAAGACACTTTAGCTGCTGTTTCTGTTAATGTGGACCGTAGTGAAGTCAAATTAAGGGCAACTGGGGAAAATGGTGCATTTGTTTGTTTTCATTTGCTTTGCTTTGTTTCCCAGAATAAAACAACCCTGCAGTTAGTGTAACCTGAACTATCTTCTCTTTTGGAAGGCAAGGTATGGCATTTGACACCAGGACATGTGTAGATTGAAAGCCAGTGACCTAAACAAGCTTAAGGTGCTGGCAGTACAGACTCATGAGTACAAATCTGAAAGGTTTCGATATTTGCCAGCGGGGACTGGAATCGTGGGACAGGAGAAGTACGCCCTTGCTGGTTTTGAAATGCATCCCAAAAAGTATAGAAGCAAAAAAGAGATGGAAGGAAAATCATTGCACTGTGGTGTAGTTGGGATAACATGAGGAAATTAAACAAATGCAATTTGAAGCTGGATGGAAAAGAGGTTTACCTAAAGGACCTGTTGCAATATGGCACAGAGATGAACCGGGGATAATGAAGGATCTGGTGCTGCAGAGTGTGCTGTTTGTTAGCATGTTTCTAACTCTTGTCTGCAGTAGCCCTGCTGGCTTGCTGAAGCTTTCTCGCTTGTGGTTACGGTGAGCAGGGCAGAGGTTTGAATTACAGTTTCTCAGAGTTCTGCTGCTGCAAGGCTGGATGCTGTTAAGACATGTTGTTGGGAAAAGCCTATTGAGAAGCAGCATAAAGCTGCTGCTGATTATCATCACTGTGGTGTATCGGCTTTGGCTGGTGACACTGGCTCCTCAAATCTCTGTGCTTCAGAGGGATTTTCCCCAGTACTGCAGGGCTGTGTGGGTGCTTCTGGTCCATTTTTGGTTTTAGTAACAGGATGGGACTAGTTGTTTATTTTTGTTGTTGTTGTTGTTGTGTTTTTTCCTGACAACACAATAGTTATATCAAATGCACTGACAATGTACCTGTACCGTGGTCAGAGGTGTGGCTGTAACACAAGTGAGTGAAGGGCAAAGGATGAGCTTCTAGCCTGTCTGGTTTGCCTGGGCTGTGAAGAAGGTACAGTGGCATTGACTTGGGCTACAGGATAACCCGTTCCCCAGGCAGCACCCATATTGCTCCATTTCTGTTGCTATCAGTACCTGAACTAGCTCAGCTGAACCTGTTTTGGAAGCATGTCTCACCCCTGGTTGCTTTATAAATATTTCATGGGCAGGAGCTCTTTAGGCCTTACTTCCTTGCTCTTGGAGGTGGAGCAGAAAAGTACATTGTCTCATCGAATCTCTTGTGTTCTTGGCTGATGGTATGAAAGTGCGAGTTTCTTCAGTTCTGCCTTCAAAGGAGTAGTTAGGATGATAAGGTAAAATGGTGAAGCAAGAATCTGGGCTCTGAAACTGTTAATTAGATCAAACAGATTTTGAAAATTAATATAAGGAAGAGTACGAGAGTGTAGACTTCTTGGTGAGAGCTGCCTAGTGATGAGGATAAATCAAGAAGGTGCAGGAACTGTAGAAGTCCTGAGGGTGGAATATTGCTGTGGCAGCCAGCTGGGTGGCAAAAATGCATGGCAGATAATTTTTTGTTTTAATGCTGCAACTGAAATTTTTACTTCACTTCTGTCCTACCTCACGCCAAATACGAGGTTACATTCATTGTGACAAGTTTTACCTTATTTTAATTTGTTTTACTCCAGCCTTAGTAAATTCTGCATTTCATTAGATTATATGAGACTCCAACTGCCCTCTGGGAATTTTATGCAGGCCGTGGGGGAAAGGTTAAACAATATTCAGCCTTCAAAAAGCTGTGATGGTGACAAGTTCCCAGAGCCTGCAAACCGATTGTGCTTGAAGTTTTCCACAGTAGGTTTCACGGGACACTTCTCCAGGTGCCTGGGCATGTTCAGTTCTGTATGTTGAATTGTACATACATTAAAAATAAATTTTTTTACAAAGGGCATCTTGGTGCTGGAGCTTTACTGGCACCAGCAATACTTGTGATGGCTTCAACGGAGCAGAGATGCTTTCACTCCTCTTCTTCCAGCGCTCAAACCGTGCACCCTCCACAACCCTCTGAGCAGTCTGCAGGCACAACTGGCGCAGCCAAGACTGCCTTCATAGATGGGTCCTGAAAGAAAACACGCAGACTGTAATTGTTTTATGCTGCCTGATTCATTTATTACTTATTTCCTGACAAGTTCACTGAAATGTAATTTTCTGAGTGGTGATAATATCCACTGAGTAAAAGATGGAGGATGGACAGGTTGAGCGTACTAAATCACACGCAGTATTGTTGCAGGAAGACTTTGTTCAGCTTTTCATTAGAGAATGCATTCTCTTATTATATGACCTCATTAGTTATGTTGATTGAGACAGGGTAAACTTTAATGATTGCTGTGTTAGGCATTGGAAACATATTTTAACTTACTGATGTGGAGTATATAAATAAAATAATTGCAGGAGCTGTATTAGCAGGATTGATAGGGGCAGCTTAGATTCTCCATTGCTTTTGGACATGGAGAGCTCAGAGATTGTTTTCATTATGGATGACAGTTGACTTTCTCAGGGTTTTTGCTGTTTTACAGGTTTAGAGCACATGCTTTTTGTTGTTTCCAACAGCCTTATCCTTTTAATGCTGAGTTAACAAGCTACCTTGTGAGCGTGCTGCGTTGTTATTAGCAGTCCTGTAAAATTTACAAGTTGGCTTTGAATAATGTAATTATTCAGCAGGCTCATGAAATATATATCTGGTCATCTCTTATCAGGCTCATTTAAACAAAGATATTTTAAATTGCCGTTCTGCACAAGTGTCTAATTTACAAATAGCAATAAATAGTCCAGGCAGTGTGCCAGAGACACCTTGGAGGCCTGTAACCTGAGGCTGGCAGCGCTGGATGGCCGTGACAGTTCCATTTTTTTTAATAATTAAAACACTGAACTGTTGCTGTACCTGATCCAAACCACTGTTGGTAGAATTGATCTTTAAATTGGACGCTGTCTGGCTGCAGAGCCTCCTCACTCCCAGTGTGTAAGCTCACCAGCAGTTTCTAAAAGCTTTTTCTGGGGGGGCTGAGGTTAGTCTGCTGAATGTGTGTATTTTAATGCACACACATAAGGCAGTGGAGAGTATTATTCTGTTCTACTGCAGCAGTAACCTTTCTAAATATGCTTCTTGTCTCTTCACCAAAAGAAATTGCCACGCACATTCCAAGCAACGTTTTCCAAGGAAAGAGCTGACCAAGAGGCAGGGGAGTTTGCTTAGTAAGAGCTGGGTTTCTAAAATATTTTAAAGAGGCTATTCATAATGTCAGCCAAAAAGCTTTATAAACAAATGAGGCGTTGGGCCCACGACAGAAACCGGCATAAATTACACCGCTGATGATGATTACCCGTTTGCCAGACAGGCACGTGCAATGTTTTATTGGGGTTTGAGCTGGAGGAGTCTGATGTGTATTTTAGAAATAGGTAATGAAGAATTAATTGTTTCTTTATTAATATTAGTGATGTTTAATGGTAATATATCCTCTTACTCTTCGATGTGTGGGTGACATTGTTCAGAAGGGCTTTCCAATTATTTTAACAGAAACCATATGTACAGAGGGTAGGTGAAGTGCAGGATATCAAGTCGAGGTAATTGATGCTATGCAGACTTTATAGACTTTCTCATTTCATTTTTAATTAAAGTTTCAGTGCAATGGAATCCTTTAAAGTAAATTAAAATTAATCATCGGCAGGTAACGCTGCTCTGCAGACCGCATAAAGCCGCCCAAACTGCCTTTCATGTTGTGCAGACATTGATCAATCAGTCAGTATCAATCGATTTATATGTCAGTGTGCCATCTGAACTATTTGGGAAACTTAAAAAATATTTTGTATTAATCCTATTAGGGCAACAGTTCTTTTGTCCTGGGTGTCAGTCAATAAATACTTAGGTAGGCTGCAGAGCCAGTATGATTGTTCCAGTTCAGCTGTGTGATTACCTTTCAAAAACTCTGTGTGGTTATCCTTCAAAAGAAATTTGTGTGCCATTTGCTCTTGGGTGTGTTTTGGTTTTGGTTAATATTTCACTATTCCTGTCCTCCAGTGGTAATCTTCTGAGATCATCACACATTAAATGGTACAGGAATGGCAATGAGAATTAATCTTAAAAGTTGCCTTTCATACTCAAGTGTGTATTTTGTTACTTTTTAAACCATTTTGACCTTTATTCTCCACTGAATGAGATTCTTTTTAAAGGTAGTGGTGAAACGAGTTACTTTTCAGTAATGCAGTGGAGTGTGATGAAATGCTGTGAACTGCTATACAAGAAAATTCACAGATTTTATTTAGATAAAAATCCTGCTAATGTTTGAAGACAAAATCCTGACACTGTTGGAATCATTGTAAAATATCCTGTTGAGTTCAATGGTATTAGCGGCTTCACCTCTGCAGTTTGTTGGAAGTGAGGCTAACCTGTTAGGAATTAAGATAAGAAAGATGGTCTGGGTGCTAAGCTTCCTCACAACCTTCTGCAAATCCAAACTGCATTTCTTTGTGCTTCAGCTTCCTGGATAGAAAGGGGCAACAATAATTTCTGACACCACAGCAATGCTCAGAAGTGAGAGAAACTTGAAGCTGACGGTGGTTTGTGTTTTTGGGTGGGTGGGTGGGGTTTTTTGTTTGGTTTGGTTTGTGGCTTTTTGGTTGGTTGGGGGTTTTGGTTTGGTTTTTTTTGTGGGGGTTGTTGTTGGGTTTTGTTCATGTTTTTTTTCCCCCAGGTTCTATAAAATTTAGAATCTTGCAAGTATGTAGATGGCTTCAGCCTGGATGTTTCATACATAGTAACCTAGTAGTTGTGGGTGCTGTCTAGATAACCAGATAATTCTCGGAAAACACAAAGATAACTCTACCTAGAAAGCTGTCCCAGTGTTCAGTGAGTGGCATTAGTTAACTGTGTTGTGTGAAACAAATACTTGATAGGTGAAAGAACTATCCTATGGTTTTCACATTTGCTTCCTGCTGACACGGAGGAAGATGAGCAGATGATGAGATAATTTAAGCACATACTGTACTTTAAGCATATAACTAAGCCATGTGTTTAAATACATTTGCCTGATCAGAGGGCCTGCGACTGTTGCTCAGTGAGCAGGATCTAAAGCAATCCAAGCTATAACAGGACAGAAGGACTTAGCAGGCAACTGTCTTCCACAGAAAATGTAAGTTTTAAGGTGAAACAAAATCCCACCATGCAAGCCTGTGTTTTTTCCTTTGTCATATTTATGAAGCTTTTCTTGCAAATGGGAAAATGCCTCCTGTTTGTTCATGCACCTGTGAGAGGTTTAGTTCAGGTTAGAGAGCCTGAGCACTGTGGGGGTGTCAGGTTTGTTGGTAATGAAAAACAGATAATCTGCACAGTTTTGAGAAGACTTGAAGGGCATGGGGAGGGCGTGTGAAAGAGTGAGTTGGGCTGACACTCTTTAGTGATACAGACAGAATAACAGAATCCTTTACTTTCTCTGGCCAACCATCTATTAGGCACTGAGACCAATTAAATATGGGGAATAAAATCGAATGGCCTTTTAAGCAATCAATGTAAACTTCTGTACTAAATTACTGAAGAATAAAAATATACTGTGTCATCAGTCTTTAAATACTTTGCTCTTTAAAGGGTTGTGCACTGCCCTCTGATCCCTAATCCTATGGATTATTATCAGTAGTATCTTTTCTTTTTCTTTTTTTTGTTCTTTTTTCATTTTTTACAGGACAGGGGGAGTCAGTTTCCAGATCCATCAAATTAGAGTGTAGCTTTCAAAAAACAAGGTAGGGGAGTTCCTTAGTTTGAAAGGAGAAAGAATATGAAAGAATATGCTGCTGTCTTGCTGCACTGCTTGTGTGGGTTTGGGTTTTTGTTTTGGTTTTGTTTGGTTAGTTGGGTTTTGGTTTGTGGGTTTTGTTGTTTGTTTTGTTGTTATTTTTTGTTCGGTTGGGTTTTTTTTAAAGATTAAAAAAGTGAAGATTCTCTCCCCTGACTTTTTCACTAAGTCAGGTATCCATCCAGATGAGGTTACAAGCGCAGGTATAAGCCAGTCCATGCTCCCTGGGCTGCAGAAGCTCAGGATGGGAGAGCTGATGTGCTTCACGGGTCACAGAAGGGGCTCTGGGAGCTGAAGCAGCTCCAGCAGCCGGAGGGTTTCTCTCCCACGTGCATGTGTCCATTGCACGACCCAGCTACTTGGTTCCTTGGTGAACTGTGGGATGATGGGTCACAGCACTGCTAGGAGCAAATCTTTAGCCTCAGTGAGGTCTTCACGACTTGGGAGTATGCTGCTGCTGGCTGGTGGAAAGCTTGTTTGTTTTTCAACCTGATAGCTTGCAGTGTTGCTTTTCGTCTGGTTTTCCCCCAGCCCTCTCTTTCCCCCTCCCCCTCAGCCCTGTTAGCAGCCAAATATTACTGGGGTATTTAGTAGCTCTCTGTTTCTGCCCAGTTGTCACATTACAGCAATAGCCTCAGCAGCATGAGTGTATGCGTGCATACCACTCGAGTTGTCACATGGCACTGAAGTGCTCCTTGCAGCAGTTTTAGAGGGTTCACACTTGCCTGAAAAACCTTTCCTTGAAGAGTTGAAAGCAGTCAGCAACTTCAGTGGCAAGAGGAATCTTTTGGAGTAAAGGAGACCCATTTTAGCCATGCTAAAAAGGCGAACAGGAGAGCAGGGCACCCCTCTGGGTGAGAGTAGCATGGGTAACTCCTTCCAAGGTTGAACTTCCAGGAAGACGGTGCTGATGGTTTATGTTCTTTTTAGTACTCTGTGTGCCATCGAGGGGGCAGTCCCCTTGGTCCTTGAGCTGTGCATAGGATTGAGCTGCAGTTTTATGCACTGCAGTAAATTTTCTCCAAGTTAATTTTTCTGAGGAAGCCACTGTCTGTCTGGATGAGTCTACTGTGCCACTGCTGCAGCTGTGCCTTCATTTCCCTGGGCATTTTTGTGACTCGTTTCCTTCTTTAAGTGATTGGTAAAACAGACTTCACTCAGTATTGGCTCTGCCTCTTTGCAGCTATAAACCTGACCTGCTCTGTGGGTACCTGAGTGACTGCAGTGTGCTTTGCAGTGTGCTTTGCAGTGGGCTGGCTTGTAAGAGCTCTGCAATAATTGCCTGTTACCGATTCATCTCATATTTATCGTCATGGCTATAACAAAGTTGAGCTCATTTCATATTCCTCCAGTGTGCATGCACAACTTTTCACTGTAATTCATTCTTGTTTAATTGGAATTTTGCCCTGAAGCCATTTTGCTCTGAGGGAGATCTGGAATTCTATCACCACTGTTTCACCCATAGCAGGTTTATCAATCAGGAAATTTTTTCACTGAAATGTTAACCTTGATGTGAGAAGGCAGATTTCATCACTGGAAACCAGAGTAGAATGGAAAGGATATTTGCTTCTGCATCTAGAAGGAGAAGTACTAGGAAACAAACTATCAAAAAGTTCTTATAAACAGCCTTAGAAAACAGTTCTACGTCTGTGTAATCGACTTTTAAAAGGTATGGCACGTCTTTCTAATCTCATCCTCCAAATTCTGCAGTTGCAGTTAAAGGTGGTGGGTGCCCTTCTTTACTTTCTTCCGACATTTCCATGGCTCAGTGACTTGCTGGTAAGTAATAGTTCAGAACTTTCACAGGATAAGAAGCATAGCAGTTGTAGTGCCTGCCACAACTTCCCTTTCCATCTTTCTTTTTCAGTAGCAACAGATTCTGGTTTTGAGGGCTTTACTTCAGATTTTCTAAGAATTTTCTAGCAATACATAAAACATTTACATTTGATTTTCTAAACACACACTTCAGAACATTGAAGGAATTTGAAGTTTATTCTGTTCCTCCTTCTTCATCTGCATTGAAATTTCTTATTCATGTGTGGCATTACAGAAGTAATTTTCTTGTCGTTCTTCTGGGTTATGTATTTGCATATTGTAGGTTTTTAATTAGCTTTATTTTGGGAACACTGTATCTGTAGACTGGATAAAGCTTGATGTTGCTGTTAAGAAGGAGAAAACTCCCATCTGACTTCAGCTGAAGTGGGATAGCATGTCTTTCATTGTCCCTCCTAGAGTGGAGCCTTAAATGGGGCCTGACACAAAGTCTTTGTGGGTTGGTTTGGAGGCTGACATTGATGTGAGTGTGCATTTCATCGAAGCAATGAAAGACTGTTTGGTTTATGCACTTTCTCCCCTTTTGTCCTGGTATCACTATAAATGGAGTTTATCTATAAATAGTAAATACCATTACCTGCCTGATGCACTTTTCCCTTCTAGTTTGACAGTATTTCTTTTCATTGCCTTCTAGGCCAGCACAGCACAAAGCCTAGCAGTTTCTTCGACATGATGTCTCTCTTTCTTCTTTTTCCACTGTCTAAAGTACCAGTGTCTCCTCTGTTGTGTTGCTTGAGCTTTGATTCCCTTTGAACTCATTATAGCAAAAGTGCAGGACTAAAGGTGTGCATCAAAGGAAGAGGTCCCTCCAGAAGTGGAAATTGCTTTTGTAAAACTGTGAGTTTAAAATCTTGCTTGAAATTATTTCTGTGGCTTGAAATTATTTCTGAGGTCCAGCTCTCTTGGTGCAGTGTAGTGAGCACACAGGACAGCGATCCTGCCCTCTCCCAGAAGAATGAAGGCAGCAGCAGCTGTCAGGGGGTGCTGCTTGAACCTCTTTGGACATTTCTGGGCTTAAACACCTGCTTATCTTCAACATAATTTTACCATCTGCTTCATTTCTTGCCATCTTCAGTACGGTATTGTTCTATCATGAGAGCAATGGAAACAATTGGGGTTTTCTCTTGGAAAGTGCTCCAAGTTCCTCTGTATTAGAATAACACTAATGATGCTCGGATTGTGCAGGTTTGTCTTCTGAAGAATGTCTTGAGACGCCTGTTCATGTGTTGAGGACTTCAAAGCATGGGCCTAGATCTACAAAGAGGCATGAGCACCAAATTCCCAAATCTTATTGTTGAAATTTGTTCTCGGAAACATGATTCAAAACTTGGTATGGCAGGATGTGGCCTGATGAGGACTCCTGCCTGCCTTTCAGCAGTATTTTGGAAGCAAACATAGGAAAACAGTCAGCCTGCTGGGAGCAGAAAAGCCCTGTAACAGCCCTGGCTTCCTGCTTTACCAGCACCTGAGAAGTGGTGCTGATGCCAGTGTGGAGTCTGGGTCTGCAAAGCAGTGGGCACTGCTCAGTGGAGATGTAGTTCCTTAAATGCTTGCAGCTACTGCCCATGCTGCTCGAGGGTGCCAGAACAGAAAGCCCAAAGAATGACGACTTCATTCTGGCTCTTCCCTTCTTCCTTTCTGCTCCCTCTCAACATTCCATCTCTCCATAAGGCAGGAACAGCCCTCATCTTCAGAGTGCAGAATTGCAAAGGTGCATGTTACTGATGTTACAGAGAAGGGGAGAGAGAGCGAAAGAAAAGGAACGTTTTCCTGTCAGAGTTTACTTGGATGAACCAAAGAAATAGGGAATTACAAAATATGGTATTAGAATTTTGGTTACCTAGGCTGGGAACAGATCTTTTCCATGCTTGGTTTGGGCCACTTCCCTTCTCAGCCAGCCTTAAAAAATTAACAATGTACTAAGTGGCAAACTGGGTTTTAATTTTATCTTTGTTGTCTGTGGCACTTGGTCAGAGACCCTTAATGACTTGTTGCATGTCTCACTTCTTCCTGCTGCATCTTTGCTCAGGGGTGGTTGGTTGTTTTTTTGCCCCAGAGCTGCTCTTCTCAAGGAGACCTTCTCATCAGTCAATAGTCCTGTAGAAGTTTCTCACATCCATCACTGGTCTGTTGGTTGACCCTGAGGTCTAGACTCCTCTGTGGGCATGTGAGACCTCTCCCACAGGAACCTTTTTTTTCTCTCTTGTTTTGGTGGCAGTGAGAAGGGATGGTAGAACTGTGTTGTGTTTTTAATTTGCAAGCTGCACAATCCCTTGGCCAAAGAGGTTGCTTGCCTCAACAATATGTGTGAAGTGTTTGGTGGGCAGTGTACCATCATGTGCCTTTCTTTGATAGTAAATTTCTCTTTCTGTTTAGCTTTGAGCTAGAGCATAGAAACACAGGTACATTTTGAACACACTGCAGCACATCTTAACCCTGTAGTTAAGCTGTTTTGTTGACTGAAACCATTACCATCATCTTCCGTGCCAATGACTTTCCAGACCAGGTTCCTGATCCTGCTTACATGGAGCCGAGTCACCCTCTGTGTGCGTGGACAGGGTTGTTGGAAAACCTGCAGAGTTTGCACCCAGAAGGAGTTAGGAGATGGTGACAGGAAACTACCCTTGGTGTGTGTTTTCATAACCTACAGTTTGGTATTGCATCTGTCACAAGGCTGTCTGGGCCATTTCTGGTTTGTAGTAAGATCAGGGGAGAAGCAGGGGAGCAGGCTCTGTGTTACATTGGGACAGATGTTCCCAGAGTGCATGGAAAGGGAATAGGAAACCTGGTGATGATAAGCATACTGCATGCACAGTGTGGGCTTATATAATACTTGTGCCTGTGCCTGTACAGTCATGTACGCATAGCAGCAGCAACTGCATGGTTTAGCTGAAGTGGAACATGAATCAGATGACATCCAAGTATAAGAGTATTTAGTCAGATAAAGGATAGTGCTACTGATGCCTCGCTATCAATACCTCAGTTCCCCCCCTTCAGTCAAACTGTAAAGAAGGGCTGTTACTGCAAAATATCATTGCTTTTTTCATAAGCAAGTTGTTACCTACTTTGAAAGTACTGCTAAAATCCACTTCTATTCATATTCTAGTTCTCATGCTCCCAGGGACTATTAATCATGTTAAATGTACTTTACAAAACCCAAAATTATCCAAAAGAAGCATTTTAGGGCTGTTAAGTCGTATAAGAACTTGTGTTTGTGGCGAAGATAAGTAGCCCTGCGGAGATCAAAACACTGGGCATGTACTGAAACAGGGCCTGAGACGTGCCAAATGAAGCCTCACAATGACATGATCCAGTATGTAATAGTCTGTCATGCATGGAGTAGGGTTGTCAAAGTGGTATTTCCCTGAAGTCTGGCAAAGATTTTTCGCCTTCAGTGGCATCACTGGGGTGACATGAAATAGAAAGTTCTCAGATATTTTAACTGCTTTTCATTTGTCCTAATGCCTTACAAAGGCTGGCGAAGATGTGTTAGTAAAAACCCGGTGCTGGCTTTTGCATACTCAGTTACAGGGGAGGGCTGTTCCCTGTACGAAGAGCTCAGAGCTCCGCTCTCCTGGCTCCTGCAGGAGTAGTAAGTCATTGCTGTGATGATGTGCCTCAGTGATTTTACTGTCTATGAAACAGACCATCTTCATGTGAGCCTCTGGGGGTTCTTTGTAATTGTATTTTTAACACCTGTGTGTTAAAAATGGCTGTAGCACTGTACAGAATCTCCAGGAGTCGGTACAGAAGCCCTGCTTGGCAGTTAAACTCTACCCACAAAATGTGAGATTTTGCTCTGCTTGTTCTGATACTTAAAAGCTTTACGCTGGTGCGAGCTGCTTACTTAATTGTTTTTAAGTGCAGTACACAGGCTCCTCTTTCTGGCTGCCAAATACCTTTTAAAGTCTTTGTTCCGTACCGTTGTATCTCTGAGCAAACAAAATCTTGGCTAAATTAAAGGATTACTTTCTGAAGTAAAGCCTTGTTCTCTGGAGTTTATGTAAACTAATCTCCCCTCTTGTTTGGAGTTGATTGAATAAAAATTGTCCATTGTTCTGGCATTTTCACCAAGTAATCTTGTGTCTGGAGCCAGTTTTCATCTATTATTAATATATCATTGATGAATGGGTTTATTTTCTACCTACATATGGCAAAAATGTTTCATTTTAAGCAAGGTACTCTGCTCCCTCCTTCCCCATAAACAAAGGTACTTTCATCAATCTATGTTCAGAAGCCTGAAATGAGAAGGTTTTTTTCCTGTACTAATTATAGGTGGGCCATGAATTAAATAACCTACTGGACTTTTATTTTTCCTCTGTAGTGACTTTGAGAATGAGTCTTGTTTGTTCAAGTCTCTGTATTGTGGGAAGAGGCAGAAGAGCAGCTGGGAGGTTGGAAAAAGTTGTTTGCTTCTTGGCCATTTTTATCCTCTGTGGTGTAGTTGGCATTGGTAATGGAAGGAGTCTTACCATGCTACTACTGGGAAAAAAGTTCATTTTGAATCTTGAGATTTTAGATCTCTATTTAAATAAGTTCAAGTAGAATATAACGTTAAAAACACCTGTTTCTTTGTAAAGTAGATTAGAAACAAATCTTCCAAGGTTTCCACTCTAATCTGTAATAATTCTGTAATCACAGAATGACAGAATGCCAGGGGCTGGAAGGGACCTTGAAAGCTCATCCAGTCCAACACCCATGCCAGAGCAGGGTCATCTAGAGCAGATCACACGAGTGGGTTTTGAGTATCTCCAGAGAGGGAGATATTCAACCCTGCTGGGAAGCTTGTTCCAGTGTTCTGTCACCCTCACAGGGAAATAATTCTTGCTTCTGTTTCCATGGAACTTCTGTCTGTCATGAGCTGAGTTTAAAATCTGCTACTGTTCTTATTCAAAACCCTCATGCCAGCTTCAAAATGAAAGTGGTGGCTGGAGCAAAGTGTTGTGGGGCTTGAAGTTCAGATTGTAGCAGGTTGCTGCTTTTGGATTATGGGTTTGGAAGGTTGTCTCTCCCCCTGGGATGGCAGCTGGATATGGGTGATGGGGGTTAGCTCCCCGGCTTGGGGCTTAGCTCCCTGGCTTCTGAATTTTGCTGTGCTTTTTCTGCATATAGGCTAAGGTGATTGTGCCTTATGTTATCTCATTTACATTATGCTCTTTTTATCTTATCTCAACTCTTTTATCTCAACAGGGAGTATTTTTTGTGTGTTACTTGTGCTCACTTCCGTGTTATAGGGAAAAGGCTGTGTTAAACCAGCACAGAGGCCATGTTCTTGACTTTGGCAATGAAGTGATGTGGATTTTATGGTAAATTCTTTATGATTGGAGAATTGAACTCCTGTGCATGAAATCCTGTGTTTGCTTCTGAAGTTCAGTCAGGATGTGTTAAATGTTGCTTTGATATCACAGAGAAAGCATCTGGTTTTCCCTCCTTGAGCATCTCACACAGACTGGTTACTTGCTGGTATAGGGAGGGGTTTGCTCCTTGATTTATAGTTTGCTGTTAGTGCCCATAGCCACAACTTCTGTAGCTAATGCTTTCTGTATCAAATCCTACAAGTTTTCATAATTAAGATTCTATTTTTAGTAAAGCAGTGCTGCTTTAACATGTGGTCTGGCTGACAAATAGCAAATCTTTAGAAAGAAGACCAAAGTATGTTGGTGGTGTTCTCCCCACTCCAGCCAAATGTCTCTGGATTAATTCCATGAATATGCTGCACATCTGTGAATTAGCAGACCCTTGAGAGTTACCTAGATCATGTTGGTCCTTCAGATGGGATTGTGCGTGTGTGAAAATAATTAATAGCACTTCTTGATTCCTTTCCTAAGTGCTGACACTATAGCACAGGGCTAAATAAAATTTGTCCTACCTCCTCGGATGATTTACACTACAGAGCAATTACCATTAAGGAAGTTGATCAAGTGACCCAATAAAGCTTAGCCTCAGCTGGTAAGGATTATGTAGAGAACAAAACCTGCTGTTGGTTGTAGTGTGTTTAGATTTCTAAAAGCCATTGAAGAGACGAGAGCTGTGTTCTGGATGTCCTTCCTGCAATTAATATATAATGCAGAGAGCAGTGGGATAGAAAGGACTTCTCACCATGTCAGTTGTTCATTGGCAACTGATGAGTGTGAAATGTTCCCAGTCTTCAGGTTGGAAAGCAGAACGGGGCTTGCAAGATGTTTTGACTGCTCACCAATGGAGAGTTTGGTAGCCAGAGCATCTAAGGATCACAAAGTTGAGACTCTGGACAGGAGCACACTCCACCAGCAGCTCCATCTGATTCACAGCAAGGGGCTTTGAGGCTGAAACTACTGATCAGTTGCAGGAAAAAGCAAAGGGAATGGTAGGAGGGTAGAGGAGAAAGAAAGGGGAAAGAGAAAACCAGTGCTGCAGACATGCAGCACCATGCAAGGCAGAGCAGCCTTGGAAATTGGCTAGAAGTTAGCACAGTTCGAGCATCAACCTCTTTAAGCAGCAGCCATCTGCTTTTGGGCTTGCTGCCTCTGTGCAGATGTGTGCAGCAATTTGGTACCTTGCTGGTGAGGAACAATTACAGCAAAGGTCTTTATGGGAAAGACGGCGATAGAGAGATGGGCATATGGGACAAGTTGTGTTGATGCTTCGCCAGCGCTCTGGAGCAGTGACATCCACCTGCACGCTGTAGCCATGTACGGGGGGCTGGAAATCAATGATTCTGGAGACATTATTCTGGCTGTCTTGTGTGGTCCAAATCTGTTATCAGCTAGACCTCAAGCCTACATGCTGTGTGTTTGTTGAAAGTATTACTAGGAGGGGTTTTTAGCTAGCTGTAGCACATGTGCATTTTATAAAGATACAACCACACGACTTCTAATGCCTTGTAAGCCAAAAGTTCATCCACAGAAGAGAATCCTTTTCTAGTTGGTCTGAGTGGTCTAGTAGGTCTGGGATGATGGGGAAACAGCTATCATCCTCTGAGCATCTGTTTCAGCTTAAGCAAAGTGCTTATTTTTCTGTTGTGGTTTTTTTTTTACTTTATGTGACAATTAAATGAGATAAAACTATTTTTAATACAAATATTTTTAACTGGCAATTAAAATCTGAGATTCTCAGTTTATGCCATTTGGTAACTAAGACAAATGAGTAGACTTATTTTTCTTCACTGAAGTGTAAACTTCTTCCCTTGCTTTGAAGCATCCTGTTTGCTTTAGGTTGAAGTATGTTACAAACTTGTTTTCACCCTGAGGAGTCACTTTGCTGTAATAAATTCTGTTTCTCACCAACTGCAGATACTGACACTGATGCTATAGTGGCCAGGATGCTTTCTTTCCTTCATCTCTGTCTGTCTGTCTGTGGTTCAAGCTGACTTCTTCTGTGTTTTGTTTTGTTTTTTAAAGCCCCAACAACATTAACTTTATTGGATTTTCTCACTTTATTGTATTTTCTAGGAGGGCACAAATGACCGCCAGTCTCACACAATTCTGCTTTCATCGTACTTTATGGATTTGTGTGGTTGGGTTTATTTTCTTCTTATTTACTTTGTGCCTAGTACAGGCCTTCATGTAAGGGGACAGACTCCTGGCCCAGGTGACCTCACCTCTAGTCAAACAGGAGGCTGCCTTGCCATGTCATTCCATCTGCACAGAGAAGATGAATACCATTGAGAGCTTGTGGGAAAGCAATGGAGGAGAAATGTTTTTGCCCGCCAGTTGTCATTTGCCACAATGTACTCTGCACAATGATATGAATGAGAGAAAATGAGGTTGGGGTTTTTTAACAGTGTGAGGAGGGACAGAAGTGGCAAAGATCTGTTAAAGGTCTTCTCTGTACCTGGCTGGGCAAGCGGCATGGGTCTGTGCAGGAGCATGTTTGTAGCCTTGCATGTGTGAAGTTGGGCACCCAGGCATGCACCCATCTGGGATAATCTGGGCTTGCATTTTTAGACCATGAAACAAATAAACCTGTGACTGGCAGTTAAAAGTCTTGGATGTCTGCTACCTAAGGCTGAAAACACAAGCTGACTTTCCACTTCACCTCTCTTGAAATGACATTGGGAATGGTATAAGATGCCTGTACTCAACTAGTCTGTCATCTGCTAAATAGTGCTCCTTACATCTAGCAGCCTGCCCAGTTGTGATTGTTGTGCCTGAAACTTGTTTCATTGTTTACAAAGGAAAGAATTTTCAAAAAGGTAGAAAAAAGAGAAAGATTCCCCTTGGATGAGCTGCTTTAAAGACAGTGGAATATCCTGCCACAGGTTCTTTGGAGTAAAGGAGTCATGCCATTACAGGAGGGCCTTTGTGCTAGGCAGTGTACAAACACCTTGTAACACATAGTCCTTGTACTCTGAGAGTTTGGGGTGTCATGCACAAGGCATACACTGGGAGAAGGAGCTCACACCAAATAAATGTGTTGGCAGCAAGTACCTTGCTAGGGCCAGCATAATTTTTGCTTTGCTTCCATCTTTTTTGTCTGTTTTGTGATGAAATGGAGTCAGTTTCATGACAAGAGGAGTTAAGTGAGCTCAGGAAAGAGAAAAAACTTGGAGAAGCAGAGGTAAGGGCATGGCTTCTTGGCACAGGGAGAAAGACCAGGGAATCATGCCCAGAAGTTTAGAGAGGACAGAGGGCAGGAGCAGAGGGAACGGAAAGCCTTGAGGAGGGCAGCAAGCATGGCTGGAGTGATAGTGGGGATCGTGCCATAGAGAAGAGAGAGAAAGACAGCTGGGCTCAGGGTAATACATACACACTGAGGTGGTCTGAACCTGTGAGGCCCTGGGAGCCATTGGGGAGAGGAAGGAAAAGAGAAAGAGGAGCTGGGGTTGAGTCTTGAGTCGAAGTGGAGTAGGGGTGGACTGCTGGATCTCACACTGCTGGTTTCAGGTTCAGTGGGGTACTTTGCTTGAGGCAAGGTACAATTTTTTACATGTGAATAATGATTTGCTGATCACTGAGGCTAATGTTTAAACAAAACTCACCCCAGTAAGTGAAATCCGTTATGACAGTGTATCTGTATCGATTGTCATGCTAGATCTTTATCCTCTCCCAAGTGTAGGATGGCACATTATCTCAGCTTCCTTCATTTGGATGGTTAATCCATAGTCTTTTGCTGCCTCAGCACACTGATTGGTGATGAACCTGATGCAGATGGAAAGTTGAAGTCGAGTTCTGTATGTAAGGAAATGTACGTTGGTTAAATCTGTGGAGACTTTTAATTTTCTTAAGTGAAAAAAGCTTGCCAGGTGTTCAATAAAAGTGTTCCCAATATCTGTACTGCAAAAAGAAGCACAAGCAGAGTAAACCAAGTGACTGGTCTGCGTTAAGCAGCAGGACAGGTAGTGTTATCACAGCTGTCCCACTGGACTTTTGAATGTAGAGGTTATATTTCATAATCCATCTTTCGCTATAAATGGGTCAGAAAAAAATAACTGCTGACCACAGAGCCTGCAAGCAGGATTCTGCTGAGCTGTGGGCAGACAGCTTGCACGTCTTCCTTCAGACAGAGCCTTCTGTAGTTCCACTCATCACTAGCTGCATAGAGGTACATATCCCTTTCCTCTCATGGTACTACTTCTGAACACTGACTGTGATGTTCTGTAGCACCTTGAGTGTGTTGGGGAAGTAAGTGATGAGGTACCCTCATCACCTTAGATTGCAAGCCAAAAATTAGTATTAAATAGTCCCGTGAGTTTTGGGGTGTTTCCTTCCACTTCCACTTGGTATTATTAGCAATGCAATAGCAGGGAACATACTTCCCCTGAAGAGGCTGTGCTGGCAGTCATGGTTGCTTGGCATTGTGGTCTTTAGGGTACTCTTCTTTCAGTTTTGTCATTTTTCTGCAGAATAGACCAACAGTAATTAGTGGAAGAATTTGTTGCAGTTGTTTGTTAGAAATTTAAGGAAATAGCTAAATTTTCCTTTGAGATGGGGTAGAATTTCTAGGAACTGTTAATGTAACTAAGTTGCCTGAGTGCACTCAGGGGATGAGTTTGTTGTCATTACTGTCAGCAGCATAGGTAGAAGTGGTCTGCAGAATCTAATGAATATTAAATAGATGCAAATGCAGAATTAAGCTGTATATATTGCAGGAAATCTGTTCCATAATTTAGGTCTTTTTTTTTAAGATCTCCTGTAAGACTGTGACTTCAACAACTCAAACAGTAGTTTGGGGGTGGTGGTGGTGTTTGTTTCTATGATTTTTTTTCCCCCAAACAAATAAAATTTAATTCTATTGTACTATTAAAGTAAACTCTCAGGGATACTCTTGAAGTTGATTTCCTGATGGGATGATGTACATTGTACTTTCACAGCATTGTTCCTTTAAAATATTTAAAGTAAATGCCACTGTGAAGACAGTTTATAATATGACATTGGAAAGAATGATTCTGTTTCATGTTTGATTTTTGCATTATTCTGTCCTCAGAAAATATGGTGAGGCTTCATTAAAATTAAGTCAGATTATCTAGCCGTTAGGTGTAAGTACTTGCAGTACATTTCAATAGCCTTTTCATTTAGGAGGATATAATACTTTGAAGAAAGCCTGGGTTGCTTTGTCTCTGCCATTAAGGGTTGTGTGTAAGTACATTTAACGCTCACAAGATTTAACACCTGCATATATCACAGTACCACAGTACGTTAGAGGTTGTAAGGGACCTCCAGAGATCATTGGGTCCACCCCCTCTGCCAGAGCAGGATCACCCAGGGTAATACAGTTCTACCTACTGTTTGTCAGATTAATACCAAACAACAATTACTTATTTTCAGCACAGAAGTATATTCAGAGAACTTAGTGCTTACTATGGTAGCATGAAAATATCTGAGACTGTTTAGGACATCTGTATGAGATAGTTTGACGCCTGCAGTTGTGCTTGCTGTAGATTTGAGAATACAGAAGAGAAGCGAGACGATGGCCTGGCGCTGCCAGTGCTGCCGACGATCGTAAACAACTACAAACTGTGCCCCATCAAAGATGGCTGCTGCTGTTTTCTTCATGTGTGGGGAGGAGCCTCGTTGTGACAGACGGCGATCAGACGCTGCTGGACTGTTTGCCTCGGCATTAGCAGTGTCATGGTTTTTATTGGTAAAATACAGATCAGCATTTTATAGTCAGAACTGGAGGGAGTGAGTTGCTGAGCGACACCTTGACAGGCACGCGTTCAGGGCTGTGAAAATGACACTCTGCTTATGCAAACGTCCAGGCTTACTGCTCGTGTCTCACAAGATAATTGTTCACTAAACAAGCCAGATGTAAACAGGAGGCTGTTTTGTCAGAGAGTTGCTCCTTCAGCTTCCTCTCCATCCCAAAGGTCAAATCCTTTTCTGTGAGGCCAAAACCAGCTGCTGACGCAGTGGTGACAATGAAGAATGACAATATTATGATCTATGGCCTGGTTAAGAACTTGCAGTTAAAGGCTGCAGCAAAGAAACGTCCTTTCAGCATATTTCTGCAAGCCTTAAGTGGCAAAAGAAAAATGCCTTTGGAATAGTTTCTCATTTAGAATGCTTATTTCTTCCTATTTTAGTCTGTAAATACTTCTTCCCTATGCAGGCCCTTACCCAACAGTGTGAATTTATAGTTCTCACGTTTTACCAAATACCCTAAAGCTGTTCCACCACCAAAGCTAAACTGCAGCGGGGTTATCTCTAGCTCTAGTCGTAACTTCACTGTGCAGTGGAAGGAGTTAGCAGCATTTTGCAGCACACACAGGGTTGTAAAAACTCAAGCAAAGTGTTGACAATGGAGTACGAGGCTGAGCCCGAGCCATAGCCTCAGAGAATCCACCCCCTCCACCATTACTTCTCAGGGAGGTTCCCAGCTGTGAAAGAGTTTGGGATGGAGGTTCAGGCCCCTAGAAGTGTCATGGCCAAGGTGCCACTCAACTAGATAAACTTCTTTGGTCTAGTAGTAGGTCTCTGTGGCACCACTGTGAGAAGGGCAGCAGAAGAGGAAATGAAATCACACATCAGGAGCCCTGTGAAGAAGTGCTGTCATTTGAAAAAATAAACCCTGTCCCAGAAAATTAACTCCACCCCAGCCAAACCCAGTACATGACGTCTGGTCAGAGGCTTTTGAAGCAGTCTGTGGAGCAGATACTTGTGCTGTATGGGGTAAAAATGCACATAAAAGAAAATGGGAACGTAAGGAAGAACTAACTATAGCAGGAAAGAAACTAATCTGGTGAGAGAAAAGTTAGACAATTTCCTGCTGGTTGTAGAAAAAGAAATAGCAATTTCCCTTAGGTTTCCAGACTGTTCAGTTATTTGAATGTTCCATGTGCTGAGGCATTACCTGTATTTCATAGTACTAAACTGATTCTTTTGAGTTAAATGCTGACGACAAACAAACTTTCCAAAGCAGCAGCCCATCTAGTTCTGGCAGCCATCTCAATGAGATGTGCTGCTAAGCCTAGAGGAGCTCAGAAAGAAGCAAAGTTGCCTAATTTCCAGTAGAAGTAGCACAGACAGGTAAAAACATTGCCAGTGAAAACATATTTTATCATGATTACCGCAGAACTCATTATTATGATTAAAGATGTACTAGCTGTGACATGCCAGCTACATGCTGGTAGCAGAAAATGCCTGCTGTTTGTAGGTTATTATCCACCTCCTTTGAAGAAAATCAGCCTTTCTTTACATTTGCAATGCAATGAAACCCCAGGCATTTCTTTACATCTTTCATTTCAGCATGCTTTTCAAACACATACCCAGCTGCAAAGAACAGCAAAACACCCAGCTCACCCTCAGACAGCCTGATGGGTTTGTCATGCTTTGGGACATGCCATGAAATTAAAAATGGTTTTTTGCCATTATCTCTGTTAACATTTTGGGTTAATTGGATTATCTGTTGAAATTCTAATATCTGTCTATCTATACACCAATAAACCAGAAGGAAATTTGCTAGCTGTGCTTAACAGAGTACTGTGCAATATTCTGAACCATAATTTCAGTGAGATTTAGCCTGTCTGGAGAGTTGGGCAGGGAGAAATTACATGAAATACAACAAGGGCAAGGGTAGAGTCTTGCACCTGGGAAAGAGCAACCTCGTGACCAGTATAGGCTGGGGACTGTCCTGAGCAGTGAAGGGGAAAAGGACCTGGGGGTCCTAGTGGATGGAAGGTTGACCATGAGCCAGCAATGTGCTCTTGTGGCCAAGAAGGCCAATACCATTCTGTGGTGGATTAGAAGAGTTGTGGTTAGCAGGTCAAGAGAGGTTCTCTTCCCTCTCTACTCTGCCCTGGTGAGGCCACATTTGGAGTATTGTGTCCAGTTCTGGGCCCCTGAGTTCAGGAAGGGCCTCAGGAAACTGCTTGAAAGAGTCTAGCACAGAGCCACAAATACATCAAAGGTGAGTGCCCAGAGGCTGGAGCCAGGCTCTGCTGGGTGATGCCCAATGCCAGCACAAGGGGCAGTGGTGGAAGCTGAGGCAGAGGAAGTTCCATGGGAACATGAGGAAAAATGTTTTCCCTGTGAGGGTGACAGAGCCCTGGCACAGGCTGCCCATGGAAGTTACGGAGTCTCCCTTTCCGGCGATATTCAAGACCTGCCTGGATGTGTTCCTGTGTGATCTGCTCTAGGTGATCCTGCTCTGGCAGGGGGGTTGGACTGGATAAGCTTTTGAGGTCCCTCCAGCCTCTAACATTCTGTGATTGTGTGTGTGATATCATTGCTAATGTTACATGGTTCCATAAATTGTTATTAAGGGAAACTGCTACCATGACAAAAATTAACTGCCTCAAACCCTTGGCTTTAACCTGCAATGCTGGTGAAATGCAAGTTCAGATAAAACTAAGCCCATGAAGGTTTGACACAGTTATTTTCATGGAGAGCTGTATCTTAAACATCAGTTTCAAAAAGCTCAAGTTCCTTGGTCGAATAGATGCTGCACAAGTGTTGAACTGACTGCTTTGTCAGTGGAATGGTGGATATCTCACGCCTCCCATCGTTAGTATTTAAATAATTCAGCACTGCAATGTGAGCACACCCAGGCTGCGGGTTTCGTTTTGCCTGAGAAGAAAATTAGTCTTGTGATTCAAAAGGGTTTTGATATTTTGCCTTTTATGACCGGCTGTTGTCGTGCTTCTCTTATGGACATGTCTCAATAACTAGGTGTTACTGAACCTAGAAGTTTTAGGTAGAGAGAGGTATTCCATTTGCTGTTGTATATTTGCACACCTACTACAGAAACTCCAGGGCTGGCTAGGATTACATATTTTAAGACACCAGGTTACACCTATTGCTTAATGTAGCATTAAATCACCATTTATATTTCTCTGTCTGCTTTACCTTGATTTTACTTAATTGTTATGAATTGGATCTTTTTTTATATCCCTAGTTTTCCACTTACCACCTGATGTAAATGTAGCTTTGTATCTCCCATTTTTACGCCCTATGCCTCTCGCGGTTGCACCTTACCTTCGGTGGCAGGTTATTGGTTACTGCCTACGGGAGCCTTTTCCATGAGCTAATTTAGCTGTCAGTCTGAAATTGGTAAAAAGGATGGAAGATGGATCATGGGCCTGAGGCATGCCTAGGCCAATATCCAGCATATCCCTATCTGGAAGTGCACTTATTAAAACAGATTTGAGAAATATTTTTCCCAATCTTGCTCTGCCATCATTTCGGCCAGCTAAGAACAACACTTTTTGCTGTGACACTACTGACTCTTTGGCAGCTCTTTCTTCCCCCCCCCCCCTCCACAGAAAGGAAGAAAATGGTATTTATATACCAGATCAATAGAAAAACAAATAGACTATTGTATTCCCTGGAGAAACTGCTAGAGAGAAGACAGATGCACAGAAATTTAATATTCTTGTAGGCATGGTGGTTCTGTTCAGCTGAAGTGGACTGTAGTGAATGTGTATGAAATAAACATTTGAAAATGAGTGAGAAAAGTTGTTTTAAAAGGCATAAAAAGAGAAGGCTTTTAGGCTAGTGTGGTGGATTGAAATTAATCCCCAACTAATTTGGAGAACTAACCCCAAAATAAATCACTAGACCGGCTCAGTTTGGGAGGGAAGCAAATGAAGCTCTATTTACAAGCAAACTAAAATCTAGAGATACGAGATGCAGTGAATATGTGCAACGTATGCAAATAGATGTACAATATAGACATATTTACAATTTATAACAGCACAGAAACTCCTCAGACCCCCCTGGACAGATCCTAGGGCACCGTTCACCTCCTCCCCCCACTCCCTCCCTCCTTTCCATTACCTCACACAGTATTCAAAACAGAGATCCCCGGGCAAGGCCACAGGAGAGAAAGAGAGAGAATCTGCAAGCAGAAGCGATGGAAGAAAAGAGAGCAAGAACTGTTTCTGCCACTACTCTATATCCCCTTAGCAAGCCAAGGAATTCTATAGACCTTAGCATTATTTCTCTTCTGCATCTAATGACAATTCCATTCCACCCTCCGTCTTTGTAGTCAGGGCCTAGGCTAAAGTTCCCCCTTCAGTCTGTATATTGCTAGGCTTTCTGATTTGTTCCCTTGACGAGGTGCTGCATTTGCATTAGTGACCCTTTCAGAAAGTCATTTTGCAACTATCCATCTGCTCTTTGTAGATTCACAAAGTTCATACAGAGAACTGTGTGCTTAATATCGCCTTGTTTTTATGAAGACTATATATTCTTCTCCATGACCTTGAGTTTGTTGGTGGAATTAGACATGGGCTTTTGTTCCTTTCCCACAATCATTTGTAAATAGAAATAATATTACTTTAATTTTCAGTTGCAAGTTAAGTGTCTCTCTACTTTCTGTCCTTAAAGTCCAAATGTTGTTGTGTCTGCTCAATAATGGGGTGTAGGGCTTGAGCAATCTGTGTCTGCTGTCTCAGGCTCCTTCCTGGAAGTCCTGCACCAAGCATCTAACTAGGAGAATGAGGGGCACCCTCTTGCCAGAAGAACTGCAAGATGAGCCTTAAAGAAAGGAGATAATTGGCTGCTCTCACACTTGAATTGTTGCTGTGCTTTGTTGCCTTTGCATTGCATCTAACTGTCTCTGGAGGGTTACACATTGAGCTTTTTGAAACCCCACAAGCTTTTCCTCCAACAAGCCTTTCTTAACCATCAAATTTGTGTCAAGGTCACTGCTTTACTTCCCCGAGAACACTTAGACTGCATTCACCCCACACTGAAAACTATCTGCAGTCTGACAGACCTTGCGTTCCCTTCTAAATGCACAAATACCTTTGAGCTATGAAAACCATGTCAGCTTCTAGTCTTAATATTTAATATGTACCAGAAGCAGCTGCAAGCTTTCAGCAGCTTGGGCTTCATTTTGCTTCGACTGGGTTTTCTACAACCAAAATGCTACATTGTCATTGTCTTTAAGGGAGGTACAATCTGCAGTGCAAGATAAAAGAGGTGTTGCATGCCAAATGATAAGGGGAAGGAAGGAAGGAAAAGTCTGGGGGAAAGGGAGAAATGAAGCAGTAGTGCATGTATTTTTTAAAATGACTTAAGTATGTAAAACACTTCTGTATTGATGTCTTAAATGTCGTCTTCAGCACTAACAGCAGTATTTCATCTCTAAGAGCCACTTCATGTAATTTAGATATAATGTTGACTGAAAGGCAGTTAGATATGTGTGGTACATCATCTGAGAAGGTGGCACATCAGTGGATTTTGGTTGTATTTTTCACTGGGGAGTTTGAAACTGAAAAATACTTCCTCTTGTATAGACATCTTGATTTAATATTCTCCAGATCAGAAATCTTGGGGGGGAGAAATTATCATAAAAGGTAATTTCAAAATTTTTTTCCCCATTTTCTCAGCCCTTATGCAATGCATATCCATAAGCCCCTCTTAATCTGACAGGAAAACTGGGATCAGTTAAAACAACTGCTAAGGTTTATCCAGAATGAACACACCTAGGAGACAGACATGAAAATTCAAGTATGGACTGATTGGTCCCATTTTTTGTAGAAACTGATCTTCTATGGGTTTAGTTAAGTACACTGAGTCCACTTAGCTGCTTTGGCTTGTCACTGGGAGTTGCTCAGCAGCCCTTGAAGTAGTGGTCCCTGTTTCTCACCATGCTTTATTTAGGCAGGAGGTTTACATAAAGTATTATACCTTACTGTTCTATGAATTATGCCTTTGAGTTTCTTCTGAGAGGTACCAGCATTATGAGTTCTATCAGGAATAGTTTGAAGGCAGGAGAAAGACAGAAAGATTAGAATACCTTTATAATGTAACAGGTGATAAAGCTGTGGAGACTGCTGTAGATTATCAGCTTCCCGTTACTCAAGTGTTTAAGAACATATCTGTCAAGAATGATGCTGGTGTAACTTACCCTGTCCTGTGATGAAATGGCCTTGCACACTCCAGTCTCATCCTTTTGTGCAGTGTTGTGACTCAAAGTTCCTGGGATGTTGTGTGTTGCACTAGTAACTTAAAACTGCCTCGCCTCATTCATCAGGCCTGGCCATCTCACAAGATAACAGATGGAGGAAGGATCCAACGACAGGGCTTTTCTGGGGTTTCCAGGCATTCCTCTTTAGGAAACTCTTTTCCTATGAAGCAGGAATGGTTTGGCAGACAGGCTCTGGCACCATTTGCTGTTATGGGGCTAGGTGTGCTGGGAATCTTTGCTTCTGCACAGCACAGGAGAATCCCTCCACCCACAATGGATGGTGCTATGAGCCTCTGTCAGGAGAGCTTTGCTGAGGACACAGGAGCATGTATGTAGGGCTAGACATATTTCATGTGCCACCATACTTGGTCACAGATGCAGTATCTGGCACAGAAACTCTGTTATGCTCTGAATTTGAGGTGCTGGCCCCTGTTGCAAGCTGAAGAACTGTAGCACGAGGCAAGACGGTGGAGAATGCAGTGTGGCACCAGTTTTGTTTCAAGGGAAGATGAAGTCGCCTTGAGACTTGCCTTTGGTTGTGCAACTTTAGTCAGAATTGTCAAAAATTATTTAAAAGCCTTGCTGAAAATTACAGAGCACTTTCCTCAAGCATCTCTTTCTTCAGAGATGACCAGAATCTGGATTACATGTGCTTTGTAGTGAGGACCAGATGCAGTTGCAAATATCAGCTGCATTTTTGGGGTGGAGCTTACTTGCATTTTGACTGATACAATCTTGAGCTTTCCCGCCCCAAAAATGCTGTGCATCAAAAAGTAGGATTTTAAATGTCTGAAAACAAGGGGACCAAACTCCTTGCAGCTAGTTCACATTGTCCAGAAGAGAAAAGATGCATGAGAAGAGTGCCTGGTAATAACCTTCTCTCTCTGTGTCCCCTTGGTTGTTTTTTTCATCTATCTGGTTTGAAAGCAGATTGTGTGTGAAGGGTATTTAAAAATATCCAAACTGATCCAAAACATCTATGGCACAGAGGCAGAAATAGCCAGGAAAACAAACAGAGTGGAGATGAAATATGGATGAGATAGACATACCAGCATTTCATGAAAGAGAGAGCTTAAAACCTAAAGCCAAGAAACACAAATATTGACAGTTAAAGTACAGTTACTTTATGATTCATGTTACTGTCTTCAATTAACTATGATATAGAATTGCACCATTTTTTCCTTTCAAAAGAGAAATCCATCTCCTTGCTTATTTTTCCACTTGCTGCTTTCTGTTTAGGTTAATTCAGCAGTAATTGGATACACTGTGTCCAATTCTTAATAAATCAACCGAACTTTGTGGTGATAGTGACGGTGGCTTTGCTGGCTCCTTTGTTTCTATCAAGAGTTTTATTCTGCTTCAAAACAATTTGCTGTGGACACCCTTGTTTGTTTGCCACACTGGGCTTTGTTCTGGTTGAAAACTTTGATTTATAACTGTATATAATTGATGGCTGTGGGGTAGGTGGACTATAGCTATCGCTCCTCCTCTTTTAATCTACCTTTGCGTAGAGATCCATGTAATGCAGCATTCTCAAGGGAACCAGGCTGGGAAATTTTCTGTATACCCAATGGGAGGCCATTAATCATAGTGAAGAGCCTCTACTTGCTGCAAGCATGTTTGTGAAAGTCAGGAAAACAAAAGTGGACCACCTCAAGATGACTAATCAAGAGAATAGATGTTAAACCCAATGTGATACTAAAGAAAAAGAGAGAAAATATATTAGTTTATGCATTGCAAATTACATTGAAGCATATTTATTCAGATAGATTTGGCACACTTAAAGACATTTTGCACACTAGTAAGGTAGTCTGATTGTAGATGTTAGAGATGAGAATCCTAGGAGAATGAAAAAATATGTAATGATTGCTGCTTTTGGTTTCAAAGAGAAACTTCAAAAGCAACAGAAATGGCCAAAGTGTTTGCTAAACTTGTGTCACAGCTGAGATGGTTAAGGAAATGTGTGAAGAGGTCTAAAATATTTAGTGAGACTTTGATAAACGTTTGTCACAAACATCTCATTAAAACTGGGGAAGGAAAATAACCACCACCACAATGTAACAGAGACGTTAGCAAACAGCTTTTTCTTGCAGCTTGTGCATTCTGGCTGTCACCCAGTGCAGGTGAGGAAGCTCCTGAGAGCACCTGCTAGCCCTCAGAAGGGGCACTCAGTGCTTGCTGTGAGCCTCAAGCCCCATGCTTCCTTGGCTGGAATCTCAGCATTTCTGCATGTCCTGCTGCTTCTCATATGCTTCACCAAATCTGCTGCTCAGTGGCAAACCTGATGGGTTCCAGTTATGACTGCTCAGAAGGCAGTTCTACAACAAAGTGGTTGTGCTAGGGTTTGAGTACAACTCAAATGGATATGAGATGGACTTAGAGAGTGTATTTTTTTCATTAACAATTTCTGACCAGTGGGAACAAATAAGAGGCTCAAATGCAGTTTTCAAGCACTGACAGTCTGGACCTTTCCCCATGTAAATAACTACAATTACAGACAGGGAGTTGCTGTAGTATGGCATAAGAACATTAACTATATTTACTAGACAGACAGATTTTCACTTTTTTACTTGAGAGGCAAAATTAAATTGCCACCAAAGGTAATGCTACAGTGTTTCTCATAAACCTGTGGTACAGCAGCATACTTAAGTACTTACTTTACCTCATAAAAACTCTTCGGAGTGAAGCTTCCCACCCAGCTTTTTCAACCTGTGTACTTTAAAAGGATCGCTGTAATTTGTACATAATTTCCATGAATAATGTTTAAGTCTGAAAATGGAAATAGGGCTTTCCATGAATTATAATCTGCTGGTTTGTAGTCTGATAAAATGGAACATTTGTGCGCAAATTGCTACAGTAAAGACCGCAACTCATCCTGACAAAGGAGTTAGAGTTCTTATACAACGGCATTACAAGCTGCTGCTCAGACCTTGATATAAAGTGCAGAAGTATCACTCTTCATTCTGAAATATGAGTTATAGTTTGTTTAATGGATTTATAGTAAACTCATAGTTACAACAATGAGGAGTAGGAGACTCTGGTAAGGTGGGTGTTTTTAAGAGCAAGGGGAAAAATAAACATTCCTGTGATTAAAAGGAAAACCCTTACCTTGGTCTGTTTTTCTGCCTGTTTATGCAAAGGGCTTCATTTCAGCTTCATTCCATTCTGCAGTCTCCAGTCTGTTTATCCCATCTTTACTCAACATGCTATCATGATTTTTTTTTAAATTTTTATACTAAAATGGCCCCCAAACATGTATGTTCATGTTTGACATAACTAGATTTTAACATGTGCTTTATTTCAAGTTAAGCATATGTTTGAGATGCTCTCGGCAGAGGTGGCTTCTTTGAGCTGCAACTGACACCCTTGCCTACTTTTCATTAAATTCAAGCCTTGTCAAACCAAGGGCTGCAGCCTGTTTCAATGGTGCTCCACGCATGGTGGTAACACTGCCTCTCATCTCAGTTCCCTTTTCATTACTGCCCCTTGACTTGTTTTCTTGTTTGCTGGCGTGGTGGAAATCCAAGAGAAATGAAGTCTGGGCTTAAAGGTTCATCTCAACTATTCATCTTAGCTTTCCTTACTGTTATGTTTATGCAGAGTTTTATTTGACTCATGGGATCAAAATATATTCCCTTAGTTTTACAAAAAATTAATAGCCTTTGTGTGTCCTTCACATTTAAAGTAAACACAGTGAGTTTTTAAAGTGCTTTTTGCAACAACTAAAATACCATCTTCTGTTCTGAGTATAAATCATCATTTCATTACCAACAGAGAGAGGTCCAAAGCAACAGATGTGTATAGCTGAATGATATAAGTGGTGTTTGTGTGTAGAATGTATTCCCTTGCCCGAGCAAACGCTTGGTAACAACACGAATGAAAAGGTGTGTTTAAAAATATGAAGGCTTAAAGCATGTTACTTGCAAGTATGGAATGCAGCTTTTGGAGAACGTGAAGCTCACTGGCTTTGCTCCAAAGCAGCTGAACTACATTAAAATGCAGAATAAACAGCCATGGCTTTGCATTCAGTTATTTAATTGGCAAATAGATTCTTTCTATCACTGTCACTGGCAATAGCAGCCATTGGATATCAGGGCTCGGATTAAATGTTTCATCGGTAGTGCCTGTTTAAGGATCTTTATGGAACAAGAAGTTAGTCCCCTGGGCAAGCCCATGTCAACTGCAATAAGGAGATCCTCACAAGTGAATGAGAGATATTTTTGCAGGATTTGCTTTTCTGTCTGGTTGCTTGCGAGGGCTGTTTCTCGTTCTCTTTAACAACAGTGTCGCTGCTAGCAAATACTGAAGGCTAAGCATTGCACATCCAAAGGATTTTAACATCTCTCCTGTGAAAGTGGATTTCTAAGCAGTTCTCCTTTCTCTGGAAGTAGGTGAGTCTCTGGTAAACGCAGATGTTGCAGCATGTAGGTAGGCTTACTTTTCTGGTAAATATTCTGCATCTAGACTGAACCTGCTAATTCTCCAATCAGCTATCTTGGTTTCTCTCTCATTCAGAAAAAAAAACTCCAACCTCCCTGAATACCTTCTTTCCTCTCTTAATACAGAGAAAATTTAATGTCTGTAGGATTCAACTGTGTGACTTTTATTCCAGTGTCTTCCTGCTCCTATGATGCTCATAAAATCTGTGTATGTAGGTAATCCTTGCTGCAATGTTTTATAACTGATGCTCTAATGTGTACTTTGGTCATTTTACTGCATGTTGGTTATGTTCAGAAGCATTTTTAAAGTTGATTTTTAGTATGTATCTGTGTTTGTCATGGAACCTGAGTCTGTTCCTCTTGGCAGCTAGATCAATTTTTCTCTGGTTGATTTTAACTTCAAGCTTTTTGTTTCATATTTTCCTTCCAGCAATTAATAGGAACAGTCAAAAATACATAACATTACTGAAGCTAGTTGTAGCTAGTATTCGTTTTCATGTCTGTGTAAGTGTGCTGGGCACAAATTTCAGTCTCAGCTGTTTGTTGACATCTTTTTCATAGTGTGTCTAACTGCCTTAGCCAGGTTACCATTTACTAGGGTTGAAAAGTGGAGAGGAATGCCTCTCAGGTTGAATTAAGTGGACCATTTGCAACAGGTGCAAACTGTGGTGAATAAGTCATTCAGGCTCACTTGACACAGTTCAAACCTTTGTTCACTGATTTGTATTCTAGTGAGAGTAAGAGTGGTCCAGTTTGTGTCCTCAAGAAGTGGTGTGTGTGTGTACAGGGGTGTGTGTTCCAGTTATATATGTACTCATATATATTTCTATATATTTGTGTTTATAAATTTATATAATGTATATATGTCTCTGAAATGTAGCAGGGTTTGTTTTACTTAGACACACCTTCCCAATAAGCCTCTTCGCTGTGTTTTTCTCATACCTGGGAAAACAAAAAACACAGCTTCTGAAGTCAGAGATACCAAATCTGATCCCACCCTGTACAAGAGCTCTTTTACACTGGCTGGTAGTGCAAAAATACTTCCAAGTAGTAGCATTTTACATCTGCCAGGAAATTTGTAGTCATGTCAGCATAAAAGTGCATAAGTATAATATGCACTCAAGAGTTGTAACTGTGCATCTTTCTCTCTGCAAAATGGGAAAGGGAAATGAGAGCAGGTGTGTTGCTCAGGCAGTGCTTCTGTCCTCTTACCTGACCTGTTATTTCCTGCAGCCTCATGAAGAACTCCCTGCCTGTGTTGACTCAGAGCATGTTTGTTGGTTGTATAGTAATGCATTTAGATGATTCATGTGGAGCTCTCCTGGATTTCTTGTCTCGTGTATGATTCCTTTCTAGACCGGTGTAAATAACAGGTTTTCCTGATCAAGTAAGTCTTTCTGTCCCCTTTATGTGTCTTCTGTTTGTGGTTGCTTTAAAGGGAGTGTTAAGTTTTAACTAGGGACTACAAAAGTGAAGTCCTTTCATGCTTGCGGTATTATTAGTTTGTTGGTTACTGTTTGAGGCCAAATGAAAGTATCTTCTACACTTTACAGTAGTATCAAACTGGATAGGACTTTTAACTCTGCTTTATTTATACCTTTATTAAGGAATAACATCCTATATAATTCTGAAAAAAATTACTCTGTCCTGGAAATCAAGACCCCAAGACTCCATCCTCCCAAAAGACTTGGAAGGAATCATCTCACTAATCAGCTATTGACTGGACAGCAGGTGGAAATTGTTTAATTTATTGTTAAATCATTAAACAACTGGATGAAAAAAGCATACCTGTGGCTAATCTGCGTGTCTCTGTGTGCTTAAAAACCTTGAATTGTCTTCTGCCCTTGTGTTTTTGTATGCATGTTTCAAGGTGGCAAAGATTTCTGTTGCAACAGCCCTGTTTCTAGAGCCAAGACACTCTGGGGTTGGACCAGACCTGAGGAATTTGCATGCTGTTGCAGAATGGCTCCACGTCATCAGCAGAGGAACTGAGCAGATCTGTCTTGTTCCATTGTGCCTCCCCATCGGCACATGGCCATAGCTTTGCATGCTCTCCCCTGTAGGCTGCTTGTGCCTTCTCCCAGGACTTGAGGAGGCATGAGATATGCATCAATTTAAATGAGAGTTCAGCTTTGTAACCTGGAGTGAGATGACTGCTAATGTATTTGTTGGGTAGGTTTTTCTGCTTGTACAGATTAATGACCCAATTCAGAAGCTGTTCTATATGCTGGACTCCTGCTGATTTCTGTTTGTTCAGAGCTGTTAGGGAAGCTAACTTTGAGCATGTATCCTGGCATCATTCATTTGGGGTCCAGTCCCGGTGCCCAGCCGGAGTTCCCCAAATCATGGAATCATTTCTGTTGGAAATAATCTTTAAGATCATCAAGTCCAGCTGTTATCTAACTGTACCAAGTCTGGTGCTAAACCAGTTTGAATAATAATAAACTGGCCTTTACACAAAATCCTTCTTTCTCTCATCTTGGCAGAATTTTTCCTGGCTGCCAAAGGAAACGCACCCTGAGTACTCTGAGCATGGGTAGAGGTTTCTGTGGCACTTCCTTAAGCCATAGTTTGGAGACAAGAAACTAGTACTAACTAGTACTTATTCCTAGTTTTATGGAATACAGAGTAGCTGCAGTGTTTTGAGAATAAATTTAGCCTTTCTTCCATAAATTTCTTCCACCTTTAATTTGCATCTGTAAAACACTGAGGTTTCCTGAGATTCCACAACCAAAGGGTCTCTTCCCCTTGTCGAAGCCTCCATTTTCCATGGAATTGCTGGCTGACAAGGCGTCTTGTATGGCCCTTAGCTGCAGGAGGGCAGTCCAGATTGAGGACACAGGGGTCTTACCTGTAGGTGCATGTTGTCTCTTTGTCAGTATCCTCAGTTGTCTCTACATATATGGATCTCTGAGTCACTTATTGCTGAGTGACTTTAGTTTTACTATTAGAAATCCTGGATTTTCACATCCCAGAAATAGTAATAATCTTGAAAATCCGTAGAAAACTAGTCTTCTAAGAATTTAAAGATCCTGTTTCTACCCAGGCTGGACTACAGTATGCTTAAAACTCTCCTGGCTTCTTGCCGACATGCTTTTGAGAAGAAATTCTTCCTCACAGAAGGCAATTGTTTTGGAGTGACTTGGAGACTTGTCATGCCAGAAGGAACCAGGGTGAGGATGGATTAGTAGGTAGAATGCAGGTGTGTGTTAAATGCAATTTATCACATGGATACCACCCCAGGTATGTGGGTGGGTGAATGGGTTGAGAGATGCCTACCTAAAGCTTTAACTTGCTCAGTCAGCACTTAATTCAAAGGGTTTTTACAGTTTTCACAGTTGCAGGCAGCATTGCTGTGGTCACAGTTTCACACAGATTAGCTCTGCTTGAACAGGTTTTCCACTGTGCTAGGTGTAGGCACATTTCTCTGCAGAATCACTCAGGCATGGGTGCCTTTTCCTTCCATCTAGTTGGTGCAACTAACAAATCTATTGTGACCACTGAGCGGTTATCACTGCCTGGTAGGTAGTATTGTGACTTCTCATAGGGCATGTGGTTTCATGCATGGAGAAGACTCATCACCTGAGTCTTATGTGTCCACCACTGCTTTTTCCAGCAGCACTGGACAACTAGTTTCTGATTTTCCACATCTGTTAGTGTGGCATCGGTGGATTTAGCTGTGTTGAAATCCTTTAAACTGAGTTATCTGACCTTGTAACTTGCATTTGGCTTTGTGCTCTCCCAAGAATATCTATCTGCATGTTTGCCAGAGACTCCAGGGCTTTTCAGCTACGAGAGGGAACAGCAATAAGCTGCATTACCATTTCCTCCTACAGCTGCTTCTGTTGCCTTAAACTTCATGTTTAATACTTGCCAGTAAATATTCTCTCTCTCGAACTGACTTGTGAAGAACAGCGATTTAAAAGACTTCATGCTGAAAGTGCACAGATCTGCTCAGCTAGCTGTGTTGTAGATGCTAATCGACTGCAGCATGAGAATAAACAGGGGAGGTATGAATATCTGAAAATACTGTGAAAGCTGAGAGAAAAGTGACTGTGATTTTGAACTGACTGGTTTTAGGTTACGGGTGAGTGAGATTGGATTCATTTAGTGCCAATAGCAAAGCGTCATTCTCTTAACTGCTCTGAGAATTTACTGTAAAGGGTGTGGTTGGAGAGATTTGACATTTTGACTATGATACCTGAAACCACACCACACACAAACACACAATCTACATATCTATAAATCACATAGTTTCTTCTTCTGTTACCATGTAGACTCTGCTTCTGTTTGGTTTGTTGGGGTTTTTTTCCCAAAATTCATTTCATCCCTCAGAGCTGAGCTGAAAAACACCAAATCTGATATGCTTGCATTCCATATGGAAAAGAAAGCCTGGATTTGAAGCCAGTCCTACCTCTAAATAAGTAGAACCTACTTTTCAAACAAATCTGTGTTGATTAATAATGCACTCCTGTGTTGTGCCAAAGTAGATTTTGCGTAAGAGCTATGGAAAAGCACAATGAAACTTGGTAATCTCTAGGAAGTGTTGATTTTGGTTAGTATGAAATGCAAATTTGGGGGGTCAGGGCCATACTAAAATGGTAAAGAAGCTTCATCTGCCACTGCACATGCTGCATTTTGCACAACTTTTGGTCACTTGGCTGGATGTGTTAAGAAGCTGCTTGCTGGCATTAACGTATTGTACTCTGCTTAAGCGCACGTCAGTAGAAATGTAACCAATTAGAGTGTGACAGCACTGCCTTAGAAGAATACAGAAGTGAACTGTGTAAGGTGGTAAACATCTTCACCTGGAAATGCCTTGGCTTGGGAGCTGTGCCCTCATGCTTCACCACATTTACATTTTTGTTGTTGGTTGGGGTGGTTTTTTCCTTCCAAGAAAAAGAAAGCAGGATTCAGAGTTTTCATTCTTCTTTTCTTCCTGGGCAAAACACTTCATACAAAAGGAAAAAGCAAAGGAACGTAACAGCCCCTAAGCCGTTAACAAGTATTGTTTATGATACATAGCTAAAGTGCCTGCCTCCTGATATTAGCACTTCTTAAACTAGATACAAAGTCCATGCAAGCAAGTGGATGCAAGTCAGGGCTTGAGCATCGTGGGCAAACTGACTTGTAATGGAATTTACAGTTGAGAATTTACACTTCTGCTGGATTTAATTTCTTTAGGCTGAGTCGTGCATCCATGGTGAGACTGCAGGGGAAGAAGTGTGGGTTCAGACAAGTAAGATAATGTGCTGATAACCTTGTGGTAGCAGCAAGAAAAATATGTACGTTGAAGTGGATGTAAACAGTTCAACATTAATTTTCAGTCTGTGATTTGTCATAACGTAAGAACACTGCTGTCCTGCAAAGCAATCATTTCTTTTAACACTGGCAGCACTCTCCCAGTGGAAAAGGGGAATCATTTTGTAGCTCTTCATGTAGAAGTTTGTCAAGCTTGACCATGTTTTGCATTTATTCAGGAGTTATTGCAGTGTAGCAAAAGGTGAAATTTTTGCTCTAATGTGTAATCAGTTCATCTGTTGGCTGGTGGCTCAAGCTATGTGGAGCAGCAGTTAAGACATCGCTCTCCTCTTAGTTGTTTGCATTAGTTTTATATCCAGCTGCTTTGCTTCAGCTGGTGCCTGGTTCTGTTGTGCTTGACTCAGTAAATCATAGCTAATAAACAGCAATTTGTTAATGTGGTGACATACAAAAATATAACAGTATATACAGGGCTATGGGTTTTACATGCTAATGAGCTCCCCACTCCATTTCTCATTGTATAATTCTTCCCCATTTGCCTTTCTGTGCGGGAAGTGCTTCGTTCACAGCTTCTGCTATGTGCAGTGTCCCCATGGAGACCGTGTGCAGTGTGCATCTCCTTAGCTAACAAGATGCTTATAGAAGCTTCTTTGAGACGTATTGTAAAAGAGAGAACTGAAATGGATGCTTTGTAGGTTACTCAGTATAAAAAAAAGTGGTAGCTGATTTCCACTTTGTGGAAGATGGGCGAGAGCTGAGGGTCCTGTTCATGGTACCGTGAGCTTCAACAGCATGTATTCAAAGGAAGTGTTTATTTTTCATCTCATGAGGATGCCACCTGTCCTGTTCACATTCTTTTCCTTCCTGCCTAGACTTGCTTTGTTTTGTTAAAGGAGGCTGTTGTACCTGTGTTGCTGACTGGTGAGGTATCAAAGTACTAAGGTCGAGGGAGGTGATTCTCCCCTCTACTCCACTCTGCTGAGACCCCACCTGGAGCACTGTGTCCAGTTTTGAAGGCCCTATTACAGGAAGGTTCTGGAGGTGCTGAAATGTGCCCAGAGAAGGGCCATGAAGATGATCAGAGGGCTGGAGCTGCTCTGCTACGAGGGCAGGCTGAGAAAGTTGGAATTGTTCAGTCTGGAGAAGAAAAGGCTCCGAGGAGACCATCTTTTGGCCTTCCAGTATCTGAAGGGGGCTACAAGAAAGCTGGGGAGGGACTTTTTAGGGTGTCAGGGAGTGATAGGACTGAGGGGGATGGAGCAAAAGTAGAAGTGGGTATATTCAGATTGGATGTTAGGAAGAAGTTCTTCCCCATGAGGGTGTTGAGACACTGGAACAGGTTGCCCAGGGAGGTGGTAGAAACCTCATCCCTGGAGGTTTGTAACGCCAGGCTGGATGTGGCTGTGAGCAACCTGCTGTAGTGTGAGGTGTCCCTGCCCATGGTAGGGGAGTTGGAACTGGCTGATCCTTGAGGTCCCTTCCAACCCTGACAATTCTGTGATTCTGAGATTTCAGTTTCTGTGAAAGCTGTTTGGTTCTGATTGTATGCAATCCAATCTATTCTGTAATGTGGTCTCCTGTCCTATTTACTTTTGTATACCTTTATTTATAAACACCTTTTCTTGTACCCTTTTGTATGCCTGGCTTATAAAATCACAGCCAGAACTAAAAGCTTTATGATTCTCAAACAAGTCATGCCTACCTTGTGCACTGTGTCATCTGCTGTGGTGTTGTATTATACATATTACCAGTTTCACAGTAAGGGGAAAATTAGAGCATGTGTTTTTCACATGAAGGAATCAAATGTAATCTAAATGCAAGCCACAGGTTTTATCACACAGTGGTTTTTGATAGCACTGTCACTGTTACTAATCCCAGCATGACAAAAAATACAGTATAGTTAGGAAGTTCACAGCCCTCATCTTTTAATCATCCTGGTTTGGGTTAGGACTGTTTGCCATTTGTGATCTCAGACTTGTCAAAGTAGAGAGTGGCCTTGGATGTCAAAACAGATGCACTTCTGGACATGGTTGGACTCAGTGATCTTAGAGGTATTTTCCAAACAAAATGGTTCTGATTCTGTGCCAGCAGGACATGCAGTTGCAACTGCAGGGAGAATTTGGAGGCTGTTGTTGCCGAAAGAGAAATTTGGCTGAAGTCTTGGGCATGATACCCATTTTCGGGTGATAGGTAGTTCTGAATATTAATCCTCAATAGTTGTTAGAAATGTTGTCCTGAAGCCAGAACCATCTTCCTATTAGATACTGCTCTGGATCAATACTCAGAGTGAAGGATGATCCCTACACTATCATGGATGCCACTGTTTCCATTAGACACAATTTTCTTGCAGACATCTTTTTGAAGCAGGGTTCTAAACAAAGGTGTGCTGAGCACATCAGACCAGGAGAAAGGCGGTGCTGCTATGCAAGCAGGCACTTCTTAGCCTTGTATTCATGGTCTCCTGTCCATGGGCCTCAGTTCTACAGCTGTCCCTCAAGTATGCACACTCTAACCATAAATGGAAGAGGAAAAGGGAAAGAAGTTTAATGGAAGAAATGCAGAACTTGCCATCATGGGAAGTTTTATATATATATAAATAATTGCCTTAATACACGTTCTATGGAAAAACACATGTCCCATATTGCCAGTAAGCCAGACTGTATTGTGGTAGTGGTCTCTTCCTGGATTTCTATGTAGGAAATGTGTAAGCTGTGCAGAATTTACAGTGCCTTTCTATCTAGTTAGGGTTTGCTTGCCTTTTCATTTCATCTGTTACCATCTGCACATCCCGCCCTGTTCCTATTAAGGGGATGGCAGCAAGATACCTGGTAGGAACTGGCTTGCTTAAATGATCTACTCTGTAACTTAAGATAAATTAAATCAAATTCAGAAGTAATGTCACTGGTACTTGCATACATGCTTCTTTGATCATATCTGTTTGGCTCATTATTATTTAGTACTGGTGATAATGCTTGGTCTGCTTTATCTCCTCTGCTCTGTAAGTAGTTTTGCCTCTGCTCACATTCACTTGTCTTAATTAATAATGCTTTTAGTTCAGCTATTTTACTTTCCAGTTGGCTGAACATGAGCTGGCCAAACTTTCCTTTGTGCAGTTTTCCCAAATCTTCCTTGCAAATGCTCATCCTATTCTCCATTTGAGAGTTGTAATTACTGCTGATAACAGTGTCCAGTTAAAGGCCAGAGAGATTGGGCAGAATCCAGCAGCATGAGATTGAACACATCCAAGTGCCAGGTTCTGCACATTGGCCACAACCCCATGCAGTGCTACAGGCTGCGGTCAGAGTGGCTGGAGAGTGGCCAGGCAGAGAGGGACCTGGGGGTGCTGGTCAATGGTAGGCTGAACATGAGCCAGCAGTGTGCCCAGGTGCCAAGAAGGCCAGTGGCATCCTGGCCTGCATCAGGAACAGTGTGGTCAGCAGGAGCAGGGAGGTCATTCTGCCCCTGTATACTGCACTGGTTAGGCTGCACCTCAAGTCCTGTGTCCAGTTCTGGGCCCCTCAGTTTAGGAAGGAGGTTGACTTGCTGGAACGAGTCCAGAGAAGGGCAACAAAGTTGGTGAGGGGTTTGGAACATAAGCCCTACGAGGAGAGGCTGAGGGAGCTGGGGTTGCTTAGCCTGGAGAAGAGGAGGCTCAGGGGTGACCTTATTACTCTCTACAACTACCTGAAGGGAGGTTGTAGACAGATGGATGTTGGTCTCTTCTCCCAGGCAACCAGAACCAGAACAAGGGGACACAGTCTCAAGCTGTGCCAGGGGAGGTTCCGACTGGATGTTAGGAGGAAATTCTACACAGAGAGTGATTGCCCATTGGAATGTGCTGCCCAAGGAGGTGGTGGAGTCCCCATCACTGGAGGTGCTCAGGAGGAGACTTGATGGGGTGCTTGGTGCCATGGTTTAGTTGATTAGGTGGTGTTGGATGATGGGTTGGACATGATGATCTCGCAGGTCTCTTCCAACCTGGTTTATTCTATTCTATTTTTGAGAGGGTTCAGTTTCATGTGTCTTTCCTAAGGAGACACCTATGCTTTACAGTAGGCTGTGTTTGTATCTTGCTCCTTTGGCTGCAAGTATAGCCAGACTTTTGATTATACTGATAATGCTGAAGTGATGGACCACACTGGGGCTGGGATTTGGAGGGTCTGCAGTATTAGCTTTGCATGTTGAAGCAGAGAGAAAACTAAGACTTTGTGTGAGTACACATGTTCTTTTGTGCTGTAAGTTAAAGCAGAGATTTTAGGTATTCCTAACATGGCATTATTTTGTATCTAGAAACCTAGAAATCTCTGAAATAACTTGTATGAGGCTGCTGAAAATGTCACTGTGGACATTATCAGGTAGTATACACACATCCAGTGACACTTCTTTCAGTCCCTGCATCCTCATGAACCTAACAGTTCCCCTGAACATGGGGTTTGAAAAGTCCAGCTGACCTTGCAGCTTGGTTTACACTCTTAGCAACTTGGTTTTGTTGATGCCTGTACTGGGTTACACCCATCCTGGGTGGAGGGCTGAAAGAGCCCTGCTCCCCCCTCTCCCAAGGACAAAAGAAACCTGATCCAGGTGAGCAGAGAGAGACTAAATTTCTCCCTCCCAGGAGGAGGGGCCCCCCCGGGTCAAAAGTGGTCTATTCCACTCCCCCTTCCTGACCAGCAAGCCTATAAAAAGGAGATTGCTGCACTTGCTGTCTTCTTCTGCCTCACCTGCTCGAAAGGACATCAGCTGCAGCCAGTTTCCTGACTCTTCCACGTGGTCAGGCCTGGTCTCTCTTTCCAAGCTGCATCCATGCTTCTCTAAAGGCTGAATCCAAATACATCCAGGGAAATACGAGGCCATCCAGGCTTGGGTTTGTATATTTTCCTATTTCTCCTCACCCCCTACACTTGTGAAACTCCTGTTACTTCTCTCTATATATGTTTTGTTAAAAAATTTACTTCTCCCTACTTCCAAACCAACTCCAGATTATTTTCTTTTTTTTTTTTTAATAGATTCACCTCCATCCCTTTTCCCTACCCTTTTCTTTTTTCCCTTTCCAGGAAAAAGGGAGGGTGGGGTGGGGTTTGGGTGGTGACACAGATGGAGGAATTCTCAGTTTGCTATTATCTGAGCTCTTAAACTGCAGTTAAGGCTCAAACCACCACAATGTCTTATAAAATATATGAAAAGATGACCCAACTGTTGGATGAGGGAAAGGCTATGGTTGTTGTTTGCTTAGACTCAGGAAAAGCCTTTGACACCATTTCCCACAGAATTCTCATGGACAAGCTGGCTGCTCGTGGCTTGGCCGAGCAGTGCTCTGCTGGATACAGCTGGCTAGGTGAAAGGGCCCAGAAAGTGGTGCTCAATGTAGTTAAATTCAGCTGGTGGCTGGGCACCAGTTGTGTTCCTCAGGGCTCAGTGTTGGGACCACTTCTGTTTCACATCTTTATTGATGACTTTGATGAATAGAATAGAATAGAAACATTGGAATGAAGACACAGAATGTGTCAGCAGTCAGTTCACAGATGACACCAAGTTAGGAGCAGAGTTGATCTGCACCAGGGTAGGGAGGCTCTACAGAGGGACTTGGATAGATTGGATCCATGGCCAATGTTAACAAGGCCAAGTGCCTGCACCTGGGTCACAGCAACCCCAAGCAATGCTGCAGGCTTGGGGCAGTGTGGCTGGAAAGCTGCTGGCAGAAAGGGACCTGGGGGTGCTAATGGACAAGCAGCTGAACAGGAGCCAGCAGTGTGCCCAGGTGGCCAAGAAAGCCAAAGACATCCTGGCTGGGATCAGCAATGCTGTGTCCAGCAGGAGCAGGGAGGGGATTGTCCCCTGGGACTCAGCTCTGGGGAGGACACACCTTGAGTATTGTGTCTAGTTTTGGGCAGCTCAATCCAAGAGATGTGGAGGTGCTGGAGCCAGGGCAGAGGAGGGCAAGGAAGCTGTGAAGGGCCTGGAGAATAAATGTGATGAAGAGCAACTGAAGGAGCTGGGGATGGTTAGTGTGAAACAGAGGAGGCTGAGGGGAGACCTCATGGCTCTCTACAACTACCTGAAAGGAGGCTGTGGAGAGGCTGCTGCTGGTCTCTTCTCGCAGGTTTTAGAGATAAAACAAGAGGAAATGGCTTCAAGCTGTGACTGGGTAGGTTTAGACTGGACAGTAGGAAAGATTTATTCTCAGCAAGTCAGACATTGGAATGTGCTGCCCAGGGAGGTGGTGGAGTCACCAAGCCTGGATGTGTGTATAGGTGGTTTGGATGTGGTGCTTGGGGATATGGTTTAGGGATGACCCTTGTAGAGTAGGATTATTGGGTTGGACTTTATCCCAAAAGTCTTTTCCAACCTGAATGATTCTGTGATTGTCTTCCACTCAGGTAGTCCTTCTGCTAGCAGATGGTTGTAGGAGCAAGTCCCCAGTTCCCCAAACCACTGTGCCATGTATCCGTGCTATTGTTTAACAGGCTTTGGTGAATGTACGGGTACCTCAGAACATGCTTTCAGAGCTGCCTTCTCTTTTGCAGACATCAAGGAGAATGCCATCTGCTTTGGCTTCTTTCAGCTATCTTCTCCAGCTCTCTTCTCCAAAAAGAGGCTTTTCTTAAAAACAAAAATATTCTTTTCTCTTTCCCCTCTTTTTTCCTTTCCTCTCACTCTCTTTTTGTTCCTTTCTATTTTTCCCTCTTTTTTTATTTTCCCCCTTTCTTACAACCTTTTGTGTTCTGGGTCTCCTGGGTGGAGAAGAGGGAATGAATGGAGCAGTATGCAATGTAATAATACAAATCTTTATTGAATTTCATGATTAACATTTGGAAGATAAGTTCAGCAGGCAGCGATTGTAATCAACCGAGGATGTCCAGAATACAAGACAGGCAATGCCTGATTGTAGGAGTTTACAGTTTTACAGTTAAAGATATGAAAAAACACAAATAGTCCCTCTGGGAAATGAAACATAATGGAAGTGTGGTTATTAAAAACTAGATATAATGTTACAGTAGTTATTACCTATTAGTCTAAATCATCATGAGATGCAGGAAAGACATCAGATAGATAAAACAACCTTCTTGGATTAAGTTGCCATATTTTTCAGTGTTTTTTTGTTTGTTTGTTTTTTTCTTAGACATGGAATTGATTTAGTGTGTGGAATTCATTTAGGACCGTGTACATTGCCCTTTTCTGAATGGCTATTGAGATGAAGTTGTTATCTGTGCTAAACTGTAAGTCATGTTTCCCCGTACCCCCGGGAAAACAGCTGAAAGGGGCAATCACATACACTCAGTACTAACAGATCTTGGTTACTCAGAGTTAATGATGTTGCCAGCCATGAGTATTTCACTTATCTTAAAATGGAAGTGCATGTTGATTTCCATTTCACAAATGGAAAAATTGAGTCAGTTGGAGTTCAGATGACTTCCCTGAAGTCATGAGCAAATCGTTGTCAGATCGAAAGATGTAATCCAGCAGCCCTCTCCTCTGTGCCCTGTGTCGTTATATGCAACTCTGAAGTTCTAAATAATTTTGGTATATTAATGCCTGTATGCTCGTTTCACAAAGATGTGAGCACCTTTGTAGCTTCCAAGGTAATTTCTCTTGCACCTACTAGTCTTCATCACTGAACAACTTGATTATGTTACTACCACCTGGGTCAACTAGGGGTCTTGCAGTTCTGCTGCCTTTTCTGTTGTCACGGGTGGAGGTCACAGCTGTACTGTTATTGTCTTCCCTTTTCCTAAGGATTTCCTGAAATGATTCTTGGAAATTGCAGCATTATTCTATAGATTAAGAAGTGAGGTTGGCCTAAGAAGGACATCCAGCTCCAGCCAGTGACTTCATGCAAAGCTGTTGTGATTCCAAGCATGTAGTGATGCTAGCTAACCAAGTTATCAGTTATGTCAAGACTTTTCTTTGATCTGCTAAATGAATATGGATTAATTAAATTAATTAGAAGATAACTAGAGATGAAGAAGGAGGTCAGGAAGAAAATCGTTGGCAGTTGTAGCCTTGTGTTAGCCTTGGCTAACAGCCAAATGCCCACCCAGCTGCTTGCTTACTCCACTCTCCCATAAGACAGGGAGAAAACAGAAAGAAGGCAAGAAGATTCTTAGATTGAGATAATGACATTTTAATTGGGAAGGCAAAAGCTGTACATGCAAGCAAAACAATAGAAGGTATTCTTTCACTAACTTCTCATCAGCAGGCAAGTATTCAGCTGCTTTCAGCAGAGTTTCAGTGTGCATAGTAGTTGCTTGGGAAGACAAACACCATCATCATGGATGTCCTCTCTTCCTCCTCAAGTCCTTAAACAGTCATTGCTGAGCATGATGCCCGTACAGTCTGGAGTATCCCTTTGGTCATTGCAGATTAGCTGTCCCTGCTATGTCACCTCCCAGTCTCGTGTCCACTCCCAGCCTATTCACTGGGGTGTGGTGGTGCAGGGCAGAGTGGGCAAAAGAAAAGGTCTTGCTGTGGTGTAAGCCCTGCTCAGGAACAGTAACACAGTAGTAACACTGGTGGGTTATCAACTCTGTTTCAGCCACACATCCAAAGCACAGCATAGTCTGGGCTACTGTGGAGAAAACTAACTTCATCCCAGCCAGACACAGTACAGCAACCAAACATGGGTCTACAGCTCTAGAGGACTGCAAAAGTATTTTACTTTGTAGAGTACTGAAGAACCACCCCACCAAAACCAACCAACTGAAAAAAAACTGCTTTTGTAAGGAGCAAACAGAGGCAGGGCAACTATAGCTATTCATAATTCTAAAGTGATGTGCAGAGCAGTGACTAGATCAGGCATTGGCAAATTGCCCATGATCAATACAAATCAGGCTGGGTGTCTCTGGGAGCTGGGTAAGAATGGCAACATGAGAGCCTCCAGTATGTCACATATTGTGATGGCAAAAGAGCTGTGGGTGTGGGAAGGAGGTTTGAATCGTGGAATACAGGGTGTTATTTCAGATGAGGATGTATTCACATCTGAGAAGAAAAGCAAACACCCAGATCTGTGACAAAGGCCTGTGTTTGGGCAGCTAGCAAGAGAAAGCAGTACCAATTCCCTATTGCTTATTTGCAAGCACTTAATTAAAACACAGCTAGTATGGTCTCTGGAATTATTTTTCCCATCTAGTCTATAAGCAATAAGCAGAAATTGCAGAACAAAAAAGTACACCTGCATGCACTTATCTTGACCTTTGACCTGCTGCTTCTCTAGGATGGATGTAATCCAGGCTTGTCTTTAAGATGTTCACAGCTATGTGTCTGTCTAACCCCCCTGGGAACACCTCCTTCACACAGTGCTTAAATCCTTCTGGAAACAGTAAGCCTTGAAGTCCATTGCCAGTGTTTCTTTACAAACTATTGAGGTGAGCTGCAGCCTTGGCTTCCCCTGCCTGTGAGATGATCTTGCTTTCTAACACCTAAAAAAACCCAGCAAAACAACAGAGTTTGCTGGTCTTTCTGAGGTGTCCTTCTATGGAGAAGTCACCGTTTGTAACCATCCCACATCTGGTTCTGTGTGTCAGTTTTGCCAGCTGACTGACCCCATGAGCTGTGGTGGTCTCATTGTGCCCAGGTCTCTCATTCTTGTCTTTACCTTGCTGCTTAGTAAGGCTTTATTCCAACCTCCAGCTGCCAAACCTATGTGTGCCTCAGCTGGCATTTTCTGGCTACAGTAGTAGAAAAGAGTTGTGTGAAGAATGGCAGGGCCCTTAGCTGGGATTTTCCCCCCACGGATCTTGGAAGCTGTTAGATGCAAGTAGAACAGAGACAGCCCTGCAATGAGAATGGGTCTGTAGGTGTGCAAAATTTGTGGCTGTGAATTGTATGGACAACTTTTTAATTTCAAGTTTTCTTAGAATTCCTTTCTTGAGCTTTTAGGGAATTACTTCACTTGGTGTTTACAACTTTGGCTTATACCAGCTTCAACAGAGGTGCTTAGTATGAGAAAGGGATTGCAGCAGCAGAAGCATGTGCTTGCCCTATGGGCCATCGCTGGCCTTCCTCTCCTGATAGTGAAAAGATAATGAGAAGAGTGATAGTTGATATGTGATGGGTTTAAATGTTAATTATGTAATTATTTGGTTCATACAAAGTTTGTGTTAGTAGGTTTCAAATAAACATAAGATCAACAATTGGATTTTGAAATAAGTACTATATTTTAACCCATAAGCATGTTTGTCAGATTGCCTGGGGCAGGCAAGTTCTGCTTGCATCACTGTGGCACGTGGTAGTTTGTTGTAGGGGTACACCAGCAGCAAATGACTGAGTGGTTCCTACTGTGTGTCAAGGACAAACCTGCTTTTTGGCAGTTTCTCTTAACTGGTTGGGTGCTTTAGGGAAGGGAGGGTGCAGTGAAGCAGTGACGTTGGTATGGAGCTTACTGCTTGAAGGGGCAGAATTGCCATTATTTCCAAGGGGTGAGGGTGTGAGCCTTTACCACCTCACATGCTGTTCTGGTTTGAGGGTCAGGAGGCCAGGAATGGGTGTGGGTGCTCTCCTCTAATACTAGCTGCTGGTTTAAATAGGGATTATGCTGTGTTTTACACAGCCAGGTCAGTCACAGAATTAGAGAATCATAGAATGTGTTGGGTTGTAAGGGACCTTTAAAGGTCACCTAGTCCAGCCTCTCTGCAGTGAGCAGGGGCATCTTTAACTAGATCAGTTATGGCCCATGCTTCCATCATTACTTTAGGCTCTCCTAACCTGTGCACCAAATGATACCAAAAAGTAGTCTCACAACTGATCAAATTTCAAGCAGAAGTGTGTACTGAAGTAGTATCTTTTATTCAGTTGCCGGTGTTGGTTGCTGCTCCGTTTCTGTGATTGTTTGTTCATTTTAATACCCAGTTTAAAAAAAGAAAAGGCTCTATAGCTAGAGGAGATCATGTCAAGCAGTCACAGAAGAATGAATATCCTGAAAGGCTGTGAGCTGGAAATGTGCAATTTCCAGAAGTTATTCCTCCTGAACTGTTGCCATGAACAGAGGAATGCACATCAGTGTAACATTCAAAGTGTATTTTGGTCTCCAGAATGTGTTTTGGATTCTGTTAATGAGCTTTTGTTTTCTCCCTGCTGGTTAAATGTATGCACTTCTCTCTCCTTTTGGCCTCAAAATAAGGGCTGTGGTGGGGAATATGCTGCTTTTACTGTTGGCTTCTGATAAAATCAAAATACTGCACAGATACCCACATGGATTTTTGGGGGGCAGGTTTGGGGTTGTTTTTTGCTTCATACTCTGTTGTGTTTTGCTTCTTTGTTAAGAAGTTTATGGAAATTGGGATTTTACTGTTCATTAGAAATAGAGACCTTGCTTCCGTTGATAACTTTTGACTTGCAGCATGATGACCAGAGGGATGACGGTGGCCAGTGTTTAATGAAGAGGTTCTTTATTTAAAATGCTAAATGACAGAGGTTTTAACCCAAACAAAAATCTTTCTGGAAGTTTCAGATTAAGCTTACCACTCCCCCCAAACCCTCTTCTTCCTGGACTTTCCCAGTTGTCTCTTACCAGGTCTTCCTGCTCTGGTCCTCAGAAAACTCCAGGATGTGCATCACCCCAGGACTTGGCAGAAATCATGGGGCAACCCTGTCGTCCCCATCTTCCCCCTCTCATCCCCATTCTTTCACAGATAAACCCAGAGAGCCTGAGGTGTGTGCTGAAATGGAGACTCAGTTTCCATGTACTGGGTGCTGGGTTTTATTTCTTCTCCTTTTCCTGCACAAAGAAAGGTCTATAAGAAGACCTAACAATACCCTCCCTGTTCTGTCAGAAACTGTCTGGCTACATCTTGTTTTATTTGGCCCGTGCAGAATGGCAGTTTCATTTCTGTTTTGAGTGTTTGGCAGATACTTTATCTTTGTCAAGCTTGACTTTTAACATTTGCTTAGACTACTTGTCACAACACTTGCCTTCCCCCCCGCCCCCCCAACTTTTAAGGTTTCAGTCAGCTTGACACTGCTCAGAAGTGGTTTCTAGTATTTTTGAACTTGCTTCATTTGTGTTGTCCCTCTCTGTGCTATCCCAGTTAAGCTTTTTTCACACTTTCCATGTGCTGCACTACCAGCAATTGTTTTGATTCCATTGATAGGAGGTGTGTCTCCTAAACCCTGTGAATACAAATGTCTCTATACTCTTTATTAAAAACCTTACTGCATCCATTTCATTTGACATCACCCAGTACAATAAGACAAGAGCAGACTGCCTGCTCCCAAAAGCTTTGTTGAGATCAGGAACATCTTTCCCCACCATTCTGTCTAATAGGTGATAGTATTTACTCTTGGTACATATAAGGAGATCCTGCAGCTATTCAGTATTTACCTGAGCCACCAGGCCCCACCGGCACCAGGAGCCCTAGGCTAAGGATTCCTTGTACCAAGTTTTGCCAGATGCTGTCAGCCTTGTGATACCTCTTCGGTGTTTGTGAGGGGCAGGTTATATGCAAATAAGAGCTGGTCCTTGGATACAAACCTGGTTCCACTTCTTACCTGTCATTGTGATGCAGTCTTTGCACTGAATTTATTCAGAAGGGCCTGCAGTAAGAGATGCAGGGGATATCCCTAAGGCTTCCTGCTCTCCATCGGCATCTGTTTCTGTTCAGCCTGCATCTCAAGCAATGGCAAAGACTCTTACAGTTTCTGCTGTGCCTCTCCACTCTGTATAGAAGGAACTGAATGCAAGAATGTGATTTTTTAGATAAGATTTGTGGAACTTTAAAGATGATGTTCACACTATGTTATTTTTAAAAATGTAAAAGAATTCTCTGTAGCCATTCCTTGCTCAGGTGATCATGATCTGTCACAACTGATTCCAAAGGCATGATTTGCTTAGGGCAGTCTTATGTTTGGACAATCGCCTTCAAATCTCTTTGAACTGATACTTCTTTATTGAAAAGTTTCTAAATGTTGAAGTTCCATTTCTTGGTTTGGGAAAAAGGCAGCTTACCAAAAGTAATGTGATTGCTGAAATAGCTTAGTCTAATTCTTGCCCGTGCTTGAGCTGACTTGCAAATGGAGGCTCCTGTACGGTGTGAACGCTTGTCATTTTTGTTAATTTATTCAATCTTCTCCAGAAATCCTCGAGACACCCTGCACACTTCAGCCAGCATGGATGAATTGCAAGTGACCCTAAAAACAATCAGAGGTCAAGCCATAGGGCAGACTGCCCAAGAGCTGCAGTCCCTTCTTGCCTGAAGCTTGCTGGTACCTGCTTGCTGTGGACCACTTGTGAGGATGGCAGGCAGACTGGTAATGGCTTGGTATTTACAGAGCCCAAGTGCTTACTTGCAGATGCAAATAGAGGTTTTGGGCAGCTTGCCTTCATTTGGATGCTGTCATTGTGTTAGGGAGTGAATGGAGTCCTTTGGGCAGTGTTTGTCTGTCAACAACTGTTATTAATTGATGTAATTGTTTCTTTAGTGGTATTTACATAGGGTTTTAACATGGAAGTGACTACACAGATAATTCTGGGGCAGTTTTAGAAGACAGTGGTTGCTTTAATCACAGGGATGTCTTGCTGCTCTTGCCTTGGTATTCAAGAATTGATCATTTACTTTTTTTTTTACCTTCCCCCCTCCCTCCCCCACCTTGAAAAGTCTTTGACCTGAAATTTTAGGAAGTTAAGTGGATGGGTGGCCTTCGAAGAAGCACATACTAGCAATTCAGATGAACAAATACATTTGACAGAGAAATTAATATTTGACCTGAAAGAAGCTTGTAACATTTACAGGAGGGGCTCTGGAGGCATTTTTGCTCTCCCCAGGGCTTTTTTTTTTTGTAAGCATCACTGCAGTATACAATGAGAAAAGCAAAGCAGCAGGCACTCTTGAAGAAGGTGAGTTACAGTCACTTAACTTTTGTTGGACTGTGCTACCCTAGGCCCTGTAACTACACAGGGTCATCCAGGGGAAATGAGAGAGTTATTGAAAAGCATAGCAGAATACTATTTAAAGAAGCCTGCTGGTGCTGCTGAAACTCTGTGCCTCTCAATTGTGCTGGGGCAAACAGTTCTGAGGATTAAAACATGACTATAAATACAGGAGATGCCCACAATGTTTGGGGTATTGTTTGGCATTATTTGTATTATTCAAGCTACCAAAAAACCCCCACACAAACAAACAAAACAACAACCCCCCCCACTAAACAAACGTTCCTGTTGCGGGGAATAACTCATCAAAGAGATGATGGGAATTGGAAAGAAATTTGATGGGAAAGTCTTCCTATCATTGCTCTCCTAAAGATTTCTTCATCCTTTCCCTGAAGCATCTGATACTGTCTGCTGTCAAATGAGAGGTTACTGAATTAAATGGACTATTAATCTGACCCAGCACAGCAAATCCTGTATTCCTATGTTTACATAGAATACATAGAATAAACCAGGTTGGAAGAGACCTTCAAGATCATCGCGTCCAACCCATCAACCAATCCAACACCGCCCAAACAACTAACCCACGGCACCAAGCACCCCATCAAGTCTCCTCCTGAAAACCTCCAGTGATGGCGACTCCACCACCTCCCCAGGCAGCCCATTCCAATGTGCAATCACTCTTTCTGTATAGAACTTTTTTCTAACATCCAGCCTGAACCTCCCCTGGCGCAGCCTGAGACTGTGTCCTCTTGTTCTGGTACTGCTTGCCTGGGAGAAGAGACCAACATCCGTCTCTCCACAACCTCCCTTCAGGTAGTTGTAGAGAGTAATAAGGTCACCCCTGAGTCTCCTCTTCTCCAGGCTAAGCAACCCCAGCTCCCTCAGCCTCTCCTCGTAGGGCTTGTGTTCCAAACCCCTCACCAACTTTGTTGCTCTTCTCTGGACTCGTTCCAGCAAGTCAACCTCCTTCCTAAACTGAGGGGCCCAGAACTGGACACAGGACTCGAGGTGTGGCCTAACCAGTGCAGTGTACAGGGGCACAATGACCTCCCTGCTCCTGCTGGCCACACTGTTCCTGATGCAGGCCAGGATGCCATTGGCCCTCTTAGCTGCCTGGGCACAATGCAGGCTCATGTTCATTCTACCGTCGACCAGCACCCCCAGGTCCCTCTCAGCCTGACTGCTCTCCAGCCACTCTGACCCCAGCCTGTAGCTCTGCATGGGGTTGCTGTGGCCAATGTGCAGAACCCGGCACTTGGATGTGTTCAATCTCCTGCCCTTGGACTCTGCCCATCTGCCCAGCCTGTCGAGGTCCCTCTGCAGAGCCTCTCTACCCTCCAGCAGATCAACTCCTGCCCCCAGCTTGGTGTCGTCAGCAAATTTACTGATGATGGACTCAATGCCCTCATCCAGATCATCAATAAAGATGTTAAAGAGCAGGCTTTATCTGGTGAGGGCTGTCTCTCTAGAATAAACCCTGCACTGGAGGCTAGGGAAAGGAAACTGTCCAGAAGCTTTTACACTCTTGCTGGGTAATTTTGTATGTTGCTTTGGGAAGTGTATGGTGGGGTTTTCCCCTTCCCTTTGTGTGCGTGTTTTCATTATAAAATATAGCTTCCTCTGTGATGCATCTGCCATTCAGTAATGTTTAGGACTGCTGAATAACTATTCAAAATGATGTGCTTTTAAAAATGGAGGGACAGAGTAATCTTAGTAGACAAGTGTAAGGCTGAATGTGGGTTCTGCTCGGGCAGGTGTGAACTGCATGCCTTCATCACTGCATGCTGACCTGCTGACATTTCGGTTTCTTTTTCAAAAGTGCTCAGTTTCTTAACCACGAGAATGAGAGATTCTCCTTTATGAATTTGGGTTGCAATGCTCCTTCAAGGAGAATATCTTGTGGTTGTTATAGAACTGTAGAATCACAGAATTGTCAGGGTTGGAAGGGACCTCAAGGCTCAGCCAGTTCCAACCCTCCTGCTTGGGCAGAGACACCTCACACTACAGCAGGTTGCTCACAGCCACATCCAGCCTGGCCTTAAGAACCTCCAGGGATGAGGCTTCTACCATCTCCCTGGGCAACCTGTGCCAGTCTCTCACCACCCTCATGGGGAACAACTTCTTCCTGACATCCAGTCTGAATCTACCCACTTCTAGTTTTGCTACATCTTCCCCCAGTCCTATCACTCCTTGATGCCCAAAAAAGTCCCTCCCCAGCTTTCCTGTAGCCCCCCTCAGATACTGGAAGGCCACAAGAAGGTCCCCCTGGAGCCCTCTCTTCTCCAGACTGAATAGCCCCTGACTTGGGGTTGCAAAGTTTTAGTGAACCTTCATTCATTTTTTTAATGGAAGTTTTTTGTGGTTTGCTTGGTCCAAAGATTCTCAGTGAGTGACATACCTTGGCAGTGAGGTATGCAAAGCAGAGCTCTGATGTATGTGCCTTACCTCTCTTGGATGAAGCTTCATTTGGGTTTCATTATTTTTCAAAGGCTTAAGAGTGGATGTGACAGTCGAGTTATTTAACTCAGATCTTTTCAGCACACCAGACAGCATTGTTTCTTGTAGATGGCTTTCGGTTCTCCTTGCTGCTTTAAAAGGTGCTTTAGAGACCTGAGATCCAAGTGTGCATTGTTTCACCCAGAAAAATGTGAACTTCGCAGAGGCAGAAAGTGTTTCATTTCCTTACCATGTGTCAACAACTGGATCCTAATCTTGTGTTTATTGGATGCAGAACTGGGTTTGGAGGATTACCACTAAATCAAATGCTAGACTGGAATTTAAGCTCTCACTATAGCATTTCTCATGTTCTGTATTACTCTGCTTCTAGGCCATTTGGTCTTTGATGCTTAGCCGGGGAGGGGCTATATTTTTGCATTCCTCCTCATACCAGAGAATAAGCATTTCTTTCAAAAACATATACTCTCACAATAAAGACAATATACCCAATTCTTTTATTTTCTTTCTTTTCTTTTTTTTTTTTTTTTTTTAAATAAAGGCCCATCAGTACTCTTCAAACCCATGCAAGAAAAAATTGGTTTAGCTTACATATGGTAACAGCATAGTATAGACATATTATGGTGGCTATAAAATGTGTGAAAAGAGAGGAGACCCTGTGACTTTATTTAACACGTGGACCACTATTACTATTTTATATCTCCTATTTTTTAATGTCTGCTATTAAAAAAAGCAAGCACACATCTGTCACAAGCAGGATCAGAGTGGTTGGATGAATATGAGACCTAGTGCACGTTGAGAATGCATCTGTTTTTACAAAGGAATCGTCTACAGGATGCTTTTTCTCACTTTTCTCTAGCTCTACCATTTCATGTTAGAGTAGAGGCAGGCCTCGCTTTTCTTGGAGTACTCTTCTATGTCTTATTCAGTCAGGTATGTTTCTTGTAATCCACCCTGGAATTGCCTAGTGTTCCACAGAATGTAATCACTTTCCATTCTAAATAATTATTTGAAGCAGGCTGGGGTGTGTTGTCACTGTGAATCTCTTATAGTGCAGGTGAGCTTTGTGTTCATGATCAGGGTGATATTCACCCCTGTCAGCAAATTAAGCACCAGTGACTGGACAAAACATGTTCCTCTTTTCTTTCACTTCTGCTCCCTTTCCTTTCCCTCACAAAGTTGATAGGCAGTGCAGAGCAGCCATGGTTCTACCCATCTCACAGTCCTTACAGTGATGGACTCCATGCTGGGAATTGGAAAACTTTGTCTTAAGATGCATTTGGGCTGAATATCTTTCAGAAGTGCTGCTGGTATAAAGGAAGTGACAGCCTCTACAGAGTTCACTTGCTCTGAGAGATTATTTACATTAGCCAGCAGCTTTAGTTCATTCCTTTGCTTATGCATAGTTTTAAGGACACTTCATTTGCTTTTATTGTCTTCATTCAGATTTGGTTTAGTATAGGATAATCGGGGAGACCTCATAGAATGGACAACTGCCTGAGACTCAGCTGCCCCAGGCAAGAGGAAGAGGATGCAGTCAGGGTAATACTGAGTGATGTGCTTGAACCACAGAATCAATAAGGTTGGAAAAGACCTCACAGATCAAGTCCAACCTGTCACCCTACACCTCATGACTACTAAACCATGGCTCCAAGTGCCACATCCAATCCCTTTTTTAACACCTCCAGGGATGGTGACCTCCCTGGGCAGCTCATTCCAATGGCCAACAACTCTCTGTGAAGAACTATCTCCTTGTCTCAAGCATAAACTTCCCCTGGTGCAGCTTGAGACTGTGTCCTCTTGTTCTGTCACTGGTTGCCTGGAAGAAGAGACCAACCCCCACCTGGCTACAACCTCCTTTCAGGTAATTGTAGAGAGCAATGAGGTCTCCCCTGAGCCTCCTCTTCTCCAGGCTAAACACCCCCAGCTCCCTCAGCCTCTCCTCGCAGGCCTGTGCTCGAGGTCTCATTGCCCTTCTCTGGACACATTCAAGAGTCTCCATGTCCTCTGAAATTGAGGGGCCCAGAACTGAACACAGTACTCAAGGTGTGGCTTAACCAGTGCTGAGTACAGGGGCACAATGACTTCCCTGCTCCTGCTGGCCACACTGTTCCTGATGCAGTCCCAGACTTCTAGCCATCCCTGACTGCACTTCTCTGTTTAGTGAATTTTTTTTAACGTTTTGGTTTTTTTCCCCCTAATAATCCCAGAAGTGATGAGTGGATTTTTAAGTGGCTTTATCTTGCTAGATAAGGCCTCTTTTTAAGTTTGGGTTTTTTCCTCTCTTTTTTTTTTTTCCTCTTGGGGATTAATTCATTTGCTCACCCAACATGTGCATCTGCTGAAGAAACTTCAGGCACTGTTAGAAAAGCTCTCTCTGTTGTGACATGTCTGCTTTGGCATTCCTAATTCGAAGATACGCTCTGCTTAGCTGCTGGTATTTGCATGGTTAAGGCAGATTGTCTTACCAGCCTCAGGCACCCAGCTGGGCTTCCTGTCTTCTAGCTTCTCACTCTTCTGTGTCCTTTTGCAATTCATTGGATTCCTGGATCCTGAGTTGTAAAGTGTTGCTGTCCTGTAAATTGTGCACCAAGAGCCTTGAGAAGGTCATTCTCCTGCAGTGGAGAAGGGCAATTACCAGACATGTAACAAAGCATGGGAAAGTGTACCTGCCTGCCTGGCTCTGGATGTGTTATTATTATACAATAAAAGCAGAGTACCTGGCAGAGCAAGTCAGCCTGCACTGCCTGGCAAGCATAAAGGAAGGAAGGGCTATTGCAGCAGAGGTGGTGCTGTCAGTACCAAGAGACGGATCTGTGCTGGCTTCTATTCATCCAGACACTGGGTTTGACTCCTGGTATGCAGAGGAAGAGCGTGCCTGTGTCGAACGTTGTACCAGTGAGCATCTTGTCACCGAGAATGAATGTCTTTATTGCTGCTCTGCTCGTGGGGGTTCAGAATTGGTTGGAGGCTCGTTGGAGGAAGCACTGCCTAACTACTCATCTTTCCACAGGAGCCTTCTTTGGCACTGTCAGCCAAGCGTGCAAGCTCCTATGGGACGCCAGCTACTGTTGAGAGTTTTACACTTAACCCATATCTCATGGCATATTTATGCAAATACTCACTCCCTTTTTTGGAATGCTTTCAAAATTAATCATTTTAATACATTACTTGGCCACTGAATCTGAAAGATTAGTGAGCCCAGTGTGTTCAGAGACTAAATGCTGCCCTGGAAAGCGTTCGATCCACATTCAGATTAAACTGGCTATGGCTGAAGTTCCTAAACATGATTGGAGGTTTGGGCAGGGCTGTATGCTGCATGGTGTCACATTACCCCTCTCTGCCGTCCCCAAGAGCTTGCATGCAACTTCCTCCTGCACAGTAAATGCGAACGTGAAGCAATCCAGGCCAGTTTCCCTGTCAAGGAAGTGGGAAAGTTGTCTTGCATTTACTAGTGGAAAGATGCTTTTAGGAATGGGCTTGTTGGGAATGATTGTTCTGCAATTCACAGTCTTGCTTATACTGCAAGAATAGTTTTGTACTGTCTCAGAAGTCCTGCTTGACCAACTGATGTGTATGACACAAGTCTCCTTGAATTTTGTCAGTGCTTAGGGTCCTGTTGGGAGTGAAATGTGAGGTCATAGTTCACTTTGGTCTTTCTGATAAAGTATTCCTATAGGTCATGCACCTCTAGCAGAATAATTCTGGGACACAGATCTTCTGAATATGTTAGCACATGGAAAAGATGTGCTGGTTTCGTGGCCAGGAGTGATTAGTGCACCTATGTCCTTGTGACCTGACTGATAAGATTTGGCAACATTTTTAGGTGATTCCGAGGACAGCTCTGAAGGTGCTTACATATGCAGTGCTATCTCCCTGTATTATTAACACTTTGGAATTGCTTTATTGGCTCCCTGTTAAGCAGAATATTGACAATAAAAATGCTATTTTTGTTCTGCATTCCACTCTATGGCTTTGTCCCCTCCTAGTTAATGGCTGTGCTTGTTCCTAATTTTGCTACCCTATTGTGCCTGTGACAGGGAGCTGCAGAGAACAGAGGTTTTAAAATAAATGTTCATAATCTCCACCAGCCCTCCGGCATATTCTGCTGACCTGCAGGGAGTCTTACTGGGAATATATTGAAATTTGTGATATGTAATAAGTGAAGGTTCAGGAGCCTGAAGTAGACAGCAGAAATGTTGTCTTCTGGGTAAAGTAGGACTGAGGACTCTAATAACTCAGAGGAATTGCAGAACCTTTCAGCACACATGCTACCAGACTTGCCATATATAACAAAGGATGATAAATTCCGTGTGTTAAGTTGTTTTGTGTTAGCAGTACTCACACCTCCATGACAGATACACCTTTAGTCCAACAGACCAGTATTCAGAAATGAAGTTTGCAACCGGTGCTTGAACTCTATTTTCCATCTCTTCCATTTGGATCACCCTTGTCACTTGACAGAGAGGTGCAGCAAGTATAGAAACTCCTGGCTCTGAGGAAGTAGAATTTCCAGCCTTGTAGTGCAAAACAAAAAGATTTAGACAGATTGAACCTACCTCCTAAACATAGTGCTTTGCTTCCTAATTCTGTCCTGGGGGCCTGAGAAGCCTGAATCCTTGTTTCACAGTTCAGGCAA